>NW_022900936.1:38839373-38947192 GCF_012274545.1 Fukomys damarensis
TACACACATACACACAGAGACATACACACACACATGCATGCACATACATGCACACACACACACACACATATATATACCCTTGTTGCAAGTGTGACTAAAACTATTATAAGTGCGTTGTAAGTAGAAATCTTGAACCTGTGAGTTTTAAGTTGCATCAAAAAATCTGATTTAGGGGCATCTTTGTCAATTATGTAGGTACAGAGGGTAGGGTGTGATGGCAGGGTAATAGGTTTTGGTTACTATTTGACCTTTTGTTATGTTTTTGTAATGCAATATCCTAAATCTTTTGCCTTTGTATTGTTCTTTGAAATTTGACCTTCTGAACTTTTCTTTTAGTCTGTTTGGGTCTGCAAGGGTTTAGATGCTGTCCACCCACAATGGCAAAGAGAATCATTTTTATTCAATCTATTGATTCATATACTGATCTCTTCCAGAAACAATCCCACAGACATAAGCAGAATGGCGCTTTGCTAGCTCTCTGGCCATTCCTTTGCACAGACAAATTAACACAATAATCATCATGGATCCTAACCTTCAAATTATTCATAAGCTTCTTTGTAGCTATAGAACTTTTCTTCACTGTTGAGCTAGGTACTCAGGTCCACGGAGCAATTATGGCCTGTTGGACAAGCTCTGTTAGAAGTATTTATCATAATAGAGCTCATTTACATTTATAATGCTGTTCTTTAATTTATGCCAATGGTATTTCATATTAGCTGTGAATTAGACGTACTGGGTCTGTTGCATATTTACTGAATTAGAGTTATTTGTGGCAGAATCCAACAATCACTATTTTTAAGCAGTTTATAAGATGATGAAATATAGACTGATTAATAAATCTGAAACCTATCACTCAGTTTCACTCATTCTAGCAAATTCACTCATTTCTTTGTTTGGGGATTTATTTGTTTACTTGTCTCAAAACCCTATTTATTTTTTTCAGTCTGACTCCTTATATGAACTAAGAGAGTTAGGATATAGCCAAACCTAATCAAGCAATTTTAAATATGCCCACACCCTTACTGTGGAAAAGATTAGGTCTACTCTCACAGGGATATATAAAATTCAAAGCTGTGGTTTATATCTTTATGTCCCTGGGCTGAGACCAACATTCCGCCATAGGTCTAAGTTTATTTCAGTATTTACTAAGGATGAAAATACTGGTGTGCAAAGAATAGAGCAAGTCCAGAGAATGGCAGGATCTAAAAAACAGGAAGCTAAATGAATATTATTTTTAATTCATCCAAGGTATAGTTACTCATAAAATTGTTGTGGTATTGAACATTATTAGAGATAAAGATGGAAATTAAAGCATTAAGCAGTAAAAATGACTTATATTTTGCTAAATTTTGCATCTGAAACTATAAAGCTATCTAGATTGATGAGGAAAGTATGATGGTTAAATCCAAGTCAAGAATTTTTTGTATTGGCAAGAGCTCTTTATCGAATCATATTTTCCTGTACAAACAATATTTGATTTGGATTCAAATACTGGCAATGATGCAGTCTAACTGGGTGGCCAAGATAAGATGTTTAACCGCTAAGCTCTACTTTTCCTTCAATGTTGCATGCTGAAACAGAAATATTAAACTGAACCTGCATTACAGAGTTATTCTGAACATTAAGATAGTGCACATTTTGAACTTTATATAGTACTTAATACACTGTAATGATTTGAGAAACTATTAAATGTTGACTTGATTTTACTCATGTTTTATCTATCTATGTTGATACCACAATGATAAATAATATTAAACGTGTGGGAAATATAATCAAAAGTTAAAAATTGAGTTTTTTTTAGTGAATCCACTTATTTGTGCTTATAAAAAATAATGTTGGGTTTCAAATGAAAATCTACTTCTAAAATATATATATTACTTATTTCTAAATGTTTATTTTTAAATAATTAAAGATCTTTAGGTTTCTTCTAAGTGTTAACTCCAGAATTTGTATATGGTAAATCCTCTGACTCAGTAATTCACAAAGGGAGACAAAATAGTCTTTACGTGGTAGAACTATGGTAACTCATCATCGACTTTCTTATTTGTGATGGCTTGGTCAAAGGGTGTGCAATTAGTATGAAGTGAGGGAAGAAAGGGAATAATTTATTTGTACCACCATAACTCTTTTTTCTTGACAACTCTTACATTAATAACTTTTACTTCAGAAGAGAAGAATTGAGAAACTACATCTCTCACATTTCAAGTTATAAACTCTGTGCTATTGAATAATTAAAACTTAGCATCGCAAATACAATCCAATAAACCCTTTAATCAGTAATAAAACTTAAAGTTATCACTGATTCTAACAATCTGAAATTTACTTTCTGATGGGCTTTCCTTTGCATGTGATTTGTTTCTTTTATTTACTGCTTGTAGTATTTTGTTCTTCTGTTGGGTTTCTGGGATCTTGATTATTATATGTCTAGGTGTAGATATTTTTTCATCATGACTAGTTGGTGCCCTATATGCCTCACTTATCTGTATGTCAAATTCTTCCCCTCTGTTTGGGAAGTTTTCTGTTATAAATTCTGTGAACAGCTTTTTTAAGTCCTTTGTATTTTCTCCTGAAACTTCATGGATTACTATCAGTCTTATGTTATTCTTCTCTGCAGCATCTAGAAGCTGTTGGATCAATTTCTCATGATCTCTTACTGTTTTTAAGAGACCTCTCTCTTTTTTTTTTATTTTTACCCAGCCATCCCTCTGCTGAGTATCTTTCCAAAAGAATTAAAGCAATCATATCATAGTGGTATATGCACACCTATGTTTATAGCAGCACAGTTTGTAATAGCTAAAACTTGGAAACAGCCCATTTGCCCATCAGTTGGAAACTGGATGTGTTTTTTCTATTAAATGGAATACTACTCAGCCATAAAGAATGAGAAATTAGATTTATTCACGGGGAAATGGATACTTATTAAGGATATATTCCTAAGTGAAATAAATAAGTCACATCTGTGTAAATACTGAATAGTTTCTCTGGTGTGAAAAACTATAATAGTACATATGATCCTAATGAGATAATTGACAATGTGAAATAGGAAGAAAAGGGCTAAAGGTGTAGGGAAAGTGAGAAGGGTAGGGGAAAGGTAATATGGGAAAGAAAAAAATATGAGAAAATGAAAAAATGGAAATAAATTGTTTGTAAATGGGAGGAAAAGAGGGGGTGAAGGGAGGGAAGGGATAAGGTAACAATAAGAACCAAGACCTGTCATGTAAAGCTACAAGATCACAATAATGAATGTAACTGCACTGTATACCTAAAATGTACCATAACCCAATAAACTGAATGCGGGGAAAAAAAGAAATTTACTTCTTTCTTTCTTTCTTTTCTTGTTTTTTTTGTGTTTTTGTTTTTGTTTGTTTGTTTGTTTGGTAGCAGGGATCAGACTAGGGACCTTGTGCCTGGTGGCAGAACAACTGAGCTAAATCCTGGCCCTGAAATTTTCTTATACTATAATTTTGAATGTCCACTAAAACATTTTTGTGGATACCTGTTATCTACAAATACAGTTTAGCTTGGGACCAAAAACTATATAAAGAAACAGAGAAGCAGAACTTCAACAAAGAACTTCCATTTAAGGAAAACCATGCAGATTCGGCCTAGGGGAATAATGATAATAAGCAGGGTCATAAATTGTGAGATTTACTCTTTTTTGAATGACAAGGTACATTCATTCCTTCTGGTACAGAGATGACCCCTAAAGAATCAAAAGAGCATGTCTAATTCTCTTTTATTTTTTAACCTCAGTTTGAAGATTTGATCTGTATAGAATTATGAAAACAATAGAAAACTGCATTAGCAGAAAATTTTATGGTAGCACTCAAATTCGTCATATTTTCCTTTGCTAATAGCTCAGTGTGGAGGACATGCTAGTGCTCTGGAGCACATTTGTGTCCCTGGCTAGACAGGAGGCCGAGACAAGAGGCTCGCTCTGTTCCAAGATTACAGAGCCAGTCTGGGCAGCATAGCAAGAATCTGTCAAGAAAAATAAATTAAATAAGTAAATAAAAGTTGTGAAAGAAGACAACCATTCTAGTACAGGATTTTAGGAAGAAGAAAAAAATTCTCATCTGGAATAAGCTTGAATTTTCTGGCTTGTATACACAGTTTGACTTTTATTTATATATCTATGCCATGAATTTCTTGACTACTTTAACAAATTTGCCACTTCCATTTACTTCCGAGTTTGAAAATTTATTATGCAGTTTATGCCAAAAGTAAAATACTTTATTATAGGGCAAACATCTACTGAGATAGAAAATCAGAATGAATTATATGACTTTTTTTTCAGTGTCCCTAAATCCCCAAAGGTAATAGAAATAAATATGAACAACACAATTATTGTTAAAAAGCAAATTTGTCCCAATCTCATCCTAATGTGATATGCAGAACTATGAATAATACTGCAAAGGGCTTAACAAGCAAAATTCTAGGGTGCTGGATGTTTATAGCAAATGCATGTTCTTCTTCTCAAGGAAATTCACATCCAAGCTACCATACCTTACGGTGTACTGGAATGATGTTTTCTTTTTTGCAGCCTAATGATACAAAGTAGGCAAATATAGAATGGCACAATATAAATTGTTGCGTGTTAGTTTCACTCACAATTTTCAGTCGTTGTTTTCTGAGTTACTCTCTACTGAATGAAATAGACAAAATTGACCTCACTGCTTACACTGATTACTATTACAGCCATGTTAAGGTGCATAGCAACTTTGTTTACCTGTGATAACTCAATTTCCGAGTAAATGCACATTGTTTAACCACCCCACCAATCTACTTGGCTATTTTCAGCTTATGACCCACTTTGTAGTTTTGACATAGCAGAATAAAAATGCAGAGATTGATTCTCTTACAGATCAGGTTCTCATCAGAGTAAATTGAGTTCTTTAATCAACAACATATTTTTGTAAGAAATTAAAACCAATGTTTGGATATTTCCTGTTTTTCTAGTGCTTTGCTTTTCTCTTTTTAAAGTAGCCCAAAGCCAAAATGAAGCAGAAGTTCCTGGGGTGGGTTATGCAATCCAGAAGTTTGTTGACAAGTGTTTTTTGATGTCTTTCAATTTACAATGGAAAGTGAGCTTCCAATAATAGTATGAAAAGCAAGTGAGTCAAAGTGTTCTTAGGGTAAAATATAATACAAAGTAGTTCAGAAAAATGCTTGTGTTTAAGTTTTGGAACTTTGTAACAAATTTTGACTTCATGAGTGTTTTATTCTATGTGGAAAACATCCATATTCCTAAAAAAATACTAAATAGAGATGATAAATAATAATACACATAGTAAGAAAAAGTAAAACCCCGCTTTTGTGAAGTGATTTTTTGTGTATATTTTCTCATAACCAGGAACAGAATTAAAAACAGGTAGTGTTTTATTTAAATGTTTTATCTTTCCAAAATCCTATTTTCTGTAATTGATTAATCCATAGTAGAAATCAAAATATCTGAGACTAAATTAGATTCCATACCTTCAATTTCAAGATAGCAGCAACAGTAATTTGACTAATTTCAGCCAACTATTTATTTTTAAAACCGTTCTTTCATTTTAAACTCAAATGCTTCTGCTATTCTTTTATTGCAATACTTTTATTTACGCTATTATGGTGACAACAAAATGAGTTAAAATTATTTTCCTGTTATAAGTATTGTTTATCTGAACTTTACTAAAATTAAAAAAAAATTAAAAGGCATGAGACGAGAATAGGGAGACAAATGAGAAAATGGAAGAAATTATTTACAAAGAAAAATCTGAAAAAGGGCTTAAAACTCAGCAATAAGGAAATGAACAATCAAGATTAAAAACCTGGTTAAAAAAAAACCTTAATATATACTTCACCAAAGATAAATAGATTATAAGTAAGTGTTTGAGAAGATCCTCATTAGGGAATTTCAAATTAAAACAATGAGATACTGCTGTACACAAATAAAATAATCAAAGATCAGAACATTGACAAGAGGAAATTCTGGTAAGCCTATGGAGTAGCAGAGATTCTTATTCATTCCTCGTGAAATGCAAAATTGTATGGCTGCTTTGAAAACCACTTTGGTATTACTTACAAAACTAAATATTATCACCGTACAATCCAGCAACCATACCCTTTGGTGACTACTGAAAAGAATTGCAAACATGCTTATACAAAGCCAGCACACAGATGATTATAGTTGCTTCATTCATAAATGCTCAAATGCTGAAGCCATCCAGACAGCCCTCTGTAGATGAATAGATATTCGTACAATTGTGATGTATCCTTATAATTGAAACTAGGCAGAGAGCTCAATAACTTGCCTACCATGCACAGGGTCATAGGCTCATCCCCAGCATCACAAAACATAAAACAAAATAAGAAAAAGACAATAGTACATTATTCAGTGCTAAAAATAAATGAGTTATCAATTGAAGACGTGAAAGAAATGCCAATATATATTACTAAGTAAAATGGCCAGTATGAGAATATTATTGAATGTGTGATTCTAATTATTCATTCTGGAAAATGCAAAACTGAAAATATTAGAAAGATTAGTATTTGTCAAAGTTGTGAAGTGGAGTGGGGATGAATGAGCTGAGTACAGAAGATATTCAGAGCAGTGAAACTGTTCTGAATGAAACTGTAATAATGGAGTCCCATCATAATACATTTGCCAAAACAATAAAATTCAACTAGCAAGTAAATCCAAATGCAATATGAACTTGAGGGCAATTCAACTCCATTCAGTGTCTACTCAAGAATCTTCTGTTCCCTTTTTGGTTTTGCTGCAGTAGTCATCTAAACAATTTCAGAATGTTCTCTTCTTTGTCTTGCTATTTATTTATTTAATAAGTTCTGTCCATCACTGACTAAAAACTACTGATTTTTTTTTTTGCAAGTCAAATCAGTCCCAGCCTTCTAGAGTCATATCAAGAAAGTGGATATGAATTAAATTCATTCCTCACTATCTTCATTGACATATTTGCTTCTTCTGGTGTAGATGATTTGCCACTCTGGATCCCATACCTCCCTTGGCTATGTCCACTTGCTTTGTTCATTGGTCCAAGCAGCTCTACCGGTGCCCTTAGAGAGTGTCCTCAAAGCCACCATTGATACCAAAACCACAAGCAGAAGTTCCCTTCGCTTGTTGCCCACAGACAAGAAAAGACTCTGCGTCTTTTCTTGTTCAGGTTAAACAAAAAAGGTGCTTAAAGTATTAATTTCTAAAGACAGAAAAATGGCAGGAAAGATTCTGCAATTAAATTTCTCCCTCTTATTCCTTGGCTCCCTATTTACAGACTCAGGAATTTCCACTTGGTCTCTTTGAATATTTTCCATGTAATTAAACATAAAATGTGCTTTGATACAGAGCTGTGGCCAGTTCTGGAGTATAGTATCTTGTTTTCACTCTTCTACTTTCTTTAAATCATTTTCTTTTTTCCTGAGCTTATACTTTAATATGCTATTTTGTGCCTTAGGTTCTATTTTTCAAAGTGATTAGGAGAGAGAGGGAGGAGAGGATATGGAACATGTTGGAGGGTTAAAACTATTTGTCAAACTATTTTGTTTATTATGTACATGACTGGGTTTCACCAAATATTTTTCTTAGAATTTCATTTAATGGTACTACAAACATCATTTCCTCTAAATTTCATGATAACAATATGTTATTTAGAAGAACTGCTGCTGGGCATGGTGGAGCATGCCTGTAATCCCAGCACTCAGGAGGCTGAGGCAGGAGGATTGCTTTGAGTTCAAGGCTAGCCCAGGCTATATAGTAAGTTTAAGCCCAGCTTAAACTACACAGTGAGACCTTAACTCAAAAACTAAAAAGGAATTATTGTACATCTCTAATTCTCTCAATAATTTTATTCTAATGTATCAAATATTTTATCAATTCAATATTAAATGTATTAATATTTCTTTGATTAAATAATTGTGTTAGGAAAATTTTATAAAATGAAAAAGGTATTAAATGCAATAGAAAATGTGAAATTTTGTTTGCTTATTTACTTTTCTTTTAGAGAATACTGACTATGCTTTAATCATGGAAAGTGAATTCCATAGCTTAATCTGTTACTATTCTTATTCCTACAAGAGTTTTTATGTTTTGAAGATGAATTACATTCTAGTTTGGAGCAGAAAATAGAACAGAAAAATATTGGTCATCTACTGTCAGACAATAACTAAAAATTGAGCAACTGAATGTAAATTTTAAGTGCAAGCTGAAATTCTTCTCTATCAACTAAATGAGGACAAAAGATATTTCTGACATTAATTGCAGTGAGTATGCGAGGTGTTCCCTTACAGTTAAGTATAAGGGGCAGAGATCAACAATCTTCGCTTAAAGGCATTTTTATTTTCTTCTCCTTGGCTACACAGCTTGTGCACATATTATAACATTAGTGTTTGTAACCTTGTGTGTTTGAGGTTTGGCCAGTGAGACGTGATATACTGTATAAGTTGCTTGTGTTTTAGAAAGCTTTCCCGTGGATCACCATGCTTTCTCTGTCTTATAGTCATCAATATTCAGAGGACTCAAGTACAGGACAATGAACTAAATAAGCAAAAGGTACCAAGCTTCTAGAAGTATTGGCTGAGCACATTTTTCCCCTCTTCTTATTTACCAATCATATCATACTGGGACACGTGGAAGATTAAAAAGCATTCTTTTGTTTGGCAAGATATTCAAATGTTGAAATTATATATTATGGACAGATTCCCTAACTTATTTGTCCAGAAATTGTCATATACATAGCATAATATAAATTCAAAAATGAAATACGTCTATTTTTGATGTCATAAAAATTACTACTCATGCAATCTTATGAATTACAGAAAATCTTACTTAGAAATCTTGATGAATTTGTCTTGTGTATTTAGTTCATATAACTAATTAAAATGTTTTTTAATATTTCATGTATAAGCTCATGAATAGTATAATATTATTAAAATTGAAAATATTCCTTCTCCAAGGTCACTCAAATCACAAAAGGTCTTTCATATTTTTTACTACATATTTATGTAAATCTCCTTTAATCTCAGAATTTGAAAGAATGACACTATCTGGTTATGAAATAGAAAAAAATATAATTTTAATAATTAAAAGAATGATTTCACAATAAGTACTTATTATTTTAAATATAAACCTAATCTGGAAGTTTTTAACAGTTTATCTCCATTGTCTTTTCATACGTACTTAACACAACCAGGTTTTTAAATGTTTCAAGAGAGTGGGATAAATGCATTCTACAAGTTTTGTCTGAGATACTCAGCATGATCGTAAGAAATATTTTTTCATATTACTCCAAAAGAGTGGGATCCAGGAAAATATGAAATATGAAACTAGGAGAAATTCTGGGAAGACAGAAATTCTTAGGCATCTATTGAAAATCAAAATTTCAACCTAAAATTTAAAAAAAAAAACACTCATGTTTTAAAGAAGTTGGTGATTGCTAGAAGTACTTCCTACACAAAAGTGAAAAAGATACAAGGATATATAGACTAAGCAGAAATCATCGGGCTAGTTGTGATACAAGAATATGTATATCCAGGAAGTTGAATTTTTACACTTTTATTTCTGCACCCTCCTGAACAGGCCAGCAACTATAGGCAGGAATAGCGTTTATGGCCATTTAGTCAAGGCAGGGACGGGGCATGGAGACTTCTAGAAGATGTGAGAAGCAACCATGCCCAAGAAAATAGAAGGTTTCTGGAATTCCCTGCACTCAAGGAAAGCAGCTGCCAGCTAATACACAGCAATGTTTCCAACATCAAAGAAAGAATGTACAGAAGAAATACAGGACAGAAAGATACAGCAAAGACTCTGATAAAGAACATCATGGAGGAAGAAATGTCGTAGTCATATACCATCAAAGATTTAACTAAACAACACAACAAATGGAAAAACTTATTTTAAAATATGGTAATGTCTTGGTTTACAAATACTTCTGTATTTTGCTTCCATTTGCAAACTCCGTATCAGGTGACAAACACAACCACTGCCATCTTCCCCAAACAAATACAGTCATCTTCCTCAAAATCATAAAAAAATTAAGTTCATAAACCAGGGTACCAGTGTACAGTTAAATAAGGAAGATATAACTTTAATATGTCATTAAGTTTAATCCTCTGAACAGTGTTGACAGAATTTATTATATTACCATAAAAAATCACTATACTGAAAATTTTGATCTTTTAAATTTTTATCAAACAAAATAAAAGAATGCACAGAGAAAGGAACAATCATTAGCTACAAATGTAAGCAAAGATATTTGGCCAGGCCCTCCCCCAAAATAACAGAAGTTTAGTTAAGATAAACATTAGAAGAATTTTAGCAGTTCCAGCATCTAATTAAATTTTGATAATGTGAAAATGAATCTGTTGTCAAAGAACACAATGTCCACTGGTTCCAAGGTTTTACTGTCTTTCCCAAAGAATTGGCCAGGCAACTGATAAAAAAGAAGAAATATAATATTTATTTAAAGGAAAGACAGGGAAGAAAGAGTGAGGAAGAGAACAGCAAGAATAGTTATATCCCATAAGTAGGATAGATCACTACAGAAAAAGGAAGATAACAAAACACGGAGATTACAGTGGCTGCAAAGACAATTGTTGCCATGTTTTATATTCTCTCAGATGTGGTCTTTTGGAAGATTTTCTGCACAGCATCATCTTTACCCTGATTGACAGATTATATCTTGTTCAGCTTCCACTCTGGAGTTTTTTAATTGATAGGTTACACCCTGTTTTCCAGCCACCCTGTCATGGCCTAATCTCCTGGCTCAAAAAAGTATAGAAATTATTCACAATGAGCCCCAAAAGAAGATATAAGATCTGATGAGAAATAGTCATCAGTGTAAAAAGCTTTAGGCATAAATAACATAATCCAAGTTCAATAAAATGATTTCAGAAAAAAATGCATTTGCTATACATTTAGTGAAACTAATTTTGTGTGGAAATGATTATTGGTATACATATACTATATTTTTGTGTAATTAAATTTAAAAAGTAAAAGTTCTAGGCAACAAAGATGATCCATTTTACTGCAACACTCTAAAAGTAGACCTAGAGAAATGTGGTGTTATCACAAAATACTGAAATAGCAAGGTTATATGATGAATATATTTAACTATAAAGTATAAAAAGAATAACTGTACTGTATCATTATTTGACTTCTTCACTATAACTTACTTTTGTTTTCTTAAAAGGTGGACAATAGAAAATGAAATTTGTATCTCTTCAGATATTTTATTGTCATATTTTATCATTAGAAATTTCATGTTTACCTTTTATACATGATGTAAAACATTGACAGACAAAATTTGAGGGGATTGAAAATGTTATAAATTCACATAATACATTTTTAAATATAGAAAGCTTTTCAGTAATGTCAACATATAAGTGAGATTGTCTGGAAGATAAATAATATGAAAAAAGCATGTTTTCTCAATGAGAAGACAAGTGGTGATAATAGTATAATTTGTTACAAAAACAGTACTTAAATGGTACAATGAAAATATGAGAGAAATAACTAGAAGTAGACCCCAGAAGCATAATTTTGAATGAATGGAATAAAATGAATGGCATAAAGATGCTTATTAAGCTGAATGTGGGGTATATACCTTCAATCCCAGTACTGGGAGGCTGAAGCAGGAGGATCCTCTCATGTTCAAGGCCAGTCTAGGCTACACAATGAGTACAACAAGTCCAGCCAAAACTACACAGTGAGACCCTGTCTCAAAAACAAAATAAAATAAAATGAAACAACAACAATAAAAAACAACAAAAAAAGAAATACTTATCAGAATCTCAAAAGGCAAGACATGACCTATAAAACTTGATATAGAGTAAATAAAAAAGAAAATAATAGAGAAGCTTTGAGGTCATACAAAATATAATTACAATTTATTTAAATAAAACTTTTCCTGAATTTTATGCCTTAAAAGACAAAAATTCCAGCATGCACTAAAGTGAAATTGATATGAATCAAAGGTCTAAATGTTAAAAGAGAAGCACTAAATCTGCTGGAAGATAGATTAGGTAGAACTATTGAAGACACTGGTGTAGGAAAAGACTTTATGAACAAAACCCTGATCACACAGGAAGTATCACAAAGAATCAACCACTGGGATATCACCCTATCAAAAGGCTTTTGCACAGCAAAAGAAACTACCAAGAGTGAAGAGACAACCCACACAGGGGGAAAAATTTTGCCAGCTCTTTCTCAGACAAAGAACTCATAATATAGAGAACTAAAAAAAAATAAGACCTCCCAAACTCAAAGACCCAACCAAGAAATGGGCATCTGAAATGGATAGACAGCTTTCAGATGAAGAAATAGAAATGGCATGTAAGTATATGAAAAAAATATTGAACATCATTTGTCATTTGAGAAATGAAAATTAAAACAAGGTTGAGATTCTATCTCTTTCCAGAAAGAATGGCTAATTCAAGAAATCCACCAATGACAGATGCTGGTGGGGCTATGGAGAAAATGGAATGCTTCTCCGCTGCTGGTGGGAGTGCAGACTGGTATAACCACGGCAGAAATCACTGAGGAGATTCCTCCAAAAACTAAAACTAAAAGTTCCATTCAACCCAGTTATTTCTCTTCTTGGTATCTTCCTGAATTAAATGCATCATACCACAGCAATATATACACACCTATGTTTATAGTGGTACCGATTGTAATAGCTAATCCTTGGAAATGGCCCAAAAATTCATCAATTGATGAATGGATGAAGAATATGTGGGAAAAAGAAGGCTAAGCTGGAGATATTTCTAGGTAAATGGGTGCACCTGGAAAACATACTCTTAAGTGAAATAAATCATACACACGTGTTTATGAACCACATTGCTTCTCTGGTGTGAGAAACCAAAAGCGTAAATAAAGACCAAAACATATAAAATATATTGGAAAATGAGAAGAAAATACTCGAATCAGAAGAGAAACAAGGGATTAGGAAGGGGTAAAGGAAAGAAGGGACAAGGAAAAACAGAAACAAAGCTGTTTTTAAAAAGTAGGGGAAGAGGAGTGGAATGGAGGAGAGAGAAATAGGGAAAGAAAAAACAAGACATAATATACAGGCACAGATTCCCTATGATGAATGTTACCACTTTTTATCTAAAATGTACCAATAAAGTAAGAAAAAAAAAGACAAAATGTCACAACCAGGCTAATTTTTTTCAAAATTATGTTCATAGAGATAAATTTGAAATAAAAAGGGGAAATATATTTAAAGAGATTGTGACAACAAAGCTTTGTGACCGCTAAGGTATGGGGCCTTTATCTATCCCTGCACCTTTATCTCTTTTTCTGTTTTTCTGCTGTGCTTTCCTGCAGCCATGAACTAACAGCTTTGCTCTGAATTGCCCTTCTCCTGTGATGTTTCTGCCTTGCCACTAATCATGCACAGAAATCCTGAAACCACGAGCCAAATTATGCCTCTCTTCCTTGAAGTTTGGTATGTCAGATAATTTGTACCATCAAGAAGAAAGCTATAAACATGAAGATATAAACATGACTGCATGAATAAGGTTCTCCAGGAAAGCAATCAACAGTTGTTACAAGATATCAAAACTCAAAATTAAGCCAATTTATAAGTTCCACTCTACCATCAGACAAGAGTGTACAAGTAGAATATAAATGGTGTAGGTGGGGTTTTCAATAAAGAAATAAAGGATAAACTAACAAATCTTTCCTAGAAAAGTGGAAATTTATTTTGAAGAAAAGAAAAAATTCTTTGCACCACTAGACTAAATTTAAGTAAATTCCTAGGTACCTGTGGTCAGAAAATATGGAATATGCTCAAAATTTAGATTTATGAGGAACTTTTTTAAGCAAGATAAAAAGTAATAAACCATAATTTTGTATACATCAAAATATAAAAACATCTTAGTTGCAAAAGAAAACGTAAAGAAGAATAAAAAGTACTAACATGATAAGGGCAAAATATTTATATCTAAACACATAAAACATTCAAATCATTAAAGAAAAGAAAAAAGTCCAATAAAAATAACTCCTTTCACAAGTGCAGGGACCTGAGTTCAATACCTGGTACCAAAAAAAAAGTTACTCTTTTCTAGAGGAAAAGGATGATGGAGTTCATAAATAAAAGCCATTAAAGCTCAGTATTTAACAAGAAAATGTACATAAAAACAATCACCACTTTTACCTATATGAGTGTTACATATAGAAATCTATTAGTAGAATATGTGGAAATATGCATGGCTTATAGTAATTTTTATGATACATACCTTTAAGTCACCGTGTTAGTAATCATTGAAATTTTATGTAAACCATTAAATTTACCAATGGAAGAACCTAGAGTTGTACAGGAGTATTTAAAGTTTGTTCATTGATGTGGGTAGCAAATTCTATGACAATCTAAATATCCATCCATATAGGGAAACCTGCACATGCTAATTTGATCATGTGATAGTATATCATCATTAAAATGAATGATACAGATGAACAAGTGTTAATATGATAGGAAAACATAGTACAAAACAGTAGCTAACAGTTAAAGGAATAGCTACATAATACCCATGGTATGATAATATATATTACATATATAATGCATTTTGGTGGAATATATTAAATACATTATTAATATATTTTGATGGAATATGTTATTCATATAATGAAAATATTTAAAAACACATTATAAAATATATTCATATACACCAATAATATTTTGGTAAAATATATATATCAATGTTTTACGAAAGTCTATATTTAAGTATCTGCTCTGAATTACCTAGAAATGTACATTAATTCATACAGGTCTACTCATTAAGGTAGCAGAATTATAGTAATCATAAGAGCAAATTTTGTCTTATTAGTGATATTTTACTATTTTATAATAGAGATATTAATTTACATATAAAATTAAATTAAAATACATGTAACATATATAAATAATCAAAATATTGATTTGAATATAAATAATAGGAGTGATAAAAAAAGAAAATTATTGCAGTAAAACCTTGGATTGCAAGTAATGTTCTGTGAGTGTTCACAAGACAAGCAAACATTTCTAATAAATTTTAACTTGATAAATGAGCACTGGCTTGCAATGAACACATGATGCCGAACGTCACATGATCACGACACTCTTTCCCCCCTCTCTTTCTTCCTCTCCCCCCATCTCTCGTTCTGCAGGATTGTGAGTGATCATCTCCCAAAGGAAGAGGTTGTGAAGATCTCTTTGTCAGAGGAGGAAAATGAAAGGTGGAGGAGTCTCTTATTTCAAATTAGATTAAGAAGTGCAAAATGTGGCAAGAACGGCAAAACTGCAGAAAGCTACCTCCTAAACAAGGCTTTAGCGCTGTGAGCAATGGATCTACTTAACAATGAGATATCATATTTCAGTGAAGTCCTCAAAAAGAGGCAAAAGTGTCATTGGATAGGTTCATTGTTAAAACTGCTTTAAAAGGAAAATATTCCATTGAGCCAATAGACAGCAGTGATTTTGTTAGTGACACTGAAAGTCATCCTACACTACACGATAGCTCTCCTCTCTGTTTTCTCCCTCACACCAGCCCATCAAAGGTAAGGGCAGGTTAATTTGTTCATTTTTTCTATATTTCATATTTATTTATTATTTCATATCATATATAGTATTGTAATCATTTTATATGAATATGTTGGGGTTATAGAATAAGTCATCTGAGTTTCATTATGTTTTTGTTGAGTTTTTTGGTACATTTTAGGTATACAGTACAGTTGCATTCATTATTGGGATCTTGTACCTTTACGAGAGAGGTCTTGGTTCTCATTTTTTCCCCTTGTCCTCCCTTCACCCCCATCCTCCCCTCCCCATTTACAAACATTTTATTTCCATTTTTTTCTTTCTCTCATATTTTTCTCTTTTCCCTTATTACCTTTCCCCTACCCTTCCCACTTTCCCTACGCCTTTAACCCTTTTCTTCCTATTTCACATGGTCAATTATCTTATTAGGATCTTACGTACTACTATAGTTTTTCACACCAGAGAAACTATTCAGTATTTACACATGTGTGACTTACATATTTCACTTAGGAGTATATCCTCAATATGTATCCATTTTCCTATGAATGAATCTAATTTCTCATTCTTTATGGCTGAGTAGTACTCCATTTTATAGAAAAACCACATCGTCTTTATCCAGTTTCCAACTGATGGGCAAATGGGCTGTTTCCAAGTTTTAGCTATCACAAACTGTGCCGCTATAAACATAGGTGTGCATATACCACTGTGATATGTTTCTTTTAACTCTTTTGGAAAGATAACCAGTCAAGGGATGGCTGGGAGTTTTCATTATTTTTTATGGAAAAAATTCATTTTGATATACAAGTGCTTTTTTTTGGATTAAAGCCTGTTTCCATAACAAATTATTCCCACAATCCAAGATTTTGCTGTATCTAGTAGACACTAACATTTCTTTTCAGAAGACTCAAAGGTACTTATCTAACTCCTCTGCAGTCAAAGTTTAGACATTTTCGAGTTCTGTAACAGTGAAACTTTCCACCAGCTTTATGGCTCACCAACACAAGAAGGTTATACTGGCAATGGTTCTCTCAAACTCACTGACTTGTAGTTAATAATAAGTCTAGTGTTTAAATTGTTTCCACATAGTCATCAGATCTATATGAATCTGCCACATTTCATACAGTCCTATCTCCCATCATTTGCAACATACAGAGTAAAGTAGACAAATCACAAAGATAGAAACTGATAAATTTTCACATCATTCTGCATACACAAAAATGAGCCAATAGACCAAGAAATTAAATTTTAACAGAACTACACAGTTCTTTCCATCTGCTTCATCACTACTTCTCCCACCCAAAGGCTAAAATTAATTAATACCACTTATAATACTAATGATTAGTTTTACCTGTAGTTTATTTGTTCGTTTGTTTTGGTACTGTGGATTAAACCCAGAAATTTTATACTGAGCTACATCCCCAGGCTTCATTTTTAATTTGAAGACAAGATCTTCCTAAGTTGCTAAATGCCCAGGCTGGTCTTGGACTTCGTATACTTCTGCCTCAGCTTTCCAGAGTACTAAGATTATAGACATGTTACACCATGGCTGGCTATAGTTTTACCTATTTTTGGATTTTCTATAAATTAAATCATATATTATCTACCCTTTTATATTTGATTTCTTTGAGTTGGTATTAAATTTACATGATCCATCTTTATAACAATAATTGGTTTTTTTCTTATTGATGTAAAATATTCTTTGCTATGGTTACATTTTATTTACCTTGTCTATTTTTAATTACCTTAAATGTGGAGATAAAATAATAATGTGATCATTCTTAATATATATATTTTTGGTGAACCCATGTATGCACTTCTACAGGGTGTACCATACCCCAAATAATGGAGTTGTTCTGGAGGCACAAGATATGGAAATGTTAACCTATACTGCTCTAAAGAATTATAAAAAGTGGTTGTATTCAGAATTCTAGTTGACTTGTATAAAAAAATCATCTGTGTTTTCAAATTTAACCTTTATAGAAGATATGCTTAAATCTCATTTTGGTTTAATTTGTCTTTTTCTGATGAATAATAATGTCAAAATTTCTTACATATTGTCTATATAAGTATCTTACCTATAATTTTTTTCTCTATTGGGTTACTTAGATTCTCCTCATTAATTTTAGGAGATATCTATCTATCTATCTATCTATCTATAGATATAGATAGATAGATATAGATACATAGATATATACATGCATACATATATAAGTATATACATAAATATACATGTAAATCTACATTTAGAAATTATGCTGAGTGTGGTGATGGTGCATACCTGTAATCCCAGATTTCTGGGGCTGAGGCAGGAGGATTGCTACAATTTTGAGGTCAACCTGGACTAATAGTGAATTCAAACCCAACCTGAACTACAGAACCTGGCTTTAAAAAAAGATTAGTATATATGAAAATAAAATGTTAATATATAATTCCAATAAAATAGGAATTTCAAATGTAATCACATTAATTTATATATATGTGTGTGTGTTTGTTTATAGATACTGAGATTTATATACTAATATTTTAAATATATATTAAGTATTAAATATATGTTGTGTTAAATGTATATTAAATATATATAGGTATATAATTTAAATATATATAAATTTAAATAATATACAGATGCTTCTCTTTACAGACTCAATTTATTTTACTAATTGGGGAAGATGTGTGCATTTGTGTTTGTGTGGAAAAGATGGCCATGGTGATATCTGTCACCTCATACAGCATCTAAGAAGGGAAACAAAATTTTGCTGAATGAATTGTTTGCAAACAGAGGTGTTTATGAACCAAGGTATTACTGTATGTGTAAATTATGAATTATAGGGGCTGGGGATTTAGCTCAGTGGTTCTGCTGCCTGCCTCACAAGCACAAAGACCTGAGTTCAATCCCTGGTACCAAAAAAAAATGAATTATAAAACATACAGTTATGATTTATATCTATATGTCCCCCAAGAGACTAGTGTGTTACCCATCCTGGCTTTGCTAATGTTACTGAAGTCTGACTTGCTTGGGAGGTGTGGTTCCTGGAGCCTTGACCTGGAAGCTCACTTCTCTCTCTCCCACTCTCTGCTTCCTGGCAACCATGGCTTGAACAGCTTTCCTCTTCTGTGCACCTCTACCAGGCCCATCTGCCTTGGGCTGAAGTATGAGCCAAAATAAACCCCTCCTCCTGTAAATTTGGGGTATATGATATTGTGTCTAGGGGCTGAGAAAGTAACTAAGACATACAGAAATCATATACCTTTTGTATAATTATCCATCTCGTTTGAATTTCACTTTCTTAATATTGTCTTCTAATTATCAAAAGTTTTAAATTATAATGTAGTCCTACATATAACTTTTGCTTTTGCTGTTATTTATTTTTATTTCATTTTGTTAGATGGAGTTTATTTTTGCCCAGTCTGGCCTCAAATGCATGAACTGAAGTGATCCTCCTGCCTCAGTCTCCTAAGTAGCTGGGAGTACAGGCATAGGGCACCATGGCTCACAACTTTTGTTTATTTGATGAGCATTTCATGGTTTATTTCATACATATTTTCCTTTCTCAAAGTTGAATAGATTTTCTGTCATATTTGCTTTACAGCTATTAATGTTTTTCTTAAATTTTGATATATAATTCAGTTGGAATTATATTTTTGTGTTGAAAACACAAAAACAGTTGAAACTTTTGATGAAGTAAATGATGTCTATATTTTGTAAATTCTATGAATTTGTTGTTGGCATATGGAAACTCAACTGATTTGTATACATGAGTTTACAGAATTCTCATATTACTTATTATTTTATTTCCTTTTCTTACAGATATTAAAAGTAGTACGGTAAATCCTTCAATTATAATTGTAAGAATGCATGCTTCTTTGACAAATTCTGTCAATTTTAGTTCTGGAGTATGAAAACCAGATTGTAGTATTTTCCTTTTGTGCTTATCCACATCATTATGAAGTGTTTCTCTTCATCTTTAGCATTAGTTGTTTTAAAAATTATTTGTCTAGTATTAATATAGATATAATCTTTATAACATTGTATACTGTTAGTGTTTTAATTCAATCTATGTATTTTCTTTAAAGTGTGTATGCTTTGAGCATTTTATGACTTAATTTTTTTTGTAATCTAACCAGACAATCTTGGTCTTATGAATGGACTATTTAATTTGTACATATTTAATGCAATTACACAAATATGTCAGTTTTCTATCCTCATGGTATTTATTTTTGATACATCTTACTGGTTCTTTGATCCTTTATTACTGTTTTCCTAGCTTTTATGTCTTCTTTAGCTTTTTAGGTAAGGATTTGTTATATTATTTTAGTGGTGATGGTAGAGATTGAATTATGCCCTCCAGCCATTTTATTGAAAACTCAAAGATTGTTGGAAATTTCTTTTTTGTTGATTTTCTTTGTCTTTTGGCTATATTTCAAAATATAGCAAATGTCTTGGCTGCAGATTCCTAATACATGTAACCAACTCCAGCTTTCAGAGGAATTTGTCTCCTAAGTGTTCAGTGATGACTGAGTCTATTTAGACTTTTACATATTTTAAGCAAAACTCCTAACCACTTTCACCAAAGTCAGAAGCCCTTTGCAAGTGTCAGTCACTAAACAACTACCACCTCAGGAAAGAGTAGTTGTACTGTACTTGGATTTCTCTATCTTCTACAGCAGCACAGCAGCCTGGGTAACTCTCAAAAGCTTCTCTGGTAAGATTTTATGTCTGGAGAATCTTCCTCCCTAAATTAAGCCCAATTTTATGCCATGCTTAGAATTAACAAATGTCTCTAAGGTAGGATAGCAACTGTTAGATCATTCAGGGAGGGCTCTTCTCCTAAAGTAATTTCAGCTCTTCTAATACTTATGGGAGCCACACTTCTTGATACATTAAAAAATATAATGTGTGGAAATTTTATTTCTCTTCCTTACATTAGATTAAAAAGTCATGAATTGATAAAATGCTGGATAACTCTGTTTAAATTTTAAAAAGTTGTTTTCCTTCTTTTCTTCTTAAATATTACCATTCACTGAATAAAAACAGTGTGGCCCAGTGTTTTACTGAAAGTGTTTTATTTATCTCTTAATAAGTATAATACACATTCCTATTTATAATTGGAATCACTCAGATATAGGGAGATTAATATAGCTAAGAAATAATGAAACATTTTTGTCTTTGGAGAATTAAATTTAACCTGGAATTTTTATCATCAGACTACAAAATCTTTTTTTTCCTTTCACTCTCTGTGTTTCTCTCTTTCTCCTTGTATATAGTCTGTTTCAATATGGCATAATCTGACACCAAATATTTTTCATTTGTTTCATTTTTAATCTTCCAATTGTTCAATATCACTGGGTGAGAAAAATTTTAACCCTGACTGTTAACTCCTGGGATTAGCAAAGACTCCGCAGCAGAAGTGATGAGTTCCATAATGCTGCCCCAGATGCTAGGAACGAGTAGAGTACCTAAGCTATCCACATTTCTGCCAACTGACCACAAATTCAGCCATTTTGGAACAACTGATGAGCCATCCATCAAGGACAGTGAAGAAATGGGCTAGGAAAAGGAAGTTTTACTGAAGGAAATCATCTCACTGGAGAGGTGGACTATATGTTAAATTCTAGTGACCTACTACATAAATGTGGGAACACTCCCGAATTGCTTTTGGGTTTGGAATAGCTGTTTGCTGAATGTGGCTTATCCAACTCTGGTTAGGAAGGATTGAGTCTTGACTATGCCATGGAATGGCCATTCCTATGAACAGTTCAATGGCCCAGTGATACCCATTGACTGCAGAATGGAGGATAAAGACATTAGAAAAAGTCATAACCTGAAAGAGATAGCGTCTCCCTGCCTCTCTTTTAGCCACTAACCTTGCTGAGAAAACCAAAAGAGCAGAATACTGAGCTAAGAACACCAGCTTGCCTCTGTGTAGCTAGGATAAAATCAATGGAAGAGAAAACAAATGTTAGCTGCATTCTTGTGATCAGAATGGAATCCAATAATTGGAATCACTGGAACAAGAGGAGTGACGAGAATCTGAACACTAAAGTAATAGAGGAGGAAAACTCCTTGCATTTCTGCTGACTGTTAATTCAACACAAACAAAGGCACAGCATTTTCAGATGCAGGATGGAGGCCCTCCCATTCAAGCCTTGTAACTTTTCAGGAATGTATTGAAGAATGACTAGATAATGCAAAAACTTTTCATCAACTCTCTCACAAGAACTGCATAGATTGAGCTGTGGAACTTGAGAAAGGATGGCTACAAGCTAAACAAAGAAAATGAGTAATATCACTACTCATCAACCCTTAGCTAAATGCCTACATCATTCTCATTATGTCCAAGGAAGTCACTCCCCTATAGATTGGATCATCTTGGACATGAAAATTCATGGCCAAAATAAAGTGGTCTGCTATGATAGCTATCCGCAGGGATAAGCTTTGATGGGATTATTCTGTTGTAATTGAGCATAGACAAGCCACTTATACCCAGGTCATTCAGGGACTTTATTATGTAATTTTATGACAAGACTAAAAAGCAAACTGTTATACGATGAAGAATGTTAGAGTTTGTTTGTTTGTTTGCTTTGTTGTCTCCCTCAGCCTAATTGTTGGGCAGGATATTTATGATGCAGTAAAACTATTGCTGTAATACTGGTATTGCAGGTATTGTCTACCTGGAAGAGACTGAACATAGCCTGGAGAGAGTGACCGTAGTTACAAAATTTGATGAGAAAAAGAAACAAATAAAAATAGGAGAGAAAACAAATTGGGTCTGCTTAAAACAATAAAAAATCAGAGGTGGCATAATTTGTTTCAAGCTAGTACCCTACTAGAAAAGATAAAACAATCTTGGTACTCTTATGAACAATAGTTATAACCTTCCCCTTTCTTGCCCCTATATGTTGTGGTGAAGAACTTCAGCCTTCCAGTAATATCTGCTATTCAGTATACATTCTCCTACAGTTTCCATGATTAAGGAGGGCCAAGATAACCCCAGAATGGGGTCTACTGGGGGGAGACTGGATGCTTCATGTGAAACATTAAAATTATTCAACAGTTAAGTCTGATGCATGGGTACCCATGATGCATTGGCAGTGAGTGAGACACATCCATTCCACAGGACATGCTGTCATAGACTGAGCCCAATTAAATGATCTATGACTTTCATGTGATGATATGATTTAAATAATCTGTATTGCCTTATTTGCCTAGGGAAGTGGAGGCTGGAGCTCAGAGCTGCAACTCTAATTACAACTTGATCTTTCTAGCTACCAGCTCCCACTCTGCTGCTTCCTATATACAGCCTTCTAATTTTTAACAGTTATAAGTCAGGAATTAGAGACAAAAACCAAGCATTTACTTATTTTTATTATACCACAAGAGCTTTTCCAAGAAGTGATCCATATACTCTCCCTTCAGAAGAGTGGGCTTATGCTCCTGCTTCTCTATTTTAAAGTATGGCCTTGGAGTCAATACTTACTTTTCCTGAATCTCACTTTTCTCATCTATAAATACTAAAAATAATACGTTATTCTCTAAAGACTAAAGCAAAAGTTAATGATAGGAAAATAATTCTTTCAACTTTAAATATCCAAAAAATTTTTTTTCTATTAACAAATATTCCACATTTATATTCCAAAGAGATCTTGGCTGTTCATATCTTTCTTGTTGTCAACCTTATCACACTGTTAATTATGGTTAAACAAAACAATCAAGTTGTTATTCACTCATTCACTCGTGCAAGATAGCTAGCTAATCTCATTACTGAACTGGGTATATTATGTTGAAATATATTCCTTAAATGCCAAGAAAAGTCCTTAAATAAGCCATCAGCAGTAATAGGATTTTAACTTTTGTTGGCTTGCCAAAGACATTTTAATTGATTGTGACATTAAGTTTGCTGAAACAACTAACACAGGCCAACAGAAAATTGAGCTGCCAGTTGTTTAAAAGGACAATAGCATGAAGAACAGTAAGTTAGAACAGTTTCTAAAGGAAAAAAAAGACATTATATTGAATATCATTCAAGCATAAATAATCACTCTATGATATATTCATCTTTTTCTCTTTAAGCAGCATCAAATATTGGGAATGAATTTTCATAGTAAAGAAGTGTAATGCACTGCACCTTCAGACCTAAAGTATATCATCAGGCAGTTGAAATTATGCTGTTTAATTATGGAACAATTATAGTGTGGTGTTTATTTGTAAAATGGTATGGTTTTTTAGTTCATTTACATAAATACATCTACATACTTGGTAAAGATAATTGAAGCTGGAAAGTAAAGAAAAAAGAAAAAACGAAAGAGAAAATACAGGAAAGGGAGAGAAAAGCAAGACTGTATGCAAGAAACATTCCTACAATTAAATTTTACACTTAAACTTTTCAAACTATTTTCCTCCAACTAAAATGTTGAAATTAAAAAAGAAATAACAGCAATTACAATTTTAGCAATGATAGTATGAAATGTTATAACCTACCACTTTTTAACGATGCCATCCACCTCTCTTTTCAGATTCATTCCTTGTTCTTTTGAAAGGACTACTTCACCCCCTTTTATTTGAGGGTAATAAAACATTTCAAAAATCATGTCTGATGTTATTCTTCCAAAAGTAATCACAGAAATTCAGAAGATTTAACCTAAGTTCACAGAGCAGTCTTTTTTTATATTTTTCAAATTTCTAATCCTTACTCAAAATATTTTGTTCTTTTTTGACCCTATGCTGCCTATCTTGTAAACTATACCTATACACATTTGCATGTCTCTCTCACAGGAACACACATGCACACACTCTAAAATTTAAAGAAAAGAATAGAGCTACAAAAAAACCCAAAACATTTGGTAGTTCTCTGGTTTTCAATAAACTAGAATTATTATTTTATTTTGTTTCATGGATTGTTAGGCTTCATTTCACATTGTTAAGGTTATATTTTTCTGATAAGGCTGGTATCTCTGATGTTTTTCCTTAAATTTCCATGAGCTATTTAATAGAATTTTTCTTAAAAAGGTAGATACAAATTAATATATGGCATATCATGGATAGCAAATCTTTTCTTTCAATTTTCACCTTTGTCATTTGATAAAAAATGTCAGAGATATCAAGCCTATTGTCTATGTAAAATGCAGGTATGTCTAAGAATAAATTTTATACTTTGACAGATTTTTATTTCACCAGATGTTCATGAAACATACACAAAACACACAATCAGAGCAAGGAATGCATTACACATCCAGACACTGATTAGACTTCTTATTTAGACTTCAGATGGATTATAACATTTACTAGCTTATTGACTGAGAGAAACCAACTTGATTAAAACATTCTAGTAACAAGAAACACAAGTACTTCAAAAGAAAGCACAGTTTATAATAAAAAGCATCTTGGGAAATAATGTAATTAAACTATTTCAGGATATAGACAATATTGTACAAGAAAATGGAAGACAAAGTTTAGAAAGGACCACAGTAATGTAACCTGAAAATTATATTCTACAGCTATGTGCTCTTTTTTCCACAAATAACAAATTACCTAGTTTTAAGTTGATCTTTATATTCCATGTTTTATTGTGATTTAATTGGTTTTAAATATTCCATCAATAAGTGGTAAATAAAAAATAAATTCAAAACATTAAACTTATATATATACATGAAAAATAGGTATAATGTAAACTCGAAGGTATTTCTAATTTCAGTGTGAATTTAATGTTCCTTTTTGAAATTTAAGAAGCTTGAATTGCTTCCATTTATATAGGGAAATTAGTAATAATTTTGACCTGTATCAACTCTTAGTGAGTGATTATTATAAAGCATTCCTTGTCCTTCTACAGAAACATTTAAATATTTTGGAAACTGGAGACAAACAAATCAGTGTAACAGAGTTTCTAATCTAGTTCTCAAATTCTTTATAAAATTCAAACTTTAAAAATATTCAAACTAGAAATGATTAAGACTTCTGAATTTGTCATTCTATGTTGAGTTACTAACAATAAATTAAGTGGGACTCTATTTGTAAAAAAAAAAAAAAAAAAAATCACCACATCTTTTAAGCACATATCTGTGGTAATTTCCAAAATAGTTTCTCTATTGCTATTCAATATCAGAAATATTGGTCATATACAGAAGATATTTTTTTACTTATTGTGTAGATTTTTTCATTTAATCATTTTTAAAATATCTATTGAGTTTCCTAGTCAGTGTCATGCATGACTCTAACTATCAGGGATATGGCAGTGATTTAAAGAAAAATATTGACCGTGGGAGCTTTTCTTTTCAGTGGGTTGTTGAAAGAGCACTTTTCATAATCAAACACAACTTTTCTGGTCTAAATCATTGTGCCACATCTGGATGTAGTGTCTTTTTTCCTTCCACTTGAATTGGCTAGACCTGTGCTAGAGATTGAAATTCCAAAAGAATTGTGTGCTGTTTGAGTTCCAAGGCAAGATCATAAAAGGTCTCATCCTCTCCCCTCACCTCCTGTGCTGTGGAATCCTGAGTTCCATGAACCGTTTGTGGTTGCCTCTAAACTGTGAAACTGGCGAGAGACTGAAAAGGGAAATCAAATAGAGAGACAGGCATGAATACCCTCGGTTCTCCAGCTTCAGGATAACTAAGCTTTCTCAACTCAGGTGTGAGAGCTATGCAGAGATAAGCATTCCGATGATGTGAGCCCAAGACCCTTCGCAACTGGTTAAGTATGAGCCAATCGTGGATGGCAGGCCTCATAGCTCAGTCCAATAAGATACCAGATTCACACAGAGCAAAATAAGTTGTTTTTTTATCATTTTAAGTAATTGTTTTTTAATAGTATGTTAAGTACTAGATAAAGAGAATTTAGGAAGAGAGACAAACTAAGCCAATATACTGATGAATGGAGAGGGCCATGGTGGCAAAGGAATAGAGCAGAGCGACGTAAATGAGGTCAGGAAGACCTGGTGGTGGAAATGCGGATTTATTCTTATATTGGGTGCTCAGGGAGGTCTTGTAAGATATGAGCACAATGGAGAAGAGAGCTAAAGAAAGCCACCCATGTAGGTATTTGGGGAGAAACATTGCACCAGGAAGATGCTTGTGCACAAGCTCCCGAGTGAGAGTATGCATGAAGCATTTGCCAAAAGAGGATCAGAGTATTAGGAAATTAGTTCTTAGCCTATGCGTAAAACAAGGAGATCAAAAGTTATAATTGTTTACATTTCCTAGAATTAAGGAAAAAGTTTAAAAACACAACGTGGAACTAAAAATCTCACAGTACCAAGAATATCTCCAGCTTCAAGCTCTGCCAAGTTTTCACAATCTGCTTTGACTAATAAGCGTAGCCTCATTTTGCCTAGCTAAATTAATGTCCACGCACTATGTACATGCCAATGATTTCTAAAATCATACAGAAAACAATTTTCCCCTGATATGCATCATAAACACTGAAAGACCAATGAATCACAAACGACAGCTTCTTAGAACATGGATTGGAAAACATTAATCCTTTAGACCTAATTTTTTAGTAGGATACCCTAAATTTTATTGCCTCTGCCAAACTAGATGAGTAATCGAATTTGCATTATATGTATTGTGTTTGATACTAATATCTTTAAAGGCCATTGAATAGAAGAGTATCTTTTATCTGTAGGCCAGATCTTCTTGAAATGTTCTATCTTTGTGGAAAATATGCTTTTATCTGTCAGTGGAGGAATAATAAATATAAACTCAAATAAGCTGTGTGTAAGGGATTGTGTTAGTTGACATGAAGCACTAATTGAATCTGGATTTAGGTACAGCTGTCGCATGGACTGCTGGAAAATCTGATGAGGTTTTAGACTGGGGAAACAAAAGATAAACTAGATAAACTTTGTTTAACTTTAGCTCACTTCCAACCATCACTTTGCATGTGTTCATGAAAGAGAATACAGACAGTATCTAAGTTGCCAAGATTCAATAGAAAAGAAAATGAGAAAGCAAAATATAATGTTAAAATCCTGGAAATCATCTGTTAGCATAATTTTTAAAAGTGATTAAGTGACCACTATCTATTATAATTGCCTCCAAGTTTCAAGAAATCATGTGTAAAAGATTATTTATTTGCTAAGGCTAACAGCTGTATGTTTATGTCATTTTCTGCTACAGCCATGGAGTGTTTATATCTTTTTGTTTGTTTGTTTTCAGGAGATAGCAAAGAATTTTTTAATGTACATTCCCCTACTATTCACCTATGATTTAATGATAGGTCCACCCCTTTCCAGGTAAGAAGAACCAAGGCACTTTAAAAGAGAATATATATATAAAAGCAAAGGCTTTACTGTCTGACTTTAGGAGGTAACTTCGGTTAGACACTTAAACTACAAGATGTGAGCCCTTTTCCTTTACTTATCTATTATATGTGTTAAATTATTGAAAATCTTTAAAATTTTGTTGCCTAAATCTTAAAAAAATGGTAGTAATATTGGAAACCTGTCATTTTAGAGGGTGTAAATGAGATAAAATGTATAAAATGTGTAGCACACTGCCTAGTACACTTTACTCATTCAACAAATGCATGTTGAGGTATCTGATTTCACAGAGCATATATTCTAATAACTGCTTTTTGAAGGAATTAATACTTTTGCTCTAACACATAACCATAGAGAAGGAAGAAGTCACCAGTATCTCCTTCAAATTCTGATATTATGTTACTAAGTGACATGTATATAGGTATAAATATGAGAATAGAGAAAACAAACATGAAATAAATACATAAAATAATTTATCTCCTTATTTTAAAGTTCAGCATTTCTGATTTACAGGGAAAATTTCAAGAGTGGAGTACACGCCAAATCTAAATTGAAAAATTGTGACGTACTTCGCTTCTGGGGATCTGGAGCAGATGTACATTTTTTGTTAGTCCCATTACATAGAACTAAAATCCTAGATGTTACATATAAAGCAAACATAAAAGGACTTTGATAACTGGAGAGGAGGTGAATGATCCCAGAATGAGATAATGATGAGTTTCCTGGGTTTTCTTTGTGTCTCATATATTCCACAACTGAAGATAAAGAAGCCAGAAAATCAAAGTATTAAAAGGTCCCACGCACATACACACACAGACGCACACACTCCTGGAATCTCTAGCCAAAGTACCAATGACCGATGAGTTAGCAGGGTAAGGATAGAATCCGCAGACGATATCACTCCTCCTTCCATCAAATACAAAAATAAAAACTTTGTTCCCATTCCCCTCTAACACCAACAAAGCCCAAGTGAATCAGTTAGATGACATGAAAACTCACCATGTGTGGCGTAAGGAAAGCTGAGGGGGAAACTGAGAACTATCGTAGGAAATGGGAACTATCTGACCGTACAGTAACAAACTCTCCTTCCCATTGCTAACCAGTGTCATATGAGAACTTGGAGGGAAATCAGGATGTTCAGACCTCAAACGATCAACCCAAATTAATAAAGCAACCATCCCGATTCCTGCTAGAGCATTTTCAGAGGAGTTATAGCAGATTCAGCACTAATCTTTAGTAATGAGGTCTCGTACCTCCTGTGACGGCAGTGGAGGTCACGTTGCGAGCACTGAAAAGTCATTCTTACCCCTCAAAAGCCTATGAGTTACCAGTGAAGACCTGCTGGGGAGCTGAAACTCTCCCCTCCATTCAGCACTGCTAAGGAGTACACCTCCTCTGCAGTATATTAACGTCACTAATGTGTGAAAATGGACAGTAGTGAAGTTATAACTTTTATTCCCTTCTACACAGCAAGAAGTCATCTAAAACAGAAAGCTAAAGAGCCAATGTTCAGGTTTGAATTGAAATCACTTGACATACTAAGTAAGAGCCAGGAAGATCTCAAACTAAATGGAAAAAAAATCAACACCTAGATAACAGAGACATTAAGAATTGTCTGGGAAATTTTTCAAAGCAGCTTTAATAAAATTTTTCAGTTAGTAATTACAAATGCTTTTGAATTAAATGGAAACAAATGGAAACTCAGCAAATGAATGCAAAATATAAATAGCAATCAAATAACATTTTTAGAATTGAAAGAGCTCCGATTTTTTTTAACTTAAAATAGAATTTATTAGTTAACATTAATAGCCCAATAAAGAGTTGGATGCAATTGGACAAACCTGAAAACAATTAATGAATTGAAAAATAAGTCAGAATAATTTACCTAAAAAAGCAACATAAAGCTACCAAAGGTACACAATGAAGAAAAAAGTTTAAGATACATGGGAGATTTAATGAGGTCAATTATACATGAGTCAAATTTAAAGGAAATAAGAGGGGCTGGGGATTTAGTTCAGCTGTTTGGTGGCCTGCCTTGAAAGCACAAAGACCCGAGTTCAATCTCTGGTACCAAAAAAAAAAAAAAAAAAAAAAAAAAAAAAAAAAAAAAAAAAAAAAAAAAAAAAAAAAAGAGAAGACATATTTTCTCATGTGTTTATTGGTACTTTTCAGGTGTACAGTACAGTTACATACATTGGAATCTTGTACCTTTACATGACAGGTCTTGGTTTTCATTTTTTCCCCATACCCCTGCCCTCCCTTCATCCCCTCCTCCCTTTCCTATTTACAAATACTTTTTTCCATTTTTTTCATTTTCTCATATTTTTTTTTCTTTTCCCTTATTTCCTTTCCCCTACCCTTCCTATTTCCCCTATACCTTTAGCTCTTTTCTTCATATTTCACAATGTCAATTATACCATTTGGAACTTATTTACACTTTCAGTTTTTCATACTAGAGAAACTATTTGGTATTTACACATGTGTGACTTATTTATTTCACTTAAGAGTATGACATCAATATGCATTAATTTTCCTATGAATTACTCTAATTTCTCATTCTTTCTGGCTGAGTAGTATTCCATTTTATAGAAAAACCACATCTTCTTTATCCAGTTTCCAATTGATGCACAATTGGGCTGTTTCCAAGTTTTAGCTGTTACAAACTGTGCCTCTATGAAGATGGGTGTGCATAAATCACTGTGATATGATTCTTTTAATTCTTTTGGAAAGATACCCAGGACACGGATGGCTGTGTCAAATGGAACTTCTAATTCTAGTTCTTTGAGATATCTCCATATTGATTTCCAAAGTGGTTGCACTAGTCAGCACTCCTACTAACGATGGAGAAGGGTTCCTTTCTCCCCACATCCCACCAACATTGATGAAAACAATACTGAGGTTCCACTTCACCCCAGAAAGAATGGCTGTTATCAAGAAATTAACCAATGGGCCTGGAATTTAGCTCAGTGGTTCTGGCTCCTGCTTTGCAATCAAAGGGACCCAAGTTTGATCCCTGGCACCAAAAAAAAAAAAGAAAGAAAGAAAGAAAGAAAGAAAGAAAGAAAGAAAGAAAGAAAGAAAGAAAGAAAGAAAGAAAGAAAGAAAGAAAGAAATCAACCAAAAACAAATGTTGGCAACAATATGTACTTTTGAAAACATAATATCAAAAGTAAATTTGGCTAATTAATCCACACACTCACTCCACTAAATTTATATACATAAGTGTAAAAAATGACATAGAACATAGTCAAACTCCCAATCTACAAAACAAATGAGTTCACGAGGATCTTGATCATCTTTCTCCTCCACACTGGTCCATCATATTGATTACACTGCACTAACTTGACCCAGTGAGCAGGAGGTGGCAACCACTCTAGACTTTTTGTTTTTTAAAAGCATCTGCATGCCAGAAGAAGGGAAATAATTCAACCAGAACCTAAGGTCCCTCTATGTCAGTGAAATTTCTAGGAGTTCAGTGGTGTGGAGCTTGCAGAGATATCCCTTCTAAGGTGAACAATAAGTTGTTGTATCTAGTTTTCAGAGGCACAATGCCTGGTGTCCCTATTGGATTTCAGAGGCAACACATTCCTCACTTAGGAGTGCAAAGTTGCTCTGACAACATTAATTGATACAGTGAGGAAATGAACTCTAAATAAATAAATGGCTTATTTTGGCTCAGGGTTTCAGAGATTTCAGTTCACGATTATTCAGTTTTTGATTTGAGCCTTTGGCTGCTTGGCAGCAGGAGGCTGTGACACAAGAACATGGTCACCTTATAGTGAGCAGTAAGCAGAAAGAGAGAGAGAGAATCTCAATATTGCTATTATGATTTTATCTAAAATGTCCCCCCAAAGTGCACATGTTCAACGCATGGGCTTTGCAATGATAACTGGTTCACACAACCATTCCATCTGTGGATTAATGCTTTGATATTGTCATAATCTGATGGTATTATTGGGAAGTGATGAAGCAAGAGATGGACTTTTTGAAGGAAGTGGATCCATCAGGAGGGTGCTGGGGTGGTGACTTCAGGAGGTACAGCTGATTCCCAGCCTCTTCTCTTTTTTCTTTTCTCTCTTCTTCCTTGCCCCATGAGATGTGTAGTTTTCTGCTCACAGGCTCTTTGGCCATGATGTTCTGTCTTGCTATAGAACTAAATCAATGAGCGAGTCGAGCAAGCAGACTTAAAACTCTGATACCATGAACAAAATAAAGATTTGCCCTCCTTTAAGTTGTTTCTTTTACTTTTCTTTCCTTTTTGAAATTAAGTTCTCACTATGTAGTTCAGAATAATGGCTACAAGCTCACTGGGTAGCCCAGGCTGGTATTCATCTCTAGATGGCCCTGCTTTAGATGGCTCCAGATGGCTTGTCAAAGTCCCATGACAATGGCATGTAACACCATGTCTACTTCACTGGTATTTCTGTCACAGAGACAGAAAGTGGACTCACAAGTCCTCTTCAAATGAATCAAGGCTTCCAACTATGAAAGTGCCATCTCCTACCAATACTTCCACAGGCTGGCTAGCAAGTGTTTAGCATGTAGATCTAAAATTAATAACAGAAAAAGCAACAATATGTTCTTTAAATCTGTGTAAATGAAACAAAATACTTCTGCTTAATACATGGCTCTCTGAGGTAGTCTCAAGAGAAATTTGTAAAAACTATATTGAACTGAGTGAAAACTAAAATGCAGTGTATCAAATTTGTAGGATGCACTTGAATTAGTACTGAGAGAAAATAATAGCAAAAAGTGTATTAGAAAATAATAAAAGACTTAAATCGGTAGTATAAACTCATACCTCTGGCATTTGAGATTAGCATAACCCCAATGTCAGTTGAAGAAGGAAAATAATTATGATTAGAGCAGAAATTAATAACAAGGAAATGCAAAACAATAAAAAATCAATGAAACAAAGATGTTTGAAAAAAATGAGCAAAATTAGCTAACCTCTGGTAAAGGTTAGCAGAAAAGAAAGTATATACATATCATTAATGTTAAAATTGAAATTATAAAATACCACTATTGACTCTGCAAATATCCAAAACTAAGTAAATACTCTGTACTTTCAATCCATACATTTGGCAACTTAGATGAAATAAACTAATTCCTTAAGAAGGACAAAAACTATAACTCACCTAATTTGAAATAATTCATTAGTTATACAAATATTAAAGTAATTGTATTTGTACATTATAAGCACACAAAAGTAATCTCCAGACCAGAAGTTTTTATTTGAAAACTACAATTTTTTTAAAATTAACATCTTGTGCATTACATTCTCCAGAAAATAAGAGAAAGCAACATTTCCCAATTCATTTTATAAAGCTAACAATATCTTTATACCAAAATGAATGACTGAACAAAAGAAAACAATAGTGTAAAATAATATTTAAAATTCATGTTGTCAATAAAACCTTTGAAATATTACATATGGAATTCAACATCACATAGAGCTTTAAAGGATGATCAATGGTATTTGCTCTTGAAAAGCTGCTTCAATATTTGAAGCTTAATCAGTTTAATCTATTTTAACAGTTTACACTATCATGTGTTTAATTGATGTGAAAAAAATCACAAAATTTAACTTCTTTTTTTATAATAGGTTAAGTATCAAAATTAGAAATAGAATAAAAATTCTTCAACTTGATAAAGAAGATTTACGAAACAGTGGTTATACTTGTTGGTAAACAAATTAACTTTTTTCTTATATTAATTACAAGGCAGAGTTATCACTATGACACTCTTACTAAGCAAAATGATAAAAATTTTACTCAGTACAATAAGTCTAACAGAAATTATTAACAGACACACAGACAAAAAAGAAATAAAACCTCTGCTGTGTAGAAGAGACATTATTGTTTATATTGAATATCATGCATTATCTACAAAGTAAAAAACATATTAGAGCTAAAGAATGAACTTAGCAAAGTTGAAAGATGCAAAGTAAATGAATTCCTTTTTATTTCTAAGTACTAAAAATGTATATGAGGATATAGAAATTCAGAATACAACAAAATTTATAAATACTAATACTTTAGTGAAATCTAGCAAGTATGCAAGGTACATATATGCTGAAATAGACCAAAAACTGCTAAAATTAATTAATTATGAAAGATAAAATAGAACAAAAACACTTAACAAATATCTTTGGATTATAGAAGCTTAATATAATTCCTAATTTAAAAATTCTAGTTTGAATTTTTATGTGTAACATTATGTTGTATGGGAAGCCAAAGACTAGAATAGCTAAGATACTTTTATGAAATATTTAACTATTGTACAATTTATGTAATATCACACTATTATATTACCCTAACATTTTTATGGACAAAGAACTAAAATAGTTCAAGCAATTTTGAAGAAAGAAGTGGGAGTAATGATATTATTTAATTACATGACACTGTATGTAGTTAAAATAGCCAAGGCAGTGAAGAATTGGTGAAAGGAAATATAGGTTAATGGGGACAAAATAAAAACCATAGAAATATTTCACTTGATAAATTTAACTACTTTTTTGGCGAAGGCATAAAGAATTAATTAAAGTAATATACAGTTTTCAACAAATGTTAGTAGAATCATTGGACATCCATGTATGAAAAAATAAATCTCAACCTAAGATTTACACCTTAAAAATGTAACTGAGGATTCATCATATAATTATGGTAAAGTATAAAATAATTAAACTTTAAAAATAGAGAAATCTTTGCAAAACAATCATGGTTTGTTAGCCAAAATAACCTATCTTGCTTTGAGTTTTAGGTGTTGGGTTTATTGCCCCAGAGACAGGAAAGCTGATAAATATAATGTAAAAGTGCAATATATATTTATTCATTGAAACTAATTTCAGAAGTTTTTCTTCCAAGCTTTACATATATATTTTTTGTGTTTGATTAATACAATTTTTCTTATTCCTTATCTTAAACTTGATATATTATCTTCAAAATATTTAATTATTAATTCTACTATAAATATAAACAAGAGAGCACTAAAATTCAAAATTTAGGGAAAAACATTTCTATCATAAATTAAAACATTTTCTTAGAGTACAGACAAAATTTTAAAAATTTTATACAGGTTTTGAAGATAAATAAACACAATATCAAGAATATAATTTTATTAACTTAATTTTGTTTATATAATTTATTTATGTGAAATCCATCATTCAATATCTAGATTTTAGTTATACTCTTCAAAGGTCAGGTTCTGTACAACTCATCAAATATGGAAAAATGAAAATAACACAATTCTTCAAGATTTGTTTATTGGAAGAATTTATAATTTTGAATAGCTGTAATATTCATTTTAATTCTCAGAATGATTGTAGTAATTTGGCATGTCTCAGAAAATTCTAGGGAACTTTGGGATAGTATAAAAGCAGCTTTCAAATAGAGTCAAAATAAGCAGATACATTATTTACAAATATTACTTAATATATTGAAATATAAAGATGCCTTCAAATTAAATTGTGAATTGTTCTGTGCATTCTAAGACCAGCCAAAATCTCACAATTGATTTTACAGAAGCAGAAAACAAAAAAAGGGTATTCTACCGAATACAAATTTTCCACTTGAAAAAAATGTAGTGATATATGAGACAACTCTGTTTTTTTTTTTAACAAATTTAACCCCTTAGCTTTTAGCAGCAATCAGAAAAAAAGGTCAAGTGTCATCTAACATGCTTGCTTCTCCTTCTTTTCAATAAGTCCATGAAGGTTAGAAAATACGATCACACAGTATCTGCTACAGATTGGATAAATAACTAATTCTCACTATTGGCAGAACTTCTTCTGTCCTATATTTTTGCCACATTTATATTTTTGCCACATTTATATTTTATGGCACTCATCACATCTTACTATTTTCCCAGTGGATGCTGAGTTACTTGAAGAGTAAGACTTCATCTTGTACAAGTTTGCTTCCTTAGCACTTACATAGTGTTTGGTTTTTGGCACATCCTCTAAACAGATGTATCAGCAGAACTCAATGGACTATGAAAAGGCACCAAGAGGGATATAAATTACTAATTATTGAAAAGTGCCTTATAAAGTAGGCTTTCTTTCATTTAATATGCTTACTTCTAGCTTGAAATGTCTTTGAGTTAGTGATTGGCCAAGCTGCCATTCTGGTATTGCATCTTTATTGAACATCTCCAAAGAGTTGGAAAATAGTTGTTTAATAGTTATTTAAAAGTTTTACAAAAGGTAAATGATAGAAGTATAAGAACATCAGCTGCCAATAGGATTAAATGTTGCACTATATATTTCTTTGAAACTTATTTACTGTTCTAATATTTTCTTTTTTGTTAGATTGTATTTATCTTATTATTTTTTTCTATAACTTGAAAGATCAAGCTTGAATCTAGCTTCTTCATTTATCTAAATAAAAGCAAGAATATCCTAAGCCTGTAATATGACTGCTGAAAGTCACTTCTGCTTAAGGTGTTGTGAAGAGAGTGAATAGAGAGATGGAATTTGAGGGAATACATACAAATGAAAATGTATACATGTACAATAGCTCCCTTTATGCCTGCATATATCTGTAGAGAAACTATAATATCTTATCTGAAGATGATAATATCAATGCTTTCAAATAAGCAATTCATGCCTGTATTAAAAGCATCCATGTTCAAATTTAAGAGAAGGTAGTTATACTGTTCAAAATGTTGATTACTTTTTAAAATTAATTTTATTGGTACATTTAAGGTCTGAAATATAATGACATTCATCATTGGAAATTACACCATTATATAATCTATCTTGGTTCTTGTTTTTTCCCCATTGCACGGCCCTGACTTCAAATTTTCCACCCCTCCCTATGTACAAAGACTTTATGATAAAAAATGGAAATATTGATTACTCCTTAGCTAAAATGTGACAAACAAGACTAGAATTTCCCACAATCTTGATAGTTTAAAATGTGAGACAGAGGACAAACCTGCATGGGTTTTTGTTTTGTTTTGTTTGCTGAACTAATGGAATTTTGGTATTCTGGTAGCTAGATGAAACTTACAATTAAAAGAACGTGATCTTGGATACTCATTTTAGAATGGGGTCTTTATATTTCGGGGGACTGATTGTTTTGTGTTCTTTATATATCCTTGATAATAGTCCTTTGTCTGAGGAACAGCTGGTAAAAATTTTTTCCCACATTGTAGATTGTCTCTTAGTTCTGCTGATTGTTTCTTTTGAAGTACAGAAGCTTTTTAGTAAGATGAGATCCCAGTTGTTGATTCTATCTGCTAATTCCCCTGCTACTGAGGATTTGTTCATAAAGTCTTTTCCTATACCAATGTCTTCCAGAGTTCTGCCTAACTTACCTTCCAGTAAATTTAATGCTTCTGTTTTAATATTTAGATCTTTAATCCATTTGGATTTTAATTTAGTGCATGGCAAAAGATAAGGGTCTAATTTTAATCTGTGGCAGGTTGACATCCAATTTTTCCAACACCATTTATTAAAGAGGCTATCTTCCCTCCACTGAGGATGGTCAGCTCCTTTGTCAAAGATGAGGTAGCTGAGTACATCTGCATTTGTTTTTGTGTCTTCCACTCTATTCCACTGATCCTCAGGCCTATTACTTTGCCAGTACCATGCTGTTTTTATCACAGTGGCTTTGTAGTATAGTTTCAAATTGGGAATTATTACACCTGGTGCCATGTGTCTGTTGCCTAAAATGGCTTTTGCTATTCTAGGTCTCTTATGGTTCCAAATGAATTTTTGGATTTTTTTTCTAGTTCTGTGAAATATAGTGTTGGAATTTCAATTAGCATTGCATTGAATGTATATAGCAGTTTTGGTAGTATGGCCATTTTCACTATGTGGATTCTTCCTACCCAGGAGCAGGGGATATCTTTCCATTTTTTTATATCCTCTTCAATTTCTTTTTTCACAGTGCTGTAGTTTTCAGTGTAAAGATCTTTTGTTTCTTTTGTTAGATTGATTCCTAGATACTTCATTTTTTAGGATGCTATTGTAAAAGGAATTTTTTCCCTTATTTCTCTCTCCGTGTGTCCGTTATTTGTGTATAAGAAGGCTATTGATTTTTGGGTATTCACCTTGTATCCAGACATTTCTCAGACAAAGAAGCAAAAGCAGCAAGAAAATACTTGAAAAAATGTTCCACATCACTAATCATTTGAGAGATGCAGATGAAAACAACACTGAGATTCCACCTCACCCCAAAAAGAAAGGCTGATATAAAGAAATCACACGATAACAAATGTTGGTGGGGTTGTGGGAAGAAAGGAACCCTTCTCCATTGTTGGTGGGAGTGCAGACTGGTGCAACCACTATGGAAATCAATATGGAGATACCTCAAAGAGCTTGGACTGGAGGTTGCATTTGACCCAGCCATCCCTCTGCTGGGTATCTTTCCAAGAGAACTAAAAGAATCACATCACAGAGAAGTATGTGCACCTATGTTTATAGTGGCACAGTTTGTAATAGCTAAATCTTGGAAACAGCCCATTTGCCCATCCATTGGAAACTGTATAAAGAAGTTGTGGTTTTTCTATAAAATGGAATATTACTCAGCCATAAAGAATGAGAAAATAGATTCATTCATAGGAAAATTGATACATATTGAAGATATACTCCTAAGTGATATAATAAGTCACACACGTGTAAATACTGAATAGTTTCCCTGGTGTGAATATTCTGCAACAATGCATAAGATTCTAATAAGATTACTGACATTTAGAAATGGGAAGAAAGGAGCTAAAGGTGTAGGCAAGGTGGGATGGGTAGGGGAAGAGTAAAAAGGGAAAAGAAAAAAATGTGAGAGAATGAAAAGATGAAAATAAAGTGCTTGTAGATGGGGAGGAGAGGAGGGGGTGAAGGGAGGGGAGAGGTAAGAGGAAAAAATGAGAATCAAGACTTGTCATGTAGAGGTACAAGATCCCATCAATGAATGTAACTGTACTGTATCCCTAAAATGTACCAATAAACTCAATTAAAGCTGAAAAAAATAAAATAAAATAAAAGAACATGATCATTTCATGTATGTAATCTCTGAAGGGGAAGATGACAATTTCTATCTAATAGGAATGAACAAATTGTATTGAAATTAATATATTTATATTGAAGTTTCTCCTCATTAATCATTATTGTTTATGCATAGCATATTTTAAATAATTATCTGGAACTGAGTTTTCATAATTGTGGCTCAACTAGCTACTGTATTCCTATAAGAAAAGGCAAAAGTATAAAATCAATTCTTTTCAATATACATTGTGTACAAAAAATTGAACCTTATGTGCAGGATTTTGTTTTCTTTTTCTAAGAGGCTATGACTCTTTCTTGGAAATTAGTTGACATTTTCATGCTGGTTGGTTAATGATTTAAAATTTGTTGCATCACTAAAATTAAAATAAACCTCTCTGTCTTTCTTAAATTGGGTTGTGCATCTCTAGGAAATAGGTATATCACGGGCAGAGGAGTTAAAAAACTATAGGAAACATGACAATTTTTAGGCATCTATTGTATTAGACAGGGATAATACATTTTTACATAGATTGCTATAATCTCTAACCTTTGAAATATATTGAAATTTTTTACATTTAATATCCTGTTTTTATGTTTTCTGACTGTGCCTTTTATTGTTTGTGCTTGTTAATATTTCATGTATGTATTGATGATTCAAATTAAGGCAAACATTCCATAAAATTTTTTCCTTGGTATTGTTATTGGTTTTTTTACACTTCATTTCTTGTCTTTTTAAAAATTATTTTGATTTTGTAAGATTTCATTTCAATTTATTTTTATTAAGTTTATTGGTACATTTTTGGTATAAGTGGATTTAATTAAATCTTGATTACTTTCTACCATTTAGGATAACAATATACATTCTTAATGCCTTAACGGTTTGTTTCCAATGATATTGTATCACTTGTAATCACATAGGCCCATTTATCACATCCTCTCTATTTTATAAATACAAGTTTTACTGAACCAATAGTATGGATTTTAAAGAAATATTATTTGTAATGCTTTTAATTTATTCTAAAACATTCAAAGATGATTTCTATATAATTTCCCACAGTCTGAAGAAATTTTTGTTTCTGTTGACACTGGAGTTTAAATTCTAATGAATTCTCATGTCTTTTTAAAATTTTTTGTTTGTTTCTTAGTTTTGTTTGTTTTCTTTTCTTTTCTTTTGGTTCCAGGGATAGAATTCAAGACCATGGGCTTGTGAAGCAGGCATGGATGCCACTGAGCTAAATCCCCATTTTAGGCTTTAGGTCTTTTTTTAATAAAAAAAAATGTGTTTCAGCTGGTAGGCAGCAGATGGCTCTGAGGTTAATCCTCAGCACTGCAAATAAAATAAAATAAATTTAATTAAGAACATTTTAATTAATTTTCAGTTTGAAATATTTTCCCTGGTCATAGTAGGTTGAGTTGACAGTTTTTCTGTTTTGTTTTGTTTCCCTTAGCACTCTAATGATACAGTTTTATTCCTTCCAGGGTCGATTATTTTTGGTGAATTTAGTTATCAGTTAAATTTTTGCTTAGGCATATAATGTGTGTCTTTGCCTGATTGTTTTAAATATTCTTCTTCTATTTTATTTTCACTAGATTGATGATTGTGTTCTTAGGTATAACTGTTATTATATTCCTGAAGTATTGCTTAACTCTTTGCAGTTATATGTATTTTACCATACTTTACAAGTTTACAGACCTTATTTTCTCAAAAATTAATATTTTCTCCAGTTGTTATGATGTCAGACCTTTAAGGCCTGTCACAGGTCTTGAAACTGTCAACTTTTAAAATCTTACTTTTTACTTCCTTTTGTAAATTAAATTCAATTGCCCTATGATTTTTCCTTAACCCCTTGCTTTATTATTTTTCTTCTTTTAGCATATCCAATAAATTATTTTGAACATAATGTATTTTTCACTTAAAATTTCCATTTAGTTGTCTTATGGTTTCCGTTTTTCTCCTGAGAAATACAATGCTTACAGTTATTGCAAGGTTGTTTTCTTTATATCCTTTATTTGCTCATTTTAAAATTTCACTCAAATCAAGATAGGTTTATGTTATCCATGTTTTTCTTTGAAAACGCATCACATCCTCATATTTCTTCATATATCAAATGACTGGATTGCATCATTTTCATTGCTACACATTTTGTCACACTTTTCCAAAACGAATTGTTTCACAAGATGTTTACCTTAATTTAATTCAAAAAATGATTCTATCTCTTGGACAGGCACTCCAGTATCAGCTCATTTATTCTGAGTTGTTCAGAGTCTGCTCCAAAAATACGGAGTTTGGAAGGCAACACAGAAATGGGAAAATATACAAACAGAATTGAGACTTTCTCTTTGTTCTCCTAGTTTTAGAATATTCCATTGCTACTTTATAGATATTGTTGTCTCAAACTAAAATATTGAATTTTATAATTCAAAATGTGTACAATTGCTTATTGGAGTTTGAAGGATACTTGCATGGCCTAAAAGGAGGCATCACCTTTGGATAAAGATTGTAAAATGCACCTGTATGCATGCATACTCATGTACACATAAATATACAAAGAACAAAAATCAGCGAGTTAATTGTCTTTGAAGTAAAGAGCTCCATTTCTGTCAGCTTTTGGTTGATCTCCACTATTCTTGATATTTTAAAAAATTTTATTAGTGCATTTGTATAATTAAAAATGTTTATATTCCTTGTGAGGAGTATTTGATATCTAAAAGAGTTGATCAAATATGAGCTTTCTTATTTTAAAACCATTGCCTATACAAAAACTTTAATGACAAATAATTTGAATATTTAAAGAAATGAAATATAAGCAACAAAAAATAGGTATAACATCTTCAAATAAAACTGGTCTGGGGCAACCCATTCAGGACTCCTACTGTCTCTCAGGAGTTATTCCTATTCTACCTTCCTATTTTTCAATGAATTTCCTTGCTCTTAAATCAAAACACATAAACAAACAAACAGGTCTGTAGAACCGGTCAGCCATTGACACAGATGAACAAGCATCAAACCTGGGCAAGTTCGTGCTGTCCAATTCCGGTTGCTAAATAACATAAAGAATACTTATATTGTACTTTCTTACATATAACTGTCTCCCTAGCATATGTTCTAGGAATGAATCTTGCAGATATCTTGATGCCTATTCCTTCACCTGTTAAGGTAATTTACTTATAATCATTATCATCAAATATGTATTGACAGATTTTCAAGCATTTTATTGTTAGTCTTAGCAATGTGAATTAACATCCTCATCTGCTAAACTTCTAATTTTTCTTGGACAGCTTGTCTTATGTTAAATCTTGCTATAGTGACCAAACGGGTCTCTTAACATTCTAACAGCTTTTTCACTTCTATTACTTAAAGGCATAGAATACAAAAAAAAAAAAAAAATAGAGTTGTAAGGAGAGGGCAGGATGCCTAGATTCCACTCAAAGAATGAAAGAATATGACTGAATTGAAAAGAAAAGAATATTTTAGTATAGCTATTAATGAAGTTTGGGGCCTCTTTTTGCATAATGTTGATGTCCACTATAAATGTAATACATTCTCATTTTATAATATTTAAGGAGTGGATCCAATAAGCAAAAAAAATCACAGTTTAAAACACATAACTAACAGGTCAAATTAATGTTTTAGAAATTTGCTTCTAATAGAGCTATAAAATTCATATAAAATTATTTTCATTTTACTAATTAATTTATGACCTTAAGTTTCTTTACACATTTTATAGTCTGAGAGGTTTAAATGAAATACAATGAGCTACAAATATTTTAAATGTATACTTTAGGGCCAGGGATTTAGCTCAGTGGTGCCACTGCCTGCCTTGCAAGCATGAGGACCCAAGTTTGATCCCTGGTGCCAAAAAGTAATAAATAAATAAATAAATGAAAATGTATACTTTATGAGACATAATATAGCTAGACACACGTCTTTTACAATTCATTAAGCTAAAATTCAAGTGGATTAAAGATATAAATATTAAAACAGAAGCACTTGCTCTAAGATAAATTAGGTAGAACTCTCAAAGACATTGACATAGGACTTTATGAACAAATCCTCAGTAGCATGGGAACTAGCACAAAGAATCAACAACTGGAATCTCACCTTTTTTTAAAAGCTTCTGCACTGCCAAAGAAATCTCCAGCAGAGCTATGAGAAAACTCACAATGTGGGAAAAAAATTTTACCAGCTGTTCCTCAGACATTGGTCTACTATCTAGAATATATAAAGAACTCAAAAAAAGTCAGACCCCGAAAATATAAAGACCCAATCTAAAAATGGGCATTTGAAATGAACAGACCTTTCTAAGACAAAGAAGTAAAAGCAGCAAATAAACATCAGAAAAAATATTCAACATCATTAGTTATGTGAGAGATGCAGATGAAAACAACACTGAGATTCTACCTCACCCCAAAAAGAATGGCTGCTATATATAAATGGATACATATTGAGGACATACTCTTAAGTGATATAAATAGGACACACATGTGTAAATACTGAATAGTTTCTCTAGTGTGAGAAACTGAAAGTGTAAATAAGGACTAAAAGGTATAATAGATAATGTGAAGTAGGAAGAAAAGGAGGAAAAGGAAAAGGGAAATGGGAGGGGTAGGGGAAAGGAAAGAAGGATATGGAATTAATATGAGAAAGTCAAAAGAAATGGAAACAGTTCTGTGAAATAGTGTTGGAATTTCAATTGGCACTGCATTGAATCTGTATAGCAGCTTTGGTAGTATGGCCATTTTCACTATGTTGATTCTTCCTAACCAGGAGCAGGGGATATATTTCCATTTTCTTATATCCTCTTTGATCTCTCTTTTCAGAGTGCTGTAGTTTTCATTGTAGAGGTCTTTTGCTTCTTTTGTTAGATCGATTCCTAGATGCTTCATTTTTATTTTTTTTTTTGGATGCTATTGTGAAAGGAATTGTTTCCCTAATTTCTCTCTGAGTGACTCTGTTATTTGTTTACAAGAAGGCTATTGATTTTTGGGTGGTGACCTTGTATCCAGCTACTCTGCTAAAAGTGTCAATTAATTCTAGAAGTATTTTGGTAGAGTTTTTTGGGTCTTCAATGTAGAGTATCTGTTGGAAACTGGATAAAGAAGATGTGGTTTTTCTTTAAAATGGAATTCTACTCAGCCATAAAGAATGATAAATTAGATTAATTCATAGGAAAATGGATACATATTGAGGATATACTCCAGAGTGAAAGAAATAAGTCACACATATGTAAATACTGAATAGTTTCTCTGGTGTGAAAAACTATAATAGTACATAAGATCCTAATGATATAATTGAACATGTGAAATAGGAAGAAAAGGGCTGAAGGTGTAGGGAAAATGTGAAGGGTAGGGGAAAGGTAATAAGGAAAAAGAAAAAAATGAGAAAATGAAAAATGGAAATAAAGTGTTTGTAAATGGGGAGGAAATGGGGGGGATGAAAGGAAGGCAGGAACAAGGGGAAAAAATGAGAACCAAGACCTGTCATGTAAAGGTACAAGATCCCAATAATGAACGTAATTGTACTGTATACTTAAAATGTACCAATAAACTGAATAAAAGAAAAAAAAAGAAATGGAAACAAAGTTGTTGTAGATAGGGAGGGAGGGGATGAAGGAGAGCAGGGGAATGGGGAAAAAACAAGAATCAAGATTATGTGAAGGTACAAACTTCCAATGATAAATGTCATTATATTGTACACATTAAATATAGCAATAAAATTAATTTTTTTAAAAGAAATCAACCAATAAATGGTGGCAGGGTTGCAGGGAGAAAGGAGCCCTTCTCCATTGTTGGTAGGAGTGTAGAGTGGTGCAACCACTGTGAAATCAATATGCAGATACCTCAAACAACTAGGATTAAGAGGTCCATTTGACCCAGCTATTTCCTTGCTGGGTATCTTCCCAAAAGCATTAAAAGAATCATACTAAAGAGATATATGCTCACCCATGTTTATAGCAGCAGAGTTTGTAATAGCTAAATCTTGGAAAGAGGGGGTGAAGGGAGGGCAAGGACAAGGGGAAAAAATGAGAACCAAGACCTGTCATGTAAAGGTACAAGATCCCAATGATGAATGTAGCTGTACTGTATACCTAAAGTGTATCAATAAACTCAATGAAAAAAATTTTAAAATAAAAACAAACTTGGAGATGGCCCAATTACCCATCAACTGGATAATGGATAAAGAAGATGTGATTTCTTTTGTTTTGTTTTGATTTTTACAAAATGAAGTATTACTCAGCCATAAAGAACAATAAACTAGAGTTATTTATAGCTAAGTGGATGCACACTGAGGCCATACTCAAGTGAAATTAATAAGTCACACGTGTAAATACCGAATAGTTTCTCTGTTGTCAAAAGCTAAAAGTGTAAATAAGGATCCAAATGTATAATTGATATTGTGTAATCAGAAGAAAAGGTCTAAAAAAGTAGAGGAAGTGTGAGGGATAAAGGAAAGGCAAAAAGGAAAATTTAAAATATGTGAAAAGGAAAAAGGTGGAAACAATGTCTTTGTAAACAGGAAAGGATGGAGGGAGTGAAGGGAGGGTTGGGGAATGGGGAAAAGTAAGAACCAAGACCTGTCATGTAAAGGTACAAGATCCCAATGATGAATGTAATTGTATTGTATACCTTAAATGTACCAATAAACTTGATGAAAAAACTATAGCTGTAAAACATGAATGCAATGAAAATCATGTAATATTTATCATCAACAAAGCTTTTCTCAGTCTTCTTTGTTAGTTTTCCGTCAGTCACCTGTCAACATGTCACACCATGGATATGCTTTCCGTTGCTGTACATTACTTTATATTTCTTATAATTTCTATATAAATCGAAGCACAGCTTTGTTGAATGGTTTTAAAATTTCATATTCTACAACATATGTTATATTGTTTCCTGACAGCTTTCCTTTCTTTAACAAGTAAAGATGAAAAGATTTTCATGTTTGCTCTTCATTTATCTTCTTTGATGTGTTCAACTATTGTGTGCATTTTTAATCATATTGTTTGCATTCTTATTATGGAATTTGGACCATTTGTTACATATTGTGAACACAAAAACTTTATCAGGTGTATATATAATTTGACGTTCTCTTCTCCCACAGCATGTCTTGTGTTTTCATTCTCTTAACTGTATTGGCTAGAGTTCTCGTGTGTGTGTGTGTGTGTGTTTGTGTGTGTGTGTGTGTGTGTGTGTGTTAATTAAAGCCATTTATTAGATTGGCTTATATTTATTAGATAAGCTTATAAAATGAGAATAATCCATAGTTTCCATTTGCATGTTGGATACTTGGAGATCAGTAGCTTCTCGGTGCAAAAAGCTGGAAGCCCCTAAAAAGAAGGACCAAGGTTGCAGTGGCAGCCTGAGACTAAATAAATGCATCTTAAGACCATAATCCTAAGTGAAATAAATCAGACACACAAGTTTAAATATTGTATTGTTTCTCTTGTGTGATAAACCTAAGGGATAGGTAAGATGCAAATGGAGGATAGATATTGGAAAGTAGGAAGAACTTGTCATTTTTGTTTTATATTTTCTTAGAGCTATTTTGATTTTTTTCTAGTTATCTAAAGTGGATACAGAATTTAAACTAAATTTAAATTAAAACTTTCTTCTGCTTTGACATATCTATTTGCATTGCTATAAACCTATTTCCTTAAATATGCTGAGTATAATCATATTAATAGTTTTAATATTCCTTGCAACTAATTATACCCTTGTTTCACTCTTAAGTTCACTTGTAAATATTTTATAGATAAATATTACTTATATTAGTTTTTTTCAAGGTAATTATTAGAATTAAATATTGCTGATCAAAATATATTAGCACTTTAATCTTTTTATGTCATTTTTATTTTTTTTCTGCTAGAGTATTTTAATACTTTCTGAATAAATTTCATCACAGATAAGAAAAGAACCCAATTAACAGAAAAGTAGAAATTTCACGAAGCTTCTAAGATAAAATCATGTATTTTATATTTAAAACATTTTAAATTTTAAATTTTTTCATATGTGTGAGTGGTATCCTTTCACACTAGTAATTCATTAAAATGATTAATATAGCCATTGATTTTTTTTCCTTTTTTAATGGTAAAATTTACACCTATTAATGGAATATTCAAAATTTTAAAATACATATGTTTTACTTTTTAAAGATATATTTTATGGTACATGATTTAATTGTAAAGTTTATAGATTAAAATATAATGAATATATAAACATATAAATGAAAATAAAGTAACTGCATATGCATTTTAAAGATTTATTTCGGGTATGAGTACTTTGTTTAATATATTTATAGAGAGCAAACAAAAAGTTTGGAATAAATTATATTTTAATAAAAATCATCTGGAAATATTCACAAAATTGATATATTAAACCTATATGCTGAAGAACATAGCTGAAAGCGAATCCTTTTCCATGAAAAATAAACTTTATTTCTTTGAAATACTGAAAGATCAGTTTTCTGTTTTTTGAAATATTTTCAATTAATGAAAAAAAATCAATTTCTAGTAGGTGGATCATTTGGAGTTAACTAATAGTATCTATTATAATTTTATTCCAAACTACTTTCAAAATATGAAATTACATTATATTTTCATTAGCATCAACATAGCAGTGAATTATCTGAAGTGAAGAAAAAATAATTTTGAAAATATTTTCTTTTTCTTCTTAGAATGACAGATTTTGGAGGCTATCTTTTTGCAAATAGGACATCAGATGATTTTTAAAAGCAATAAAAAGTCTGTAATTTTCTGATCGAGAGCTTCAAAACTCATTGAAATTAATGGAGAAAAGCAAACATCCTTTCAGCTCAGCTGTCGTGTTTGTTCAGAAAGGATCCTGTTATTTAATCCATTAGTTCCTTAATTGAACTCTTCTTTCATTCAATCAGTAACTAAATGCTGTATTCACTATCCTACCTTGGTTTCCAGCAGCCACATCCTTCTGCTGCTAAAGAAGAAACTGCCCATCACATTTTAACTCTAAAGCTCAGCCTTAAACCAGCTAAAATGAAATTTTCTGAGGGAATTTCAGTCACCCTTTGCCACCATAATGTAAGAGCTGTGGTTAATGAATATCGGTGTCAGTACTGTGATTCCCAGATTTGGCTTCAGCTATTTACCCATCTTCTCTCAAGAAACTATCGGGGTTAATTTTGTTATTACCCACTTTCTGATTCTTTTTAGACATTTGGAAATGTCAAGATGCTTCTGCCATCCATTATTGACTGAATTCCCATTCCCACACTACATGGTGTGGCCATTAATCTCTTCTAATCTTTTAAGTTCCACAGTCTTCAACTCTGCCCTTTGCAAAGCACACTATTTCAACAGTAAAATACTGATATGTTCTAACTTTGCTCAAAGTGTTCCCATGTTTCTCTTCCTTTGAAAAAAATCACCCTGTCCATTCAAAACATTTCTCCTATAGCTCTTTTAAAACTCTTTATGCCTTCTCAAGTACTTCACTAACTCTCCCTCTTTTTCCTGTATACAGTTTCTCAGTTACTAGTAATCATTTTAATCCACTTTAAAAAAAGAAACTATACTATTTGACCTCCACATCCCATTCCACTCCTCAATTTACCTATAGTCTCCTTCTCCCTCTCCCTCTCTCCCTCCCTCTCCCTCTTCCCCTTCCTTCCTCTCTCTCCCTCTCCCTCTCCCTCTCCCTCTCCCTCTTTTTCCTGTATACAGTTTCTCAGTTACTAGTAATCATTTTAATCCACTTTAAAAAAAGAAACTATACTATTTGACCTCCACATCCCATTCCACTCCTCAATTTACCTATAGTCTCCTTCTCCCTCTCCCTCTCTCCCTCCCTCTCCCTCTTCCCCTTCCTTCCTCTCTCTCCCTCTCCCTCTCCCTCTCCCTCTCCCCCACATTTGCTGCCCTCTTAATCTTCAGTCTTTTTTTACACTACTAGGATAGAGGTTCCAGGCCAATCACAACTTTGCGTCTTTTCTTTACAAGGTTATGGATGATGTATGTATTGTCAAAGCCCACAGCGATGTTTTTCTTGACATACTTTCTTCTTTTGAGTTCTTGGGTTCCTATCACTTAACTTCTCCGTCTGTTTCTGTAGCTGTACCTGTCTTCTTCAAACCAAATGCTGACATGTTCCAAGGCTGGTGCTGAAGCCCTATTTTCCTCATTGAGAATTCAAGCTCCTCTATGTGTTTTCCCCTAATTTTACAACATGAAATCCTAACATTATGTGAGAAGTCTTTCCAAACCACTCAGTGTTTCCACATGACTTCATGATATTTCCTCTTGGATTATAAACACACATTTCTGTAATAGAGAATAAAATTCTAAAGAAAGGAAAACTACCAAAAAAATCATATTAGAGGGGAATTCTAAAAATCAGAATGTAGAATCTCATAGTGAAAGCGATCAGATTATAATTAATTTTATAGGTTTATATGAACTGAATGTTTTATCTACTAAATTTAAATACATTATCCTGCACAAGATTTTTAAAAATTAATTGCTTATGTTTCATTAAAATAAATTGAGAGTGTTCCTTTGTGACATCCTTTTTCAGCTTTCTTAGAGCCCAGAAATTTCTTTTAATAAGTGAGATAATTGGAAAATAATAAATCTATAACACAATATATCAAGGAAAATTTACTTATCAAGAAATTGTTTTCTTGTCTGTCACACTTGTTATAATCCCAGTTTATATTTTGCAATTCTTTAATAAAATTAGTAAATTTCAACGATATTGTTCACCTTAGAAGCACACAAAGTATATAACAATTTCATTACTACATATCCTATAACAGAGTAATTAAGAGAGATTTAGATACATTAATTCACAATCATTACTATTATGTACTGTGTGCAACATTGAGAATGTTGTAAGAATTTCTTAAGTCTAATATTTCCCTCTTGTAAATGGATCTGTTATTTTATGTGATTATATTAAATATTACATTTATTTATTATATTAAACAAATGATATAGTAGCCTAAAACTATTTAAATATTAGCCAGCACTACATAGTCAACATATAGAAATAGAAATAGTCAACATACAGAAGCTTTTGCTTACTTGAAAAGTAAATAATTCTTATGTTGAAAAATGTTTTTAAAAAATGAATAACAGTTTTTATAATATGTGCCTGTGACATATACTCTTTACCTCTTTTACCTTTTTTATTCTATGATTATAGAAATAATTTTACCAAAAATATTTCTCTTTAAAATCATGAGAATAGATACAGGTAAAGGCATACATTAGGCACATTTTATAAAGGACTGTGGTTATATATGGTGATAGAATATACTATGTTTTCTTCCATTATTCTGATCAGCTATTCCTGTCCTCCCTGCCATCCCCATCACTGCTTCAGTCTGACTGAATAAGAGCTGACAATATGCAAGGGGACCCTAGATCACAAATAAATAGAAAGTGTTGCATATGTATGCAAAAATGCAAATAGAAAGTATGCATATTCAAAGATGTGCCATCTTGATACTTTCTCTAGACATAGTGGTACCTCAGTTCACAAACCTAATTCCTTCCTTAATTTTGAGGAAAATGGCCACATTCATATTCCTGTGGGGAAAATGGCTATGGAAGCAAAATTTTCCCAAACATTTCTGCTTATGAAAGGAATTGTTCATGAATAGAGCTTCTGAGCCAAGGTATTATTGTACTTTGCATCTGAGTTTAAGAAAGAGCATTAGTTCTTCCAAGATCTACTTTTATTCATGACATCCATAGTTGCAAGACGTTCATCTCTATAAAGTAGGATTGTACTTGACAACATGAGAATAATGGAGAACTTAAAAATATACATTTTCTTATTCATGATTGTTCCTGTGGCCAGCTGCTCCTTTGATTTGGGTGTTTTTTTTTTTTTCTCAGTTCATTCAAGTTGGGTTATATTCAATGTAAAACAAAATGTTTTGAGAAATGTTTATTGCCAAACATTTCTGACTATAATTAATTTGAAAGCAACACAATATATAGTGAAATAAAACTGTCTTCATATCATATTTATATTTGAGAATTTCTTGGTGGGAAGTCAAACATGGGGGAAGAATGAGTATTTTTAGAGATCAGGAAATCAGTCTCCTGCATATTTGGATATTGTTATGCTTTAGGACCCAAGCCTCATGTGTTTTAAAGGAGGTTGAGCTGTGGATTAGGGTTAGTGTTATACTCATCAATGGGTGAATACACCCCACAGCTGAATGCACGGTTAAGAGGTAGGTCCTGTTTGGAAATGGGTAACTGGTAAGATTATTTGGAATGGTATGGTCCTGTCCCTGGCTCATCTCCTTTCAATGTGCTTCTTGGCTGACACAGTTGAGCACATTTTCATGTGCACATTTCCCCTCCACATGCCTCCTGGCCATGTCTTTCTGCTATGTCCTTTCTGCCTTGGAGACATATGAATGAATCTGTACTGAGTCCATGATCCAATATAAGCCTCTACTTTTTAAAATTATAGGCATCAGGTATCTTGTCCCTGTGAGGGAAAGTATATAAGGATATTTTGGTTACCAGAGGAGGGGAGATGTTGCTGTAACTACACCTGACAATATGGATTAGAAGCCTTTGAACTGTTTATGGCAGGAGCTTAGAAAGATTTGGAGACACCACGTACAAGAGCCCAAGAATACTGTGGCCAGGGCCTAACATGTGATTGTTATCACAGCTCAAAAAAGCAGACTGCTGATAGGAGCATTCAGTGAAGTCCAGGCTTAGAAAAGTTTTAGTTAAACACTCCATTTACAATGGAACTAGAGGCTATACCTATTAACCATGAAAGAAAATTTGTCTGCGTTTTCCCCATGTCCTGGGACTGGAGGAAAGATTGAGATTGGTTAATATATATAATCTTACAAAGGAAATTTCACATCAGCCAATATTCAGGCTGTAGTATGGGAACTGCTGGCTTCCTTTAGCCAAGTAAAATTGAAGAGGGCTAAAGGTGTAGGGAAAGAGGGAAGGGTAGGGGAAAGGGACTAAGGGAAAAGAAAAAAAATGAGAAAATGAAAATAAAGTGTTTATAAATGGGGAGGGGAGGAGGGGGTGAAGAGAGGGAAGGGACAAGGGGAAAAAATGAGAACCAAGACCTGTCATGTGAAGGTACAAGATCCCAGTAATGAATGTAACTGTATTGTTACCTAGAATGTACCAATAAACTGAAAAAAAAGAAAAAAAAAGCAGGTATCAAAAGTTTGCAATTTGATCCTGAAAGGAAATGCCTATAATAGTTGCTGAAAAATTTGCATTTTTTGAAAGGCAAGTTCTTTGCATCCACACAAAAGGAATAATAACTTGAAAGCATCTCAGGAGCCAGAAAGACCTCATCCTTCCCAAGATAAAAGTCCAAACTTATAAAGTTTTCATGTGGGAAGACACTCCCTAGGCCCCCTACTCAAGACTTCCCACATAGGGAATTGGATGCCAAGGATTCATTGGCATTCCAGAAACTGCTGCAGTCATGGTCCAAAGGAGTCAGAATTCCACTTAAACTAGTAGAAGACTCTGGCATCATCAATATGTTTCCTGTTTTATAGCCATGCAGAAAGCAAAAGATATGAGGTAGTGCAGGCTTCTGCCAAGATTTCAAAGGCTTGAGAAGATAGGGAATGTGCTCCTGAGAGGGCATTGCAGGAAACTGTGGGAATTAATAAAGTCAAAAATAGAATGGAGCCCTCAGGATCCTGGAAGTGCTAGGAACAAGTAACATCTTATGAGGAAAAGCTTTAGGCTAAGAATGGAGACATTCAAAGACAGAGGGTTAAATCTAGCAAAGCTATAGAGATAGGCTCACCAAGCCATTTGGCATTCACAGCTTGCCAAAATTTGCCGAGTGTTGAATGTGGAACTACAGATTTAATGTTTGTCTTGCTGGATGGGATTCAGTCTAGTTTTGGTCCCATTCCTTTATATTCTCCTATTTCTTCTTTTAGAATGAGAATATTTATCCCAGGCCATTTTATGTCAAAAGCATTTAACTTTCTTTTTTTTATTTTTGCAAGAACTCACAGATACATTTTTTTTTTTTGAGTCTCAAAGGAGATTTTGGACTTGGACTTTCAACAATGTTGGAAGTGTTAAGACCTTAGAAACTCTTAGAAATGGGCTAAATGTACATTGCATAATGAGACAGACATGAGTTTGGGGGGGCACGAATTACAGTTCAGATTTAAATTCACCCCAAAGTATCGTGTTTTGAAAGTGATTGGTTTGTCAGTTGGGTTAAAGTTATACCTATAAGTACAGTCAGCTATTAATGAGTTCAGTAGCTGAATGTGTTGTCAGGATGTAAGGCCTGGCTGAAGGTGTGTCACTGGAGATGACATATCACGGAGGGTATATTCTTGGTCCTGGATCCTCCCACTTTCTTTCTGCTTCCTGGCTGCTATTAGTTGAGCACCTTTTCTTCACTCATAGCCCTCTATCATGCCCTTTCTTCCTGGAGCCAGCCAATATGGACTAAATACTCTAGAAACTCTGAGCCATAATAAACTCCTCCTTTGAGTTGTAGTTGTCAGTATTTTGTCCCATGATGAGAAAGTGACTAAGGCAGATAAACCTTTTTTGCATTGTGAATTTCTTTTTAAGTAGGAAATAATTTATTACACCCAAGTTTATATAACAGCTTGAATTGATTAGAATCAGCCTAGGTAAGTGCCAGGCATTTGGCTCAATGGTTCTGCCATCTGCCTCACAAGTACAAGGACCCAAGTTTGATCCCCAGTACAAAAAAAAAGAATTGGCTTAGGTGAGCCCAATGTGTTTTATATAAACAAAGGATTTAGCACTTTACAGAACTTCTTCCACTGACTTTAATGTGCTCAGAAATGGAAGCAGCCTGCAATAGGACTCTTGATTCCACCATTAAAATCTAACAATTGTATCGTAATTTCTTAAAAATTTTATCCCTTTTTGTTTCCACCAGTTAAATATTCTAATAGTTATATATAATCATGCCTAAAGATTTCAAAATATATTTTCAATATAATTTCCCATACAATGTAATTTTAAAAAATATTTGACCACACTAATAGGAAACATAAATATTGTCATCAAATCAATGTACAAGTGAAAAAGTAAAGTACTACTGTGCAACATTCATTCAGAAATATATCAAAATTTGTTAATTATTTTGTTACTAAAAAAAGTGAGAGAAGTGCTTTCTAAAAGAAACACTAGTAAAATTAATTACTTTTGCTATTTACTGGAATGAGACATCAGCAGATTTACTGAACAACTATGTTTTAGTCATTACTTTTGTACTATATTGAAAATAAAAAAAGAAATCCTTTCCTTTCCTCTCCTCTTTTTTTCTTTTTTTTTTCTATTTCTTTGTTAAAGTACATTTGAAGCCCTAAAAAATGTAATTATTTTACTGGAAAATATTGAGGACCATTCACCAACAATCATTATAAACTCTAGACTGTACCTTATGCATGGTGAAAACACATGATTTGTAGTTCTGAGTTCATCTTTTAAGGCATTCCTATTTACAAGCAATGCTCCAAAACTTTTTGCCCTCCTCTCCCTCTGTTGAACATGCAAACTTAGTCTTTTGGAGTATGCTGCCTTATGTCACACAGGCTCTGAAAGAGTCATGTCTATAGTACAAATAATTCCAGTGGTGACATGTCTGTGAAATAAGAACTCAATGTTTTGACTTACTGGATGGATCAAGTACTGAAAATACTATAATACACACAAAAATGTGTAGAGAAAAGTCTTCTCAATCCAACTCAGGAAGGGGTGTTGTTTCACTGGTTTTGCCATTCAGGCATGAGAATACTACTCCCAGATGTGATTCACCAGTCCAGACAATTATTTGTGACATCTTTACTGTGTATTTATAAGAAGAAGAAAATAGCAAAGCAAATTTACTTGAACTGACTATATTAAGACTGTGGAAAGAGGTTATAATATATTTTATTATAAAATTCACATATATGAATAGATAAAAATAAAGGCAGTGCAGGAGATTCTGATGTAATTTTTACAAATTGTACAGAGAAATTTCCTTAGCATATATGTTTATAAAATTGTTCTGTGTAATTGCATTGTACTATACATAATTGTTCAATATTCTCTATCAATGTGTTAATGGAAAAGAAAAGGAAATCATACATGTTTAACTAGGGGAATCATTTTTGTATTTGTCTTGCTTGCATTTTCTAAACTCTATTGATCCTGCTCCTGTTGTTCTAGGTTTAATTATCATAGACAATCACTTTCATTCAATCAGCCCCACAATATCTTTCACAGGATATAATTTAATTAATTTAAAAAATTTCTCCACATGCTTAACTTGATATCTGTGTTCTTAGTGTTAAGTAAAAAATAGCCTGTTTGTTTCAAAATTTTAAGGTTCTATATTTTGCGTACGATCTGGTATGAGTCACAAATTCATAGAATAAATGTATGAAGATTCCTCATGACACAAATAGCAACTTTCAAATGATTCAATCAGAAAGGGATAACCCTCTCCCCAGTTGAATAGAAATAGAGGAATTGTGAAACTTTGTGTGTACTTTCAGTAAAAAAACTCTCTGGAAGCATAGAGATCTAGGCATTATACAATATTATGGTGGCTGCATCATATAAAAGCATTTCCATTTTAAAAAGCTTTTAAAAAGTTACTCCACATGATTGTTAAAGTTAAATTAGTGTATATAAAATATTATATAAGTGGAAAATGAACAACAAATTGTAAAAGCATCATTATTCATCATTATATAAAAATCTGTTCCTATATTATTTTGAGTTGAGAGATGTCTCCTAGTTCTGGCTGCTGAAATCAAGTTTCACAATGCACTTCATTCGCTACCACTTCTAATGTATCTAAAATGAATTAACTTGCATCTTAGGATGTGCCTATGATTATCTTGAAGATAAGAGATCCTCAGAATACTTTCAAGCTGTTAAAATGATATCCCCACTATTTTTAAACTGATTTGTGGGTAGGGTTTGCTCTAATTACTTTACACGATATATAAGGCAACACATTTTAATGTAATACCACACAAAAAGATTTACTTGGACAATGACATACACCATCCCATTTTAAAATCATTTATTTTTATCCTGCACATTTTTCAATGTGTGTAGAAATATCAACTAAGCATTATAATATAATTTTATGATCAATTTTTTATAATTTTTTTCTCAAAGTTAAAATGAGGTAAGATTGACTTTTTAAAATTCCCCATCCAAATATTTGTATATTGTTAGAGAAAAAATAATATACTTTTTGCAGTTGCTTTACTACACTCTATCTTAAGCATGTTTATACAAACAAAAAATTCCAAGGTATTCTTTAAAATAATGAAATGGAAAAAACATTCTTCACATTATAAAGTTTTCTTTCTCTTTTGTTTTAATTAACAAATTTCATTTACTTAAAATATTTTGTAAACTGTACTTGGTGAGCAGCATGGGAAAAAAACTGGTTACAATCAGTGGTATGTGTAGAGAGCAATGCTTCCAAATACTGAAATTTGTGTTAGTTAGGGCTACTATGGCAATGTGCCACAGACTTGGTAACTTCTGAGGACATAAATTTATCTCTCACAGTTCTAGATAATCAGAAGTCCAAGGTCAAGGAACCTGCAGAATCAGTATGTGATGAAAATCAGCATCTTGGTTTCTAGACATCTATCTTCCTCAAAAGGAAAAAACAAAAGAAAAAAAAAAGCAGCAAGAGAAAGTGATTTGGGATCCTTTTATGTTAGCACTAATCCCATTTATGCAAGCTCTATCCTCATAATCTAATTATTTCCCAAAGGTCTCACTTCCTAATATCATCACTTTGGTGTTTAAGACTTTAACACATGAATCTGTGGGTGGAACGCATTCTTTTTCTCTTAATAACCTGTTGCTGACTCTGGAAGCAAGGACACTATGCAGTCAGAGGAGTAAACATCTGGTCTAATTGAGAATGAATTGTTTGGGACAACAGATTCACCTGCATAGGAAGCATGCAGCTGAAGAGAATGCTCATGAGAAATCAATTGGTGGGAAGAAATAGCAGAGCAAGACTACTTGGAATGACAGGGATCATAATATCAAAAGGCAAATTTTTAAACTTTTGAATGCACAATTGAGGTTTTTTCAGCAAAAGGATAAGCCACTGAAACAGACAGAGACAGAGCTGATGAGAAACATATAAACTCTCTGAATAATAATATATACAGGAGTTTCCCAGCCATAAGCATTGTCCCTAAAGACCATTTATACTTCACGGTATTAATATTCATTAGATGTAACGCCATATGCTGCACAGCAGGATGCATTGCTAACAGATTGTTTGTCACAAAGCCAGATTTAGTAAAGCATTGTAAAACAAACACTATGATGATAAATACAAAATGACAGACTAATTAAGAGAATCTTAATTGCCATTTTTCCATAATAACATTTGTGTAGTTGCGTCTGTCTTTATTCTAGCATTCTTCTCAGTCAGCTTTTTTTCTGTGCACCTTCCCAATTACCTGCCTCTAAGGGAAAATAATGTCATAGATGATTTATAATACGTAATGCCTCCTATTTCCCTCCAACAAATCGATTATAATTTGATGAATAGTTGCATGCCATCATTGTTCACATTCACCTTTAATCCTAAATGAATGGAAGGTATCTCTAATGGAGGTTTGTATTCATGTGCAAGTTGAAATGATAAGTTGTAGAAATTAATTCAAATTCTAAATTTAAATGTCACCTGTTTACATTTTACCTGAAATGTTTGGTGTTAGTCTTTTTGTGCAGCCTGAAGTAATCCATGATTGATTTCAGAAGTAATTATTACTTTTTAAAAACAAAGTCTATAATCTATCAAATTTCACTGGGCAGCTCACTAATCAAGCAAAGAGCCAGGTGATTTACCCAGTTTATATCTTATTAGTAAAACGAGGGTCACTAGTCTTTCTTTACCCAAGCCTTGTGTAACTTACACCTTATTCTCCAATTAATGTAGTTCATAGTGCTGTTATTGCCACATCTAACCATTTCACCAATAAATACTTTATAACTTCCTCATTTCCTTGTAGAAATACTGTTTAAAATGTGATTGTTCTTGTTGTAATTTAAAAGTAGAAATTGTAACAGTTAATATTAGGTATGAACTTCCCTGAGATTAAAGGAAATCTAAATAAGGCTTTATTTCATTGTTTCTGCGAATACACTGCCAGATGAGATTCGCATTCTAATCAGCAACTTAAGTAAGAATGACACAACTTCATGACAGGTACTTTTCTTTAATTGAGAAAAAATAATATATAATATTATTATATAATATAAAATCTACAATATAATGTAATATGTAGCATATAATATGATCTGTATCATATGTTACAGATAATAAAATTCTATGATCTGTCTCTCTGGAGATCCCTGACTAATGCTATTAATATTTTCATGCATTGCCTAGAGAAAAGTAAGCAATTTCAATCAATCTTTATTAATCGCTTTTACTCTAATACAGGTTCTAATTCTCAATGTCATTGATTCACAGAATGTTTAGATTGAAAAAGATTCAATAGCAATGTTGTTCTGATAAATAGTTTATAACAGGTCTCAAATAAGGAAAATAAAGCTCCAATTTACAGGATTTGGTAATCTTAAGTGATCTCTGGATTCATTTATTAGATATCTGCACAGAAATGTACACTATTGACTGTGGTGAGTATCTTTGCTGTACTGTGTAAATGAACAATGAGCTATTTGTGGAAATATCACATCAGGCTTTTCAATTTTAGGGAAGAAAATATTCACAACTTTTTAAATCCTTAGTTTAGAGAAAAATCTCTGAGTTCACAGAAGGCAATATCAGAATTATATTTACATACATCTAAATACTATTGATAAATCTTGACCAAAAGTCATATAATTTCATAAGGAGTTAAATTTGTACAAATGTGCAGGCTAGAACAGAATTAGACTAAACCAGAATCTATAAAATAGGGCACAAAAATGTCACAATAACCTCTGAAACACAATTTTTAAAATTTCTGAAATATATATAAAAAAAGGAATAAAAATACTTCAAATGGTTCTTACAAAAATATTTTCTTGAGAGAAGTTGATGTTTTGATTATTATTGATCTTGTCATATTTTTCTTATCTACAATAAGATGGTTACATTATCAAATTCAGTTTTAGGAGAGGAAAGGGTAGAGTTATAGGAAAAAGGTACCTCAGTTCACAAATAAAACTTGTTTCACAATTCTGAGGAATATGGCCATATCTGTGTCTGTGTGAGGAAGGTGGCCACTGTTGTATTTGTCACTGGGTGTGGAGCTTGTAAATGGAAGCAAAATTTTGCCAGACACTTTTGTTTGACCACTGAATTATTCATGAACAGAAATGTTTGTGAATTGAGGTATTACAGTCAGTATATCATGTTACAATGCACCAAAAGCCAAATAGTTACCACTGACAACAAAATAATGGGAAATTTATTGATATATTTAAAGTTCCTAATTCTACAACATACTAAACAGTAGACTTAAAGTAAGCTTGTAATTGAGTAATTCTACTTCAACTGATGGTTATTTGATATTTCTCGGACTAAACATTTTTTAATCATGTGGTTGCATACTTTGCTCTTATCCACTTGTGGGGGTAATGTTCGAAGATCAACAATGTCTTAAAGAACAGATGATACCAAACCCTATAAACAATATTTTTCCAATACATATGTATATCTGATGAAATTTAATTTATAAATTAGATTTAATAAGAGTTTAAGTACAATAATGATAAAATAAAACAATTATTAGAATATACTATAAAAATTATGTAAAACTTATGCCTTGTTATTTCTGAAAGATTTAATTTTACATTTTAAGAAGGCAGGGGCTGAGGATTTAACTCAGTGACGCTGCCACCTGCCTCAAAAGTGCAAGATCCTGAGTTCAATCCCCAGTACCAAGAAAGGAAAAAAAAAGAATGCAGTTGGCCACAGATAATTGAAACCATGTAAAGTGAAGCTGTGGTGAAGGGGAGGGCTACTACATTTTATACAGCTTTTAAGATGCATGAAATTATTTCTTTTTTTCTAATAATTAGAATTAAATTTAGAATTCTGAACACATCACTTGCTAACTCTTGGCTCTGACAAGAAATTTAACTCCCCTGAGGATAATTTCATTATCAGTAAAATAGTAGTAAGTGGTGTATATAGAGCAGGCAATGTATTTCACACTGTGCTAATCTAGTGTTTATTTTTTAAAATATATTTTATGAGCACATTTTAGGTATGCAGTACAGTTACATCCATCATTGCGATCTTGTGCCTTTACATGACAGAACTTGATTCTCATTTTTTCCCCATTCCCCTGCCATCCCTTCACCTCCTCCCACCCTTCCCTATTTACAAAGACTTTGTTTCCATTTATTTCTTTTTGTTTTGTTTTCGTTTTTTTTTTGTGACGGGGTCTCACTATGTAGTTGAGACTGACCTGGAACTCACTATGTAGCCCAGGCTGGTCTCGAACTCACAGTGATCCTCCTGCCTCAGCCTCCCAAGTGCTGAGATTACAGGCGTGTGCCAACACACCTGGCTTTTCCATTTTTTTCTTTTTCTCCTATTTTTTCTTTTCCCTTCTTACCTTTTCCCTACCCCTTCCCCTTCCCCTACACCTTTAGACCTTTTATAACTAAGTGAATGCACATTGAGGCCATTCTCTTAAGTGAAATCAGTAGGATGCACATGTAAATACCATATAGTTTCTCAGTGTGACAAACTAAAAGTGCAAATAAGGATCAATGTATAATTGATACTGTGTAATAGGAAAAAATGTTATTTACTTTTATTGAATTGCCTTTTGTATGTATTTATAGAAACAATTGGTATCTGTAAATTGGAATTTTGGAACTTTAAAAAATATATATTGTTAGTTATATTTATTCTTTTAAATGGCTAGAAGTAGAAAGAAGGACTGTGAAATTTATGTGAAATTTAAATTCTTTTAGGCCTTACTACCTGTCTTTTGTTTGGCCTTGTATACACATATATACATCATGTTGTATACACAACTATATACATTATGATGTAGCTTTTTTATCTTTATGGTTCTATTTCTTTCTATATGGCCAGTTAACTAAAGAAGAGATATGGATATTACTTAATTTAGAACCTGGATACAGTGTATGTCTAATACTTTACTATTAGCCCTTGAATAATTATGTTACTGAGTGAAACAATTGTAGTCGTAATAAAATAAAAAGGCAGATATCAAAAGTCCATTGTATTTATTAAACAAAATGATCATGCAAAGTTAGAACTAAATCTAATTGTAGAAGCATTAGGAAATTTTTATTGCTTTAATCTAATTACCATCTTTATTTATGAGAACTCTAAAGTTTATATATGGGTTAAAATAAATGATATGCCTGTTAATTCAATTATTTCTACTGAATTTATCAATAATTTAAAATACCTCACAGAAAAACATCCCTTAACCTGCCTGTGTGTGGATCCAGCATTACTTCAAGATTATTTTTTGGATTTCATTATAAAGGTCAAATATGTTTGATGTAAAGTTGTGAATTCATTCTATTGGAGTTACAATTAGTGAGTAAACACATTTCTTTTTTTTTTGAAGCTTATGTCATAAATCTCATCTCATAAACATCTACCTGATAACTAAGCCTGTGTATTGAGATATGTGTAGAAGTTCAATGTCCTGCACACAAGCCTGACTGCTTACTTTTTGGCAGCTTCTGCTACTAAGTATATGTTGAGTTAATCATTAGCAACTGAAGCCTGTTCGGTCTCTTAGCTTGGCATTGCCACCACGTGGAGCATCAAGTTTCCACTCCGCCTCATGCTTCATCTGGATACTTCTCTGTGGTTGGAATGGTGTAGACCTGATGACTTGGTGAACCATTTATTAATAGCCTGGTAAAAGACAAAATGTGATTAACTATATGGGTTCACAAAAAATTAAAGATCTTGTAACCATACATTATGACATAGTAGTTGGTTGACCACACAAGTGCACAGGCATAGACAAATTAATTTCCATAAGTTCCTACAGATGGAAAGCTATTTTACACTTTTATGTTTGCATCCATTATATCCATTGCTTTCCTAAATTATAGTTGTTTTAGGTACTTAATACACGGAAGAACCTAAAAGAAATTTTTTTATGTTAACTACATATATATACAGAATAATATGTAAACACACTTAAGTTAGATTTTTAAAAACCTAAGTGCTTTCCATTGTGAAAAAAGAGCAGAAACTAAAATAAATATTAGAACAACAATGATTAAATAACATTGAATATGTGTAAAAGAAAATAATGAAATAGAATGGACACTCCATTAAGTAGAGGAAACCTATATATATGTATATGTAAAATGACTGAATTCTAATACGCTCTGCTGAGAAAATTGGCTAAGAGAAAAGAAAAATTACATGACTACTTTACGTACTATGTCTCATAAATTTGACTAGCACAACCATTTTTCATCTTTCACAAGCATAAGAGAACTCAGAAAACATACATCATTATACAGTGGTATTTGTTATTTCATAGTAGAAAATACATATGTATTAATTAAGACTGAGAAGCTAGAAGTGCATTTGCTGTGAGTGGTCCAATGCACTATATTGATAATTCCAAATCATCTTGCATAATAGTGAGCCCTTAGATCAGTGTTATTAAATATTTTGCAATGTATTATTGAAATTAAAAAGCTTCTTGTAATCAGTAAAAGAAAGTTGGAGCCATTTATTAAAACAATTAATGAAAACAGTATAATATCTAAAAAAAAATACCCTTCAGAGCACCATCAGTCTTTGCAGAAAGACAGGAGGAAAACAATTGCTGTCCAGTTTCTTTGTGTTTTGTTTCAGTTTCATGTCAAGTTTTGATTCCTACTTTTTTCCCTTTACTTTTAGTTCTGACTTAGATTACAGCATATAATTAATTTTCTATCCAAGGTCATGAAAGTACATTTGTGTTTTTAGAATGAACAGAGTAACCAGAGTATGTGTTTATGAAAGAAGAGAAAAATAAGAAACATCAAGCAGGGCTGGGGATTTAGCTCAGTGGTTCCACCTCCTGCCTTGCAAGCACAAGGTCCCCTGTTTGATCTCTGGTACCAAGAAAAAAAAAATGAAAGAAATGTAAAGTGTAATGTCTTTAAATTAAGATGTACAGATGTGTAACCTAATGTTACACATTCTATCTTAATTCTATCTTAAGATTTTAATCTTACTTATCTCTAGGAAACTTTTGCTTCAATCCTTTCCATAAAATTTCCACTTAGAGTAAAAAGGACAAAAGAGAAAAGGAAGCTAAGGATATGAGAGTTTGGGATGTTCTGGTCTCCAGGCAGAATTCTTTCTTAGATGCCTCAGCACTCAGCTATAGACCAAAATATATTTTTCTTTCTGTGTGCTCTGCCTATCCTATCTGTACCGAACATAGGGATCTTGGAGTGCAGTCAGCATTTTGTTAACATGCCAGAAGAACAAGACATCTGTGACAGACTATCTTTTGTCACACTTAAGAATTACAAAGCCTTTTTTTCCTGTTAGCGTTTCCTCTTTCCCCAGGCATGTGGAGGGAGCAATCTATTTTTTAAACTTCTATTACTTCTTGTTTCATACATATAACTCTCAGCTTCCTTGTCTTGACAAAGTGAGTTTGGTAAAGTTGCAAATATTTCACCCCATAATACTTTTCAAAATTATTTTGCTTAATGTCTTTCTCTAAAACCAAAATTAACATGGCAAGCTCACAGCAAACAGAAAAAAAAAATCAACTTCACATGTTTTGAATGTAAGATACATAAAGTCTTTTCTTACACGTCTTTTTTTAAATATTTTTCCAGCTTTAATTGAGTTTATTGGTACATTTTAGGGATACAGTACAGTTACATTCATTGTTGGGATCTTGTATCTCTAAAGGACAGGTCTTGATTCTCATTTTTTTCCCCTTACCTGTGCCCTCCCTTCACCCCCTCCTCCCCTCCCCATTTAAAAACACTTGATTTTCATCTTTTCATTCTCTCACATTTTTTTCTTTTCCCTTTTTACTCTTCCCCTACCCATCCCACCTTCCCTACACCTTTAGCTCCTTTCTTCCCATATCTAAATGTCAGTAATCTTATTAGAATCTTATGCATTGTTTCAGATTATTTACACCAGGGAAACTATTCGGTATTTACACATGTGTGACTTATTTATTTCACTTAGGAGTATATCTTCAATATGTATCCATTTTCCTATGAATGAATCTATTTTCTCGTTCTTTATGGCTGAGTAATATTCCATTTTATAGAAAAACCACAACTTCTTTATCCAGTTTCCAACGGATGGGCAAATATGCTGTTTCCAAGATTTAGCTATTACAAACTATGCTGCTATGAATATGGGTGCGCATATTTCTCTCTGTGATATGATTCTTTTAGTTCTCTTGGAAAGATACCCAGCAGAGGGATGGCTGGGTCAAATGGAACCTTCAGTCAAAGCTCTTTGAGGCATCTCCATATTGATTTCCATAGTGCTTGCACTATTCTGCACTCCCACCAACAATGGAGAAGGGTTCCTTTCTCCCCACAACCCCGCCAACATTTGTTATTGTGTGATTTCTTGATAGCAGCCATTCTTTGTGGGGTGAGGTGGAATCTCAGTGTTGTTTTCATCTGCATTTCTCGAATGACCAGTGATGTGGAACATTTTTTCAAATACTTTCTTGCTGCTTTTACTTCTTTGTCTGAGAAATGTCTGTTCATTTTGGATGCCCATTTTTGAATCGGGTCTTTATATTTGGGGGGGAATGATTGTTTTGAGTTCTTTATATATCCTTGATAATAGTCCTTTGTCTGAGGAACACCTGGTAAAAATTTTTTCCCACATTATAGGTTGTCTCTTAGTTCTGCTGATGGTTTCTTTTGAAGTACAGAAGCTTTTTAGTAAGATGAGATCCCAGTTGTTGATTCTATCTGCTAGTTCCCGTGCTACTGAGGATTTGTTCATAAAGTCTTTTCCTATACCAATGTCTTCCAGAGTTCTGCCTAACTTACCTTCCAGCAAGTTTAATGTTTCTGTTTTAATATGTAGATCTTTAATCCATTTGGATTTTAATTGAGTGCATGGCCTAAGATAAGGGTCTAATTTTACTCTGTGGCAGGTAGACATCCAGTTTTTCCAACACCATTGATTAAAGAGGCTATCTTTCCTCCACTGAGGATGGTCAGCTCCTTTGTCAAAGATGAGGTAGCTGAGTACATCTGCATTTGTTGTTGTGTCTTCCAGTCTGTTCCACTGATCCTCAGGCCTATTACTTTGCCAGTACCATGCTGTTTTTATCACAGTGGCTTTGTAGTATAGTTTCAAATTGGGAATGGTTACACCTGGTGCCATGTGCCTGTTGCCTAAAATGGCTTTTGCTATTCTAGTTCTCTTGTGGTTCCAAATGAATTTTTGGATTTTTTTTTCTAGTTCTATGAAATATAGTGTTGGAATTTCAATTAGCATTGCATTGAATGTATATAGCAGTTTTGGTAGTATGGCCATTTTCACTATGTGGATTCTTCCTACCCAGGAGCAGGGGATATCTTTCCATTTTTTTATATCCTCTTCGATTTCTTTTTTCAGAGTGCTGTAGTTTTCAGTGTAGAGATCTTTTGTTTCTTTTGTTAGATTGATTCCTAGATACTTCATTTTTTTGGATGCTATTGTAAAAGGAATTTTTTCCCTTATTTCTCTTTCTGTCTGTCTGTTATTTGTGTATAGAAAGGCTATTGATTTTTGGGTATTCACCTTGTATCCAGATACTTTACTGAATCTGTCAATTAAGTCTAGAAGTTTTTTGGTGGAGTTTTTTGGATCTTCAATGTAGAGTATCATATCATCAGCAAATAATGATAGTTTAACTTCTTCCTTTCCTATCTTTATTGCTTTAATTTCTTTCTCTTGTCTAATTGCTGTGGCTAATGTTTCCAGAACTATATTGAAGAGAAGTGGCGATAGTGGGCATCCTTGTCTTGTTCCTGATTTTAACATGAAGGTTTTCAGTTTTTGGCCATTCAATATGATGTTGGCTGATGGTTTTTCATAAATAGCCTTTATTAAATTGAGGTATAGACCATCTATTCCAATTTTTTGCAGGGTTTTTATCATGAATGGGTGTTGAATTTTATCAAATGCTTTTTCTGCATCTATTGAGAGGATCATATGGTTTTTGTCCTTGACTTTGTTAATATAATGTATTACATTCACTGACTTTCGTATGTTGAACCACCCTTGCATCTCTGGAATAAATCCGACTTGGTCATGATGGATGATCTTCTTAATAATCCTCTGTATTCTGTTTGCTAGTATCTTATTAAGGATTTTTGCATCTATATTCATTAAGGAGATTGGTCTGTAGTTCTCCTTTTTGGTTGTATCTTTCTCTGGTTTGGGAATCAGAGTGATACTTGCTTCCAGGAATGAATTTGGAAGTATAGCTTCTCTTTCAATTTCATTGAAAAGTTTGAAGAGTAATGGTAGTAGTTCTTCTCTAAATGTCTTGTAAAATTCAGCAGTGAATCCATCAGGGCCTGGGCTTTTCTTTGTTGGTAAGTTTTTAATTACATTTTCAATTTCACTGATTGTGATTGGGGTGTTTAAAATGTTTTTATCTTCTTCGTTCAACTTTGGTAATTCATAAGTATCTAGAAATCTGTCCATTTCTTCTGTGTTTTCCATTTTATTAGAGTACAGGTTCTCAAAGTAGGTGTTCATGATCCTCTGGATTTCTTTCGGATCTGTTGTGACTTCGCCTTTTTCATTCCTAATTGCATGGATCTGAGCCTTTTCTTTCCTTTTTTTGATAAGATTAGCTAAGGGTTTGTCAATTTTATTTATTCTTTCAAAAAACCAGCTCTTTGTTTCATTTATTTTTTGTATCGTTTTCTTAATTTCAATTGCATTGATTTCTGCTCGGATCTTTATAATTTCCTCTCTTGTTCGAGCTTTGGGTTTTTCTTGCTCTTGTTTTTCTAGGAGTCTAAGTTTCATCGTTAAGTTGTTTATTTGAGCCCGCTCTGTTTTCCTAGTGTGGGCATTCAATGTTATGAATTTTCCACGTAGAACTGCTTTCATTGTGTCCCAAAGATTCCTGTATGTTGTATTGGCATTCTCATTTATTTGTAAAAACTGTCTAATTTCTTCTTTAATTTCCTCTGTAATCCATTGATTGTTTAGGAGAGTGTTGTTCAGTTTCCATGTGCTTGTGAAGTTTCTATAGTTTCTTGTGCTATTGATGTCTAGTTTGATTGCACTATGATCTGATAATAAACAGGGGATGACTTCAATTTTTTTGCATTTATTTAGACCTGTTTTGTGAGCCAGTATGTGGTCTATTTTGGAGAATGATCCATGTGCAGCCGAAAAGAATGTATATTCTGGTTTTTGGGGGTGGAATACTCTATAAACATCTATTAAGTCCATGTGTTCCAAAGCTTGGTTCAGTTCTATTATTTCATTGTTGATTTTCTGCCTAGTAGATCTGTCAATTTGTGATAGTGGGGTATTTAAATCCCCCACTACAATTGTATTAGTGCTTATTTGGTTTTTCATGTTACTTAATATTTGTTTTATATAGTTGGGGGCATTTATATTTGGTGCATATATGTTTATGATTGTCAGCTCTTCCTCTTGAATTGTTCCCTTTACAAGGATGTAGTGTCCTTCTTTGTCTCTCTTAATGAGTTTTGGTTTGAAATTTACTTTATCTGAGAATAAGATTGCTACCCCTGCTTTTTTCTGGACTCCTGACGCATGGAGAATTGTTTTCCATCCTTTCACTTTCAGTCTATGGACTTCCTTTTGCACTAGGTGTGTTTCTTGTATACAACATATTGTTGGATTTTGCTTCTTAATCCATTCTGCCAATCTGTTTCTCTTGATTGGTGAATTGAGGCCATTAACATTGATGGTTACAACTGATATATTTTGACTTATTCTTGTCATGTTTTTGTCCATTTGTTGACTCTTTTTACTTTTTCTCCCATCTCCTTTTAGTTTCTTGCCTTGCCTATTTGATTTGGTCTGTTGGGCCTCATGTTATTGTGAATTTCGTTGTCCTTTTCTAGGATATTGTTTAGAATTCCTTGCAGTGCTGGTTTGGTGTTCATGAAATTTCTCAGGTGCTCTTTGTCGTGGAAGTATTTTATTTCCCCATCTATTTTGAAAGAGAGTTTTGCAGGATACAAAAGTCTAGGTTGGAGATTCTTTTCTTTTAGGACTTGGAATACCTCACTCCAGGCTCTCCTTGACCTAAGGGTTTGTGTTGAAAAGTCTGCTGTGATTCTAATGGGCTTCCCTTTGCATGTGATTTGTTTCTTTTCTCTTACTGCTTGTAGTATTTTGTTTTTCTGTTGGATTTCTGGAATCTTGATTATTATATGTCTAGGTGTAGATTTTTTTTGATCGTGGCTAGTTGGGGTTCTATATGCCTCACTTATCTGTATGTCTAATTCTTCCCTTCTGTTTGGGAAGTTTTCTGTCATTAATTCTGTGAAGAGCTTTTTTATATCATTTGTGTTTTCTCCTGTTTTTTCATGAATTCCTATCAGTCTTATGTTATTTTTCTTTGTATTGTCTAGGAGTTGTTGGATTGATTTCTCATGATCCCTTACTGTTTTTAATAGACCTCTTTTTTCACGGTCACTGACTGCTATCCTATCTTCTATATCTGAAATTCTATCTTCGCAATCTTTTATTCTGTTGCGTACACTTTCAATAGAGTTTTTAATCTCCTGGATATCTGTTTGAATCTATTTTATGGATTCCATTTCTTTCCTCTGTTAGGCATTCATTGTTTCCATTTCTTTCTTATGCTGAGTCTTCATGACTTCTATCATGGTCTTGAGCTCATCTATTTTTTTGTCAGTTTCTGCTCTAGAGTCTTGAATCATGACTTCCATTTTGCTCATCATTTCTCTGGTAAACTGGGAAATTATTTCTGGTTCGAATTTTTGTAGAGCCTGATTGATTTGTTTTGTTACCTCCTGTGCTATGGGTCCAGGGAGTCCTGTTGGTTCACTATCAGACTTTTCATCCTCATTTGTCCTACTATTTGCCATTGGTGAACTGGAAATCTGTTTTTGTGTCTTGCTTAAGTGTTTTCTCATTTTTATTTTTATTGTTGGGTTGTCCTTCTTTAACTTCTGGGTATTACTTAAATCTTCCTAATATAGTTGCGTTTTAGCTTTTGAGTTTCTAATGACTCATAGACATCCTCGTTTTCATAATATCAGAGAAAACAACTCTTTAAATCAATCACCACTCTTTGTCCCAATTGATACATTCAGCAGCCCAATAGGATCAGGCACAGCTTGCAAACTGACCACTTGTGGTAGTCATTAATGTATCACCTTTAACTCATATGAATTAATTAAATTTCAAGAAGCAGCCCATAGTATGTTTGCAGTGAATATGCTTTTCAATATAGCATCTTTACCATTTAGGATGGGGGATTAGACTTAGAACGAGAGTTTTAGATAAGTGAAAGAATTAGAGCAGGTTTGAAGTGAATCCAGAGGTTGTAGAATTACCTTACTATCTTTACAAAGCTATTAACTACAGGGGGGATAGAGAGAGTGTAGGAATAAGGACAAGAATATATCCCCTTAACAATAACAGGCGCTTGCCTTGCCTTGAAGGTAGAGAGCCATGAATGAGGTAAAATGACTGGAGAAAAGAACATAAAGAGAAACCCCTCCTAAAAACAAAAAATAATAAAAGAAGAAGTCTGAGTTAGGGCAGGAGCCGGAATAAAAAGGGAGATGAGGGACACTATGGTGGAGCAAGAGACTGAGTTGGATAGAGAGGATAGAAAAAAGAAAGAAATTTTAGGGTGGAAAGAGGAAAAGAAAAAAAAGAGAGAGAGGAAAAAGAATTTGAGGGGCCTCTTTCAGACTGTCTCTGTTCTCATATTATACCACATGCACAGCCATATGCAGAACCGAATCCCCTGGTCTCAGCTAGCCAATAGCAGTTCCCCACAACTGAGATTGAACACAGTCTACAATGCCTGACTTGAGTTTCCCTACCCTCAGGGTTGAACTCCACTCAGTGCTATTACAGGTTTCCCCTGCCCTTTCTTTAAAGATGTTCAAAGTTGGGAGTTCAGAAAACTACCCTTCATGAGAACCTATGCCTCTGCAGAGTTGGTGTAAGGACTGGCCCAATCAGGAGGTTTGAGAAGGCGGGGGTGGGGTTGTGGGGGTGTTTCAAGGGCGCCTGTGCAGCTACCTTCTTTACTGGGTCTGTTGTCACGCAGTCTGGGAGGTCACGCACCTGCTGGGTGATCTCAGGCAGGCAGGCAGCTGAAGAGACCACCTCCGGGGTCTTTGGGTCCTTGCTGGGTCTGTTGTTGTGCAGTCCGGGAGGTCATGTACCCGCCGGGTGATCTCAAGCTGGCAGGCAGCTGAAGAGACCCCCTCCAGGGTCTTTGGGTCCTTGCTGAGTCTGTTGTCACGCAGTCCGGGAGCTCGCACACCCGCTAGGTGATCTCAGGCCACTGACACATTTTTTATACATTTCCTAGTTTAATTTACCCACATACACTCTGGTAGAAGCTTTGCTGTCAGGAGAACCATTCTAGGAGGACAAATCTTGGTATTTTGAAATGACTGATTCACTCTTGAGCTGACTTCATGTAGTGGAAAGAGAAATTCTTCTTCCCTGTGTTTCTGTGAAGTTTCTCTTAAATCCGCCACCTCTGTCCTTACATGTCTTTATTGAAGAAAAGTTTAAAGCCACTTAATACTTTTAAATTTTGATTTATAGCTTATCCCAACATAAAAAAGTAGAATTTAGTATTTACACAAGTGTGACTTATTTCTCTAGTGTGAATAAACTATAATAGTACATAAGATCCTAATATAATTGACAATGTGAAATAGGAAGAAAGGGGCTAAAGGTGTAGGGAAAGTGGGAAGGGTAGGGGAAAGCTAATAAGGGAAAAGAAATAATATGAGAAAATGAAATAATGGAAATGAAGAGTTTGTAAATGGGGAGGGGAGGAAGGGGTGAAGGGAGGGAAGGGACAAGGGGAAAAAATGAGAACCAGGACCTGTCATGTAAAGGTACAAGATCCCAATAATGAATGTAACTGTACTGTACATCTAAAATGCACTAATAAACTCAAAGAGGAAAAAAAGAGTAGAATTTGGGTACTCTTTCTTCCCCCATTTCAAAAAAGCAATGGTGAATTAATGCTGCTTAATTAAGAAGACACTCATGTTCTTTTCTTTTGTTCTGAACATGGATAAGGACATAATCACCACTTACCAGTGATCTTCTCTTCTGTTTCTTGGAAAACTGAACCCATCACTCTTCACAGGAATGTTTTGGTCCCTATATGTATTTGATCTTGGTAACAAGTATAGAGAATTAGGAAGGCTTTTTTCAGTCTTGTCATACCCAGGAGGTAATGAGCCCAAATTGGCCATTCTCAAGGTACCAAAGAAATGAAAGCATCATGAGAAAAAGTACATAGATTGGCATCTCAAAAAATCATTCAGTAACTACCTATTAAATAGTTTTATGTATTGTTACAATCATAAAAAAATAAATTATTTTTACATGAAGCTCCCAAATGGAACAGTTTTTCAAACCCAGCAATATATAACATATCATAGTTTTAAAAAATCATCCATGAAACTCAACACCTTTAGAAATTTAATTTTAATGAAAACTCAAATATAATTAATTTAAAATAAAACCAAATGACTTAAAACCTGAGCATAAAATTTGAAATGGACAATTCACTAAAAGGCTTTTTCCAAAAGAATTGAGTTCCAGTTATTATGTCATGCTAGTTAAAGCTGTATTAACATGGAACCAGAAATGTTTGTCTTTCAAAGGACCGGATCTAGTATGGAAAAAATTGATTTTCTTGTAGGTGGATACCATAAACATACTGAGGTTATGCCAATGCCTCTCAGAGTGCCATATGTATAGTAGGAACTTGACATAATTAGGAAAAGAATGACCTTGTGCTTAATTCAGGGAATAAACAGAGACACGTTAAAAGTGTCCCCAATCTTTACAGTAAGTAGTCTGTGGCACATATTAATAAAGATATGCATTATAGATTATTGTGGAAAGAGTATTCACATTACTCAAAAAATAAAATAGAAAGGACTGTGAAGAACTTCACATGCATTTATTAGCAGGCAACAAATTCTCAATATTTCTAGAGTTACGCTTCCCACACTGCCTCTGAGAGACCCATGCTGAAAGTACAGTCTGTGTCATATTCTTATTTCACTTCTTTCTTCCAGTAATGCTACAGTTGGATGTTTGAGAAGATTGCTTAAGTGGTCCAAACATGACCCCATTCTCAGAATAAGTTAGCAGCAGGACTGGTTACTGAACTAACATTTGTCAAGAGACAAAATTGTCGACCCCAGAGGGGGTTTTTTTCAGCTGCCTGCCTACCTGCCTGTCTGCGATCACCCGGCGGCGTGCGCGTGAGCTCCCGGCCTGCGCGACAACAGACCCAGGAAGGAAGGTAGCCGCGCGGGCGCCCTTGAAACACCCACACGACCCCCCCCCCCGTTCTCAAAACTCCTGATCGGGCCAGTCCTTAGACCAACTCTGCAGAGGCATAGGTTCCCATGAAGGGTAGTTTTCTGAGCTCCGAACTTTGATCATCTTTAAAGAAAGGGCAGGGGAAACCTGTAATAGAACGGAGTGGAGTTCAACCCTGAGGGTAAGGAAACTAAAGTTAGGCTTTGTAGATTGTGTTCAGTCTCAGTCGTGAGGAACAGCCATTGGCTAGCTATAACCAGGGGATTGGGTTCCGCATATGACTGTGCATGTGGTATAATATGAGATCAGAGATAGCCTGAAAGAGGACCTTCAAATTCTTTTTCTTTCCCTCTCTCTTGTCTCTTTTTTCCTCTTTCCACCCTAAAATTTCTTTCTTTTTTCTGTCCTGTCTCTCCAACTCAGTCTCTTGCTCCACCATAGTGTCCCTCATCTCCCTTTTTATTCCAGTTCCTGAAGAACTCAGACTTCTTTTTTTATTTTTTGTTTTTAGGACGGGTTTCTCTTTATGTTCTTTTCTCCAGTCATTTTACCTCACTCATGGCTCTGTACCTTCAAGGGAAGGCAAGCGCCTGTTACTGTTAAGGGGATATATTCCTGTCCTTATTCCTGCACTCTCTCTATCCCCCCTGAACTTAATAGCTTTGTAAAGATAGTAAGGTAATTCTACAACCTCTGGATTCACTTCAAACCTGCTCTAATTCTTTCACTTATCTAATCCTCTTGTTCTAAGTCGAACCCCCCATCCTAAATGGTAAAGATGCCATATTGAAAAGAATATTCACTGCAAACATACTATGAGCTGCTTCTTGAAATTAATCTAATTCACATGAGTTAAAGGTGATACATTAATGACTACCATAAGTGGTCAGTTGGCAAGCTGTGCCTGATCCTATTGGGCTGCTGAATGTATCAATTGGGACAAAGAGTGGTGATTGATTTAAAGAGTTGTTTTCTCTGATATTATGAAAACGAGAATGTCTATGAGTCATTAGAAACTCAAAAGCTAAAACGCAACTATATTAGGAAGATTTAAGTAATACCCAGAAATTAAAGAAGGACAACCCAACAATAAAAATAAAAATGAGAAAACACTTAAGCAAGACACAAAAACAAATATCCAGTTCACCAATAGCAAATAGTAGGACAAATGAGGATGAAAAGTCTGATAGTGAACCAACAGGACTCCCTGGACCCATAGCACAGGAGGTAACAAAATTGATCAATCAGGCTCTAGAAAAATTCAAATCAGAAATAATTTCCCAGCTAGCCAGAGAGATGATGAGCAAAATAGAAGTCATGATTCGAGACTCTAGAGCAGAAACTGAGAAAAAAATAGATGAGCTCAAGACTGTGATAGAAGCCATGAAGACTCAGCATAAGAAAGACATGGAAACAATGAATGCCCAACAGAGGAAAGAAATGGAATCCATAAAACAGATTCAAACAGATATCCAGGAGATTAAAAACTCTATTGAAAGTGTACGAAACAGAATAAAAGATTGCGAAGATAGAATTTCAGATATAGAAGATAGGATAGCAGTCAGTGACCGTGAAAAAAGAGGTCTATTAAAAACAGTAAGGGATCATGAGAAATCAATCCAACAACTCCTAGACGATACAAAGAAAAATAACATAAGACTGATAGGAATTCATGAAAAAACAGGAGAAAACACAAATGATATAAAAAAGCTCTTCACAGAATTAATGACAGAAAACTTCCCAAACAGAAGGGAAGAATTAGACATACAGATAAGTGAGGCATATAGAACCCCAACTAGCCACGATCAAAAAAAATCTACACCTAGACATATAATAATCAAGATTCCAGAAATCCAACAGAAAAACAAAATACTACAAGCAGTAAGAGAAAAGAAACAAATCACATGCAAAGGGAAGCCCATTAGAATCACAGCAGACTTTTCAACACAAACCCTTAGGTCAAGGAGAGCCTGGAGTGAGGTATTCCAAGTCCTAAAAGAAAAGAATCTCCAACCTAGACTTTTGTATCCTGCAAAACTCTCTTTCAAAATAGATGGGGAAATAAAATACTTCCACGACAAAGAGCACCTGAGAAATTTCATGAACACCAAACCAGCACTGCAAGGAATTCTAAACAATATCCTAGAAAAGGACAACGAAATTCACAATAACATGAGGCCCAACAGACCAAATCAAATAGGCAAGGCAAGAAACTAAAAGGAGATGGGAGAAAAAGTAAAAAGAGTCAACAAATGGACAAAAACATGACAAGAATAAGTCAAAATATATCAGTTGTAACCATCAATGTTAATGGCCTCAATTCACCAATCAAGAGAAACAGATTGGCAGAATGGATTAAGAAGCAAAATCCAACAATATGTTGTATACAAGAAACACACCTAGTGCAAAAGGAAGTCCATAGACTGAAAGTGAAAGGATGGAAAACAATTCTCCATGCGTCAGGAGTCCAGAAAAAAGCAGGGGTAGCAATCTTATTCTCAGATAAAGTAAATTTCAAACCAAAACTCATTAAGAGAGACAAAGAAGGACACTACATCCTTGTAAAGGGAACAATTCAAGAGGAAGAGCTGACAATCATAAACATATATGCACCAAATATAAATGCCCCCAACTATATAAAACAAATATTAAGTAACATGAAAAACCAAATAAGCACTAATACAATTGTAGTGGGGGATTTAAATACCCCACTATCACAAATTGACAGATCTACTAGGCAGAAAATCAACAATGAAATAATAGAACTGAACCAAGCTTTGGAACACATGGACTTAATAGATGTTTATAGAGTATTCCACCCCCAAAAACCAGAATATACATTCTTTTCGGCTGCACATGGATCATTCTCCAAAATAGACCACATACTGGCTCACAAAACAGGTCTAAATAAATGCAAAAAAATTGAAGTCATCCCCTGTTTATTATCAGATCATAGTGCAATCAAACTAGACATCAATAGCACAAGAAACTATAGAAACTTCACAAGCACATGGAAACTGAACAACACTCTCCTAAACAATCAATGGATTACAGAGGAAATTAAAGAAGAAATTAGACAGTTTTTACAAATAAATGAGAATGCCAATACAACATACAGGAATCTTTGGGACACAATGAAAGCAGTTCTACGTGGAAAATTCATAACATTGAATGCCCACACTAGGAAAACAGAGCGGGCTCAAATAAACAACTTAACGATGAAACTTAGACTCCTAGAAAAACAAGAGCAAGAAAAACCCAAAGCTCGAACAAGAGAGGAAATTATAAAGATCCGAGCAGAAATCAATGCAATTGAAATTAAGAAAACGATACAAAAAATAAATGAAACAAAGAGCTGGTTTTTTGAAAGAATAAATAAAATTGACAAACCCTTAGCTAATCTTATCAAAAAAAGGAAAGAAAAGGCTCAGATCCATGCAATTAGGAATGAAAAAGGCGAAGTCACAACAGATCCGAAAGAAATCCAGAGGATCATGAACACCTACTTTGAGAACCTGTACTCTAATAAAATGGAAAACACAGAAGAAATGGACAGATTTCTAGATACTTATGAATTACCAAAGTTGAACGAAGAAGATAAAAACATTTTAAACACCCCAATCACAATCAGTGAAATTGAAAATGTAATTAAAAACTTACCAACAAAGAAAAGCCCAGGCCCTGATGGATTCACTGCTGAATTTTACAAGACATTTAGAGAAGAACTACTACCATTACTCTTCAAACTTTTCAATGAAATTGAAAGAGAAGCTATACTTCCAAATTCATTCCTGGAAGCAAGTATCACTCTGATTCCCAAACCAGAGAAAGATACAACCAAAAAGGAGAACTACAGACCAATCTCCTTAATGAATATAGATGCAAAAATCCTTAATAAGATACTAGCAAACAGAATACAGAGGATTATTAAGAAGATCATCCATCATGACCAAGTCGGATTTATTCCAGAGATGCAAGGGTGGTTCAACATACGAAAGTCAGTGAATGTAATACATTATATTAACAAAGTCAAGGACAAAAACCATATGATCCTCTCAATAGATGCAGAAAAAGCATTTGATAAAATTCAACACCCATTCATGATAAAAACCCTGCAAAAAATTGGAATAGATGGTCTATACCTCAATTTAATAAAGGCTATTTATGAAAAACCATCAGCCAACATCATATTGAATGGCCAAAAACTGAAAACCTTCATGTTAAAATCAGGAACAAGACAAGGATGCCCACTATCGCCACTTCTCTTCAATATAGTTCTGGAAACATTAGCCACAGCAATTAGACAAGAGAAAGAAATTAAAGCAATAAAGATAGGAAAGGAAGAAGTTAAACTATCATTATTTGCTGATGATATGATACTCTACATTGAAGATCCAAAAAACTCCACCAAAAAACTTCTAGACTTAATTGACAGATTCAGTAAAGTATCTGGATACAAGGTGAATACCCAAAAATCAATAGCCTTTCTATACACAAATAACAGACAGACAGAAAGAGAAATAAGGGAAAAAATTCCTTTTACAATAGCATCCAAAAAAATGAAGTATCTAGGAATCAATCTAACAAAAGAAACAAAAGATCTCTACACTGAAAACTACAGCACTCTGAAAAAAGAAATCGAAGAGGATATAAAAAAATGGAAAGATATCCCCTGCTCCTGGGTAGGAAGAATCAACATAGTGAAAATGGCCATACTACCGAAACTGCTATATACATTCAATGCAATGCCAATTGAAATTCCAACACTATATTTCACAGAACTAGAAAAAAGAATCCAAAAATTCATTTGGAACCACAAGAGACCTAGAATAGCAAAAGCCATTATAGGCAACAGTCACATGGCACCAGGTGTAACAATTCCCAATTTGAAACTATACTACAAAGCCACTGTGATAAAATCAGCATGGTACTGGCAAAGAAATAGGCCTGAGGATCAATGGAACAGACTGGAAGACACAAAAACAAATGCAGATGTACTCAGCTACCTCATCTTCGACAAAGGAGCTCACCATCCTCAGTGGAGGAAAGATAGCCTCTTTAATAAATGGTGTTGGAAAAACTGGATATCAACCTGTCACAGATTAAAATTAGACCCTTATCTTTCGCCATGCACTAAATTAAAATCCAAATGGATTAAAGATCTAAATATTAAAACAGAAACATTAAACTTGCTGGAAAGTAAGTTAGGCAGAACTCTGGAAGACATTGGTATAGGAAAAGACTTTATGAACAAATCCTCAGTAGCACGGGAACTAGCAGAAAGAATCAACAACTGGGATCTCATCTTACTAAAAAGCTTCTGTACTTCAAAAGAAACCATTAGCAGAACTAAGAGACAATCTACAATGTGGGAAAAAATTTTTACCAGCTGTACCTCAGACAAAGGACTATTATCAAGGATATATAAAGAACTCAAAACAATCAGTCCCCCCAAATATAAAGACCCGATCCAAAAATGGGCATCCGAAATGAACAGACATTTCTCATACAAAGAAGTGAAAGCAGCAAGAAAATATATGAAAAAATGTTCCACATCACTGGTCATTCGAGAGATGCAGATGAAAACAACACTGAGATTCCACCTCACCCCACAAAGAATGGCTGCTATCAAGAAATCACACAATAACAAATGTTGGCGGGGTTGTGGGGAGAAAGGAACCCTCCTCCATTGTTGGTGGGAGTGCAGACTAGTGCAACCACTATGGAAATCAATATGGAGATACCTCAAAGAGCTTGGACTGGAGGTTCCATTTGACCCAGCCATCCCTCTGTTGGGTATCTTTCCAAGAGAACTAAAAGAATCATATCACAGAGAAGTATGTGCACCCATGTTTATAGCGGCACAGTTTGTAATAGCTAAATCTTGGAAACAACCTATTTGCCCATCCGTTGGAAACTGGATAAAGAAGATGTGGTTTTTCTATAAAATGGAATATTACTCAGCCATAAAGAGCGAGAGAATAGATTCATTCATAGGAAAATGGATACATATTGAAGATATACTCCTAAGTGAAATAAATAAGTCCCACATGTGTAAATACCGAATAGTTTCCCTGGTGTGAATATTCTGCAACAATGCATAAGATTCTAATAAGATTACTGACATTTAGAAATGGGAGGAAAGGAGCTAAAGATGTAGGGAAGGTGTGATACGTAGGGGAAGAACAAAAAGGGAAAAGAAAAAAATGTGAGAGAATGAAAAGATGAAAATAAAGTGTTTGTAGATGGGGAGGGGAGGAGGGGGTGAAGGGAGGGCAGAGGTAAGGGGAAAAAAATGAGAATCAAGACTTGTCATGTAAAGGTACATGATCCCAACAATGAATGTAACTGTACTGTATCCCTAAATGTACCAATAAACTCAATAAAAAAAAAAAAGAGACAAAATTGTCTACTGAATAATGATATAATTTGAATTAGAGTGTATGGCACCTCTGATGTATTCATTCGTTCTGGGCATCATTTATTTTTATATACATATAATGTGGAAGCTTTTATTTTTCAATTTTTTTTTCCTCTTTTACTATTGCCAGAGGAAATGGGATATAAATTCAGATTTTATACACAGAGGCTTTTCTTTAAACCAAGAAATCTAGGAAAACTATCTTAAGTGAAAGACAAGCAGAATGTGATGACTGACTTAGTTCATCTCTTTCATTTAATTAATGAGAAAATCAAATCCTAGAAAGGGTTTGTGCTAATTCGATTGAATTTGTTATTTTTTGTTTTAGCTCTTTCTTGTATTATTTTACTTCACAAAAAGGCCACATATGGTGATATATATGAAATACAACAAAAATAAAAAAAATTGAATTAAATAAGTAAGTAAAGCACCATGAACAAAGAATGATCTCTAACACCACAATGCATTAGAAGACAGGTAATCTAATGGTGACTATAATTGTGGGTGATAAATCCATTAAAATTAGTAACAAGATAATAAAATAGACATTAGGAAATTTTTCATTTTGTAGGAGAATCAAGAAGACACTCTCCACAAAGAAAATTTACACAGGAAAACATGGAAATAAGTTGGTATATTTCTGTGATGAATATCTTGTGTATGTAGACTAAACATATATCAATAGATTTATTTAAATTATTAATGAGATAATCAGTTGGATAAACATTTCCCTAGAGCATTGAAGAAATGGGGTTTTCTATAGACCAACAGATAAGATTTTTTCTTAAAAAATCAGAATAATATAATTTTTAGATTCAAAATTGGAAATACCTTCCCAGAATGGTGAGAGATCTGTGCATATACTTTCTACCTATCAAAAAACCACAGATTGTGAAAATTACTTAACAAACAAAACAACAGATATTTAAGGTCTCTGAATTTGTTCTAAGGATTTTCAGAGACACAATTGAAGAAATATTGAAAATAATCTTCTAAATCTTGGTAAAAACTATAATTGGGCCAGGAATTTAACTGAGTGGTTTCACCACCTGCCTTGTAAGCACAAGGTCCTGAGTTTGATCCCTAATACAAAAATTAAAAACAAAACACAAATTGTGATAATCTCCAGTACTTGAGTCATCACCCATACTTCCCACCACTACTTTTCCCAGAAAAAGGTCCATATGACAGAAGCTCCATTCTGCCAGGTAACAAAAACAACATAGCTGGTACCCACTGCTACCAGCCAAACTGTACAGTATCCAGCAGGGAGAAGCAAGCTAGTGGTATTTCTCATAAATGCTTTCCCCTATATTTTTGCATGCTGGTGTTACAAAAGCTAAATTTCAGATGAATGTGGCAGAGATTTAAATCTCTTTTTCTACCCACTCTTAACATTATTTGATAGATGGATGGTGTGTATAAAATACTAGAACATTAGTCAATCTCATTCTAGCAAAATCACAGGAAAGAATTCTATACCAAAAGAGGGGACACCAAAAGTACCAGAAATAAAAAGCTAATGTTCTTCATAACAGCAAAGTATAACATTTTGGGTTGCCTTCTCATCAAATAAACATCATGTTTTCTGGTTCTAAGTGTGCAAATTAATATGTAACTTTAGATGATCCAGACCATAAATTGTTAGACAACAGTATTTAAACAGTCTCATAGTTCCCTAGAAAGAAAACTCAGTAATAATTTTATTGGTCACTTTCCTCTTGATAGAGTACAACACTTAACACTTAAAGGAGGCAAGATTTATTTGGCTTATGTTTCAGAAGACTATATCTATAGTTGGATGACTCCAAGGTAGAAAAAGCACAGGATATGGGCATGACAGAGGACACTTGTACACTTAGGCATGAGAATGAAAGGAGAAATCAGGGACAAGAATATATTCTTCCACTTCATTCCCCCAGTAACCTACTTCAAACCAAAGCTCACCTCCTAATATCACATCGAGCTACTAAATTTCTTAAGAGATGAATCCACTGATAAATTCAATTTATGATCATGATCCAATTAACTTCCAAAAAAGTAAGACTTTTGGGAGACATTTTAGATCAAAACTGTAATCTTCTACCTCTTCCCCAAAAAAGACCATAGTCCACTTCACTATGAAAAATACAGTAGTTTATCTAAAAGAGTAAGCAAAGTCTTCACAGTCCAGCATTGCAGAAAAAACTAAGCCTATAGACTTCTCTGAGACTGAAGGGAAACTCTAAGCTGTGCACTTCTGTGAAAAAACCAGAGCAAAAGTTAAATACTTCCAACACACAATGGCTTAGGGCAAACTTCCCCACTCTTAAGGGGAGAAATATAATTGGAAGAGATACAAACAGATCGAGTGAAATCCTACAGAATAAAAACTAAATTTTGTAGTTCAGCACTTGGGGTAAATTTCAATAAAATGAGGGTTCCAAATTCAGACCTATTTCTGTTACATGGCCTGCTCTCTTGGGTTGGCTTAGCTCACTGTCTGCTGCTTTCTTTAGGAAATGTTCTTTTCTGGCATCTACATCTTCCTGAGACCACACTGAACTTTTACTTTCACTCTCAAAGCTTTACGCTCAGGTGTTTAAAGCAAAAACTGTATAGTTTCCCATGCCTTTTTTCTGAAATCTGGGAGGAAGCTTCTGTACCCCTACAAGTCTTTTATTCTATGTCCCCACCCCCCAAGAAACCAAAAAACAAACAAAAGCCACCAGAGGCCTGCCCAACACCATCAGAAAGTGCACAAAGATCTGGTAAGCACCACTGTGGACCAGAGCTGAGTAGCTATAGGCAGATCCAGCTGGGACCCCACCCTAACCCCAGCCCTTGTGCCCAAGCCAAAGGCCCACCCATAAAAGAACTCTACAGGCCCATAATAATCAGCCAGAGGACCATCCAGACACCATCAGTAAGTGTGCAGAGACCCTAGCCAGAAGCCTGCTCAGATACCAGAGACTGGGTTGCACAACCCCAGCCAAAGGTCCTCCAAGACAACAGCTACATAGGGCCCCTCACCAGAGGCATAACTAGATATCATGACAAGTGTGCACAAGCCCCAGCCAGAAGTTCACCCAGATAAAGGTCAGCTCAGGGATGCATAAGGCCTCCATTCTGAACCTAGGAATTGGTGCACTGGTGAGCAGCAGAGAAAAGGCCACTTGGTGGCTTTCTGGAAACTGAAGACCACTGAGTGAGCAAAAGGTTACCTCAACAAAGGCACAGAAGGCTGCATCTGTTGAAATGAGAAGACACATAAGCAAGTCTCAAAACTGGACTTCTAGATAACCTAAGGAAACTCCAAAGGGAAACAAGATGGTGCAATCTGATACTCAACAACCTGGACTCCCTGAACTGGCAACAAAAGAGGATCTGGAAAAATTGAAATCAGAAATAATTTCTCAGATAACAGCAGAGATTGTGCCCATAGTGCAAGACATGTTTAATAAACCTAGAGCAGAAACAGATAATAAAAAACAGAGGAGCTGAGGAACACGATGGAATCCCAGCACAGGAAAAAAATGGATTACATAAAACAGATTTCCAGGAGATTAAAAACTCCATTGAAAGTTTATGCAGCAGAATCAGCCAGTGCAAGGATAGAATTTCAGATATAGAAGATAGGATTGCAATTAGTTACCAGAAAAAAAAAACTTTCTTAAAAATGGTAAGAGACTGGGGGATTTATCTCAGTGGTTCTATAGTCTACCTTGTAAGCACAATATCCTGAATTTGATTGCAAAAAAAAAAAAAAAAAAAAAGGGAAAACAATTGTAAGGGACCATGAGACATCAATCCAGTAGCTGATAAAGGATGCAAAGAAGAACAACATAAGACTTATTGGACTCAGTGAAGAAATAAAATAGAGTGCAGACAATATAAAAAACATAAAAAACATTCATAGAATTAATAGCAAAACCATCCCAAGTAGGAGAAAAGAACTTGATATTCAGATAAGTGAGGCATAAAGGAGTCCCACTAGCTGTGATTAAAAAAAAAAAATCTACACCTAGGCATACAATAGTTAAGAGCCCAGATTTGTTATTGTTTGATTTCTTAATAGCAGCCATTCTTTTGGGGGTGAGGTGGAATCTCAGTGTTGTTTTCATCTACATCTCTCGAATGACCAGCGATATGGAACATTTTTTCATATATTTACTTGCTGCTTTACTTCTTTGCCATGTCTCTGTTGCCTAGGATGGCTTTTGCTATTCTAGGTCTCTTCTGGTTCCAAATGCATTTTTGGAGATTCTTTTTCTCGAGCTCTATGAAATATAGTGTTGGAATTTTAATTGGCATTGCATTGAATCTGTATAGCAGTTTTGGTAGTATGGTCATTTTCACTATGTTGATTCTCCCTACCCAGGAACAGGGCACATCTTTCCATTTTCTTATATCCTCTTCGATATCTTTTTCCAGAGTGCTGTAGCTTTTTCAGTTTAGAGGTCTTTTGCTTCTTCTGTTAGACTGATTCCTAGATACTTCATTTTTTTGGATGCTATTGTGAAAGCACTTTTTTCCCTAATTTCTCTCTCAGTGAGTCTGTTATTTGTATACAAGAAGGATATTGATTTTTGGGTGCTGACTTTGTATCCAGCTACTCTGCTAAAAGTGTCAATTAAGTCTAGAAGTCTTTTCATGGAGTTTTTTGGGTCTTCACTGTACAGTATCATATCATCAGCAAATAATGACAGTTTAACTTCTTCCTTTCCTATCTTTATTGCTTTAATTTCTTTCTCTTGTGTAATTGCTGTGGCTAATGTTTCTAAAACTATATCAAAGAGGAGTCATGATAGTGGGCATTCTTGTCTTGTTCCTGATTTTAATGTAAAGGTTTTCAGTTTTTGGCCATTTAATACGATGTTGGCTGTTCATTTTTCATAGATAGCCTTTATTAAATTGAGATATAGCCCATCTATTCCAATTTTTTGCAGGGTTTTTGTCATGAATGGGTGCTGAATTTTGTCAAATGTGTTTTTTCTATAAAATGGAATATTAGTCAGCCATAAAGAATGAGAAATTAGATTCATTCATGGGAAAATGGATACATATTGAGGATATACTCCTAAGTGAAACAAATAAGTCATACATTTTTAAATAACAAATACTTTCTCTGGTGTAAATAAACTAATAGTACCTAAGATCTTAATGATATAATGCTTAATGTGAAATAGGAAGAAAGGGGCTAAAGGTGTAGAGAAATTGGGAAGGGTAGGGGAAAGCTAATAATGGGAAAGAAAAATATGACAAAATGAAGAAATGGAAATGAAGTGCTTGTAAAGGGGGAGGGAGAAGGGGAGAAGGAAGGGCAGGGACAAGGGGAAAAATGAGAACCGAGACCTGTCATGTAGAGGTACAGGATACCAATAATGAATGTAACTGTACTGTCTACCTAAAATGTACCAATAAATTCAATGAGGAAAAAAGAAAAAATAGAAACCCAACAGAAGAAAAAAATTCTATAAGTTAGAGAAAAGAAACAAATCACCTACAAAGAAAAGCCCATCAGAATCACAGCAGAATTCTCAACACAAATCTTCAAGTCAAAGAGAGCCAGAAGTGAAGTATTTCAAGTCCTAAAGGAAAACAACATCCAACCCAGACTGATGTACCCTGCAAAACAATCTTTCAAAACTGATTGGAGAAATAAGATACTTCCCTGACAAAGAGCACCTGAGGAACATTATGAATACCAAACCAGCACTCCAAAAATTTTTAAATAATATTGTACAAAAAGACAATGATAACCACAGCCCTGGAAGCTCAGTAGAATAAATCCATCAGGCATGACAAAAAATTAAATACAAAGGGGGATAATCCAACAGAAAGTCATGGCAAGGATGTCAATATATATCACTTATAACCATCAGTGTTAATGGGCTCAATTCATCAATAAAAATAAATAAACTGGCAGAATGGGTCAAGAAGCAAAACCTAACAATATGCTCCATACAAAAAAAAAACAAACAAAAAACAAAAAACAAAAAACAAAAACAAAAAAAATCCACTTAATTGAAAAAGAAATTAATAGAATGAAAGTTAAAGGATGGAAAAAATACTCCATAAGACAGAAAGCAAAAAAAGCAGTAGCTATACTGTTTGCAGATCAAGTGGATTTCAAACCACTGCTGATTAAGAGGGATGAAGAACACTACATCCTTGTAAAGGGAACAATCCAAAAGGAAGAGACAACAATCAAAATACATATGCACCAAACACTAGTGTACCCAACTATATAAAATTATATAAAACAAATACTAATGGACATGAAAAATCAAATATGTACTAATACAATAGTAGTGGGGGGACCTCACTAATCCCCTGTGACAGAGAGGTCAACTCGACCAAAAATAAACAACAAAATTCTAGAATTCAATCAAACTCTTGAACAAATGAATTTAACAGATGTTTACAGTGTTCTACCTGATAAAATCAGAATACACACTCTTTTCAACTTCACACAGATTGTTCTACAAAATAGAACACATACTTTCTCATAGAACATGTTTAGGTAAGTGCAAAGGAATTGAAGTAATACCCTGCGTATTATCAGACAATTGTGCAATGAAATTGGAGATGAATAGCAAAACAAATCCCAAGAATTTCATATGCATATGGAAAATGAATAACAAACTTCTGAATAATCAGTGGATCACAAAGGAAATTAAAGAAGAAATCAGACAGATTCTACAATTAAATGACAATGACAATAAAACATATCAGAATCTATGGGACACAATGAAAGCAGTCTTATGAGGGCAATTTGTAGCAGTGAATACTCATATTAGGAGAAGAGAGCAAGCTTAATTAAACAACCAGATGCTGAATCTCAGTCTTCTAGGAAAAGAAGAGCAGGCCAAACTCAAAGCAAGAGTGGAAATTATAAACATCACAGCAGAAAGCAATGCAAAGGAGGCAAAGAGAATGATACAAAAAAAAAAATCAATGAAGCCAAAAGTTGGTTCTTCAAAGGAATAAACAAAATTGGCAAACCCCTAGCCAAACTTATCCAAAAAAGGAAAGAAAAAGCCCAAATCCATGCAATTAGGAATGAAAATGGTAGCATCACTTTGATCCCCAAAGCAGAGAAAGACCCAACCAAAGAAGAGAACTATAGGCCAATCACACTAGTAAATATAGAGGCAAAAATCCTTAATAGTACACTGGCAAATAGAATGCATAAGATCATACACCCTGACCAAGTGGGATTCATGCTGGGGATGCAGGAATGGTTCAACATACACAAACCAATAAATGTAATATGCTATATTAATGGAACCAAGGACAAAATCCACATGATCATCTCAATAGATGCAGAAAAACATTTCACAAAATCCAATACTCATTCACGATAAAAATCCTACAGAAATTTGGAAGACATGGTCTCTATCCCAACCTAATAAAAGCCAATATCATATTAAATGGGCAAAACTGAAAGCCTTCACACTAAGATCAGGAAAAAAACAAGGGTGTCCACTATCATCACCACTCCAGTTCAGTATAGTTTCAGAAACATTAGCCATAGTAAGTAGACAAGTGAAAGAAATAAAAGGAATAAAGATAAGAAATGAAGAAATCAAATTGCTGTGACTTGCAAATGATATGCTACTCTATATAGAAGACCCTAAGAACTCCACCAAAAGTCTTCTAGACTTAGTAACCAAATTCAGTAACATAGCTGGATACAAGGCCAACACACACCCACACACACACACACACACAAAAAAAAAAATCAATGGCTTTCCTGTACACCAAAAACAGACTCACTAAGAGAGAAATGTGGCAAACAGTTCCTTTCACAATGGCTTCCAAAAAATTGAAATGCCTAAGAATCAACCTAGCAATAAAAATCAGAGACCTCTACACTGAAAGCTACAGCACTCTGAAAAAGAGATTGAAGAGGATATCAGAAAATGGAAAGACATCCCTTATTCCTGGGTAGGAAGAATCAGCATAGTGAAAATAGCCATACTACCAAAACTGCTATATAGATTCAATGCAATTCCAACTGAAATCCGAGTGCATACCTTACAGACCATGAAAAAACAATCCAAAAATTCTTTTGGAACAGAAAGGGACCTAGAACAGCAAAACCCAGTCTACGCAACAAAGACAAAGTGGGACTTGGCACAATTTCCAACTCAAAAATATACTATTAAGCTACTGTGATAAAAACAGTGTGGTACTGGCAAAACAAACAAACAAACAACAACAACAACAAAGACCTGAGGTCCAGTGGAACAGATTAGAAGATGCAGAAACAACTCCAGACATACTCAGCCATGTCATTTTCAACAAAGGAGCCAAACACCCTCACTCAAGGAAATATAGCTTCTTTAATAAGTGGTGCTAGAAAATTTGGGTTTCAACTTGTCAAGGATTAAAACGAGACCTATATCTCTCACCATGCACTGAACTAAAATCATAGGGATTAAATATCTAAATATTAAAACAGAAACACTAAACTGGCTGGAATAGAAGTTAGAACTCTTGAAGACATTGGCATAGGAAAAAACAATTTTAACAAAAATTTCCATTATCTGTGAACTAGCATGAATGATCAAAAGTGGGATCTTTTCTTATTAAAACGATTCTGCACTGCAAGAAAACCACCAACAGTGTGAAGAGACAACCCAAACTGTGGGAAAAAAAAATCACCAGTTGTTCATCAGATGAAGCTCTGCTAACTAGAATATATAAAGAATTTAAAAGAATCACACCTCCCAAATTTAAAGGCCCAATCAAAAAAATGGGCATCTAAAGTGAACAGACAGTTCTCAGACAAAGAAGTAGAAATAGAAAATAAACATGAAAAAAATGTTCAACATTGTTTGTCATTTGAGAGATGCAAATGAAAACAATGCTGAGATTTCACCTCACCCCTGAAATAATGACTAATATCTGAAATCAACCAATTACAAATGCTGGAAAGGATGTGGGGAAAAAATAAACACTGCTCCACTGCTGGTAGGAGTTTAGAGTGGTGCAAACAGTGTGAAAATCAATAAGGAGGTACCTAAAAGAACTATCATCAGAAGTCCCATTTTACACAGCAGTTGTTCTGCTAGGTATCTTGCCTAAAGAATTAAAGAATCATACCATAGATATATACGTGCTCCCATGTTCATAGCAGCACAGTTGATAACAGCTGAAACTTGGAAACAGCCCAATCTTCCATCAACTGGAAATTGGATAAAGAAAATGCAATCTATAAAATGAAGTACTACTCAGCCATAAATAATGAGAAGTTAGAGACATTCATAGCTAAATGAGGCAATAGTTTTAAGTGAAATAAATAGGACACACATATCTAAATACCAAAGAGTTTCTGTGGTGTGAGAAAATGGAAGTGCAAAGAAGAACTGAAAGGTATAATAGATATTGTGAAATAGGTGCAAAGTGGAAGGGGAAGTTAGAGGGGTAGAGAAAAGGAAATCATGGAATGGAATTAATATGAAAAAGAGAAAAAATGGAAACAAGTCTTTGTAAATAGTGAGGGATGGAGGTATTGAAGGGATGGCAGGAGAATGGGGGGAAATAAGAATAAGGTATATTTCATAAAGGTGTAAATTTCCAATGATTAATGTCAGTATATTGTATACCTAAATATACCAATGAAATCAATAAAAAAACATCATGTATGTGACACTAAGGCCCACCACAGGTAGGACCAGTAGCTGTGCCCCATGGACCATAGTTGCTGTGGATTCTAATTGCTTTTATTGATAAACTCAGGCAAGTATTTCCTTTGGTAGCCCCAAATGAGCTGTGTTCTTTATGTCTGACCAATCCTTGAGATGTCTTCAGGCCATCTTTCCTTACTGTACTGATTCAAAGTATGGGACTCTATTTAATACTAGTATTTTCAGCAATCATGATATTCTTCATGCAAACTTGTAAGTAATTCTTTTCTGAGGAAAATGCAAACATTTCAAGTCATTCTCCTTTGCATTTTGTTCCTGATTCTCATTGTAGATCTGCCTAAAAGCAGGCAATATTACCCATGCCATAGATTGAGTTTTGAGTACCTTGACATTTCCTCTGAAAAACTAATTAGACCATTTCCCTTCGTTTGCATCTTCTACACATTCTCAGCACCTGAATAAAATGTAGAAAAATGTCCTATCAGTATATATACATAACTGCTAGTCCACCTGACAATGGTTTCCTTGCTCCCAATTGAAACCTCTTGAGACTGTTCAAATCCCTATCAGCATTCTGGACTTTGAACTCTGACAAAAATCACACATCAAATTCTGTTTACACAGACCAGAAATCCCTACAAGAATGATCCATCAAGTCTGCTTATTCTATGTCTTCCAAAACTTATCCTCTATCAAGTTCTAAAGGCTTATTAACTACCTGGTCATAAATAGCTACATAAATGACATCGACATTTGTATTAATCACTTTTGCATTACTAACACACTATATCTGATACCTACAGATTAAAAGGGGACAGGTTTATTTTGTCTCATGGTTTTAAGAAGATTCAGATTAAAGTGGGTTATCTCTAGGCAGAAATGGCATGGAAGAGGGGAATGGAAGACAATACCTTCTTATCCCATGACAGTCAAGAAGTAGAGAGAAGAGCGGATCTGAGGACAAGAATACACTTTACTACTCTTCTTCTCCACTGATTACATTAGAATACAATTATCTCCAAACACATAAAACTTAATGGATATTTTAGATTTAAATCATGTCTTTTAGTCTCCCAATAAATAAAAGGAACTGTCAATCTTTTTTAATATTAAGTATGAATAACTTACCTTATTATGAAATGTGCCTCTAGGTGAACCATGAAGAGAGAGATATAAAAAAAATGAAAGTAAAAAATAGAAAAACATGTTTAGAAAAACCGCAAGAAATACATTATTACATAAATAGATGTACAAGAGGAGATTTGTGCATTTAGTATAAAAAATTCAATTGCGTCTGGCTACAAAAGAAGTTTGCAGTGCTGGGGATTTAGCTCAGTGGTTCTGTCACCTACCTCTCAAGCGCAAGGACTGGAGTTCAATCCCCGGTACCAAAAAGAAAAAGAAGTTTGCATCTTATGTCAACATTAATTTGTATCATTTACAGGTTTAAATAAACTTGAATGTATTTTTAGAGAGAACATTGTGAGAATTGTAACTTTGAAGTGGAATACGGCAAAAGCCAATCTTGCATAGTTGTCTAAATCCATGCTAATCTAGATTTAATATTTATCAGAACAATTTAAAGAAACTGACATAGTTTTTATTTATTAGATCAAGAATGGAACCTGTAAATCTGCACACCTAAGGATTCTAATGTTAATGATGCCATTCTGTGTACTATACACTGAGTACAAAGCATCAACATTGTCAGAAATATACTGAATCTGATACATATAATCACATGTATTTAGTAGCCATATATTTAAAAAGTATAAGCAGACCAGTAAAATCAATATTTTTCTCTATAGAATTGTATACCATCTGACATTATATTTAACTCAGTATAGTCAAAGCTAATATATGATATCATTTTTCAACATGTGATCAATTTTTTAAAATATTGGTTATCAGATACTTGGCATTATTTTGTTGATAAATGCTGTTGGATATCCTAAGTGGCATATATATTTCCAACAAATATTGATTCCGACTCTATGTTTTCACTGTAAATACATCATCTACATTTAGATTTTATACATCTTAAAAATGAAAAAAATTACATAGCAAACTAATCTATATTTTAATGATTTTCAAGAAATTAGTCAAATTTCATTTTTATATTTTAACTAATTAAAATTTAACAAAAGGATCAGTTATTCAGTTGTATTAGTCCCATTTCAAGTGCACAAGGGCAATTATTACATTTGGCTACTATATTGCAAAGTGCATTTCTACAAGACTAATATCAGAACAAGGAGTACAAGAGGGCTATAGTGTACACAAGGGCCTGTAAATTATACATTATGGTGAAGAATATATCTAAAGCAATAGTGACAAAGATTTTATTATACTTACAGTTGGAGAGAATTGGGTGTGCCTCTTCTTAATTCTATGCTCAGTAATATTACACTAATATTCATCTATGCTTTGTATATTTATGCCACAGATAGTAGCATAAGATCCCCTAACCTTCCAATTGCATATATATTAATCAGCACATACTGGAGCCAAGATACTTTATAAATCAAACCAATTTATTTTCATTTTCTAAAACTTTAATAGTTACCCAACAGTGTATTTCACAAAACTAAATAAAACAATCCAAAAATTTATAGGCAATCAAAAGAGACCTAAAATATCAAATGCCATTATAGGCAACAGAGACATGGAAGGAGTTATCACAATCCCCAACTTGAAACTATACTACAAAGGCACTATGATAAAAACAGCATGGTACTGGCAAAGAAACAGACCTAAGGATCAGTGGAATAGATTAGAAGATGCAGGAACAAATCCAGACATACTTAGCTAACTCATTTTTATTGAAGGAGCCAACCATCCTCACTGGAGAAAAGATAGCCTCTTTAATAAGTGGCATTAGAAAAACTGGATTTCAACTGCCAATGGTTAAAACTAGACCCCTATCTTTCACCATGCACTAAACTAAAATAAAAGTGGATTGTAGATCTAAATATTAAATCAGAAACACTAAACTTGCTGGAAGATAAGTTAGGTAGAACTCTTGAAGATATTGGCATAGGAAAAGACTTCATGAACAAATCCTCAGTAGCATGGAACTAGCACAAAGGATCAACAACTAGGATCTCATCTTTTTAAAATGCTTGTGAATTGCAAGAGAAATCACCAACAGAACTAAGAGAAAACCTGCAATGTGGGGAAAAAAATTACCAATTGCTTCTCAAACAAAGGTCTACTATCTAGAATATATGAAGAACTCAAGAAAATCAGACCCCCCAAATATAAATACCCAATTCAAAAATAGGCATCTGAAATGAACAGACTTTTCTCAGGCAAACAAGTAAAAGCAGTGAATAAATATATGAAAAAAATGTTCAACATTATGGTCATTCGAAAGATGCAGATGAAAACAACACTGGCATTCCACTGTACCCCAGAAAGAATGGCTGCTATCAAGAAACCAACCAATAACAAATCCTGCCAAGGTTGTGGGAAGAAAAGAACCCTTCTCCATTGTTGGTTGGAGTGCAGACTGGTACAACCACTGTGACAATCAGTGTGAAGTTACCTCAAACAACTAGGATTACAGGTCACATTTGACCCAACTATTCTTCTGCTGGGTATCTTCCCAAAGAATTAAAACAATCATAAAACAGTGTATATGCTTACCCATGTTTATAGCAGTACAATTTGACATAGCTAAAACCTGGAAAAAGCCCCAATTGTCCATCAACTGGAGATTGGATAAAGAAGATGTGGGTTTTTTTTTTTAATAAATTAGAGTACTACTCAGCCATAAAGAATGAGAAACTAGAGACATGTATAGCTTAGTGGATGCACATTGAAGCCATGCTCTAAAGTGAAATTAATAAGACACGTGTAAATACAGAATAGTTTCTCCAGTGTGAAAAACTAAAAGTATAAATACAAATAAAAATGTATAATTGATATTGTATAGGTTGGGGATTTAACTCAGTGCTTCCACCACCTGCCTCACAAGCACAAAGTCCCAAGTTCTATCCCCAGTAACACCCCAAAAAATGATATAGTATAATTGGAAGAATAGGTCTAAAGGAGTAGGAGAAATGGGGGGGTATGTGAAAGGTAAGAAGGGGAAATAAAAAAAAATATGAGAAAAGGTAAAACATGGAAATAAAGTCTTGGCAAATAGGGAATGATGGAGTGGGTTAAAGGGAGGGCAGAGGAATGGGGAAGAAATAAGAACCAAGATCTGTCATGGAAAGGTACAAGATCCCAATGATGAACATGACTGTATTGTGTAGCTAAATTGCACCAATAAACTTAATGGGAAGAAAAGTAGTTTTGCTCCCAAATAAAATGAGGAAATACTGTAGTACTCTAAATAATCTGGCTTAGATATCCCCCTTATGAATTACATATATTCTTATATTACATTGCACTTCTTTTGTTTCAACATGTAATTTTTTGCTAGCTTATAATTCTCTTTACTTCCTGAATATTTTCCCAAAGTATCTGTGAATTTCATCCTATTATTTGCTTAAAGATTTATTTTTGAGGATTATTAACCTTAGCAGAAATAAACTTTAAAAATCATTTCTTTTTTTTTCTTTTTATTAATAGTTTATATTTAACTTCTATATCTTTTCTTTATTTTTCTACCTACAACTTTAAATTATATCATCTTTTATTTGCTTATGTACTTCTAATTCCTGGAAATAAACTGTAAGCTCCTGAAGAACTTTACTGACTTTTGTTACAATGCCTCAAGCTCCTAGAACTCTACATAATACCAAGAGCATTCAAATGCAATCTGATGACTATGGGAATAATTGAGTAAATGAATGAAGAAATGAATGAGTGGATTCAAATGGAAACTATAGTGTATGGTTTTGATTAATCATATACTATAAGGGATGAAAATCAAGTAGGGACAATAAATTTCTGTTTCCCAGCCAATATGAGAAGGAAGGTGCGCAGTGGAGAATACTCAAATTAAGGTAACAATTAGAGTTAAAAACATGTGAGAAGGAGTCAAAGAAGAAAGCAAGAAAAAACAAACCAGTGTGGAATGCCTGTAAACCCAGGGCTTTAGGAGGATAAAACGGAAGGTTGCAACTTTAAGCCGAGTCTGGCTAAAACAATTTAGAGGAATTTTGTATAAAAAAGATCTAAAGAAATGATTAGTTGGGGATGTTAGCACAGTGTAAAGGTTTGAGGTGCAGTCTCTGAGGCCACTCCAGAAACATGATGAGAGGACAGAGTAGAACTGATAGTACAGAAACCAAGAGATAGACTTCTTTTTTATTTTTTGTTACTACAACAAAAACCAGCATTGTTTAATGATAAAAATTGTCAGGCATTTTGCTAAAACACTGGAAAGCAGTGTTTATTTGCAAACATCTCCATCATCCTTATTTGTATTAAGTTGTCTACTTGCTGGCTCTACAAAAAGATTGGGAATTATTCCACTCTAGCCTTACATAAATCTTTCTTATCTAGTATACATAGTTTTCTTTTTCATAATTTCAGTGAACTATACATTATAAATATTTTGATGTACAGATTTTTAAATTATTAAAAAAACTTTTGCTCTCTTCATACATGTGAAGCTGTGGCCACTACTGTTCAAGGTGGCATCTCACTGGTCACACACTGAGAAACATCCCACAAGTACGACACTTTGACCGAAAATGGGAACAGGTGAAACTAAAAAATAGAATAATTAAATGTGGACTTTAACTTGACTCACTCATCTAATTTTTATTTTTTAATGTCTACCTATGTGTCTTCAGGAGGGAGTATTCTGGTTATTATTAAAAAGTCTGTCACTAAAGCAGAGATCAAAATACAAACTGTAACACATAAGAACATTATGTGAATTTGTGTGACTCCCTCAAGAACTTTGGGTTCATAAAAAAGCAATGAATGGATTACATGAAGACATAAATATGCTTTTGCATTTTCATCTGTGACAGATTTGTTCTTTCTGCAATGCAGTCTTAAAAACTACACCACCTTAGGCTATGAGTTCATCGTAGCTTGGAAACTCAGAAGGGTCAACTCTGGATAATGTTTGAAATGGTGACCTCTGAGGAAAAATCCAGGTGCAAGAGGATATAATGCTAGTAATTCAATAGATGTCATGGTTCCCTTTGAGTCACTAATAAGCAATTTCCCTCAAGGCTATTATCAGATATCATGCTACCGGATGTTCCTTTGTAAAGTTTTAATATATGTGGAGGATATTTAAAATCACATGATTTTGTTCTTATTCTGTTTGTTACTATGATAGCAATTCTACATTGAACAATTGCTTTTTTCATTTATTTGTAGCTAAATACACATAGCATAAAAATTACCCTCTCAAAAAATTGTAACCATTCAATATGCTAACATTAGGGACATTCTCACGGCTGGGCAACTTCACCGCCATCTATCTTCAGAATTCTTTTCATTTTCCAAATCTGAAACTTTGTGCTCATTAAAGAATAACTCTCTTGATTCTCCCATCTTTCCTCTTCCTGGAGCAACCACCATTCTACTTGATCTTTTAATGAATTTGATGTTCTAGATACTTAATATAAGTGGACTCTTTGCTTACTGCTTCGTTTCATTTAGTCTCTACAAATAAGTAAGTGAGACCACTGTATTGCTGTATCACCAGTCCAGGCATTAACAAATTCTTCTGTAAATGCAAATTGTAAATATTATTGATTTTCTTTATAATGTTTATTCTTTGTCACATGTATTATTTCTTCTCCTTTTCCTTTCCTCTTTCTCTTTGTCCTTCACCCTCTCCTCATTAAGACTAGTAAGAATGTGAAAAAAATAAATAAATTTTACCTTTAGTGTCCTATAAAAATAGGTCATAGACCACATTTGGTTCATAGGCCGTATATTGCCTCTCTAGGAAGAATCAATGATCATATTATTTCCTCAGAAATAATAGATGTGAAACTAGGTGGTTCTCTTGTACTTATGGAAATCTTTAATGAAAGGCTTATGTCATGGAGGTCCCCTCTCTTCACTTGTGCTGAGAGCAATGAGTAACACAGTCATGAAAGGGAGTCTAATTGACACACTGCTAAATAAACTCTCAGCGAAAGTTGTATGCCAGTAAGACATAGATAGTAAATTATAAACTTAATGAGCTAATAAATTAATATTAACAGGTGCTCTAGAGCAAACGATACATAGAGCAATGTAAAGAACATCAGGGTAGGGAAATAGATAATTCATAAAATGGTTGAATAAACTTTTAAGATGATCAAGTATGTCATCTTTGTCAAGGTATAATGTGACTGACATATCACATCTATCTTATGCATTTTTGGAAGTGTATGCACTTTCATAAATACAATTGCAATGAGGGAATGGAATATTTTCCTTACTAGTACAAATTTTCTTATGTCTCTTTGTAACTAATTCTCTTGTTCCATCCTAAACTATTGATTGGCATGCACTATTCTCTCTGTCTTCTGATGATTAATTACCAATGGAATCATGTAATATGTAGTATTTTGTGTCTTTCCACTTAACATGCTTTTGAGATACCAATGCTATTGTGCTTTTTAATAGTTCATTTCAGGGGCTGAGGGTTTAGCTCAGTGGTTCCGCCACCTGCCTCACAAGTGCAAGTTACTGGGTTCAATCCCTGGTTACCAAAAAAAGAAAAAAAAAACTTAACAAACAGTTCATTCCTTTTCACAGCTGAAAATTATCCAATTAAAACAGAGATATCACTTGTTTGTATCTGTCCATGAGTTTAGTTGGTATATATTTGACTTACTTCAGTTTTTTTTCCTTTTTACACTATGAATAAATTTGATGAAAAACTGCATTCATTTTCTTGTGTGAAAGGTTACTGTTTTATTCTTCTTGTGTAAATTATTTAGGAGTGGGAGGGAAGGCATAGTTCAGTATTTATCTTTATAAGCAATTTCCAAAATGTTTCCAATTATGAAAAAAATTGCTATGTAGTTCAGGCTGGTTATGAATTTACTAAGTAGCCCAGGCTGGCCTTGAACTTTGGGCAATCCACCTGCTTTAGCTCCCCACGTTCTGGGTTCACAGGAGTGCACTAACATACTAAGCTTCAATTTTTCATTTTCAAATGCATTGTGCAAGATTTCTTTCTGCCCTAAATTTTTAACATCACTATGTATGGTTATTTAAAAATTTTCGCGAGTTACAATACCTACATAATAACTTAGTTGTGAGTATTATTTGGATTTGTTGAGTCTGCTCTCAAATGCTTTATAGCAACTTGCATTTCTTTCCTCATTAAGGTATATGTTTATGGATTTTTGTCTATTATATTATTGTTTTTCTTCTTCATCTTTGAAGATTTTTTATGTATTTCAGATGCAAATCTATCACCTAACACATATTTTGCAATCATTTTAGTTTGTGATTTTTCATTTTCCTGACATAGCATCAACTTTAAAAATTTTTTAACAGTGATGAAAATTCATTTATTTGAATTGCAGAGAATATACAGACATAATAATAAAGTTCTGTGCAAAGTATTAGAAAGATGTAATCTTTGCACTGATATTAGGAAGGCTTTCCAGAGCAAAGATGCTGGTGTTAAATTTTGGAGATTAAGTACATTTTTTTTTTCTGCTGAATCACTAGAATAAGCTCTATTTGGTGAAAGGGAGGAACTTGTATGTTTCGGTTTGTTTTTGTTTCTGAATTCCCTGAAAATTTCATTTTTATAGCTTTCGTCTTTAAAATACACGTTAGGATGAAGATAAGTCAAATGTTTTTCTCAATAACTTCCTAAAGAATATAGTGTTCTTTTCCCATTCATTGTTTGAAACACTTGCTGAGTAATTATTTATCTGCACTTCACAAATAAGAACTAGAAGACTGATATCCATTCACCCTAGTCCCTAATAAACATTCACTCAAAATATTGTTTAATTTTTTCATCACAGGGTACTTCAGAAATTCAAAAATATGAACATACATTTTATTGTGGCTGATTTTCTCCTGAGCAGTAATTTATACTTTGGTAGGTTCTGACTGCCTTTGTATCACAGTGATGATGATAAAATGCAAAGAAGTAATGATTTATCACAAATGACACTGGGGTATCACATAGTCCTATGGAAACTACCACAGTAATCCTCTTTCTTTACATTTGAAAATATCATTTATGTTTTCCATCCTAATCTATCATTGTCACTTGATATACTACTTTAAAAAGTAAGGACTAGACATAATATTCAAATTATAGTATATTTGGTTATTAAATTCAATGAAGTATAAATTACTTTTAATCATAAAATCATTTTTACAAAATAGTCATTGTTCTGACTGTGGAATTAAATATATTTAGCCTATATTTTATTTTAGAAAGTTTTGTTATCATAAGATTTACAAAAAGTTTGCTATCACTTTGTATAAAAAATCAATGATTGTCTATCAAAAAAATAATGTTTAAAAATATTTTAAAAGCCATCATTTACTTGGATTAATGCTGTATATATTATATAAGCTATCAAATTTATACATATTTTACAAGAATTATTTTCATTGAAATCAACTAATTTTTTCAATCAGAAAATTTGGTTTGTCATTATACTTACTCAAAATGATAGAATGAATGAATATTTTCACTGTACATATAAAACTGCTTATGTAAAACAAAAAAATAGGTGAGCATCTTATCTGTCAATGTATTTTTACCTTTTTGACTTAAAAATGTCAGTGATAAATTTCCTTATATTGGTTAAGCCAAAATATTTTTGTACAGTTTTTCCAGTACTTTTATCAGTATCAATATCTTTGCCATCTTGATTAGAAATGCATCACATGAAAAAAATCTGAGTTGTTTTCGTGTTTTACTATAAGCAACAAGTCAAAGTTGGAAAGTCTGATTAATATATTTTATCTCCTAATATCTTAAATTATTCTTACAATAAAAACTTGTCTTTGAAAATATTAGATAATATTAGGTTTTGTATTGAAGTGATACTTAAAAAGTGAAGTGAAATGATTATTGAATAACTTTTCATTTTTCACTTTCTTCACTAAATTCAGAATACTTTTGGAGCAAACCTCTTTTTGCTTCTATCCTTTACTTCACATGAAAATCTAGAAGACCCTCATAATAATGACATCAATGTCATTTTGAATGACAATTTATTCTAACAACATTTCTACAACTTCTTGAATTTCACACTATTAGCTTCAAGTTTGTGTTCAAAGTAGGGTTTGCATTTTTTTGTATAAGTTGATATGATTTAAAGTCTGACTTCTTTGACTCTTTTTTTTCTACATAGAGAGTATATTCTTGAGTCTAGCAGTTTTGTATTATTTTATCCTGTAATTTGCCATGAAACCAGTGTTGTATTTGACAACTGGAGAGCAATTAATAATTCTTTTTCAAATAAATGAATAAATGGATAATGTTCAATCTCTTTTTGAGCCCATTTAGCCTTTTACCTTTGCATAATGCAATTATATTCCTATTCTAGAATAAGGTATTTTGAAATTCATTATTGGGTTAAGTTATTTTATCGTAGCATTCCTATATTTTTAATCGATGACAATATCCTTTAGTCAGTATTTTAATTTTTCTTAATTAAACCAACAGGTGATAAAACATGCTAAAATTATTTTCTTAAAAGAAAATGGATTATATTCAAAGTTACATAAATAATTTGTAATTTTGTTTCAATGATTTTGATATGAATCATTGTGTACATTTGCCCTCCATATAATGTTATTTTACTTTGCATTTCTGATTTCTAACATTTGCTTTATATATATGGTAACATATTGATTGTGGAAGGCTTCTCATCAATTCTACCTTCTGAATACAGTATTTTGTTACAGGCTCCAGGTAACAGCATCAGCGTAATGGAGCACAAATCAGTTTTGAAAACATTATATTTTTTAATATCTCATTTGTCCACCTAAGTCATAATTATTATTCAATTATTCAATTATTATTCAATTATTCAAGACAAATTATTTTAAAGAATATTTTATTAATTTGCCAATTTTACGTTTATACTGAAAGTAATAGGTAATCAAAAACTGTTTCTAAATCTGGGTCAAATTAAGTATTGCATAAGTACTTTTTTATATGCTATTTGCATTGGTCAGTTTTGCTTCACTCTAACCAAAATATCTGAGAGAAACAGCTTAAAAGAAGGAAGGTTTATTTTGACTTTTGATCTCAGAGGTTCATTCCACTTGGATCAGTTGCCTTCATTGCTTTTAGTAGCTCAGTGAGGCACAAGCATCACAGTAGAAGCATGTGGAGAAGAAAAACTGTTTAGCTCATGGCAACCAGGAAACAGAGAGGAAGGGGGTTGGGATATGTCAACATTCAAATATATGGTCCAGTGAATATTTTCTCCACCTAGCCCCTCAAATATGAATGCCCCATTCAGTTATGAACTCAATGCATAATCAGTGGGTTAACCTCCAGTTGAGGTGAGGATCAATCTAGAAAATTCTAAGTTCTAATTCTGAACATTGATGCCTGGGCATCAAGTCTTCAATACACAAGTCATTGTGGGGCATTTATTACTTGAATAAAACACTATTTAAATAACATTTTATAATGATTATGTGCATACAATATTAGACATAGATAGCAAAACATCCCATTTTACATGCAACAAAAAAGAAGCGAGATTCAAAAAAGTTAACCAACCCTTCCAATGTTCAGAAAGAAAGAAAATTTTTAAAATGAGTACAAGCAAGTGAGACTTCTTTTTCTATAAGCCAGGAAAAAAATTTAAGTGGGCACTCAAGTTGCAACTGTCCAGGCTATGAATAATTTGGTTTACAATTAGAATTTTAGTTTTAATTTAAGACTAAAGTCTTGTGACTGCTTGTGCTTCCATATGGTCCCGGATACAAATTTAACCCTTAAAAAGTTCTGGAGGGAACACTACAGCATCCTTGATCACGTGAGGTTAATTGAGAAATCCTGGGCTACTGTCTCTCTAAGGACACTGCAATCTGCCTGGAAGAAAGTGTGGTCTAAAATTATATAGGGGAGAGACTTTGAAGTCTGTGCAGAAGAGCCTGGTCCTTCGTTTGAGCAACTCAAGTTACAACAAGCCAGTGCAAAAAAAAAAATTGAGTTTGTAAGTCAGGGGTCCACAGTACAGTAATATAATTGTTGAGATATCTCACATAATAATGCCTTCTCTCTATCCTCTATGCCACGTGGGCTTGAAATAATATACTAAATAATCTTAAACTTGTTTTTAAATATCTTAATCCTATCAAAATGGTGAAATAAACTCTAGGAAGCAAAAATCAAATCAATATATTTTTAAAGTAATAAACTTTCATTTCCCTCTAGTTGGCATGTTTTCAGCCCTGTTTTTTATTTCTGCTCTCATCCTGCTGATCAATCATGTTATGCATAACAACTTGTCAAAATCTGCTGTATTAGCAAATTCAGGGTCTGTTGTTCATCTCTTCACTCAAAATCTACACATTTTAATAGAATAAATGAACTACAGTTGGTATTTGGAAAGAATGAAAAGCACAGAGTAGATCAACTTCATCTTACTTTGATTACTTTTGAGTTATTTTTCTATTTTTTTTCCTGTGGAGAAGTGTTTTGTGATCATTGTAAATACTTTGTTCAATCAGATATTTTCAGCATTCTTTATGGAAACATATGTTAAATTTTAACTAAAATGGAGGAAAACATGCACCTTTTATTATGTAAATCCTATAATGACTTACAGCATTCTGTAATAAACAACTGATGTAAAGCCTTTAGTTTGGAAGAAATGATCTTACTCATTTGACATTTCCTTTGTCTATAAACTCTTTTAAGTTAATTCTTTCATGCTAACAATTTGTTTTACTTCTTTAAAAAAGGAATTTTTGTTCTTTCCTCACCCAAGTAGCAATACTTCATAATATATCCAATATCAGTAACACCAAAATATTTTTCTAATCATGTTCTTTATCTAAAACTATCTATTAAGCTATTTGTTGTAGTTATCAGATTTGTTCATTTACATAACACAATTTATTAGTTCATATAAAAAGAATTTTGGATAAAGAGTGGCTTCAGATTAGATAATTTTATAAGTCAATGTGTTACCCTTCAAAGTTACCTGACAGCTGCAGAAATTCTAGGCATTGTTATTTTACTCAGCAGCATCCAAATGCAAAAAAATAAGAAAAATGATTGATTTATGTTCCTTTTTAAGATGAAGAAAACATCCCAGGACATGTCAAAAAATATATCTCTTTACTTTCTCTTTGCCAGGCTTGCTACCCATGCTTACATTTGAAGAAATCATTATCAAGGGAAATGAATTTTTTATGAGTTGTTTAGAATTTGCTTACTCCTTGGTCTAATCAATGCTACCACAGAAATAAAATCTGGCTCAAGCTATCAGAAAAATAATGGAAATGGATATATTAATGGCTTTGGGTAGGCTGACAATAATAATTGCTGGTTGCTGTGGTGGAGTTAAAATCTTAAAAGTGTTTTCATCTTGGTGTGTGTGTGTGTTTGTGTAAGACGTGTATTATCCAAATACAAAAAGAAATTTATGGGTTTCAGTAACTTCACAAAGAGAATTAATTTTCTCCTCCTGGGTGTTACTCTACTATGTGATGTCATCAAGAAATCAAACCACACAAAAAAAGAAAGAAATCAAACCATAATCATGTTGTCATTTAGTTTTTAGATATAAACATTTACAGAAAATAATCAGAAACAGCAATCAGCTAGTGAAGGACACATTAAAGTTGCAGATTTTATTGTTTAGATGAATTAAACAAAGGAAATGTAACACTGGTACTAGCTATAAGAGTAAATAATTAGGGCTCATATAAGAGTGGAATGCTTTGTAGATCTAGATTAAAACCAATAAAAAAAGTATAGGCAAAATTTTTGTTTGTTTGTTTGTTGCCAGGGATCCAATTTAGGACCTTGCATTGGCAAGGCAAGTGGCAGACCCACTGAGCTAAATCCCTGGCCCTAGGCAAATTTTAAGTAAGGAAGTTGTGGAATTAAAGTCTTGACAGTAGAGGGAACAGAATGAGCTGATACATGGAAACTACATTAGCCTAGTAGGTGGAGTCTGGTTGGAAAGCAGAGTTATGAGCATATGAATCCTGTGCAGCAAGTCTGAATTCAAGATCAGTTTTCAAGATAATTTTTATTACCATTTCTGTGAATCAAACCACATATTTTTATGGAGAGACAACCATGTAAAACAATAAAGATCTTTCAATTTCATTTCAATGGCAGATTTGTTGTTTTGTTTACTCACATTGGCTCTGGGTAAGCTGCTAAAGTCACCTATGTCATCACTTACACATTGGGTGCGATATTCACATTTTGGTCCAGAATTATGATAATACAAGGAACAAAACCAAATTAAGGAATCAAGCATAAATATTTAGCTACCTGTAGATAATACATAGAAATTCCATCTTTCCCATGTAATGCAGTTGTTTTATAGTTAGATCAATAGATGCTAGGCAGATAAGGTCTACATCTAGAGTAAGATATAGATCCACTTTTATTGATAATTTTAAGTCAGTAGTTGTGAATATTTCTTATCACATGGAATCCACAATGAATTAAAAGTATTGAGACAAAAATGAGCTAATTGGCTAAGAAATTTCTTTATTTAAAATTTAACCCAAATCTTTCCAACAAGAGCACAAATCTTGGATTAAGGTTATTTGTGAAGAGTAACCATTCTGAGATAACACTAGTTTACAGGAAATGCTAATGTATTTATGAAAATATGTTGATTAATCATTTTAATGTGTAATATAGAGTGATATTTTGCCAGGTCACAATGTTATGCAAATATCTGGAGCTGAAAAGCTTTGATTTGTTATAATAAATTTAATCCTAGTAAGTATTTTGGACAGCATTTTAAAATTTTAATTTAAGAATGATTGAAAATAAAGAACACACAATTGTACGCAAAAAATCAAGAAAGATATAGATGTGTGCTATTGACTAAAGTAGTTCAGACTTAAAATGAATATGAATTTAGTAGCGTTAAACAGTCATTATTACAAGAGTTGAATCAGAAGTGAGTCTTCACATGGCTGCTTGTTATTAACTCATACTTAATAAACTAGCAACTCCATCTGTTGTGTTTTGTTCATCCTCTTCAGACCTCAAAACCTCATATTTTTGTGTCAGCATTCAAGTGTAAATCAGAAAGGGCCACCCAAATACTTTGAACTTTGCAGAGTTGTTTAAAATAAATAAAATGCATTCAACATGAAAATCTTGTGCAAATTACTTTTAAGTTAATTGTATTGTATGTCATTACCTGACTAGATAAAAACTTTGTATTTTGTTAATGTCAGGTTTCATTAATAAATGAAGGTTTTTGGGGTTACATTCTCTTGGGTCCATCTCATTAACATTTGTGGTAAGCAAGTTTAAAACTTTTATTTTATGTGTTCTACATTATTTAAATTCTTCTTTGTTGCAAAAATCCAAAATTATTCTCAAATACTTATGAGGTTGTCCTAGAGAATGAAGGGTAGTATTTCCTTTCTTGACTTTTTATTCATGCATTTTGCTTAACAAAGTAAATCAAAATTACTTTTAACATATAAATAGAAAGTATTTGTTTGTAATAAAACTAAAAGTTAATTCTTAGCCTTTCCGGAATAAAAGAACATTATTTAGAATGGTAAAGTTAAATGATTACATTGATCATTTCCCTAAAGGGATACTGGTAGCATAGAAAACATATTGTTTCTTACATTAGGTACTAATGTTGTTATTATGTTGTTTGTTTTTTGTTTGTCGTTTTTGAGTCAGGGTCTCACTATGTAGTTCAGGCTGTATTGAGGTCACTAGTCCGGCAGGCTTTAAACTTGCAAAGATCCTCCTACCTCAGGCCCCCTGTGCTGGGATTACAAGCATGTGTGAGAATGCCTGGCTATTATGTTTTAAACATAAACTGATTTAGAGACTTTTAATTTGTTCCTTAAATATTCATTGAAGATTTATTATGTTGCAGTCACTGTCATGATTATTAGATATACACCCAACACCCTTCTATTCACAGAGAAAATGCATTACCTTGCTTGATAAATGAATAAGCAACACTAATTAATAACTAATAATTTCTTGATTTATGAAAATAAAAAGTACACAGAAACTGTAGTTTATGCACAAATAAAATCTTTCTTGCTATTATTTTTCATAGCTCAGTATTTGTTCATGCTTATAAATGGAAACTAGTGGAAAAAAATTTTAGAGAACAAATTAGTTCATGGGAAGCAAAAGTGAAAAGTTCTAAGGAACAGAATCAATTAAAGGAGATGACTTACAGGGTGGAACTCTTGGCAGAAACATGCCTAAATGTTAACACTGACCAAAGAATGTCCTCTTTCAATAAAACCTGAGATTTTCTTTTCATTTTGTTGGTTGTAAAGTCTACTGATGACAGGAATTTGGATGGATAAAATTCCTATTTTAAAGGTAGAAATATTCCTGGTGTAATAACTTATTCCACTAGACTAAAAAAAAGAATGAAGCTACATTGCTGCCTTAGAACCCTTGACAAGCAACACTGAAAGATGCATCGTGTTGATGGTGGGGAAGGAGAGGCAACTAATTTCGGAATAGGGTAACTTTGGTGAAAAGTGGGTTAGATGAGAGTTGTTATCCTTCAGGGTTGTTTAGAGCTTATGAAAATGAATGAGAAAATTCAGGAAAAACAATGCTGGAAAGGGGGAATGGCTATCTCAAGTGAAATCAAAACACATTGACCAGAACCAAACACTTTCTCCAGGGATTTAAGAATAATATATGAATACTATGAGCCAAATAATGGGTTAAAACAGCTATTTGTGGGCTTGCTTGGGAAACACTAACATTTAAACTAGTTTATACATAAAAATATGTTCTACTTCCCAAAAAATTGACTCACAAATGCACTTTTGGAATACAATCCATTCACAAATTGTGATCTCCTCATATAATTACATTCAGACAACAATCCTTTGACTCATAAACAAATTAAACAAATAATTTCCTTTCCAAACATCTGTTAGTATGAATTGTAATCTTGTACATCAGCCACAAGATGCCTTGTAATGACATGTGTGGTACAATCTTAGTGTATGAAGTGCATGAAGTCATGAGTTCTTATGGACCTGGTTAGTCGTGATTATTCTTTTATTCATACCCTTTCCTCAAACAGATAGATATGTCAGAGCTTTCCTAAAGCAGTGTGTGGTGACTCCACTTCTTTCTTGAACAGTGTGCATTGCACTTATTTTTGAAGATTAAAAAAACACTAGAAATATTACTAAGGACCTTATCTTTCATCTTATAATTTCCATTTTCCATCAATTTTATGAATGAAATTAATTACATCTATTTGTCTTCATTGGAAGTAGTGAACTTTACTGTAGAGAATAAATCCAATAGCTACTTATTATTGCAGATTTAGGAAGTAGCTGATTCTAGACTGCATAGGTATATGGATGAAGAAAGATTTCATTGCAAAAAACATTTGAATTGATTATTGAGGGGTCAGACTTGTCTAAAATTATTTTTCAAATCTAATTTTTAAAAATTATAATGAAAAAGCCAGATAATGATATTGATATTAATAGATATTCAGTACTTACAATATTGTTTTTCTGTTCCTAGATTATGTGTTAATGTGATATTGTTTAATATTAATAAAAATCCATCAGATAGGTATCCACTTTATGATGGATTAAAATAAAGAAATCAAAGAAAAAGACTGAGCATCTGTTTCAAGGTGACATAGCTAATAAATGAGTTAAATTGACACAGTTAAGTGAAAAAGTCCATATTTTATATAGAATGTTTGTATGTGTTTGTCATATTTTCAGCTCAGTGAAAAAAGACCAAGATAAACAAAAAAAAAGGATTTATAATGTATGACTGAAAGATACAGTGAATGGTTAAATTTTTTTAAATTATGATAATGAAAGACCGTTCCATTTCAGATAATCATTTTGTTAGTATAAGTACTGTATGTTCCACGCAGTCAGCTAGATATAGTTAAACTAAAATATTCATATACTTTAAAATAACATACAAATGCATTTCCTGTATTTTCATTTGGTAAATTTGGCGACCCTACATTCAGAACATTATCAGGAAAGCAGGGATGTTGCTTCTCAAAATATTAGTGAGAGAAACCCCATGTTAGTTTATTTATTCTTCCTGGGACAAAATATCTGAATCCCACAAGTTAAAGAAAGAAAGATTTATAATACCTCACAGTTTGTAGAGATTTCAGTCTACAGTTGGCTAACTCCAGGGCAGGACAGAAGTGTAAGGCAGAGGAGAAACAGCTGGGCATGGCAGATGGAGTTCAGGAAGCAGTGAGCCTTCCTTTCTCTTTCATTTTTTGTTTGTTTGTTTGTTATTGTTTTGTTTTTATTTGAGGCAGGGTCTCACTATGTAGTTCAGACTGCCCTGGAACTCACTATGTAGCCCAGGCTAGTCTCGAACTCACAGTGATCCTCCTGTCTCAACCTCCCGAGTGCTGGGATTACAGGCATGCAACACCACACACAGCCTCATAAACTTATTTACAAATCTTTGTTCTATTTTATCTTTTTTTCTCATTTTTTCCCTTTTCCTTTTCTTCCTTCTCTCTTCCCCCTGCTTAGCACCCCTTCCCATTTGAACTTTTTCTTCTTATTTCATATTGTCAATTATAAATTTTGGTCCTTTTTTGTACTTTCTGTTTCTCACACCAGAAAAACACTGCAATATGTACACATATTACTTCACTTAAGATTATGGTCTCCAGATGCATTCATTTAGCTATAAATGTCTCAAATGTATCCTTCTTTATGGCTAAGTAGTACTCCACTGTATATAAAAAAACACATCTTCTATATCCATTTATTGGTTAATGGGTATTTGGGTTGTTTCAAAGATTTAGCTATTACAAACTGTGACACTATAAACATGCGTATGCATATATCACCATAGTATGATGCTTTTAAATTTGGAGGAAAGATACCAAGAATGGGAATAATTGGGTCAAATGGAACTTCTAGCTTTAACTTTTTGAAGAATCTCCACAGTGGTTGCACCAGTCTACACTTCCACCAACAATGGAAAACTGTTCCTTTTTCCTCACAGCCCAGCCAGCATTTGTTCTTGGTTGATTTCTTGAGAATAGCCATTCTTTCTAGATGGAATGAGATGGACTCTCAACATTGTTTTAATTTGCACCTCTCAAATGACTAATGATGTTGAACATTTTTTCATATATTTATTTGCTGTTTTTTATTTTGCTATTTAAGAATTGTGTATTCACCTCAGATGCCCATTTTTTTTTTTATTGGGACTTTGAAATCGAATCAGTTGATTCATTATCATTTCTTTATATTCTGGACATTGATCAAAGAACTGTCAAAAAATGTTTCCATTTTGCTGGTTGTCTCTTCACTCTTCACTCTTTTGTTGGTGATTTCTTTTGCTATGTGAAAACTTTTTTTTTTTTTTTTTTTTTTTTTTTG
>NW_022900936.1:38947390-38972578 GCF_012274545.1 Fukomys damarensis
CTTGTGTAAGGTCTGTGTGATTAAGGTTTTGTTCATAAAGTCTTTGTGTATACTTATATCTTGAAGAGTTATACCTTTTCTCTCAGCAGATTTAGTGTTTTTATTTTAGCATTTGATCTCTGATCCATTTTGATTTTAGTTTAATGCATGATGAGAGACATGGGTTTAGTTTTATTCTTTGGCATGTGGAAAGCCAGTTTGTTCAGTACTATTTATTAAAGAGGTCATCTTCCAGTGAAATTGATTGGCCCCGTTGTCAAAGATAAGGCAGCTAAGTGTGTTTGGAGTTGCTTCTGCATCTTCTAATTTGTTCCATGGATCCTTGGATGTGTTTTTCCCCCAATGCCATGTTGTTTTAATCATAGTAGCTCTGTAGTATGTTTTCAAGTCAGGGGTTGTGATGCCACCTGTCTTGGCTTTGTTACTGAGAAATGTTTTTGCTGTTCTAGGGCTTTTCTGGTTCCAAATGAATTTTAGGTATGTTTTCTCTAGTTCTTATGAAGTATTCTATTGGCATTTTGGTTGGGATTGCATTAAATGTGTGCAACAATTTTGGGAACATTGCTATTTTTACTATGATGGTTCTTTCTACCCACAAGTAAGATATGCCTTTCCATTTTCTGATATCCTCTTCAATCTCCTTTTTCAGGGTACTTTAATTTTTGATATAAATGTCTTTTACTTCCTTTGTTAGATGGATTCCTAAGTATTTAATTTTTTTAAAATGCTATTGTGAAAGGAATACCTTCCATAATTTTTCTCTCAGAAAGTTTGTGCTTGAGTACAGGAATGCAAATGATTTTTGAGTGTTTACTTTGTATCCAGCTACATGCCTGAATTTAGTTATTAAATCAAGAGTCTTTTGGTGGAGGTTTGGGGTCTTCTATGTATAGTATCATGTTATTTGCAAATAATGATAGTTTAACTTCTTCCTTTCCTATCTTTATTCCTTTCACTTCTTTCTCTTGTCTAATTTCTCCAGTTAATATTTCCAGAACTATGTTGAATAAGAGTGGTGATAGTGGACCCCTTTCTTTTTTTTCTGATTTTAGAATGAAAGATATCAGTTTTTGATCATTTAGTATGATGTTGGCTATTAGTTTATCATAGAACATTTTTATCAGATTGAGATACTGACCATCTCTTCCCAATTTCTCCAGGGTTTTATCATGAATGAGAGTTGGACTTTGTCAAATGCTTTTTCTGCAATTATTGAGATGATCATGTGATTTTTGTCCTTGACTCTGGAGATATGGTGTATTACATTCATTGATTTACATGTGTTGACTCATCCCTGTGTACCTTGGATGAATCCTACTTAGTCATGATATATAATCTTGATATGCTGCATTCTATTTGCTGGTATCTTGATTATTCTTGCATCTCTTTTCCCTAGGGAGACTGGTCTGTAGCTTTCTTTTTTGTTTGGGACCTTCTCTAGTGTTGGTGTCAGAGTAATACTTACTTCTAGGAATGGCTTTGGGAGTATTGATTCCCTTTCAATTTCATTAAAGACTTTGGGGACTAGTGGAATTACATCTGCTCTAAATTTCTTGTAGAATTCAGCAGTGAATGCATCAGGACTTGAGCCTTTCTTTGTTGGTAAGTTTTAAATTATGCACTCAATTTTATTGACTGGTGTTGGATTATTTAGTATATTTATATCTTCCTGATTCAGCTTTGATAATTCATATGTATCTAGGAATTTGTCCATTTCTTCTGTATTTTCCATCTTATTACAATAAAGACTCTTGAAGTAGTTGTTGATAATCTTCTTTTTTTCTGCAGAATCTATTGTGATTTCATTCTTTTCATTCCCAATTTAATTGCATAGATTTGAGCCTTTTCTTTCCTTTTTATCATAAGGTTGGGTAAGTGTTTATCAATTTTCTTTAACCTTTCAAAGAATAAATTCTTTAATTCATTGATTCTTTGTATCATTTTGTTCATCTCAGTTGTATTAATTTCTGCTCTGATCTTTAGAATTTTCTACTTTATATGAGCTTTGAGCTTTACTTGTTCTTTTTCAGTAAGTCTGAGGTTTGTCATTAGGTTATTTATTTGAGGTCACTCCGTTCTACTGATGTAAGAGTTCATAGCTATAAATTTCCCTCTTTGGATTGCTTTGATTGAATCCACTTGTTCTGGTGTGTTGTATCAGTATGATCATTCAATTGTAATACTGACTAATTTCTTTTTTAATTTCATCTGTGATCCATTGATTGTTCGGGCTGTGGTACTTATTTGACATGTGTTCGTGTTGGTTTTATGGCTTCTTTTGCCTCTGACTTGCAATTTCATTGAAATATGGTCTGCTAATATACAAAGAATTATTTTAATTCATTCATATTTACTTAAGCATGTTCTGAGCTAGGATGTGATCTATTTTCGGGAACATACCATACACAGCTGAGAAGAATGTATTTTTGATATTGTGGGGTGGAACACTATACACTTCCACTTAGTCCATTTGTACCCAGGTTTGGTTCAATTCTCATATATCGTTGTTGATTTTTTTGTCTAGTTGATGTGTCTATTTGTGACAGGGAGGTATTGCGTTCCTCCACTACACTTATATTTGTGCTTATTTGATTTTTTTTATTTGTTCCATATAGTTGGGTTTACTGGTATTTGATGCATATATATTTATGATTTTTATCTCTCACTCTTGAGGTATTATTGACCTTTGTCTCTCTTGATCAATCTTGGCTTGAAGTTTACTTTGTCTCACATAGACTCACTACTCCTGTGTTTTTCCAGGGTCCTTTTGCCTGAAGTATTGTTTTCCATCCTTTCACTTTCAATTTATGATTTTTTAATTAAATGTGTTTCCTGGATGCATCAAATTGTTGGATTTTCTTTCTCAACCCATTCTTATCATGTGATTAGTGACTTGAGACCATTCACATTGTTAGTTATGTCTGATGTGTATTAGCTTATCCTTGTCATATCATTTTCCTGTTGCTTGTTCTCTGTCTTTCCAATTTCATTGTATTTTTGCCTGGTAATGTGTTTCTACTAGTATTCTTGGAATTGTGGTCTTCATTATCTCTTTTTAAAATGTCCATCAGAATATTTTGTAGAGCTGCTTTGGTGATCATGAATTTCTTCAGTTTTATGGACATATCTTATTTCTCCAGTGATTTTGAAAGATAATTTTGTAGGGTACATCAATCTGGGCAGGAAGTTAATGTCCCTGTTCTTTGCGTTGTGAACCAACTGCCTCATCACTGGCAGCCCTGTGAGCTGATATGCTGTTTTATGAAGTCCTGTGCCTATGTTTTGTTTGATCTACAATCTCTTGTTTCAGATCGATTTTGACATTGGGATGTATGTTCCCTCCTTCCAATTCCCTGTGATTTTATCTTATTTACTATCAGTTACTCTAATGTGGCTCCTCCTCTATTCAGCCATGTTGAAAAGCCTCATGGTTTTGCATTTTAAGTTGTGTTCTCTCCCCTACAACATATGGTTAGTTAGACTAATGTAATCATTTTAAAATCAGTAGTCTGTAGAGGAACCTTCAGTGTTTATATTTTATAATTATAATTAAGAATTAGTACTTTTCTTTCGGGAGTGGTGGCTTAGTGGTTGCTCCATAGAAAAGACGAAACAGATTAACCTTAAGATGGAGATGGTCCCAGCCCAATGATTTCTGGTTGTACTCTCTGCTTCACCCCATGTAGCTCATACATCACAATACAAACTTGAAAACAACACTGAGATTTCACCTCACCCCAGAAAGAATGGCTGATATCATCAAATCAACAAATAACAATTTTTGGCAGAGTTGTGGTAAGGAAGGAACCCTTCTTCATCATTGGTGGGAGTGAAGACTGGTGTCACCACTATGGAAATCAATACGGAGATACCTCAAATAATTAGTATTAGAAGTCCCATTTGACCCAGTTATTCCTCTGCTGGGTGTCTTCCCAAAATAAGTAAAAGAATCATACCACAGTGGTATATGCTCACCCATATTTATAGTGGCACAGTTTGTAATAGCTAAAACTTGGAAACAGCCCAGTTATCCATCAACTGGAAAATGGATAAAGAAGATGTGGCTTTTTTATAAAATGGAGTACTACTCAGCCATAAATAATGAAATACTAGAGACATTTATAGCTAAGTGGATACACAATGAGGCCATACTCTTCAGTGAAATAAATTAGATACACATGTGTAAATACTGAATAGTTTCTCTGGTGTGAAAAACTAAAAGTGTAAATAAGGATCAAAATGTATAATTGATATTGTGTAATAGGAAGAAAAGGTTCTAAAGGTGTAAGGGAGTGGAAGCCATAGGGGAAAGGTAAGAAGGGAAGAAATATGAGTAAGGGATAAACATAGAAACAGTCTTTGTAGGTAAGGAATGGTGGAGGGGTGAAGGGAGGGTAGCATGATCGGGAAAAATAAGAACTAAGATTTGTCATATAAAGGTAAAAGAACCTAATGATGAAAATAACTGTATTGTATACCGAATTTGTATCAATAAATTCAATGAATAAAATCGGTGAGGCAAAGTAATTAGAATTTTTGTTTGATAAAGGATATTGACCATTGACAAGATAAAATAACAAACCAATAATACCCATATGCATCATTAGTCTTTTCCATTAACAGATTACGTGCAAGTTAATATCATGAACTTTGCTTATCTCCAAGAAATTATACTTATGATTTTGGAAATTGTCATGGAAATAAAAATGAGATAGTGTTGGGAAGAGCAATATAAAATGAATTCTAGTGGGCTCCAGGTTCAGATAAGTGGTTGTGCAATTCTTTGTTCTACTTTATTAGGCAACTACCAAGAGTATTACATTGAGGAGATGTACTTTAGATTTAGAACTTTATATTCATCTTCATATCTGCACAATAACTCTTCAAACCAGATTGAAAGTGATCAAACAATGACTTGATTTGAGTAACATTCCATTATATATATATATATATATATATATATCCAGTAATTGGCCTAGTAAAACCTGTCTCCTGATCTTCCTTATGAAAAGCCAATCTCTTTAACCACAAAAGGGTCTTTGAGTATGCTTTTGTTTCTTTTTATTTCTTAATTTCTGTTTCATAGGTGTGGGGGGGCAGAGACAGAAAACTTTAAGTGTCATTTGTTTTGAAGTACAGAAGGTTTTACAACCCTGTAATAGTGAGCTAGGTAGTGTGAGTATACAGAAGTAGCATCAGGGAGATCATTGTTGTGAGCACATAGTTTGTATCTTAATTGCATTGGTGATTATAAGATTTACGTATGAGGCCAAATGTCATAGAACATATCAACATCCTGGTTTTGATATACTACTATATTGAGGTGTGATGTAATCATTAAGGAAAATTGAGCAAATGGCATATTAGACCACGTACAGTGTCTTTCTACCTTTTTGTGAATTTATCATTGTTTATAAATAAAAAGAAAATGATTCTATATCACAGTCTATAAAATGGAGATTAGAGCCGACCTCCCAAGACTCATGCCTGACGCTATTTCTGACTCTTACCTTGCAAACATTCTGAGCCACCTTTCAGTTTTTAATTAGCATTTAAAGCAAATCAGAAGCTCCCTACACTAGTTTTGACTGCATTAGCTCTGCAACTGGCCTTTCACATATTACACAAGGTACATACCATTATGTATATGCCAAATAAGTCTCAAAAAAGATACACTGAAGTATTTCCAATGTCTTTGAATGTGGTATTAATTGGTAATAGAGTCTATGAAAACGTAATCAAATTAAGATGAAGTATTACCCAGTTAGGGTGGGTATTAATTCAATATGACTAGTGTCTTTATGAGAAAATATCAACTATACATAAGGAGAATGCCATGTGATGACAGGGCAGACATTGTTCTGAAAGCAAAGTAACATCAGAGGCTAACAACCACCTCCTAATTCAGAAAGTGGTAAGGAAGAATTATTTCTAGGATCCATTAAAAAAGTATGATTTCTGAACTTGTTTTCAGAGCTGTCAATAAATTTCAGTTTTAAGCCATCCAGTTTATAATATGGTTACAGCAGAGATACGAAATTAACATACATACAGAGGTCCATATGTTTTTCCCAAAACACCATATTGTTGGGTGTAAGATTTCCAAATCTTTCATTAAAGCGAATTATTTTGTGTGAATTATTATGAATTATGTGAATTATTATGTGTTCTTTTCATGCAAAAAAATTCAAAATACAAGCAATAATTTTTATACGTAAACTAATGTTTCTTAAAGTGTTACTCACATTTGAACTAACAAAAGAAATCACAGGAAAAATAGTTTTTAAAAACTAAAATAGTATATGTAAATCAGGACAGAGTAGTTTTTCAATCAAGATTTCTAATTATTTTTCTTTTTCCTTGTTACCCACATATATAGAGAAAAATTTGTATGCAATTGTAACAATAAAATCAAAGTAATTTAATGTATTATGAGAATGTGTTTTTTAATCAAAGAAAACATCAACTTAATGGTTTGCACTTTGTTAATGTTTATCTAATAGACACATTTTATATTATGTGAACATCTGCTGTGAGACTCTTGTCAAAGAACTTTTGCAGAGAACTGCTGTTTAAAATTGAAGCTACTGGGTTTGTTAACTTCGTGAAAATCTTTTAAAGAAAAAGATACTTTACTGAACTCTAAATCATTGATTTAATTAACATAATAAAATAAATGGTTTTTTGGTTTTTTGGTACCGGGGATTGAACTCGAGTCCTTGCACTTGCAAAGCAGGCCACCGAACCGCTGAGCTAAATCCCCGGCAATAAATGGTTTCTGAACAAAGCTTTATGCCATAACACATTTTGTTAGATGTATGTAAGTGTTCACAAAAAAATAGATTTTTCTGGAGTAAATACTACATTGCTGACTTTCATAAATAATTATTAAAAGTAATTTTAGGCTTTTGATTGTGAAAATGTCTGCTGATAATTCCTCCAATTTGGATGATATTTAATAGATTATTAAATGTTTTTGTGTGAATTATATAAATAATTGTCATTGATTGTGAATCATTGGAAATTATTCTATGAAAATAAAATTTCATTAGCAAAGATTCAAGTAATTGAATTATTCCTAACACTTACTTCAAGTGATCACTCATAGATTAGTTACTTTACTCATTGCTGAGACAAAATACCTGACACCCAAAGTTAAAGGAGGAAAGGTGTTTTTGTAGTTCACAATGTGTAAAGGTTTCAGTTTATAGTTGGCCGGCCCCAAAGCAGGGTGGCATGGCAGAGGGGCACGGCAGAGGAGAGACACCTTATGGTGGGCAGAAGACAGCAAATCCATGAAGTACCAAAGAAGCAGAAAGTAAGCGATGTCGGCAGCAGTAGGCCAGCCTTCTTTCTATCCCTTTCTATCCATCCAGGCTACCTGCCATCCACACACAGGGTGGGCCTTCGTACTGTCCCTACCCAGAACTATGAAAAACCAATTAGTGAACTAATTTAGTGATCACACACTCTTAATTCCAATTTCCACCTTATTCCAGCGATATACTCCCTAGGTCTACCCACCTCTGAAAAGCCTTGAAGAGACATCTAAACACAAGCCACAAATAACTTATCAGTCTTGGAATGCTTTTTTCTCACGGCTTCTTGATTTTTCATTTACACCAAAGATACAGTTTCTTTGTGGGCTATAGCTCCTTTGCCTGAGGATTTACTCATGGAACTTAATTTCACTTTATTTATATGTATTGTATAAGTGATTTATCCAATCATATACATAATTGTATAAATATAATTCATATACTGATGATTCCCTATATATTTTAACTCAGTGCATTCCTGAATTCCAAATTTATATATCTAATTTGTTATTCAATAAATTATTATGATTATAACAAAATATTATGGACTGGTGGCTTATAAATAATATAAACTTCATCATGTCTGTAGGTTAAGAAATCTGAGACCAAGACATTAGTAGATTCAGTGTCTGGAGAGGGTCTTCTCTCTGACATACGAATGGCATCTTCTAGCCATGTCACATTATGTTTGATAGGGGCTGGAGACATACCAGGGCCTCTTTCACAAGGACATTTTCCCATTTATGAAACTTCCAACTTCATAACCTAATAATCCCCCAAAGTCTCCACTTTCTGGTACTGTCACCTTTCCAATTAAGTCTTAATATATGAATCTTGAAAGAGCACAATCATTCAACCATATAGTCATTTTTCAATCTTAACATGTCAAAAAATAAATTCTTAATTTTCCTTCTAAAAGTTGATAATTCAAATCTTCCTTCTTACTGTTAATGATAAACACATTCTTTTAGGTATTTGCTCCAAACATCTCGGAGATGCACATGATTTTTTTAGGTCTATGTTATTTATTAAATTTAAAATATCCCATAAAAGTCTAATGGTCAGATTTTGGGCCTGGTTGGAAGATGTGGACCTTATGAGAATGACTTGGAAGTGTGTACACTTCCAGCCAGCTCCTCCCTTTTTATTTCTTGCTTCCTTTTGGCCATAATGTAAGCAGTTTTCCTCAGCCATGTAGTTCTGCAAGGCTCTCTTGCAACAAACCAATTACGGGCTGAATGCACTGAAAGCCATTAATCAAACCTCTCTTCCTTTAAGTTGTGCATCTTGGGTGTTATGTACCAGGGATGGAAAATGACGAACACAGAAAACTGGTACTGGGAGTGCAGCAGTTGCTAGAGTTGTATCGGACCATGTGGTTTAGAGAACCTTTGGAACTGATTTGCAGAAGGGGTTTTAAACATTTGAAAATGCAGTCTAGAGAAACCCTAGAATGCTTTGACAAATGTTTCATGTGTGATAATGATCAGAGCTCAGAAGACCCAAATGTTGATAAGAATGCATGTAGTGAAGGCCACACTCAAGTTTCATTTGGGAACAAGAGCTCCATTGGAACTTGAACTAGAGCCTGTGTGTTTTGTTCTGGAAGAAAATTTGTTTATATTTTTCCCATGTCCTGAGACTTTGCAGGAGACTGAGATTAAGGACAATTTACTAATCATTATGACAAAAGAAATTTCAAGGCAACCCAGTGTTCACACTGTGAGATGGGTCCTGCTGACTGCTTTTAGTCAGAACTACAATGAAAATCATAAATAAATGGCAGAGCTAAATGACTTGAAAAGTTTGCGGTTTTGTCAGAAAAGAAGCATCTACAAATCTAGGATAAAGAAAAGTGTAGTTGCTGAAAAGATTAGCATTTTAAAGCCAAATATTTTGTACAGGGACAAAACAAAGATGTCTTGATACTCCTCACTTCCTTAATGCACTCAGAATCCCTTACTGAGGGTTGTACTTATGATTCATTCTTAAAAGAATATATAAATAGCACTCTTGTTCAGAAAACTAATTTAAACATAGCCTTGATTCAGACATGTTTTTCAAAGTAGTCTTCTGATTCAAGAATACGACCTGAGAAGGTAGTAGTGAAGTCCAGAAGCAGGTGACAGTGAGTAGCAATTTTGTGTAATCATAATAGTGTGGAAATTCCAGTCAGTGGCAGGTATGAAAGAGTGCTTGGACCATGCTAGCTCTATATGTTGAAATATGACATTACCATCCGTTGCTGGATTTTGTTCATTAGCTATTGCATGCTTGAAGTGACTTGAAGAATGAAAGAAGTATTAGGAGCCTCCCCAAGAAAGTTGTTACTTAGTTTGGCACTTCATGTTCCTAGAGGAACCGAGACACAGACACTGTAAAAACATGGTAGGAATTATGTGAAGGCTATGGATCTCAGCAAGATTATGAGTTCAGGAGGTAGCCCTGGAATACAGGATATTGGGCAACCAATATTAAGATTTTATTATTTATCACCACTATGGCAACTTAAAATTCATGCCATAAATATATTTAAATGAAATGTATAAATTGACATCTAACTGTAAACTCTTTCTAAGCATATAAACAAAGATTTACTGAAAAATGGAAAGAGCCAAAAATATATATTAAAATATTTACAAACAAAACTTAAAATTGAAACCAAAAATAATGTCAAAATCCAGGAAAAATCATTAATGAACTGGAAAAGAATTCAACACATGTAGGAGACAAGTAGCACTATTAATTTTTTTATGACAAGTGAAAATGTTTAAGATGATAACATATCCCTCTACAGAAAAACTATGCAAAGATATTAAAAGAAAATTCACAAAAGTAATGTTACCTGTGAACATAAGAAAAGTTTTATTATTAATAATCACAAAACACAAAGTAGAATGGCATAAAAACAAATTTTAATATAAAATTAACAGTGTTCTAAAATGGTATGTTAGGAATTATTTTCATTCTCTTTAAAATCATATAAGTTGAAACAAATTTTTGGAATTTCCATTGAAAATATTTACCAATTGTTCTAAATATCTGTAATATTTGGCTCAAAAATTGTGCTTTTAATAACTTAATTTAGAAAATATGTATCAAACCAAAAAATTATTTATAGAGAAATTATTACTTTTAATAGAGAAAATTGTAATAGGGAAATCCAAGAATTTCAGAAAATTTAAATAAAATAAAATATCCATGATAATGACATTCTGAATAATCATTAGCACATCTTTGAGTAGTACCTGATAATAATGTACAATAATAGTCATTAATAATTTTAATTATATGTGATATTGTATGCAAAAAAGTTATAAAACTACGCAGATTGTACTAAACATTTTCAAAAATATTTTATGCATACAAAAGTTACATTGATTAAAATGTTTAAATATTTAGATGGTATGGTACTATGTGTTTTTTTCAGTTTTCTCAATTTTCTAACTGTCCTACAATTAACAAATTATAACAATGCTATATTTTACATGACATGTTTGAGTAGAAGTAGCTATGCATGGTTTTAAAAAATAATCATTTCCCATTGTCACTGATAGAAAAACACATTCAAACATGGTCAGCTGTTGATTTCAGCCATTATTTACTGATATTCTGTCCAATTTCATATTTTTAATAAGAACATTATTCTGAAAAATCTCAAGATTCTTGAAATGCCAGTTAGGAATAAGTAATGGTGTTTTATTTTATACATGGATAGCCTAAAAAATGACATAGAATTTGCTTAAAACATGATGTATAGCTCTCTGTATTTGAATTGCCAATTTTTCTTTTTCAAGAATACTCAGGATTCAGAAATTGAATAAAAGATATTAATTAGATTTTTATAAAAATATGAAATATTTTTCTATAAAGTCTTTGTAAAATGACTTCCTTTGCCCTTAAGTATAACACATGACCATCAAATTATACAACAAACACAGAACCAACATATCTAAGGTAAGAAGAGGATCTTTATCATGGTAATTTTCTAAATTGAAAAGAAAAATTTGCACTATCCTTTTAAGCAATGCCAAGTTTATTGCTTTTTATTGAAAACAAATGAGGCAGAGTATTAATTAGCCTTTTATATTTTACTTGAACTTATTGAGTCTCATGTATAGTTTGGTAAAATATTTAAGTTGTTACTGCAAAATTTTTAAAAAGTATTTGAATCTTTATTCTCCAGGTAATTTGGAACTTACATTTGGTCATTCTCAAAATTGGGATACATAGTCACTTTAAATTTCACAAAGTAATAGCATGTTATACAGAATTTTGAAATTTAAAACAGGAATAATGCTTCTATCATTTTTGTACTTCTCAAACTGCTCCAAAAACGTAATGTTAAACAACTGCAAAATTGATTTTACTTCATGGTGCATTTAATTTGCTTTAAATTTAATATAAAAGTCTATACTATATAAAAGAGCAGACAGTTTTTAAAGCAACTTTTCTTGACAAAATGATTAGCAATAAAATTGTATCAATTATTTATCACAGTTACAAGTTTGAAAATCAAATTTGATTTTGTTTACAAAAATAACTGTGTAAATTTTCTCTCAACTGTAAGTCAAACTGAGGGTATATAGTACTACTTTAAGTCAGCTGTCACAAATTTATCTTTCTTTAAAATAATACCAAGTTAGTCTTCCTAAAATATAGGTCTGTATATTCATTTTTACACTCAAGTTTCTCTTCTGCTTCTCCATTTCTTCTATTCTGTGCACCAAGAATACTCCTAGGGCACTCACGCTGCTCTAATGTTTTTCCTACTTCTATTTCCAGTCTTCCTTCCCAAGTCTTCTCTAGTTTTATTCTATCCTCTCACCAAATAGGCTGCTCATTTTACCTAGCACTTGTCCAAAATTCCCTTGTCTTTCAGTCTATTAATATCATTACCTCCATCATTTGGCTACTGACATCTTATTCCATCTTTCAAAGATCAGATGTCTGTCTACACATTTCTTTTTTTTTTTTTTTTTTTTTTTTTTTTTGAGACAGAGTCTCACTTTGTAATTCAGGCTGGCTCTAAACTCACTGTGTAGCCTTGGCTGGCCTTGACCTCTCCTGCCTCAGCCTCCTAAATGCTGGGATTACGGGGAGTGTGCCACCATGCCCAGCTCACACAATTTTCAATATGATTACATTTTTTCTCAGCATGAATTCCCTTAATGACTCCTATCATTTGCATACTCTATGACTTATTTTCATTGAATGAATATTTGCGTTATACCTTCTGCAATAATAGCAGAATATTTTACTTAATAAATATTTGTTGAACTGTGTTGGAGGAGAAATATTTTTGTGAAATGATTAAGTAGATCATATAAGGGAAGAAAGACAGATACAAATGGTTTCAACATAAATATCTCTGAATGAAATAGATGGTAACAGGAAATTTGTCTACAAAGGATGTGTCCATTACGTAAGTTGGAACAAATACATCCACTTGTGGATATGTCATTAGCTTTTTACCTAACAAGTATAGGTTATAATTGACAGGGATTGTGTCTTCACCTTCTTTTCTTCATTTTCTAGAATATGGCAACTGCTAAGTAAGTATATATTTAATGAATTAATGTCTAACTCTATTATATATTCAGGAAATGCATGCAACATCATGCTGCATAATGATCTCTTTTAACAAGATGAATCAATATTTGAACATAAGTATTAACTCAATAACAAAATAACATGGAAGCAAAACTATCCACATAAATTTCTTTACCAAGATCATAAATTCATTCTAAGTACATCATTATAAATTCATTTCTTTTTACTCTTCCTGGTAGGTTCATCTCAGGATTTCCAAAAGTATTTGAGCTCATAACAATGAAGAATACATTGGCTTTTAATCATAATTTAGAAGTTAGGACTTTAAATGTGCAAAGTTATTGCACTTATAGTATTTTGAAAATGAAAGTACCTTAATAAAAAATTGCCATTGACTGACCTACTTAAATTATATTACCAAAAATTTGACATATAGCACTTAAAACTTTATTTTAAAGAAACAAATTTTAGGGACCACTTTTTATTTCAAAATAACTCATTTATTGCAGAATTATTATATAATATGATGAAAGATTAAAGAAAAAATTCTGATGTAATCATTCAGAGATAATTACCACTATATATTTTAGTACATCAATTTCTTGACATTTATTGCACATTAATCAATTCTTCAGGTTCAATCTTTGTATAAGTATCTTTTTACTAAGAGATATTAGAAATGAAATGTTAATTTAAATGTTTCTATCTATTTATGCCCACAAACTCAAGGAATAATTTATGCCTATGTTAGTTTCTGTCCTGAATCTCTAGGCCTGGTTAATCCCCAAACTGTAAGCCTTTGCTGCCATACAGGTTAAGGACAAAGGAGACAATAAAAAAAAAAAAAAATCTTCGTATTAGGTCACCACCACTTATCAATGATGTGGAAAGTCACTGCTTAATTAATTGCCAGTGAGCTATCGTCTTCTTTTGTACAAAAATTCAGACTCACTCATTAGGACTAGACTTCTTGATATAAAGAACTAACGTTTTAACAGCTACCAAAATTGTAGCACGGACTACCTTGCTTTAATAAGAATTTATATTGGGCCAGGGATTTAGCTGAGTGGTTCTGCCGCGCCTGCCTTGCAAGCAAAAGGATCCGAGTTTGATCCTGTTAAAAAAAAAAAAAAGAGAGAGAGAGATAATTTATATCTTCACAGTTCTAGAAGCTTGAAATTCTTAAGACCAAGGTATCAGTAATGTTGGTTTCTTTTGATAGTTTTTATGCTTGGCTTGTACACAGTCAGTTTTTTAGTGTCTTCAAATGATCCTTCCTATTTGTGTCCTAACTTCTTTTTATAAAGACATCAGTTACATTGAAATAGCACCCACCCACATGGCTTTGCTTAACTTAATTATACTTTAAAGACTGTATCTCCAAACACAACCACATACTGTGCACTGAGGATTAGAAATTCAATATATGAATGGGAGGAACAAAATTACGTTTGTGACACTGAAATATTTTATTATCTCTACTTGCACTTTAATATTCTAAGTTATGATGGCAAAGGGTTTTTATACAGCAACATTTTATTGATCAATAAACAAGTCCTTTTTAACTTTATCATTAACAGTCATGAGAATAGTACTGAGTTTGTCTTATTCTCAAGTAAGTCCATTTGTGAATATATTGTCTGACACAGAACACATACAAATATTTGCTAGTAGAATAAATAAAAGAAGTATTAATTTACTTAAGAAATTGTGATAATTGGTGCTATAGAAAATTAAAGACATATTGTGTCACTTTCAAAGTGTGTACAATATCAAGGGAAATACAACGTTTGAAGTCAGATTATAAAGCCATATTGCAAATTCAAACGTCCTTAAGGGTAAGGCAAGTAATTTAAATGTGTGAAGCTGCTATGAATTAAAAAAATAATGATTGAAAGTTTCATTAACTAGAAAAGGAGTATCAAACATGAGGATAATCAAATTATATTTTCTTTAAAATCAACTATACTACTCAATATTTGTCTGAGTATTTAGGGCTATAATTGTACTAATTCTTAACTGTTATTTAGTGCAGACATTTTCATATTTTACAGATTTAATAAAAAGATAATTCAGTCAGGCAGTTAATGGTAGCATGGATTCTTAAATATATTTGGTAGACAATTATCTCAATTTTAAACATTGTCATTGGTAAATAGGAATTTGATATACTCAATCACAAAATAGCTTCACTATATTAAAACATACAAGAAATTCCATTTGAAAGATCTTTACTATTATATAGACTATCTAAACTAATAACAATAAACCACTAGATTTTCCCTAATTATGACATTCTTTATGTTCATATAGCTATATAATTGATTAATTTTATTTAACTTTATCCGGCTAATTTTTCCATTGTTCTGTAGAGGTTTATTATTTACAGAGATTCTACATGGTTAAAAAGGGCCTTAGATCCATACTCATGAACCAGTACTATGACTTTGTCTTTTCATAGCCACTACCAATTCCTCCCTGTTGTGCTTTTCATACATCTTAGCTAAAGGAGTAAATTTTGAATGAATTCCTCTACCAAAACATGTTCTCTCACAAAAGAGAAAGTATGTGATGAGTATTTTATACTCTACATTAGACCCCATGCTTGGTGCTTGACAACCTAGGGCTATGTGTGCATATACATTTTCACAGATATAATGAATATATTTTCATTTTTATAGCCCTCTCAAACTTTTGAGATGGAAGTGAAGGGCTGCTTAGTCCCTTCTCTTGGAGATTTATGAGTGGAATATATTTATTCATATCCTGACTTTCTGGCTCCACATTTAGCTCTTTCTGGAATCAGGTATTAATCTTGAAATACATTTTAAGATTTCAATAAATATTACATGTTGCTGTTTAATACAAGAGGAATTTTCCTCTCTGAATGAATTAAGTATTCCTGAACAGTTTCAGATGGTGGAGCACTCATTTAGATGCAAAATCACAAGATGAAGTCATCAGCCATGGAAATTTCTCTAAAATCTTCAGTTGAGGACCCTGCTGAGCTAAAATGTCTCCACACATTTTCTTTCTCTTATTTGGGAGTACTGTAAATTGCTGGAAACAGCTACTTCATTTTTTTCTCTGGCCAGTGATTTAATCCCAGGAGACATTCCAGGAGATACAGAGTTGATGAGTTCAGCACATCCTCCAGAGGACTCCATACAAACCACAGCTGAACTGACCACTTTTAGGTAAAAAGTTTTAAGCCAGAAATAAGACTGCATTATCTCTCCTCCCTGGAGAGAAAAATCCCCTTTGATCACATTTGCAGCCTCCCCAGGTCCAGAAGGGAGCACCTTGCAGTGTCTTGCTGGCTCTTTCCCAACTGGGAGTGGAGTCCATCTGCTTCCCTGACAGCAGTTGTTTAAACTTGAGCAGCAGCATTAAAAAAAGGGTAGGTCAGGAAAGGAGGAAATATTAAGAAACCCAGGTATGAGTTGGTGGCCAGATGTTGCATTTGGAGGAGGCAATCCTCACATCGAGTGTTGCTGAACTGACCAGTTTTCAACACCTATGTTTTTCTTACTTTCTCGAGTTTAGGGTTAATTAATGTCTCTAGAACATTTGTAAAACAACAGGTGAACAAAAAAGGTTTATTGCTCAGACAAATAGCTTATGTCTAGAAAAATTATATATGTAAGTTAAAATAAATTCTAGGCCAGGCATGGTGGCACAAGCCTGTAATCCCAGCACGTGGGAAGCTGAAACAGAAGAATTGCCATGAGTTCAAGGCCAGCCTGGGCTATATGGTGAGCTCAAGGCCAGCCTGCTCTGCAAACTGAGACCTTGTCTCAAAAAACCTAAATAAAATAAATTCTCTAATAACATTATGTATTCAAATATTTTTAGAAAGAATAAAAGTTTATTTTATAATTGGCTGCAGAGGACTGTACTATTGATTATACCCAAAGCAGGCTGTGAAGAGTTAACCCCACAATTGCGTTGTTTACAGAAGTGAGTCTGGCTGAAGCCTATATGCCAAAGTCTGAGTAACTTGCACCCAAATTCCATTCACACAACTAAAACTTTCAGATTAGAAGGACAATGTTCTAATTGCAATCACATATTTTGTCTATTCTTTTCCTAATTTGCAAATGCTTTATCTTGTCCTTTATGAGCCTTGTTTTCATTAACCTCCATAGAAATCACACCCAATTGATTGCTGATAAAAGTCAGTTCCTGGGACTGTCCAGCGCCTGTGCGGTGGAACCAACATGGTCATCCTGGCACCCTGCTTTCTCTCTCTTAGTTCTGTCTCCTAATGTATTCTTTTTCTAGGGCCTGCGTCATATACTGGGTAGGTGGGTACTGGAACCTGAGTACAGGGGTCTCCAACAGTTGGCTAAGTAATAAAGTGTGTGAAACTACATTCCATGAAGCATTTATCTATGCAAATTTTTCATATGCACATTTACAAAGGGGTAATGAATTCCCATATGCACAATGAATATGAATGACTGGCAAAATAATAGCTAATTCATTTTTAATCCTTGAGAAAAACATCAAACATTAGCATACATTGCTCTTATTTTTCTTGGATTTCATCACTTTTATGGGGGAGATTCGCCTTTGGTGAGTAGCACAGAAGTCTGTCCGAACTCCACAGTGCAGAGTAATCATTACTGATGTTTCTCCTGCATGTGGCGGAATGACAGTTAAGGAAACTGATTCTCCTAATCCTGATTCCCTCATTAATTTAAGTCAGACGCTGAACTTGTTGCTTTCTACTAAATAAATGCCTACAATCTGTTTTCTGTGACTGTACTCTGAATTACCTAAACTAGAACTTAGTTTCTCATAGCATGGGCTACAGACAACAACTTGCAGGACATTCAGGAGCCTTTTGGAATTGTGAAGCTTTAGAATCCAGTTCCTATACCACTAGTTCTGGAACTACCTTTCAATAAGGCCTTTTTTGTAATAAATATGTGCATGATAGTTTGAGATGCACTCCGGTAGATTAAATTAAAGGATGTCTTCCTTGATAATCTATGATTGCATGAGATTAAAAAAAACTCTTTAAAATGCTGATACTTTAGCTGTATGTCTCCAGTTATCCACGTTCTAGTTTTCTGCTGAACTAGAAAGCAAAGTGATTACTTTGAATTCCTGATTTTTAATGTGAACAAGTATGTGTGGCAATTTCGTGTTTCAGTCTGGGGAGAAAAAAAGGTCAAAGTCAAGAGAGTAAAGGTGAGATTGGCTATTACAATGGCTTCAGAGGTTTCAGTCCATGATCCTAGGCAGAATCATTGTGCAGGAAGGGTGTAGCAAAGGAAAGCTATTCATTTCATGGCAGCCAGGACACAGAGAGAGAAGGGAAGAGCCAGAGAAGAGGCCAGGTACCAGATACAGTTCCCAAGGCTATTCCACCATGCCCTTTCACATAACACTGAAAACTGTTTCACTCATATCCTAGGTGTCTTTCAGATGAATCAAGCTAACAATCAGAATTAACTGTCACACCATGATAATTTGGCCACTGGCAACAATGTGGAGGAGTGATACTTTCCGAGTTCCTTCAGCAATCACTTCAACAAGAAGCTGTGGTTACTTTGGAGTAGCAGCAGTAACTGCTGTGCTCAAATCGTATTAGCAGGTCATAGTCATGCTGTTAATTGTGTGAAAATAAATTTTAAAATTTTTCCTCTGAATAATCACTACTTTGATATTCAATTTTCTTAAAATTTGGGTTTTTTATGATTATTACATTTAGATGTTAGACTTTATTCTCATTACTACTCCTTTCTACATACTTTCCTACATTTGATGGTCTACTCTTCAAATCCGTCAAAGTGCTACTCACACTTCAAGAGTTAACTTAGATGAAATTGGAATAAAGTAGGCAATTTGAACTCCTCTAAAACATGTAGATTATAATGAAGCACAGAGCAAGTTGAAATTGTCAATTCTCAGAGATCAGGAGCACTTCCAAAGCTATACTAGAACCTAAATTAACACTTAATCTTTAACAAGTAAAATAGCTAGTGGATTTTAAAGCAGACACAATCTTGTCAGAACATTAACAGGGTAATGGCGCACTTTCTTAACATTCCTTAAAAGAAACATCTCAAATCACTTTCGCTCTGTTAAGCATAGGAGCATAAGCTGAGGCTAATTATAAGAAAATAAGAAGGGCTTAGCTGATAGGATTAACGACTTTTTCTACTCAAACATATTTCCCATTTGAATTGTTATGTATAACCTCGATTGTTACACAATCTTAATTGTTTATGTACAGAAATTTGAGAATACAGTATCAAAAAAGAAAGGTTGTTTAAGAGTTATGGGAATAGTTTCTCTGGTGTGAAAAATTAAAAATGTAAATAAGGTTCAAAATGTACAGTTGACAATGTGAAATAGGAAGGAAAGGTCTAAAGGAGTAGGGGAAGTGGGAAGGGTAGGGGAAAGGTAAGGAGGCAAAAGAAAAAATATGAGAAAAGAAAAAAATGGAAACAAAGTCTTTATAAATAGGGTAGGGTTGAAGGGGTGGAAAGGAGAGCAGAGGGATGGGGAAAAAATAAGAACCAAGATACATCATGTAAAGATGTAAGATCCCAGTGGCAAATGTAACTGTATTGTATACCTAAAAAGTACCAATAAACAATGAAAAAAGAAAAAGTTATCAGAATGGCTTTGCTCAATGTCTTCCATTCTTTATAGATAGTTCTCCTAGAGAGAAAGGACAGGCAGAATTCCAGATGCTATGTTCTTCAAACTGATTCTTATTTCTTCCTGTTACAAAACCAAGCAGGTGGCTTACTAGGCTTTTCTCTCCTGTGTGTCTCACACTCTATTCCAAAGATGAGATTTTTAACTGGAAGAACTTGAGTTTCACAGTGCTCATGGTTTCCCTCACCTGGGTTCCATGTGGCCACTTCTCTCTGATGTTTGCAGCATATAGGCTCTCTGTTGAGATAAAAACACCAAATTCAAGGAAACTAATTAAAATAGTAAAAATTCTCAGATCTTTCCGCTTGAGATAAATTTTTGTTATTTTTCTCATTTCAGAAGGAAATCTCTACCAGTAGAGCACTACATAGTTTAAGAAAAAGACATAGAGATGTTCACATATACTTTCCCTCACTGGACTCACAGTTTACACTAATTTCAGAAAGACAGAAAATTGAAAGAGGCAGAAACTCAGGATACTGCATCAGTATCTTTTTAAATAGCTTTTTCTGTGAGGAAAGGGAAATCATATTGACTCCCAGGTGCATTTTTAACATAAATGGATATCATTTCTAACTACTCTAACATTCATGCAATTTTCAGTACTCAGAAATATGAAGCAAGTGAGCTTTTCTTGGTTCTTCTTTTTCCTGGTAAACATTTTACATAGCTATTGTGAGATGCTGTCTTAAGAAATTCATCTCTTTGAGATTCCTTTTACAGGATATAATATCCCTCCCAACTTGGAAATGTGAGCAGGCTTATATATTTCCCATTTCTTGACTGTTCTGGCAATTTTCCCTGAAAGGGAGGAAAAACCCTATAAAATTTCTGCTGGCCCCCCAAAGCAGAAACATCTGCTGGAATCATGAGTAGCTTTTTGGCGGTGCTGCACAGCCCCAGCCTGGAGTTGATTATCTTGCCTGCTTTACCAGTGTCCATTCAGTCAGTGAGGAACACACGGAAAATTTTCTGGGAAGACTCATTGTAAATAATGGTAACATAGAAGAGAAGAAAGAAGGAAATAGTTCAAGCTACTTTGGCCAATGTATTTTATGAGTTTTACAAACTCAAATCATTAGACTGCTAAACTGTTCAATTAGAAATAAGGATTAACACTATCTCCACACTGCTTGCTGTAAATACAGCTGCTTGGCAAGTACAAATAGAAGGACCAACAAATTGTTGGTTGACTTTATTTTCCTACCAGAAAAAATCATTTTGTGACACTCTGGGGAAAGGATTGGTTGCTGACAACCTGCCTGTAAGTTGCCAATTGCATGTTCCTGCATAGTGGAGTTGGCAGTGAGTAGCATTTTCTGGCTTGAGTACACAAGCATTTTATTCCTTGAAATAGTTTAACAGGTGTGAGTCAGGTCATGCTAGGAATGCTTTATATAGCAACATACTGAACTATTTCCTAAATTAATCCACTCCACCCAGTATACCACAGAACTCTTTGGTGTGCTGTCAATTCAAATGGTTACTTAACGCATGAAAATAACCCTTTGCATCTTCTAGCAATTCTGATACTTTATAGTTTTCTACCATGATTTTTTAATGAAACAACAGACAAGGTCCAAATGCTGTTATTCTAATGGGATTTGTATGGTAAAATTATGAACAGATTCAGTTGAAAAGACTGATATAAAGACTTAGAGTAGGGTTTCAATGCAGACCTAATATGCACATAAGGAGAGGTTAACAAGTAAGAGCAGAGAGAGCATTTGTAGAATAATGTTCATTGGTACAAGTGGAGGTGAACTACTTTCTGAAACACTGCATAAAATTTGACCACATGCAAAGCCCCTGGAGGCTTGTTAACTACCATGCACATTGCCGTGCCACTCTTTTTTTGATCTAAAAGTTCTAGGATAGTGCCAGGAATATGCATTCTGACAAGTTCCCTGGTATCAGTCACAGAACCGGCCTGGTAACCACACATTTTAAATCACTGTTCTAAGAAATAATGAGAGTAGCCATGTCAGAAACCTAGAAAGAATAACTCAGAGAGGCTTCTCAGATTGCCATAGTAATGGACTGATAACCAGTTGTCAATGATAGTACAGGGTCACTTTCTTCTAAGCCTGGGGGTTAAGTGTGTCTTCAACTATTGTGCATAAAACAAAGTTTATAGATTCATAGTAGGACAACCTAAGATAACCATTTAACCAAAGTATTCTCATTTTATTTCACCCAAGTGACAGCTAATTGGTGGCTCAGGGATTTTTCATATGAAAGTTGATTCTACTTTTGTACCATCCCAATAAACTTTAGAGACATTTTTACCACAGGTAAATCTCTCCTTTCAAGTTAGTCTCCTTCTCATCAAATTCTCATTTGTACATTATCTGCAACAAACTCTCTGGATCCCTGACATCTTTCTGCCAAGAGTCACACCTCAGAAAAGTGTCCTCATCTCTGCTCTCACCCACATTTATCACCTCTGAAATTTCTCCTTATTACTTTTCCACATTTGTATTTTTAAAAGTCTGTCAACAACTCTGCTTAGGAGATATGAACACAAACACCTCAGTTGCCTGTAGTATTTGAGAAGGTTGCTTTACCTTCAAAATAGTTGTAGAATAACTTTTGCACTAATATAGAGATTTGACTGAAAGTATTTTTTGGTAATGGATTAATCCTAAAAATCTATTTTAGTAATTTATTACATTCATATGGTTTATTTAAAAGACTAAGTATGACTGCAATTTTAAAAATAATAAATAGCTCCAGGTCAAGACTGATTTCTGGGGCTGGGGATTTAGCTCAGTGGTTGGGTGGCCTGCCTTGCAGCGGAAGGACCAGAGTTCAATCCCCAGTACCAAAAAAAAAAAAAAAAAAAAAAAAGACTGATTTCTGAGTACTTGGATCATTTAAATTTTAACCTTTTATTTTGAATACATTTTAGAGCTATAAGAAATTACCAAAACAGTACAAAGTCTCCTCACTTACATTTTGCTGCTTTACTTAATGTTAATACTTTCCATAAACTATGATATGATTAGCAAGTTTATAAATTAATATTGGTACTATATTATTAACTAAATTTCAGATCATTATTTGAAGCTCACTAATTTTTAGATTCAAATCTTTTTGTGTTCTGTATCCCACACTGCATTTAATGGTATGTCTGTGCAGTAACCTTAACTCCTCAGGCTTTTCTTTATTCCATGACCTTGACACATTCAAAGACCAATGAAGGATATGAAAGAACACAAATACAAATAGTAAGGAATGAACCTGCATTCTGTTGACAAGCTTATTCTTAGAATAATCTATTTTTTAAAGACATAACTAGAGAATAAGGCCATTTTGATTATGTTCTAAGCAAACCTATGGTATGCTGCTTAGAAACCCATGGACCGAGTACAGGTCTTCTCATGGCCATCATCAGAAGCAGTCGCTGTGACTTCGTCATCATATTTTGGTTTCTTATTTCTGCTAAAATTAATCCAATCAAAACCAGTAATAAGTAAATAAATAAAAATCAAGGAGATTTACAATGATTAACTGGTTGATACTTTATTTTACTGTACAGCTCTGGGATGAACAGCTTACTTTTTATAAATCAGGAAACTTTCCGCATTTAAGAGCCAATAGTCACATTCATAGCAAAAAGGTTTGATCACAATAGCAATATTAAAAGGACATATTTCTGGAAGAAAATAATGTAATGTGAAGGATATTTTTATTCTATCCAATTTGAAACCCCATTTGTTTTTAAGATTTTGTTTCCTTGTATATATAAAATAAATCTTTAAATGAAATGACTATGGATAACATACAATAGAAAGGTCAATACAGAATATTGTATTATACAATGATATTTTTTAAAATGCTGAAGTGCCTTTGGATGAAACTATGTAATGTAAATTTTTATGCAAGCTAAGAGTAAATTTCTCTAACACCTTGATCCTTCTAGACCAATACAAAGATAACCCCTAGAGTCTACTCTTCAAGTGTGAAAAGTATCTTTCTTTTCTTGTTATTGTAGTAATGATTTAGGACACTAAGTAATTCGAATAAGAAAAATAATCCAAACAAGGGAAATATTATAACTCCAAACCTGCTAGATGTCCAAAATTTGAGTTTCTATTCTCTAAAATTGGAGAATGAATTCTAGGCATAATGGATGTTCAGAGTAGGAAAAATTTGTTGAGAAAAGAAAGCTTCTGTCTAAGAGACAAAAGATGGACTAGGAAGTAGGTTGCCCACCTACCCCACTTTTCAGGGATGTTTTATAGGGTAAAGCAAGCCATGAGGTGAGACAGGCACAAAGTGGGACATAACTAAAAGACTCAGTGGAAAAAATCACAAAATGGATCAGAGGTGCCTCAAAACCACAATCAGCCAATTATAATACAAATATAGTCACCCAGGTAATAATGATTAAATTGAGATAAAATGGGAAAATAAATCACATAACAAGAATACAAGTAACTTCTGGAAAGGAAATGGGCTGGGGAGATTGATGCCTATTTAGAATATCAATCACTGCTATTCATTCCCAGAGGAAGAAGGTGGGTATAGTACATTTTCTCTTTTTATAATACTAACCAGATAATGTGTCTCAATTGTTTTCTATTCTGAGGGCTTAGACTTTTCTAATTGCCTTATAATAATTTCTAATTAACTTAGCTCATCTGCCTGCAATATTAACATAGAGGTCTAAATATTTGGGTATTAAAAGAAATAAAAGAAGGTCTGCGGTGTGACACATTAGCATGCACTGGTCTTTAGGTTTCATCATCAAAGAGAGAAAGAGGAAGAGAGAGAGAAAGAGAGAGAGAGAGAGGCTCATCGCTCAATGTTTTTTCCTTCACAAAGAGAAATTGTCATAATTCAGAGCAGAGAGGCTATGTTAAGCACCTAACAAAAATATGAAAGGAGACTAAAAGCCTTTGTGGCACTGACTCTCTCAACAGTTACAATGAAAGATTTAGCAAAGTTATAAAGAAGATTCAGTAATCTGGAAGAAATGAAAAGAACTTTAGTTATAATTTATATAGTAAATTAATGTATACTTGAAATATCTTAATAATAGGCCATAACATTTGGCAGTAGAACTCCAAAAGAATATTAGAAACACAGTCCAAAATGTCCATAATCTGGTGACTGGATAATGAAGGTGTGAATTTTTAAAAATAAATAGAGTACTACTCAGCCATAAAGAATGATAAACTAGAGATGTTTATAGATAAATGGATGCACATTGAGGCCATATTATTAAGTGAAATAAATAGGACACACGTGTATATACTGAATAGTTTATCTGGTGTGAAAAATGGAAACTGTAAATGAGGACAAAAATGTATAGCAGATAATGTGAAATGGGAAGAAAAAGCCCAGAGGGAAAAGGAAGGGGGGGAGGGGGAAGAGAAAAAAATGATCAATAAAAAGTGGGAACAAAGTTTTTGTAAATAGGGATGGGTGGAGGAATAGAAAGGAAGGAAGTTGAATGGGGGAAAAAAAACAACCAAGATATATCACGTACAGGTACAAATTCCCAAAGATGAATGTGATCATTATGTATATCTAAAATGTACCAAAAAACTTAATGAAAAATAATTACTTTGAAGATAATTATACACAGTGTAGTAATTATTGTTAGTCTGTTGGTTGTGAAATTTTGTTT
>NW_022900936.1:38972719-38979759 GCF_012274545.1 Fukomys damarensis
GCATGACATGCCTGTAATCCCAGCACTTAGGAGGCTGAAACAGGAGGATTGCTGTGAGTTCAAGACCAGCCTGGGCTACATAGTGAGCTCCAGGGAAGCCTCAATTACATAGTGAGACCCCGTCTCAAAAAAAATTTTTTTTAAATAATAAAACTAAAAAAAAAAGAATTTAAGAAACAGATTCAGGATTATATATGTAAGTACAAAGAAAATTTAATGGGTATAATAAATATGGTCAATAGACAAGGTATAGAGATATTTTCCAACACAGAAAATTAATGACTTTAATGTTGATCTTATAAATTACTAAAGTTAAACATCAAAGCACAGAGATTGAGTATACAAATTCCAGAAGAATATATCTAAGTGGTAAATGTTATTAGAATAATACAAACAAAAATAAAATTAAAAGTTTTTATCTGTAAGACTGGCAATTTATCAATAACAAACATCAATCATACTTTATTTTGTGGGGATAAATGAATAAAATCATATAGCTATAAATGTTGACATAAATTTGACAATTCCAGTCTGGAGAAACTATCCAATAAAAATTTAAAATGTAATATATGCAAATCTTTTCTTATATAACATCAAATGTACTACATAATTAGTTTTGTAAAAATCTGTGCTTTAGATGTGGTTTCCCTTCCCAAGTTCAAATCAAAATATAAAGGATGGTATGCCCAGTGTATTTCTAAAACTCAATTCCAAATGAGAACGGAGATTTGGACTTTGAAATACCATTAGCATATGGTTGGAGTTCTACTGATAGGATTAATGCTCTCATAAAAAGTGATAGAAGAAATCTCTCATATTCTCTCTCTCTCTCTCTCTCTCTCTCTCTCTCTCTCTCTCTGCAGTTTTGTCTCTTCTAACTCCCTCTTGAAAAGATGGTCAATTCACCTGCAGCTCTAAGGGCTTAGATGGCTGTTTCCACTCTTCCAGAGCTACATGATTTGGTCCCCTACTGGGTTCAAGTGATCCTGTTCTGGGATTTTTTTAGTGATTCTCTCTTAAATGCTTGATATTTGTCCCTTTTAAGGAGCTGGGTCCTTCAGATGTTAAATTATGAAAGAGCATATGTTTCTGAGGGGGTAACCATGAAAAGTAAGCAGATAATAAAAATTAAACAAATAATTTATCTTCCCTGAATATATGTGGGGCTTCTTGGTTGCCTGACCTGAACTGATACTACAAAATGAAGCACACAAATCTATTCAGATGTAAGCAATCAAGAAAGCAGAAGGCCAGGGAATGTTCTGCATGATGACATGATTATAAATGACAGCTGCTTTTCAAATTAATAACATATTTTAGGTTGAGTCCTTTATTGTGTCTGATATAACCATGATCATGAGTTACTGTATTAAAAAGAAAAGGGATCTTCAAAAGTAATGTCTGTAGCTTTAATAAGTTTTCCTAAGAAAGATAAAATAAAAAATAAAGCCTACACTTTTACAGGTATACATATGCTTGCATATTTTTAAAGGAATGGAGACTGTAAATATAAGCTTTTGTATTAGTCAGCTTTCCTGTTGCTAGGGCAAATTATGTGATATACACAATTTAAAATAAGAGTTTATTTTGGCTCATGGTTTAAGAAGGTCCGGCCCATGTTCAGCTGGCTCTGTGACAGGTCCAGTGGAGCAAAGTGGCTCAATCCATGGAAGCTAAGAAGCAGATTGAAAGGAAGGAGGATGAAAGAAAAGCAAAATCCCCCTGATCATACCAACAGCGTCCTATCTTTTCACCTTGATCCTTCAACCATGTCATCTCTGCTTCAGATCCAACAGCCCATGGATTGAAATTTGTGAGTTCATGAGCTGAACCAAATCTCTCTTCCTTAATATAGTTCAGATATTTTGTGCTAGTGATGGAAAAACTGACACAGAAAATTGGTACCTTAGAAAGTAGGATACTTTTTGTACTACACTGTAAAATGTGGTTCAGAATCCTTTTTAACTGGCTTGTAGCGGGAGTTTGAAAATGGTTGGAGATGTGTAATAGAGAAACCATAGACTACTTGAAGTAGAGTTTCATGGAAGATTCTGGTTATAGATGAAAATACCAGAATGAGGAAAGGAAATGGTAGCATTGACATCAGGCTCAGCGAGATTGCAGATGGGAAAAGGGGCTCTAATGAAACTCGGACTACAAGCCATTTGTGTTACATTCTGGGGACAAAAATGTGTCTTCATTTTACCCGTGTCCTAAGACTTTGTACGATGCTGTCTTTAAAAGTGGTGAACTGGGCCAGAGATTTAGCTCAGTGATTCAGCTCGTGCCTCACAAGTGCAAGGTCTAGAGTTCAATCCCCGGTGTCAAAAAAAGAAAAAAGGAAAAAAAGTGGTGAAAAATACAGAGACAAAGCATGCAACAAATTTATAGTTTATCAAGAAGGAAAGCACATTTATAGATGGAGACAAGATCAATGCGTTTGCTAAAAAGATTTACCCCATTAAATGAAGGGAAGTTCTTTGTATCAGGACAATAAAAAGATGCCTTGAGGGTATTTTGGAAATGAGCAAGACCCCACTTATTACAGGCTCAAGAGCACAAAAGCAAAAACCTTTCATTTGAGAAGAGAGTGCCAAGGGAGAAGAATTTTAAAATCTTTAAAATACAAGAGTATATAACATGCCCTTGCCAATACCTGAGGAGTCTATTGAAGATGGATAGCTCAGCTCTGCAAGAGCCAATATTGGGAACAATTGTTCTCACAGAGACTGGGGAAAATCATTAACTTGTGCCAAGACTCCCTACATCTTATATCCCTTCATGTCCTACAGTCTCTCACCTCTTACATGGGTGCCACAAAGTGAGGCAGTATTGATCTCAGTGTATGCTTAAAGCTTTCCTGAGTTTTTACCAATAGAGACATTGGTAAATGGGATGCAATGATTTAGCAGTATCAGTGTGTTAGCTTTTTATTGCTATCGTAAATACCTGAGAAAAGCTACTTAAAGGGAAAGCTAATTTTGGCTAATGGTTTCAGAGGTTTCAGTCCATGTCCAGCTGGCTCATTGTAAGCAGACCTCTGGCAAGATAGAAACACCGTGACAGAAAGGAGAACTAGAGGAAACTTGCTCACCTCATAACAGCCAGAGAAAGAAAGAGACAGAAACATTCCATAGACGAGATATACAGTAAGTCCTTAATTTACCAATGAGTACTATTACAAAAGAACACTTGTAAGTTGGATTCATTTGTAAGTTCAACAAAGTGAGTCTTATATACCTTTGACACAAATATACAATGTTAAGCTTAAAAAAACACAAATACTCTACACTATCACACTGTACAGTAAGCACACAGCACCACAACTGTGACAATGTCTAGCATACATGTGAACTACTTCTGTGATTTGTTCACATCTTTTGATGTTTGTAATGTGAGGTCCATTCATACCCATGAAAATTCACAACTCGACTGCTCGTAAGTCAGACACCTATTGTGCCTATCAAAGCCCCACTCCCAATGACTTACTTCCTATAAATGGCTACCATTTCCTAATAGCCCATTCAAACATTGATGAGATTACTGCCCTTAAGATTCACTCACACACCCTCGTAGGCCCACCTCTGAAGATTACAGTCATTAAGCATCATTTCACAAAGTCCTATCATTCTTGCCAAGACAACCATGCAAATGATCACGATGGTCTGTAGTGGTGAATCCTAAGAAAATCTAAATATTTTCAGCACAATGCTTCATATATCCACTATATATGGACTGGCACTAATAATCCACCCAACTGGATCTCTATGTCTGGAGAAGACTTTATCACTTTATGTCTCATATGTTGGCATTGTGTTTGTAGGTGAAATTAGTATAATATACTCAAAAGTATGTCTATATTGTTGACATTTATTAGACATGTCTTCTTATGAATCAGCTTTAAGTGTTCATTAAAGCTGACAGGAGACACATTATATTAATATTCAATGACTGAGCCTCATTATATCTGTGGCATTTGTCTCACTGATATTGCATCATGTCATCTTTATCAAGCCAGCAAACAAGAGAAAAACATGAAGGAAGTGGTCATGTATCTTAGAAAATTTGCCCCCAAAAAGACTCATGTCACTTCCTGTCATATATTAATAAGATCTACTCACTTGGATTCAGTTAACTTCAAATGAGCCTGGAAAATATATTTCACCCTTGATCCTAGCTACAATCTTTTTTTTTTTTTTTTTTTTTTTTTTTTTTTTTGAGGCAGAGTCTCACTATGTAGCCCAGGCTGGTCTCAAACTCGCAGCAATCCTCCTTCCTCAGCCTCCCGAGTGCTGGGATTACAGGAGCACACCACCACACCTGGCCCTAGCTACAATCTTAACTACAAAGATAAACATGCATGGAAGACTAATTTCTGTAACATGTATAATTGCTCTCTGATGGTAGCTTCTGGAATTGCAGGTACTAATTACAGAAGATGGCAAATTTTCACCTTATACACCTTATCTGAGTGTAGTTGTTGAGAAACAAACAGGGGAACATATTTTGACATCAAAAACTAAGGTGTAATTTCAACATTTTTATACAAGGAAATATATCAAAAATACTGTGCTATAGTGTCAAAATTTTTCACTGGGATACAAGATCCCAGTAATGAATGTAACTGTACTGTCTACCTAGAACGTACCAATAAATTTCAAAAAAAATTTTTTTCACTGGAATACACGGGAGGAACAATTACTTCTTTTTAAAATTTCAATACACTGCCAAATTTGCATCAGAATATTTTGACTTTAGTAAAAACAATAAAAAGTTTGGATTTAAATAGTATCAAAGTAAGAGTTTATATTTAAAACATTTTCATAAATTCTTGAATAACATTCCATCCCTGTACATGACAGGATCAAATCCAAAGAGAAGAAAATTACTTTATACTTATATTAATAAACACTAGAAACTCAAGCCATAGAATGTATATAATTTTCCATTTTCTATTTCATGTGATTTAATATTTACATCTGAGGACTTCAGTGTGAGACGAATGTGATAATTTCAAGTCCAAGAAAGTCATTATCAGAGAAACAACAGGGAAGTCTAGAAATAATTGTAAATACATGAGTCACTTCCCATATGTGCACAAGAAAAGGACTGCAAATCAATACAGCCCAGCAGTAAATACAATAGAGCCTCTGCAGTGTGAGCTCTAAGTGTGAGCATGAATCATATGCAATACAGATGATATCTCATAATGTCCCCTATCCAATTTGTCTCTCCCAGTACTTTCAGTTTTTTATGAAATACACACATACAGTCAAATGGTGCCCAAGTTTAAATCAGAAGCATAATAAACACTGGAAAACTCATCTATTGATATCACTGCATATGGAACTAGAAACTAGCAGAAAGTTGCAAACTTGAGCCCTATTCTCCACCTTGTATTTTTTTATTACTGTAAAAGGTTTTCTTATCTAGTAGGACTAACTGAAAATTTAAGTCACTCGAGAAGAAAACAGCAAATATATTTAGTTTATTGCTCTCCATCCAAGATTATTAGTATAACCCACAATAATGTTGATTATAACTAAAAATGTGCAAAAGGCTTGTTATGGGAACTATTAGTATATAAGTGCTTTGAACCTTAATCTGGTTAACTTTGAGATTGGTATGAGAGACATCTAGGACAGTAGTAAACACATTTCCAGCTGAGTCTGCCTGGGTCGTGGGGACATACCTTGGGGACTATATGTGGTCTGCCGTCCATCTCTGGATATTCCCTGCTCTCTTTTCGGCTTCCCTCTGGTGAGCAGCTTTCTTCTGCTATACCCTTTTGCTGTGATGTGTCTGCCTGGGAGCCATCCAATCATGGACTGAAACTTCTGAAACCGTAAGCCAAACAAAATTATTTTTCTTTTAAGCTATGTGTGCCAGGCATTTTGTCCCAAAAACAAAAGCCTGACTCATTCACAAGCCTAGATCAGTGTCTGTCTGGCATATGGAAAACATTGCATAAGTGTTAGCTACTGAGAAAAATGGGAAATTACTTATAACAGTGGGATTAATGTACTAGCTGTTATTTTCAGATGTTTAAAACATGACAAAGTCTAATATTTGCTCTCAAAAGAGTAACGTGAGAGCACACAAGTGGTTCTTTACAGTGTCTGTTTGCTAAACTAGTGTCTCATTAGAAAAATGAAATACACACCCTCTCTGCACATAGCCTGTGAAAGCTCTGCCAGCATGGAACACATTAGGCTTCATCAAAATGCTTTTGGAGTCCCTGAAATGCTCTGTTACAAGAAAGCCACAACAGAACCAATTATTAAATGACTAGAGAGATAAATGTAACTATTAATACCACACACCTGCTGTTCTTCTCTCTGCACTTTGATCTAACAGATGATGATTTGTAATGGCACAACCTCAACACCCACCCACCTGTAGTTTATTAGGAAATCAGCCAAGTAACAGTACTGCTTAGTTACTAGCAGCAGGGAGGTAGACACTCAAAGAGTCAATTTAATGCCATTTCACAGGTGATACCTTCATCTACAAATCAACCTTAGCACCTGGGCTGCCCTCCTCCATGCAGGGTTTGACCAGTGATATGCAAATTAAGCATTCCTGAGGGCATATGCCTCTTCCTGTTCAGAGCCTCTGGTTTTATGTATTATCATGTAGCTCTTGAAAGAAATGTAAGAATGAATTATCTTTGCAGTGTGTGTTTGCCCAGTGCATGCCTCAGGAGGGGAAAGTACATTAAATATTTACCTTCAGTATTTTTTAGACACTTTTTACATTTCATCTGGTAGCAGAGCCTTTAAAGATTTTCTTAAAGCATATAAACAAACATATAACTACTTATCCCCTTGGAGGACAGAAGGTATCAGGTGTTGGCTGCAGTAAACATTGCAGCAAAAAATAAAATCATGATATGATTCTTGCAATACAAAAATTGCAATTTTCATGGAGGATTTGTATTAATTTATAAATTTCATTTACTGGATTTTCATTTACATCAAAACACTGTTATCATAAATTAACAGTATAGAAGCAGGTGTATTTTTGTGGTTATATCTTTA
>NW_022900936.1:38979814-39000808 GCF_012274545.1 Fukomys damarensis
ATATATAAAAGAAACCAGGGTCATCAAAAAAATTATAGGAGAAAGGAAATAAGGGAAAAGAAAAAATATGAAAAAAGGAAAAAATAGAAACAAAGTCTGTAAATGGGGGACGTGGGGTGGGGAGAAGGGTAGGGGTATGGGGGAAAAATGAGAACCAAGATCTGTCATGTAAAGGTACAAGATCCCAATGATAAGTGTAACTGTACTGTATACATAAAATGTGCCAATAAACTCAATGAAAAAAAATATTGCAACCAAAACAAGATTTCAATGTCCAATGTATCTTTAATTCTCTGTGAAACTTTAACATATATTCAGTGACCACAAAATAGTGATGCTTTCATAAAGCAAGGGATGCCTTTTTAAAAATTGTCTAAATAATATATGATCAAATTATCTTCTTCATGGCGTCTAGTTCTACTTGGTAGACAATATTCTTATTATTATAAAAATTTTAAAATCACAAGTAAAATTATTTTGAGCTTGAAACACATGTCACTAGAGTCATTACCATGTCACTTAGAAAATTTTAATACTATCATACATTTTCCTAATATAGCCATTTTTATAGGAAAAATGGCATTATTCCTTAATCTACAATTGTTATTGATCATCTCTATCTTATATCTAAATAGTGACAAGTTCCTCGTAACTAGGTATTCATGGGCTACCATGAAGAATTCAGTAGTTTTATAAAAGAAAACTAAATACAGATTGTGATAAACATCACATTTGAAATGAACCTATGTACTCTACATTAAGTTTGCAATAGCATTCTTTGATATGTAGTCACAATGATATTTAAATATTTTATATTTTAGGTGTCACTGCTTCACAGAGTCCCTAAACACTTACTGGCCTAAACAACCACAATTTTACTGCTCTTATTTCTATGGGTGAAAAATGAGGGCCAAGCTCTTCAAGGACAGGTGTTCTCTGTCTTGTGTGGTTTTTAATTCTCATGGCCCAATTGGAATTGAAGATTCAAGTTAAGATCCATATGCCTAGGGCCTCAATGTTTTCTGTCAGCCTAAGATGCTTTAGTTTTTCTCCACTACTCTCTTGCCCATGCATTTTGTTGTTTTCTAGGAACTCTGTCTCTAAAAAATTATTCAAGACTTCTCTCCTTGAGAGCTCAGAAGAGCAAGAAAGCAAGAGTAGAAACTATGGGGCCTGTCACCATGTCACTTTCTCTTACTTTCATGCATCAAAACAAGCAAAAAGCCCAACTGAGAATAAAGGGAGATGAACCAGTCCTCTTGATGAAAGGAGACATGTCCACAGAGAGGAACCACCGGAATTGTTGACCACCATTGGACATAGTAGTATTACCATACAGCTACATTTTGAACTAATTACCTGTGCTTTTTTCTAATGCTCTCTGTCCCTGTCCAATGGAATAAATTGTGCTACCTAGTGAATTATAGTGTGCTGAATAAAATTAGAAACTCCTTGAGTCTAACTTGTTTATTTCATCTAAGATATACAGATAGACATTTTACTAGTTCTACCAGGTATGAAACCCAGCAAGGACACATGAGCAGTGAAGTGTAAAGGACCCAGCTGTAAACTTTTACACACATCTTCCTGAAACAGAGCCCGCACCCCCGTCTTCATGGGTCCCAATCCAGAGACAAAGTACATCCTGTGTGACAAAAATAAACGAACATAGGGAGCTGCACATGGAAGTTACTAGACCCCTGATGCTTTCTTTTGTTATCTTTCTTGCTCTATGCTTTATCATCCCATTTTATTAAAGCGTTATGCTAGTATGCTCAGTGAACTCTTCTAACTTCAATTATTGAACCTTATGTAAATTTTTACTGCTACTATTTTAGAAAGTTAGTTATAACTCAGTATTAAAAACAAAGTAATATATCCATTCATATTTAAAATCCACACGCAAAACCTGTACATTAGTGAACCTCATAATCTAACAAAAATTTTTTTAATTGCAATCTGAATTTTTCCATTCCTATTAGAGGTAGACAAAAATACTTGCTTTGTATGAACATTAAAATTACTACTAATATTACTATGATAATTCTGATAGCTAAAATTCATTGAATGTTTACCATGAACTCAGCATTATATCATTTAGAAGTTAAAAATTCTATATGAGATATTTTAAACTATACTGTTACTTTTTATAGAATTTCAAATATAATATATAATTCTCCAAGCACATTAATATTCCAGAATCAACTGACTTTGCTGGATATCTACATATGCTAAGTCTAATATTTCTGCCTTATCTTATTTTGAAGCATTTGCAGTTATAATACTAATAGACTTTGTAAACTTTTCTTTACCAAGAACGTGTTTCTATGGGATATTTCTAAACCATGTTTCTTTCTAGAGAGTTTGATTACTTTCATTTTAAAAAATGTATAAATAATTTTTCTAGGATATATTTTATACAAAATATGTCTTACCACATGACACCTATGGCATATTTACTAAAATGGAAATATTAATATATCCTCTGATTTGGAGTCCAATTTTAGCAATAAAAGAAAGGTTCCCTGAATCTAGAAGAATGAACTCCCTTAAAAATTATTCTTTCTTTGCAAAGAGCTTTCCTTTACAGTAACTTTAAAGTGGAATCGTATTTTCTTAATACTCACCTCACAGGACATTTTTATCTCCTTCTCAGAACATTTGGCACTGAATTAAAAAAAAATTCATCAGGCTGAAGATATCATCTGTGTTGAATTTTCAAACTTGTTTTTCAGAAAACACCATGTGGTTTTGAGAGTTTCCTTTTTATCTGGGGCAATTATGTGTCGTGGAATTGACAACATCTACTTTTTAAAAACAACTTTATTAGTACTCTTTTATACACATAATGAACATATTCATCATATGGAATTTGTGCCTATACATAATATATTTTGAGTCTTCGTATTTGGATTTTTTTTTTTTTATTCAATATTGAAACCAGGCATGATAAGCTACTCAGGAGGCTGAGGCAGCAGGATTACTTGAGCCCAATAGTTTAAGACCAACCATGGCAATATAGCAAGACTTGGACTATTATAGATGATGACAATGATATTGTTGATGATGACAGATAGATAAATATACATAGAGATAGAAGATAGATGATAGATAGATAGATAGATAGATAGATAGATAGATAGATAGACAGATGCCTCAATTGTTGATGTTCAAACCTTTTCTCCATAATCAAACCACAAATCTAACTTGAAAAAAAACCTGTACATCTCACTGTGGACAAAAAGGGGTGACACTTCAGTCTAAGCACCACTCTTGACAAGACAAACATATAGTGCTTGTATTAGTGCGTTAAAACCATTGATCACCGTGCTTTTTTCTCATTTTATTTGCATAAAATATTGTAACCATGTCTCCAAAGAAAGTTAATATTACCAGCTGTAAAGCTAAGAGGAAAACAGACCCAAGGTAGAGGTAAAGAAAGAAATCATTGCAAGATTTATTAAAGTCCTGGAAAAATGAATTCATTAGTGTACATTTTGGGCCTGAGAACCAATTATTTGGTTTTTATTATTTCTTATGGGAAAAATATATTTAGTTCCTGAACTTTCTGGCACTTGAACATGAACGTGGAGCAAACTGAGTTCAACAACTGAGGTATCACAATATGTTTATATATATTCAAACACTTTGAAACTCAACTCATACCTCAATTCCATGTATGCTGGTTGCTAGACATGTGGCTCTGGGACTTAACTGTTTACCCTGCTGGTTTTTGGTCTTGCTTCTTATTCTGCTCTTTATCGCTATTTTTCCATTTTAGAATAAGGATTTGCCATATGCTATTGTAATTTGGGATTAAGTAACTTGCTTCTATTGAGATTCACGGCTAAGAGTTTGTTTTGATTCTCAAAGGAAACATTGACTTTCTAGAACTTTAGGGAAAGGAATATTACAGTTCATGTTGTACACAGAATAGTTGTATCATGTTAGGTAGGCTTATTAACTTACTATCTTTTTTAGAGATTGAGCATGATTTAAGGAGATACCTTTCTTTCTCTTTTTTTTTGGGGGGTGGGGGTCACCAGGGATCAAACTCATGTGCTCACCCTTTCAAGGCAGGTGGCAACACCACTGAGCTAAATCCCTGACCCTAAAGAGATGTGTTTCTGTATCAACTTGACAAGGCTTGGGTGGAACATGGCAATCAAGCTCACTTGGTGCTCTTGGGAGCTGCTTGCAGAGTTAGGAAAGCACACGCCTGACTTCATCTGTGTAGGCACGCTCCTTAAGAAATCACGCCCTTAAAGCCTGTATCTGGTCCCTGGCCCCTTCTTCTAGGGCATTGCTCTCTTGCTCTTCTTTCTGGTTATTATGATCTAAGAGGCTCTGCTCTGTGTCATGACTTATGCCCCTCCCAAGTTTCATGTGCTCATAGGTGGGGATTTGGGGAGGTGTTTGTATCATGGGGATGTGATACTGATCAGTGTATTGGTCCACTGATGAGTTTATAGCTGAATGCTGTTTGGGAGGTGAAGCCTGATTGAAGGAGATGGATCAATGTGCATGTTGACTGAAAAGGTGTATTTCTCTCTCTCTCTCTCTCTCTCTCTCTCTCTCTCTCTCTCTCTCTTCTGACATCCCTCTGTTTCCTCTCTGCCACGCTACAAGTTATTTCTCCTTTGCCATGTTACCCTACCCTGGAACCAGCCAACTATGGACTGAAACCATTATAAACCATGAGCCAAAATAAATCTCTACCACTTTAATGAATGGATGTCAGGTATCGTGTCTTAGAAACAAAAAACAACTAAAGTATCCAACCACTTCACTTTTTTATCATAATGTTTTTTCCTTGGAGCTAGCAAATAGTAAACAATCCTGTGACCTCAAGAGCCAAAAATAAACCGCTTCTTCTTTAAATTGAGTGTCAGACTGTTTGTTCCAGTAGTGATAAATGTGACTGACATAATAAGGTTAAGTATCACTCCAAACATCTTAAGTGTGGTCTGTACATAGGGTGGACAGTTAGAGAGATATGAGCAGTGATACAAGTGGATGCTTTGGTGAACTCTGTAGAGATAAGCAAGAAATAGTGGGAAGAGCTCTGGCCTTGACAAAAAGATAACCAACCATAAACTACAAACAAAGGACAATTAGGGACTGTCTAGCTCTGGATACAGACACAGTGGATCTAATTCCCCTTTCTAAAGTAACTCTGCTTAATTAAAATATGAGTAAAGCTTCATTATGCCTTGCATCACTTGCATCTAACCGAAGACCTGGAACCAAGCTTAGGCTCAGTGGACACTAACTAGAAAAGATACAGTGATGAAAGGAAGCTAGGTGGATCAGGGGAATCTTGGGGCAGAACTAAGCCTACTGCATACCATAATGAGACGTTCCTCCACCAAGTCATCATCTTTCACAAACTTGTGACAACCCAGCTTGTCTATCAGCCATGTCCTGCTTTGCAATTAAACTCCGCATTCTCTGAGTCAATACTTTGTTTGCACACAGTCTTTAATCATCAGGTGAGGTGGCCATGAGATTTCTTTTCCCTGGACTGCTAAGAACCAAGATGGTAAAAATTATAATATCTTCCTAAAATGTACAGTGCAGAAACAAAATAAAAGAGCAATTTAACAGTGAAGAAATACTACCTTAGCCAAGTGATCAAGGTAAACATCAACAGTAATAATCATTCTGATAGAATATACCATCAATTAAGTGTTACAAAATAGTGCTTTGCCTTTATCTCCCCAACCCATGAACTCAATCTAAACATGAGAAAACATAATGGAGGGAAATTTTAAAACAATAATCCCTAATACCATCAATTCCAGCTAATAACATACAGAGGCAAATAAGAAGATCACAAAGTACACCTAATGAAACAGTAAGCAAAACTTCTGCCTGAAATTAGATCACAACTAAAAATTTAGAAAATCATATTACTCAATGATACAATCAGCATAAACCTAACTTAAATATTGCAAAGTTAAATTTGATATGTATTTACATTTTAAACTATTTTTAAATAAGTAATTAATTTTATTGGTACAATCATCGCTGGAAATTTGCACCTTTACATAATCCATCTTGGTTGTTATTTTTTCCCGCATTCCACTGCCCTCCCTTCAACCCCTCCAATCCCTCTACACCTCCCTAGCTACAAAAACTTTGTTTCCATTTTTTTTCTCCTCACATTGATTCCATCCCCTTCTTTCTTTTCACCTACCTTCCCGCTTTCCCTTCCCCCTTGCACATTTTCTTCCTATTTCACATTATCTGTTATAGCTTTCAGTCCTTATTTACACTTTCAGAGTCTCACACTAGAGAACCTATTTGGTATTTACACATATGTGACCTATTTGTTTCACTTAAGAGTATCACCTCAATGTGCATCCATTTAACTATAAATGTCTCTAGTTTCTCTCTCTTTATGGCTGAGTAGTACTCCATTTTATTAAAAACACACACACATACACACACATTTTCTTTAACCAGTCTCCAGTTGATGGGCAATTTGGGTGTTTCTGGTTTTTAGGTATCATGAATTGTGCCACTATGAACATGGGTGCGCACATATCACTGTGGTTTGATTCTCTTAATTCTTTGGGGAAGATACCCAGCAGGGAAATAGCTGGGTGAGATGGGACTTCCAATCCTAGTTAATTGAGGTATCTCCATACTGATTTCCACAGTGGTTGCACCAATCTACACTCTCAACAGCAGTAGAACATCTGGTCTTTCCCCACAGCCCTGCTAGCATTTGTTATTGGTTGATTTCATGATAGCAACCATTCTTTCTGGGGTGAGGTGGAATCTCAGTGTTGCTTTCATTTGCATGTCTTGAATGACCAGTGATGCTGAAAATTTTTTCGTAGTTTGCTATTTCTACTTCTTTGTCTGAGAAATGTCTGTTCATTTCAAATACCCATTTTTGTGTTGGGTCTTCAAATTGGGGGGGTCTGATTTTTTTAAAGTCCTTATATACTCTAGAAAGTAGACATTGAGGAAGAGCTGGTGAAAAGTTTTTTTCCAACTGTGGGTGGTCTTTTCACACTATCAGTCCTTTCTCTTCATGTGCACAAGCTTTTAAACAACATGACATCCCACTTGTTTTTTGTTTTTTGTTTTTTTTTTTTTTTTTTTTTTTTTTTTGGCTAGGTCACAGGCAACTGAGTTTTGTTCATAAAATCTTTTTCTACACCAATGTATTCAAGAGTTCTGCCTAACATCTCTTTTAGCCAGGTTAGTGTTTCTGTTTTAATATTTAGAACTTTGATCCACTTCGATTTTAGTTTAGTGCATGGTGAAAGATACAGATCGAGTTTTAATCAATGGCAAGTTGAAACCCAGTTTTTCTAGCACCATTTATTAAAGAGGCTATCTTTTCTTGCGTGAGGGTGTTTGGCTCTTTTGTCAAAGATGAGGTGGTGGAGTGTGTCTGGAGTTGTTTCTGAATCCACTAATCTGTGCCACTGGTCCTCATGTCTGTTACTTTGACAGTACCATACTGATTTTAACACAGTAGCCCTACAGCATAGTTTCAAGTTGGGGATTGTGATACCCCCCTATCTTGTCTTTATTGCCCAGAATTGCTTTTGCTAGGTCTCTTCTTGTTCCAAATGAATTTTTGCATTGTTTTCTCAAGTTCTGTCAAGTACACTGCTGGGATTTCAATTGGGATTGCATTGAATCTATATAGCTGTTTTGGAAGTATGGCCATTTTCACTATGTTGAGTCTTCCTAACCAGGAGCAAGGGATGTCTCTCCATTTTCTGATATCCTCTTCTATCTCTTTTTTCAGAGAACTTTAGTTGCCAGAGCACAAGTCTTTGATTTCTTTTATTACGTGGATTCCTAGGTATTTTAATTTTTGAAAGCTATTATGAAAGGAATGTATTGCCATATTTCTCACTCAGTGAGTCAGGTTTTTGTTTTTGTTGTTGTTGGGTTGTTTTGTTTTTGTTTTGTATTTTTTTTAGAAAAGAAAAGCTATTTTTTTGTGTGTTGGTCTTGTATCCAGCTACTTTGCTGAATTTGGTTACTAAGTCTGGAAGACTTTTGTTGGAGTTCTTAGGGTCTTCTAAATATAGTATCATGTCAACTAAAACTAATAATAATTTGACATCTTCATTTCCTATCATTATTCTTTTTAAGTTTTTCTCTTATTAATTGCTGTGGCTAGTGTTTCCAAAACTATATTGCGTGGTGGTAGTGGACATCCTTGTCATGTTCGTAATTTTAGTGTGAAGGATTTCAATTTCTGACCATTCATGTAACATTGGTTTTTCATAGATGGCTTTTATCAGATTGAGGAAGAGACCATCTATTCCAGTTTTGTGTAGGGTTTTTATCATGAATGCATGTGGGGCTTTTTCAAATGCTTTTTGTGCTTCTACTGAGATGGTCATATGGCTTTTGTCCTTGACTCTATTAATATAGTGTATTACATTTATTGATTTGCATATGTTGAACCATCCCTATATCCCCAGGATGAATTCCACTTGGTTATCTTCTGCATTCTATTCTTGATGATCTTCTGCATTCTATTTGCCCGTATCTTATTAAGGATTTTTGCCTTTATGTTCATTAGTGTGATTAGCCTATAGTTCTCTTTTTCAGTTGGGTCTTTCTCTGTTTTCGGGATCAAGGTGATGCTTGCTTCCAGAAATGAATTTGTAAGTATTGCTTCCCCTTCAATTTCATTGAAGAATTTAAACAGTAGTGGCAGTAGTCCCTCTCTAAAAGTCTCGTAGAATTCAGCAGTGAAGCCATCAGGACCAAGATTTTTCTCAGTTGGTCAATGAATTTTAATTACATTTTCAATTTCATTGATTGATATTGGGTCATTTAGTATTTTTAGGTCATCTTTGTTCAACTTTGGTAATTCATCCATAACTGGGAATCTGTCCATTTCTTCTGCATTTTCCATCTTATTGGTATATAGGTTCTCAAAGTAGGTATTGATGATCTTCTGGATTTCTGCTAGGTCCATTGTAATTTCACCCTTTCCATTCCTAATTGAATGGATTTGTGTCTCTTTTTTCCCCTTTTTTTGATAAGCTTGGTGAAGGGTTTGTCAGTTTTATTTAGCCTTTTGAAGAACCACCTCTTGGCTTCATTGATTTTTTTTTTTTTGTATTGTTCTCTTAGTCTCCATTGCATCATTTTCTGCTCTGATCTTTACAATTCCTTCCCTTGTTTGAACTGTAGGTTTTTTTCCTCCTCTTCTTTTTCTAGAATCTTGAGGTTCAGCATCAGGTTGTGCCATTGAGCTCACTCTGATTTCCTAATATGAGAATTCACTGTTATGTATTTCCCCCAAAAGACTGTTTTCATTGTGTCCCATACATTCCGCTAAATTGTATTGTCATTGTCATTCAATTGTAGGAACTATCTGATTTCTTCTCTAATTTCCTCTGATACCCATTAGTTATTCAGAAGTGTGTTGTTCAATTTCCATGTGTTTATGAAATTCTTGAGGTTTCTTTTGCTATTGATCTCCAATTTCATTACACTGTGGTCTGATAATATACAGGGGATAACTTCAATTCCTTTGCACTTACTTAAACATGTTCTATGAGTGAGTATGTGGTCTATTTTGGAGAATGATCCATGTGCAGCTGAAAAGAATGTGTATGCTGATTTTGTGGGGTGGAACACTCTGTAAATGTTTATTAAGTTCCTTTGTTCAAGACTTTGATTCAGTTCTAGTATTTCATTGTTTATTTTTTATCTGGTTGATCTATTTGGTTTTTTTTTTAAGCAATATCATTTATTTTTCCTGAGCCATTATTTTTTATATCAAACATGCAGGCTTTCTTACCTTGTTCACTCATAAAACCCTTAGGACAGCATGGCAAAGTCTAAGATCCCCTCCCCAGGAACCATGCACTTACCCATGTATACTTCTATGAGTGCACATACACATTATAGACTGACAAATGTTTGGACACATATCAGAGAACAAAGTCTTTTTATAAGTCTGAGAAAAGGATACTTTAGAAGCTAAAAATCATAATTCTCAATATTTTTATTAATAACATAATGGTCCTCAGTGTAGTTTTAGTTTTCTCAAAATTACCATCATTTTTTTTAATCCTCAAGGTTGTTCAGAGCAGTTTGCTTACAAATTAAAAATTTAGTCCACTGGGAGAGAGCTTAACATGATTTACTGAATAATACTCTGTTTTCATGTTTTACATAATTAAGTCATTAAGTTTGCCCAAATGTAGTCCCATCCTGTCTTAACTTGTGGGACTCTCTGAATAACTTACATTTGATAGAATGAAAACAGCTGGAAACTATAAAACCATGGAGGACAGGGACAAGGGGAAAAAATGAGAACCAAGACCTGTCATGTAAAGGTACAAGATCCCAATAATGAATGTAACTGTACTGTATACCTAAAATGTACCAATAAACTCAATGAGAAAAAAAAAGTAAGAAAATGTTTCAAGAAGCAAATACAAACAAGAAAAATACAGGAGCCAACCTGAAGGAGCTTCTACTTGACAAAGCTGGAGAAATCATAGCAACAAAATGTAGTGTTGAGTTGTAATCCATAAAATATAGCAAGTATCCATGAATCAATCCAAATACAAATAATTGAATAAATCTCGAGTCAATTTTGGTAATTTCCCTCATTCCCTGAAAATAATCAGTCTTGAAAACTATGGACCAGAGATATCAGCACACATCAGATTGCACCTGCCTCATCTGCCTAAGAGTATCCACTGAGCAAGAGAATAGTAATGGCAGGAAAAGCAAGGAGGGAATGGTGGGGCTAGCATTTTTCATCTCTAGTTTTCAAGGCTGATTATTTTTGGGCTAGGTCTTCTTTTGCTTGATCTATTTGTGACAGAGGGGTATTGAGGGCCCCCACTACTGTTGTATTAGTGTTTCTAAGAATTTTCATGTCAGCTAGTATTTTTTATATAGTTTGTCGCACTAGTGTTTGTTGCATACATATTTATGATTGTCATCTCTTCCTCTTGGATTGTTCCCTTTCCAAAGATGTAGTGTTCTTCTTTGTCTCTCTTAATTAGTGTTGGTTTGAAATCCACTTACTCTGCAGAGAAGATAGCTACTCCAGCTTTTGGGGGGTTACTATTGCATGGACTATTCCTTTCCACCCTTTAGCTTTCAGTGTATGAGTTTATTTTTTAATTAAGTGTGTTTCTTATATGCAGCATATTGTTAGATTTTTCTTATTGATCCATTCTGCCAATCTATGTCTTTTGATTGGTGAATTGAGACCATTAGCATTGATGGTTATAACTGATATGTACTTATCCTTGTCATGACTTTTTCTCTCTGTTGGATTCTCCCCCTTTGCATTTAATTTCTTGTTGTGCCTGATGGCTTCATTCTGCTGGACTTCCTCGGGTTGTGATACTCATTGCCTTTTCCGAAGATATTGTTTCAATTTTTGGAGTGCTGGTTTAGCATTCATGAAGTTCCTAAGGTGCTCTCTGTAATGAATGTATCTTATTTCTCCATAATTTGAAAGACTATTTTGGAGGGTACATCAACTTGGGCTGGAGGTTGTTTTCCTTTAGGGCTTGAGATACAGCACTCCACGCTCTTCTTGGCTTGAGCATTTATTTGTGTTGAGAAGTCTCCTGTGATTCTCATGGGCCTTACTTAATATATGATTTGTTTCTTTTCTCTAACTGCTTGTAGAATTTTGTTCTTCTGTTGGGTTTCTGAAATCTTAACTATTACATGTTTATTTGTAATTTTTTATCACAGCTAGTTGGAGTCTTATAAGCCTCACTTATCTGTATGTCAAATTATTTTCCCCTGTTTGGGAAGTTTTCTGCCATTACTTCTGTGAACAGGTTTTTTGTTTGTTTGTTTGTTTGTTTTTTATGTCATTGGCACTCTCTCCTGTTTCTTCATTGACTCTGGTCAATCTTATGTTATTCTTCTTTGAATTGTCTAGCTGCTGCTACATTGATTTCTCATGGTCTCTTGCTATATTTATGAAATTGTTCTTTTCCTGGTCACAATTGCAATCCTATCTTCTATATCTGAAATTGTGTCTTTGCATTGGCTCCTTTTGCTGTGTAAACTTTCAATGCACTTTTTCATCTCCTAGAAATCTGTTTGTATCTGTTTTATGGGTTACATTTGTTTCCAATGTTAGGATTTCATCATGTTTCTCAGCTCCTCTTTTTTTTTTTTAATCTGTGTCTACTCGATTTATTAATCATTTCTTGTACTATGGGCACAATCTCTGCTGTTATCTGAGAAATTATTTCTGATTTCATTTTTTCTAGGTCTTCTTTTGTTGTCAGTTCAGGAGTCTAGGTGTTTGAGTATCAGATTGTTCTATCTTGTTGCCTTTTGGGGTTGCCTTAGGTGATCTGGAAGTCTAGTATTGAGACTTATTTCTGTGTCTTCTAATTTCAACAGATGTAGCCTACTGTACCTTTGTTGAGGCAACTTTTTGTTCAGCCAGTGGTCTTCAATTGTCAGCAAGCCACTGAGCAGCTTTTAAACTACTGCTCACCATTATACCAATTCTTGTGTTTAGAATAGTCACCTTCTAGATCCCTGTGCTATCCTGAAGTCTGGGTGGGCTTCTGACTGGGGCCTGTGCATACTTGGGATGGTATCTAAGCATGAGTGAGGATGAGGGCCCTATTTAGCTGTTGTCTGCAAGGGCCTTTGGCTGCAGGCTGTGTACCCCAGTCCCCATTGTCTGCATAGGCCTCTGGCTAGGGCCTTCATGCACTTATCAATGGTATCAGTGTGAGCCTCTGGCTGTTGCTTGTGAGTTTTTGTAGTTCCTGGTGGACCATTGGCTATGGCCAAGGGTATGGTAAATCTCTGGCTGAAGCTTGTATGCCTGTGAAGCTCTTTTCTAGGTGGGCCAGTGGCTTGGGCATGTGTGTCTGCACCTCTGTGGGTGGGGCGGGTCACTGGCTCAATTTTAAATTATTTATAATTGTCTTAACTTTCTTTGCTGCTATGACACCCCATCTTTGGGTTCGGTTTTTTGTTTTTTGCTTTTGGTATTGGGAGTTGAATTCAGGACCTTGTGCTTGCCAGTCAGGCATGGCACCATTTCTCTTTGCTAAGACAAAATACAGGACACTCAGAGTTAAAGTGAAAAATGTTTATTTAGTTTAAAGTCCGTAGATGCTCCAATTCCCAGTTGGATGGTTCCAAGGCAGGGTGGAATGGCAAAGGGATATTACAGAGGAGAAATAGTCCAAAGAAAGCAGGCAGGCAAAAGCAAGTAAAGGTCCTTAGCAGCTTTTTTCTGCCCCTTTTATAACCTATTTAGGCTTCCAGGGTTAGCATGGTGCCAAGCCAATCAACGGACTGATTTACTAATTACACACACTTAATTCCAGCATCATACACTCTAGATCCAGCCACTTCTGAAAAAGTCCCCCTCTACAACTGCATGAGGCTTTGGTAGGACATCTACCCACAAGGCATAACACACCCAAAAGTTAAAGGAGAAGTAATATATTTTGGCTCACAGTTTGTAGCAATTTCAGGTGATCCAATCAATTCCCAAAGCCCCACCTATGAGTGCACGAGACATTTGGGAGACATCTATGTATAAAATATAGCAATAAATTTAGACACAGCATCAACTTTTAAAATATTAATATTACATCTTTAGAAAATAATTTTTATTGAATATAAAATGTAATACTGTGGAAATTAAAGAGCTTACATCATAAAAGAAAATTTAATGCAAAGAAAAAAATTGAACAAATCAAAGAAATGAAATGTTCTAATTAGGAGAATCCCTTTGGTTCTTTTGTGTTAAAATAAAATAAAAGTCCAATACCAAGTTCTGTATAAATAAACTACAAAAAATTTGAAAGCACCACACAAAACGATCAATAGATTTCCATTGCTCTAGATAGATTCCAAAGCTAGGAAAAGAAATACAAATTAGACAATGATAGTTGAGAAGGAATAATCCAGACTGGTATTATTCCACCATTCTGATTAAAATTATGACTCAAATTACTACTTAGAGTAAGTATGTCCCTGTAAATACTTTTCAGGACAAATATCTAGTAGGAATCAAATACATATGATCTTCATTTCTAAAAGGACAATCAGACAGATGGATGGCTGGACTTGTGGATGGATGGTTGCTCAAAGTACTGATAGATGATAAATAGTTAACAACTGGTTGTTAGACATACAAGTAACCAGACTCAAAGAAAACATATCAATCAACAAGGAAACCAACCAGGTTTCTTTTAAGGAAACAGTTTAAAAGGAATACATTAAGAACTACAGGGTGCCTCCATTAAATCTCATTAAAAGCTGTCAAACAAGTAGTACTTCTTCTTTGAGCAAAATATAGTTGGTATGATGGTCATAAAGTGAGAAATAAAAAATAAGCTTTTTTCACTTCAGTTGTGTTCATAAAGCACGTTCTTTTAAGTCACTTATATGTTTTGACAATTTGCACTGTATGCAATAATAGCCATGCAATATGAAGCTCTGTAGACATTCCAGTGAGTCAAGGAAATTAAGTTAAGACCAAATAGTAAAGTGATAATAATGTGATGTCCCAGTAATAAGAAATATATGAAGCCACGATTGTGCACCTGACAGTAATTATATCACTAACACTGGAGAAAATGAAAGTTGATTAATGAGATACAGATGCTAATTTTGAAGGCTGAAAATTCAAATATGTTCAATAGCATGATGATGAAGTATGCAAATAAAGAATAAGATGCATCCTATAACATGAATTATAAGAAAATAATGAAAACTAAATGGTTTTAAAAACTGCTAAAAATGATAGGAAAGCATATCAAAACTAACCACGGCTAATTTTTAGCCATTGTAATGCTTTTTATCAAATCTAATAATTCCACAGCTACAAAAAAATGAATGTGGCTCATTTTGTAATATCAGTTGTATTCATATATATTTATTCATAAAACTAATCTAAATGTTATCCTACAAGCAGAGGTTGAGATAATATATGAAATAAGTATTTCTTAGAAAGTATTCTGCATGTGTCTGGTTTTTATAAGCTGCATCAACAATGATGGAAAAGATATTTTATAGTAATTAAACAACTGGGTTAGTGTGAAATTCAATTTTATTTGAAGAAGATACAGTAAACTCTCATTTTCTTTATTTTTAATCATTCCAAATTTGCTTACTTCTTAACTGCTAAAAGTCCTTTCAATCCCCAAGGTCTTAAGAAGCATGATATTGACCTACTTTTACACCTTAGAATAACACCTGCAATTATGATGTTAGTTGGTATCATTTACTTCGTAACATTATGTAGATTAGCTTTCAGAATGCTAAGTAGGATATTTTATTCCTTGAACACCTGTACTGCTATTTTATCTTTTATATCAAGAATACCAAGAGCTTAAAGCATTTATTCTTCTTTGGACTAATAATACTAAAAAGAAAAAACATAGTATCATAATAACCCAGAAAGATTCCTCAAACCACATCACTGGGGAAATTTGACTCACTAGAATAGGAAATAAATAATGCATTAAAATGAAGTCAAACCAAAGGGAAAGAAATAATACTGAAAAGTATGTTCAATTCCTCCATTGCCCTGAATGGTCAGCATCTATTATATAGCTGAGGAATGTCCTTCACTTAAAAGTGTTTGCTTTCCTGGAGGCAGTAAAACACATGATCTAGAGGCAGTGATGAATTTCTGAGGCTTCTGGAGAACACAAAGTCCTTGCAGTTTAACATTTTGTCCTTTTAAAAACAGAGTTTAGTTAGGTTATTTTTAAAATCCTATAAATATTTAATATAGGACTAAAATTATAAAATATATTTCCTTGAGAGACCACTTTACTGATAGAAAGGGAGACCATATCTATTAACAATCTTTCATTCCAATGATGTCATGGGGAAAAAATATGGTATTTATTTGAAAGACATATCGCTTACAAGGAAATAAAAATAATTGCTTTGTCAATAAAAGTAGCTACTTTATCAGCTTCTTTGGTCATTTGATGTTTCATATACCTTTGCCTAGAGCAGTAATATATATCACAGACTTTTAACATTGAATCAAATTAGAGCACTTAATCGAGGCAAATTCTACCAAAGGCAATACATTTAAAAGAATTTGTATATTATATTCTTCTAGAATAATAAAAATATGCCAGACTTGTTTGAAATGATTTTTAAAGTAACAGGAATAATTTCTAAATGAATTTCTACTTTCACAAAAAAGAAAGAACTTTCAAAATTAAATGGCAGAAGAAAATGTCTCAAGTTAAGTATATAATTCACATACTACATCTAAAAACAAAATAACTTGGAAGTGCTATAGAATATGGTCAGAACTATTATTGGAGGTGAGCATCCTTCAAGCCATTTTGCAATTTATCTTGCAAAATAAAAAATTTATTTGACCTGAATATGACAGCATAGCTCTTATGTGTCTAGGTTAGATTTATGTGTGGTAATGTTCTTTAAATTTTACCAGAAATACACATACCAATACACAGATAGGGTAAATACAATTTAACAAACCTTTCATGATTTTGTACTTTATCCATTCTTTAATAAATGGCTTAAGGCAGCGTTACTTTAGAAACTTTATTTTTACAACAAAAAATAAATATTTAATTAATGGTTGCAACTGTCATTTAAGTAAATTCAGTAACAAAATATACTTAATGTCCGCCAACAAACACTGTGTTAACAATGTCAAAAATGCATAAATTTTGTCAACTCGACATTAATCATGAATTATATTAACATTAACTCCCACAGCTCAGCACTACCCTAACTACATGATGTGGATATACATGCTAGAAGATCCACAATACAACATGAAATTCATCCAGGGATTAATTAAAATGAACTATCTTCACATAAAAAATGAATTCCAAAGAAATAAAGCCACTGAATAAAAGGCAATGAGAAATCTACTTTATCACATGCAAAGAAAATAAACAGTTGGAAAACAGCATAGATCCTCTGGTGCATATTGAGAAAGTCAGATAGAAATGGAGGTACTTGATGAGGGTTGTGACTCATTTTTTCACTTTTCCTAAAGAAGCACTATCCTCAGGAAGTCTCCTAAACCTCCTTTTCATTTTAGTTTTTAGTGACTCTGTACAAATTGAACAAGTATCTTATTCTTAGGACAATGTAATTCTAGAAAATAAAGCTAATTTATTGATTCTTGAACTCAGTCTGTCTTAGTTACTGTTCTCGTTATTGTTCAAAATACCTGACACCTGCAAGTTAAAGGAGGAGACTTCATAGTTTGTAGTTATTTCAATACATACTCAACTGGCGCCAAAGTAATATGGCAGAGGGGCATGGGAGAGAATAACCAATCCATGGCAAGGCAGCAGAAAGCAGGCAGTAGATAGTCTTCCTTTTCTTTTTTATTTTATTCAGGCTACAAGCCTATGGGTTGGTGCCTCCCATACCCAGGGTGAACCTTCTTCCCTTTAACTACTCCCAGAACTGCACGAAACCAACCATGAGCTAATCCACTCATTATACACTCAATCCAGTATAACAAGTCAATGATCCAGCCACCTCCATCATTTACTTTAGAAAAGAATCATAATTGCTACAAGATAAAGTGTTTTATGGTGGTCAAATCAATGCTTTAGATTATCATTATGTATCTCTACTGTTTTAAGAAATATCTTAAAATAACATATTCTAAATAAACTATTTCACAATAAATAAATTGTACTAAAGTTAGAAATTTGGGTTGCTGTTAGTTTATAAATAAAAATTAATATTGTTTGGTAAGAGTTTTGTCACATATACCAAATGAAGTTTCTTTCAAAAATTTTTAGCAATTTTTGTTACTTGAAAAAAAAGTAAAACCACATGTTAATTCAATATTTTTGTTGCATATATATAATAATTTAAACAAAAAATAATAATATCTAAATATACCTGAACACTGATGTAAAGGTTTTATCCTAAAATATTAGTGTATATAAAACTACAACCATTCTACAATGCATTTAGAAAATGTGTAGAATAGCTTAAATAAAATTCTACACTTGAGGTCAAATTCAGACCACACTGTTATAATTTATAGTTAGGCAAATAAGTATAATTAAATAATGAATAAAATGTTGTAATACCTTGTGCATAATAATGCACACATTTCAAACCACAGATCATGAATTAAGAAAGAAAAGACATCAATAGTTCTGTGTGGAAAAAAATGGAGATATCTCAAACAACTAGGATTAGAAGACCCATTTGACCTAGCTATTCCTCTCCTGAGTATCTTCCCAAAGGAACTAAAACGGTCATACCACAATGATATATGCACACCCATGCTTGTATTGGTACAGTTTGTAAGAGCTAAAATTTAGAAATAGCCCAATTGCCCATAAACAGGAGACTAGATCAAGAAGATGTGTGTGTTTTTTAAACAGAGTACTACTCAGTCATAAAGAATAAGAAACTAGAGATATTTATAGCTAAGTGGATGCACATTGAGGCCATACTCAAGTGAAATTAATAAGGCACACATGTGTAGATACCAAATAGTTTCTCTAGTGTGAAAAATGAAAAGTGTAAATAAGGATCAAAATGGATAATTGATAATGTGTAATAGTAAGAAAAGTTCTAAAGGTGCAGGAAAGGAAAGAAGGGAAAAGAAAAAATATGAGAAAAGGAAAAACATGAAAACAAAATCTTTGTAAACAGGGAAAGGTGGAGGAGGGGTGGAGGGTAGGGGAATGGGGATAAAATAAGAACCAAGATATGTCATGTAAAGATAAAAGTTGCAATGATGAATGTAACTGTAATGTATACCTAAAATGTACCAATAAAATTAATGAAAAAATAGTTGTTAAGATTTATATAAAACTGTAAGTTCTTAAATCAGCAGAAAACAATTGTACTCGAGATTTTCAGAAAGTTTAAGTTAAAATAAACCCTATATCCAACTATATAAATACTGAACGATTTTATAAAAAGGAATGTGTTATTATTTCCACTCAACAATGTTGATTTTTTACAGTGATAACTGGCTATATAGATTGCATCCATGCAACTGAGAATAAATATTGTAAATTTTATTTTTATCTAAAATTAATACAGTGAAATTTTTCTTCAATAGCTTAATTAAAGATACAATGGGAGAATTTGGAAATTAAGAAGGAGTCATTTATACTTATCTTTAAACAGTTATTTGTGCATTATGTTAAAATGTAAGCATTTGATACACCTTAGAAAATTCCTACCAACACTTTTTCCATTTAAAATTATTGGTAACTGTACATTTGGTTTCTTGTTTACCAGTTCTCTTCAGCAAAAATGTTTCACTACACCAGGCTTACGATACTGAAAATATTGTTTCTCTCACATGTTCTTTTCTATTACTGTCATCCATATATTTATGTGAAAATATAAGGGTATGACATATGTAGTGTTAATTAGTAACTTACACTTTTAGATTAGATAAAAAATTAATGTAACTATGTAATATTAGCCACCAATTGGGTGGTTGCTTGTATTAATATCATCACCTATACCTCAAAATTAGAACTACCACATAATTACTTTGAATCTAAGCCTGTCTCTTAACAAACATGTAATACTTAAGGTTTTTAAATATTCTTTGACAGGAAATAAGTTTATTTTGCTAGAATTAAAAAACTGGATTACTCCTTTAGTGTTCGCTTGAGACTAGTCAGGAAACAAAATCTGTTAGAAAATTAGCAAAAGATTAAGCAAAATTTATTTTATTTTCCAGAAATAGGAAACACTTTAATTGCCTAAACTGTGTATTCATCAAATAAAGCATACATTATGTAAGTCATTTATAGATACTAGCTGTGTCTACATAGATCTTACTTTTATAAGACATTTTTCAGTGTTATGTAACTTCCAAGAATTTGCATATTTCATAGAACTAAAACAAGAGTTATAATTTTTGTACTGAGCTGTATGCAAATTAGTTACTGCTGTAGAATTATTTTTTACAAAACTGTAAATCACCTGGAAACTTTGATGATTTTCTCTTCATAAACAATGACTGTTATTATAAGACAATATAATTGAAGATAGACTGCATAGTAGTAGTGAATGTTTGAATCAAGAACAATGAGTTTCCTCAGTTTGAATTTTTTCATACACTCCTACAATTGTGAAAGTAAAAAGGTGGAATGCACTATAATTACGCTATACAAAATGGAAAAATGATTTTACATTTCAGAAACAAATACAAAGTAATATTATAATTCATCCTTTGCTTTAATATGCAACAATGGTACCATACATTTAATATAAGAATAATTTAGAATGTTCAGGATAAAAAGCACAGTTGTTACACACATGCATACACTACTATATGGTATGAATTAGTTAGAATTTTCCTTTTTATATATGTAAAATCAAACCATCAATTTTTTTTAAATTTTTCATTGTGGAGACCTAATCATTTTAAAGTTATATCCTATGAGTTACATACTCTATTACTGAATTTTCAAAAAAAACATCAAAACAACTTGTGCCTACTAATAAATTCCAATGAAATTTTTAAAGCAAATAATCTATTGTGCTTTTTTAATTTAATAAAGTACAAGTGAATACTGTATATAGTAAATGTCAATAAAATAACAATATTTATTTCTTAGATTAGCATAGATCTTTCTAGCAATAGAACTTTGCAACAACTGGATCAAAGATTAGATTATGTTAGAAAGCTAAAATGAGTTTTCAACATTGAAAAATTAATACCTAGGTTACTTGGTAAAGCATATATACTGCTTACTGAAATCACTTCATTACTGCCCAGAGTAACTATGTCCAATTTATTCTTCAGTAGATCATAAAAGACTACAAGAATTTAAGTACAAAAAATAGGGCATATATTTTTCTAACATTTTCAAAAATAACTTAAAGTACCAGAACACAAAAATGAAAAAAATCAAAACTTTGTACAAACTTCGTAAATAGACCATTTCTTAAGGCTTATTAGATTTTATTATGTGCCTTGCATAAAAATCAACTGGAAAAAATATACTAACATATCTTTTCATATAT
>NW_022900936.1:39001125-39015619 GCF_012274545.1 Fukomys damarensis
ATATATATATGAATATTATACAAGTGGTACCTAGTCCCCCTAGCCCCGCTCCTAACTCCCCAAGAGAAGAAGCTGTATGAGACTTTGAATTGCTTTAAACTGAACTGTAGCTGATAGCTGTTTAGTTAATCTGAAATCTAAGGAATGTGATGCATTTGTGCAAAAGGATCCAGAAGAGATCATTTTATAATTATTTCAGTAATCAAGATAGGCTGCGTACCATGGAATACCAAAGTGAAGGATTTTATGTTATTTGGCAAAATTTTATCTTCTTGTATTTCCTATGTAGCCTCCATTCCCTCGCCATTTCAGAGTTCCAAATCCAAGCCTTCTGGAGAAGTAGGGATCTTTTAACTTTATTATAATTAAGGTGATTATTTTGAGATGCTAAAAACCATAGTTCTCCCTTACTGTCTATGAGTATTGAAAAATAACTTCATTTTCACATTTAGATATGTCTCACTAACTTTGTAAGTACTTTCAAAACAATTTTAACTTATTCCTGGAAGTTATTATATCCACTTAAAATAGTCAAAATTCTAACAAATCTGAATTTAGGCAATTTTGAAAGTAGCTATATACTGTATATACAAGTCACTTTCAAATGTCAGCCCTATTCACCATCAGTTATCTCAGAAGTTGCATCTACTTGCTAAATAATTTCTTTAGTTTTTTTTTCATTTCTAGGTAAAGTAACCTATTCCTATTATTTCCATTTCTACAACCTACTTCTTTTTAAAAATGCTTTGAAAAATAATCATATTCTCCAATTTTAAAAAATATTTCAGTTAGGTTTTTTGTGTTTGATCTATTGCCCTAGTAGCTCATACATGCTACACCCATCAATAAATAGGTTTGCTTACTCAGTTTGCTTAAGAAATTTGTCAACAACTTAGCCTTGAGCCTTGTATTTTTCTGTCTTCCTACATTTTTCATTGTGGATTGCAGTACCCTATGTCTTCAGTACTCTCCACTTTAACTTATTGCTCAATACTACATTTTAGGTTCTTTCAGTGTTCCCATTTCCCATGACTAGCAAAGGAAAATTAATGTAATTTATTAGGCCCTCATAATTTTTGTCCTGGACAATCTTTTCCAGAATGATTGTATTGGCATAGGGCAAATTTATTTATTGATGAGAACATTAACAAAACAAAACAAAACTCTTTCCAGCACAAATGAAAAGTAGATTTTCTTACCGCCCCATATATAAAAAAAAAAAAATAGTGACCCTACACTCAGTTTCCTCAGTTGTGGTGCAAACCCATTGCCTTTGTGCTGATCGCTCTCATACTGTCCCCTGAGATGGGGAAGGTGAGAGAAATCACCTCTAACACGAAGCTCCTGCTTTTTGCTCCGCCCTAAATATGCAGACCTTGGTCTCTGATCCAGAAGCCCTTGTCTTCTGTTCTTACTCATGTAACTCTTTCAGTCTGACCTTTTAACTTGAAAGTAGGGTAAAATTTCATGATCTTCTTGTCTAGGCCTTTTAATTTTTGAATTCCCATTATTTAACAAAGCGGGCAGCATGGTTGATTTGTAGAAGGTGTTCAATTAAATAATTTACAGTAAGTATATTAGCCAATGAATCTATTTTAATTACTAGAACTAAAAGAAATTTATTCTTAACAAATTTAATCTTTTTTGTGGAATTGGATTATAGTACAATCTCTTACAATGCCAGCATTAATGAATTTTAAGGACATAAATTTAATATTTAACTTTTATTAACAAATAGGTCACATACTCCTTGAGGACAGGGACTTTTCCCATCTTTGCAACTGTAGTAGTGTTCACAGAGTAGAGTATTTAATATGTGGTTAGGACTTAATAAATGTACCACTGAATTGTTAAACTTGATTTTAATGTTATAGTACACACACATTTCCAGAGCTGTACATTGTTCCATATTATGTGCAATTGACCTGCTAACTAATTGAACTTCACCATAAAGAATAATGAATAAAATATAATCATTAGCTATTTGAACAGGTTTGTTCTTTTTAATATAAATACTTGTAGTGGTAGATTGTTTCTTTGTAAATGTTTGACTTCTAAGTGTCATTTACAATATTCTCAAGCCTTACGGCATACAGGTAATGGAAGCTATGTCCTCGAGAAGTCTCTTTAACAATGTCATCATGTTAGAATAGATTTTATAACATAATATCTCAGCTGTTGTATAGCATTTTATATGTGCTGAATTAATATACATTAATTACCTTTCACATTTAGTAGGCAGCAAAGGCAATATGTTATGAATGTGGGAAATGAAATATGAGTCATCTACATCACACGCACACACACACACACACACACACACACATCTATGAAAAACCTAGTACTAAAAAGTAGGTCTCTTAGGTCATAGCCTAGAGCATTTTTAATTCTCCACTTTATAAGTCCTGGGCAGTAGAGGACAGCCCATAAAAGCTTAGCTCAGAAGTAAAGGAAATATTTACTTTGGGCATAAAATGAAAAGGTTCCCAGTCTCTTTAGTTAGGAAAAATTCATCTACTTGAATTGAGCAGTGACATTTTTATGATAATTTCAATAATTCAGTTTAGCTTGGAATCTCATTAGTGGAACAGAGAAGGAAAACTCTGCTTTATTTTTTAATTGTTTTAATAAATTTTTTAATTGTTTTAATGAATTTTATTTTATTCTAGCCCTCCCCCCACAAACTCTCTTCCTCCCTGTATACAAAAGTTTTGTATCCACTTTTCTTTCTATTTGCACTTTTTCCTTGTCCCTTCCTTCCTTTCTCCCTCCCTCCTCCCTTGTTCCCCTTCGCATTTGAACACTTCTCATTTCCCAATATCCATTAAACATTTCAGTCCTTATTTCCACTTTCAGTTTCTCACTCCACGGAAACAATGCAGTGTTTAGACACATGTGTCCTATTTATTTCACTTAAGAGTATCATCCCAAGGTCCATTCATTTAGCTATAAATGTTTGAAGCTCAACCTTCTTTGTGGCATAGTAGTACTCCACTGCATAAAAAAATACACATCTTCTTTATCCACTCATCAGTTGATGGGCATTTGGTCTGCTTTCAAGATTTAGTTATTATAAAATGTGATGCTATAAACATAGTTGTGAGTATATCACTGTAGGTATGATGCTTTTAATTCTGGGAAGATATCAAGAAGAGATATAGCTGGGTCAAATGAAACCTCTAGTTTTAGTTCTTTGAGAAATCTCCACACTAATTTCCACAGTGGTTGCACCAGTCTACACTCCCACCAACAGGGGAAAATTGTTGGTTTTTTCCCCACAACCCCATTAGCATTTCTTACTGGTTGAGTTGTTGGTAGCAGCCATTCTTTCTGGAGTGATGAGGAATCTCAGTGTTGTTTTAATTTGCATTTCATGAGTGACCAGTGATGTTAAACACTTTTTCACCTATTTATTTGCTATCTAATTATTTATCTGAGAAGTATCTTTTTATTTCAGATGCCCAATTTGGTGGGGTTTTTTTTGGGGGGGGGTCTGATTTTTTTGGAGTTTATTCTAGATAATGTTCCTTTATTGGAATAACATGTAAAAAATTTTTCCTCTTCTGTTGGTTGTCTTTTCACTCTGCTGGTGATTTATTTTTATGTACAAAAGCTGTTAAATAAGATGTGACCCCAGCCGTTGGTGCTTGGTAGTATTTTCCATGAAGTCACCAGAATTCCAGGGTTTTATCTCACAGTATAGAAAAACGAAACCACAGACAGAAGAGTTAAGAGTTGTAAGCAAGGAAGTTTATTTGGAAAGCAAAAGTAGGCAAAATGGAATGCTACTGCTATAGAAGGAGACCCAAAAGAGGGTTGCCAAAGAGGATACTTTGTCTAGGTGTTTTTACCGAACCACTTTCTGACGGCTGCACTAGAGTAATCCTTATCTTATACGTAAATGCACATTCCCACAAGGCCCAAGAATGAAGATAAGCACGCACTGTCCACACTCTCCCAGGCAATCCCTAGGTTTGTCTCATCTGAGGCAGCCTTTGGCTGCTGAAGATTCCTTTCAGTTTGTCTCCAAATGCCTTCTTCAGCAGGATTTTCACCCATTCTCCGTTATTTGTACCAGTCTGGTTTGTTTATCTTTGACTCTGTTTTCTGGGCTTGTGTCTTAACTACCTGGCTCAATTTTTCTCCTGTCTCATAAAGTGAACTCTCATCAGTCAAAGATGGCCTAAGTACAACTTAACTCATTTGAAGGTTTCCACCACTAAAGTGCCTTTGTCTTCTTACACGTGATGTTTAAAATTCAAAATGATAGGTTCAGCAGCAGCTGAAACCTGCTATAAAAATGTATCTCTGGATACTTATGTAAAAAACATATCATAATGACAAATATAGGGCAAATATGAATCCCATGAATGTTTTGTATGTACTTATTTTGGGGTTTTTTTGGTTTGTTTTTAGTTTTAATTGAGTTTATTGGTACATCTGTGTATAAGAGAAGATGGTGTAATCTGTGTCATCTCAGAAAGTTTTGCAAACTGACATAGGGTATGTAATTTTTTTTCTTTTTATTGAATTTATTGGTACATTCTAGGGATACAGTACAGTTACATTCATTATTGGGATCTTGTACCTTTACATGACAGGTCTTGGTTCTCATTTTTTCCCCTTGTCCCTGCCCTCCCTTCACCCCCTCCTCCCCTCCCCATTTACAAACACTGTATTTCCATTTTTTTCATTTTCTCATATTTTTCTTTTCCCTTATTCCCTGTCCCCTACCCTTCCCACTTTCCCTACACCTTTAGCCCTTTTCTTCCTATTTCACACTATCAATTACCCCATTAGGATCTTACGTACTTATTTTGAATGTAACCAGTCTTCTAAGGGATTGTGCAGGATTGATCAGATTCTCATTGCTTAAGGGAAAACTGAATAAATTGTAAGGGAAGAATATTGCTAAGATCTAGATTAGTAGATGAGTAAAGTTAACAGTACCTTAACATTTTAAATTCCTGAATATTTGTTTCTTGTGAAACAGCATGTAACATTACTTACTTTGTTTGTTTGTTTGCTTGTTTGTTTAGGTACTGGGGAGCTAGCCTGGATTTTCTCTTCCACTGAGCTCCATCTGTACACTTACCCAAACTGCCTGGGACATTATGCCCTAATTTATAATATCTCAACTATAAGCCCACTATTGGCAAACAATATCTATTAGATGATGGGCTGCTGATAACATGTCTCAGGCCAGGTGTTAACTTGTGCACTAGATGCTGTTATATATCACCTCTCCACTAACTACAAACTTGTTCCTGGAATGTTTATTCTCTCCTACATTATGACTTCCTACATTAACCAAGTGCATCCTGCAATGATGTAGGCACGCTTTAAAGTAAGATGGAGGGCTGGGGATTTAGCTTAGTGGTTCCGGCAGCTGCAATGCAAGCACAAGGACGTGAGTTCCATCCCTGGTACCAAAAAAATAAAAAAATAAAGATGGAGTTTTTCAGTAGACAGATATAAAGGAGAGAGGGAAAGAAGAAATGTACACAACTGTAAAAGGTGTTTTCAATATAAATATTCTAGTAACAGCACAGAACAAAGGTGAGAAAGGAAGCATAAAGGCGGAGATCGTATAGTGAAAAGGTGATCAGTCACTGAACTCTGCACACAGTGGAGGCTGAAGATTTGTTGACTGCTGTAAAAGGCTAGGTGAGTTAGAAATAGGTGGTTTAAGTAGACAGGCTAAAAGTTATGTGTAACCTAAGATGTAATTATTGTCAGTGGAAATAACTCCAGTTTTCCCATGTGCAGAAAGGAGAGTGGAGGAATCTAAGCATTGGTGTAATAATCACATGGTTATAGAGGAAACATAAAATCAAGGCAAGAGTAGCGATAGAGAGGAAGACACTAATGTAGAGGTCAAAGCCTTGCATAAATATTTGGTGAGAGTGGGAGCTGAGATACAGTAAACCAGTGGGGAGGTTCCATGTGATAGCATGAACTTTAGGCCTTTTTATGAGAAAGGGAGAGGTTGTTTGAAAAAGAGCGTATAGAAGCAAAAAGGTTACCATCTATCCCCAAGTGACAGCAAGGGAAATATAAGAACAAGCAAGGAAACAAAGCAGCAAAAATCTATTTATCTGAGAGGGAGGTAAGGAAAATATCCTGAGTGAACAGTCAATTTTCTGGTGGAAAGGACATGTGAAGTAGATTGATGAAGGCAAGATTACTGGTCCTTCACAGATCTCAAGATGCTGTGGGGTAAAAGAACAATGTCATTGTTGGGGCAACTGTTCAAACTGGCTATTCTAATGGGATATTAAAATTACCCCTGATTTATATTCACTAGCCCCAGTATTACTCTCCAGTCTATTTAGTGCATTCATAAACCACTTTGTAATTTCACCTAATTAAATATATTTACGTTTGAGTCCTAGCCAAGAGAATGAGTCAGAACTTATACATTTGAGTAATAACACAATTAGATGGAAAATAGAGGTGGTCAACTGAATTTCTCCTAGAGAGGTTCAACAGGCAATTGATTTTATAGTCAAATCTTAATGGCACACCCAAAATTAAATGGTCAAGTAAAATCTTTGAAGGGTTGCTCTTGTCTTCACTTATACATTTTGAGTCACTAAAGATAAAACTGAAACAAAACAAGTATTTAATTGCATTTAAAAAAGAATTTACTTCTTGGTATTTCATTTACTATGAAAATTATAGATTATGAAATCAATTTTACACTTGGTGCTGAACAAGAGAAATCCAGAGTATACCAAGAAATTCATAATTGCCATTTAACTTTTTATACAAATGAAAAGTCACTTGTGAAATTAGCTAATCTCAGAAAGTTCATGATAAATTAAAAAAATCAAACAAAGGAAATGATCCTCTTTCAAAGTCATGTCATTTTTAAAGACAAAAATGTCCATTTTCACAATAATAATTGCCAATTGATTTTAATTATAAGCTTTAGCTGATCAAAGTGCACTCTAATTTTAGTTAACAAAAGATAACAATATCATTATTCACATAAATATTCTTAATTTTTAGAAGTACAAAGTATAATCTCTTAATTTTTTGTTGATTTGTAGTTACAACACTCTCTGTAGTCAATGCTAACTTTAATAGTTGTATTAGAGAATGGGTGATAAAAAGATAAGAATATGAATAATTAATATTTGAACAGTAATAATAGCTGAAAAGTGTTTTAATGAATTTTGTAAGTTAGCCCTTACTATCTTCTCTACACAAAGGATAAGGAAGCTTAGAAAATTAAATTTGTTCCAAATTTTAATAACCATTAAAAAGCCATTCAGAGATGAAATATTTTCATAAGCACAAATTTTTTGTATATTTCTTCTTGAGATGCCTTTAAAAGCACAATTTTTTTAAAAAATAATACAGCATGGGAAATTGAAAGTCTACAACATGGATAAAGAAATCATAGATTATAATTAATAAATAAGAATATTGTACACAAAAATTTGCCTACAATGACAGCAATTTTTAAAAAATGTACACCTGGGAAAGCAAGTTTATTTTTTTAGTTGGCAAGATGTACAAAAAGAACTAAATTTTTAAAGGATTGGGTGGCATACAACATTTTTAGTGAAATATCTGGGAAACAAACAAAAAAGATAAGAAAGGGAGCCAAAAGCTAGTTTTATTTTGTCAGCTTTTATATTTGACTGTTTAAAAATCAGGATTCTCTTACACTTACTTGTCTTGATTTGGACTGAATCGCTGATTTGTCCAGAAGGGTTCTCCTGATTTTCTGTGCTCAGTAATGGAAAAGCAACACAAAGAACGATAACTGGAATTTTATGCTTTTGCTTTGTCATATCATGTGTTTAATGAGTTGAGCCGGACTAAGGCTAAATAATTTTGATAGGATAGAAATAATTTACTTAGAGACCAGGGCATGGTAGCTTACAAAACTTAATCAATAATAAAACCAGTATCTTTTTTTTAATTGTCTTTCATAATGGGCTTCAGATTCAAAAGGTTAGTTTTCAGATTTTTAGAAGTAATGCTACTTAGTAAAAATAACTTACAATTTCCACCTCCTGCCTTGCAAACGCAAGGACCCGAGTTGGATCCCTGGTACTGAAAACAAACAAACAAACAAATAAAAAATAACTTACAATGCTGATCATACAAAAGTAATAAATATATAGCCATCTGACCTAATTTACTTGAATTTAAGCTGAAAATGAAAATATATATATAGGAAGCTAAATTATTATTTATTATAAAGAATTTTTGCCCATTTCAGTTTTAACAGAAATTTATAGTTTGAGACATTTAAAAAGTGCCATACTTGAGGCTGTTATTATAAATAAATTCTTTACATTGAATTGTGGAAAAAATATACGAATTGATAATGAATAACAATGTGACAAAAATAAAGTGGATCCTTTGTAAAGTATAAAGTGTTACTGAGGTATATATGATCATTCTTATAATAATTAATGCTTGAAGAAAACAGAAAAAACACAGTTCTTTTATACTTTCACCTTTAATATTTGATAGTTAACTAATTATTCTAATTTATTTTCTTTTTAGGGCAATGAAAGTTGTCAAATATTTTTTTGCATAATATTTTTACTTTACAGTTTAAGATTGATTAAAAGAGTTTTCCATAATTTAACGTTTACTCTACCAAAGGTTTATTGAAGTAATTTATATTTATACTATTGCAAATCTATATACAAATATAATTGAACTAGATTATTCTACACTGAGAAGATACAAAGAGCTCAGAATTATTACTTTATTTTACCTTTCAAACAAATGACCCTCTAAAGAGTTAGTTGAATGTATTATATAATACAAGCAAGCAGTTGATTGAAACTATTTGTTTATTTATTTATTTTTATAAAAAGTCTCCCTATGTTGCCTAGGCTGGCCTTGAATTCTTCCGTGCTCCTGCACCAGCCCTCTGAGGAGCTGGGATTACCGGGAGTCTGGCTGACACTCTTTTTAAACCAATTATATTAAAACGCACTTAAAATTGGTCAACAAGAGATGTCGTGCTTAGGTTTTTTTTCTTTACAATCGACGAAGGACTCACAACTTAATTTTTATTGAACTCTGTAGCATTCATTAGAAACTTTGGTCATATACAAAAAATCCTTGAATATATCTTTACTACAAAATGCTTTTATCTATTTTGCCTGAACAGAAATGAGAAAGAAGCTCATGTATGTATGTTTTCAGAGACCATTTCAGAAGATGCGGCATAATTATTTTTCACTGAAAAGCACTGGGTGAATGCTGTTTCTATTGCTGTCTAAAGGCCAGCTATAGGCCCAGGGATTTAGCTCAGCGGTTCAGTGGCCTGCCTAGCAAGCGCAAGGGCCCGAGTTCAATCCCCAGTACCACAAAAAATAAAATAAAAGCCAGCTATACGTTTTGTTTAGTCCTCTTCATAACTTACAGTTTCAAAGAACTGCAAGCACTGCCCTTGAGTTGGTCAGTTCCGAGCCGAAATGAATTCTCCTGGGGAAGAGAAGCTCCAAGATGATTCCTAGAATTAGTTTATTTGGCTCTGGCCAAGATTGTAAGTTCTATTTAATTTTTAAAAAATTATTATGTACATATAATTATATAGTTCTATCAATCTGCAAGCCTATTGCAATAGCCACTCAGACCATGTATTCATTAAAATAATATCTAGGGGGCCAAATAGTTGAAGATTATTAATTCTACTGAGCATCGTTGTTCTGTCATTTACACAGTAAACCAGTCTCTAATAATATTTGATATACTGCCAACTATTATGTACTCTTTATATCAATTCAATATGTTTACTTAAAATATCCATTTAACTGGGAATGTCCTACTACAGAAACTACTTAAGACCATGCAAAGTGAAAATGAGCCTTTTTCTTTACTGTTTATTTAAAGGGCCATTAAATCACATTAGTAGCTGCTAAAGTCAAGTTGGTTGAAAAAATGTATATTGTTTCGAACATTTCACTCCATTGTGAGTCTTGAGCTTATTAATTGTCCATTTAAATGGAAGGAACAATTGGTTTCTCATTGCATTGCAATTTCTTTGTTTGCTTGCTCCTATTGTTGTTCTGACCTGAGGTTAATAAATTTAAGAAACAACCTCAATGGAAAGATAAATTTAATTTTAATATCATCTAGGTATTAGATCTTTCTGCTCTGTTGGCTCTGAAGTAAGCATTAAAGGGAAATGAACACTTAAAAATAATATTTCATCATTTTGTTTGAAGCCTCAAGGTACAAAAGGGAGTAAAAGCAAGAGAGAGAAAGAAACAGAATAAAAATGTGTAAGTGATTGTATTGTATTTGATGTCACTTGTTCTTTGGTTGTTCTGCTCATGGTTAGGGGAAGTTCTTCAAAGCGTAAAAATTGAATTTTGCTGTTTTGTGAATACTATTTTAATGTGGCTTTTTAAAAAATAGAATACCTATGACTTTCAAACCATCACAGTTGCCTTAAAAAGCAATAGGGTTTATCCCAAGGCCAACAGGTAAAAATCTATAAAGACAGGCTAAAAAAGATTAAGTGCTCTCTGGGGAAGAATGTAATTAAGAAAGATTTCACTGCAATATACAGAACTGAACATGATAGAAATAATGTCAAGCAGACTATTTTCCACTTAAAGAAGATAACAAGACCAGAGTTCAGGAGTGGGACTCGGGAAAAAAGGAAATTCAAGGCAGATGTCAGGAAGTACTTTTTCATAAAAAGGATCACAAATACTTGGGGAAAATTTTTAAATAGAAAAGCTAAAGGTGATGGAAAGTCATTGGCTAGAGAGAGAGAAGAAACTTTGATACTCAGTTTCAATGTGGAATATAATAAAATTGTAGACTATTTAATTTTTATAGTCTTACATGATTATTTTTGACTTTAAATAATCAAGTACAAAAATAAAAAGTTACACAAATATGATGGATTATAAATTACAAAAAATTACAAAAGGGGGAAGGTAGTATTAGTTTTACTAAATAAGCTTTTTAGCCCACTACTTGTAAATCACTTAGCAAATCACCTCTGGAATTGACACTGTCTTTTTCATTCCAAGCTAATGGTTATGCCAGTGCCTGAAGCAAGCACCAATGTTCTGTTTCTGAGTTTTCTGAAATACAGTTACTTAAAGTCATAGAATCATATATGTTGGAGAATTTGCTTATGGTCTTTGGGTATATATATTTAGAAACTGCCAGTGTTCCAAAGATGATTAAATTCAGTCCCTTACTTTTATAAAAATGTGAATACTTATTAAATTGCAGATCCAAAGCACATTATCAGAATTTCTCATACCAACTTATAATTTCATGCCCTACTGGACCTCAGAACCAGTAGATCCAAGATTTTTTTCATATTTCTCTCAACCTGTATTGACATCTACTTGAACAAGTCTGGATCTAAAGTTATAGTTCAGAAGACATTATTCTGTGTAGATAATAGAGTTCATAGAACATAACTAAGGCTTTTTCATTGGACAGAATTAGGAACTATTTAATTAAAAATGAAAGAAAACACAAATGACGAGATCATACTGACCTTCCATTTCATATTAATATTCTTGAACCTTAGTCACTTTTATTTCATAATTATTTTTGCTGTTCATTGAAAACCATTGCTTCCAATAATATTGAAATAATTATTTAGTTAAATATCAACCCACATATTTTCAAAATACCAATTTTAGGTATCAGTAAGCCTTAAGAATACATTTGAAAAATTGTTTTTCTAGTACACTGCATTAAGTGTACCTGTCCAAATCTGTGTCCTAAAAATTACGTGAATCTTTAAATGAGTAGACACAGTGAGATGTGTCTTCACCAAACAACAAACCTTGAACATTAATCTTGGGCTTCACAAACTCTAGAACTATGAAAAATCAGTTCCTTTTGTTCCTGAATAAAACACAGGCACACAAGCAAACATACATACCCAAAGTAGTTATTTTCTCTATGCATTATGTCAACAAGTTGAGAAACATGATATTTATTTAGTTAGCTTTCTACTTTTAGATAATTTTTACAAACGATTTCTTTTTAATTTCATTTTATGTTTTGAATATTAAAAGTGTTTTTATTCCAAAATCAAAACTGACACATAATTTTCATATAAAAATATTATCTCCATCTTGTCCCTTAGTACATATGTTCCTTTTAAATAAAGATAATTAATTGATGCCTTTTTATACTTGGAAGCTGTTGTTTACAAATTTGATGAAAAATATAGGTAGCTTTGCAGCAATTCTACCTATACAGTTGTCAAAACTAGAAATATGAGAGTCAGTCTTACCTCTAGCTTTGTTTTCTTTTCTTTTTTTAGATTTCTTTAAATTCCTCCATGCATCTTCTGTAATTTTTTTCTTTCCATTCATGTCTGACAGACATAGAGCTATTCTCCTGCCAGTCAGTTCTCCTTTCAAAACATCATCCACATATACTACAAAGTTATTTTGTCTGATGTATTTTGGCTTATAAAATGTAATCAAGTGCCTGTATTGAAGTTTATTAAAGAATAAATCATGAACTATTTACAGCTTCCAGCAGTTATATGTTGTCCACAGAGGCAAGATTCAAACTCAGAACTAAAACTGAAAGGAAAAATTCAATACCTTTTTTTGTTACAGATGTCTTCCTCTCTATGATGTCTTGACGCCCAATAGATTTCTGTGTCACCTTTCCTTATTGTCAGGTAACTTCTGTTTGTGTTTCAAGAAGATAGAACATTTTTACATAATATAAAATTATACAATTATATGTTAGAGGAAAATATTGTCATGAAATAAAATAGGCTAAAATAAGCTTTAAGAAATACATTTTACTTTAGTTACATAACTAATTTCTGATGATAGAATTAGTAAGCACAGCTGTGAAAGATGAAGTATCATTTTTCAGTCACCAGTCTATAGAGTTAACTAAAGCTATAGGATATTGCTTTTGGATGAACACATAAATTCAAACACTTTGAATTTCAATTGTAAGAGCTTAAGAAACATTCAAAAAAGCTGAATTCTCACACAGATGCACAGATGTATAATAAAGTTAGGATCCATGAAATTCAGAAAAAAACCCTATTTTTTTTTCATGCTTCTTACATACTTCTTTGATATATTTGATATCTTGTCAGTGAAGCCTTGAACAAGGGGTCCCTAGTGAGCAGAACTAGCGTTGATTTCACATAACTCTGGTGGTTCATGGAACACACATATTTGTAAGTCTTTGACTTAAAACATTAACCTAAGACAATATATTTAATGAAGCATAATTTAATCTGATTAATTGTTGTGTACATGTATTTATTAGAATTTTTCAAATCAAGCAACTGATGCAGTTGTTTCTCAGAACCCTTGAGAAATTGGTCCTAGGATTTCACAGATACCCATATCTCTGGGTTCTTTAAGTTCTTAAGTAATTTTTATTTAAAATGGCATAGTATTTTGATATAAATTACACATATCCCCTAGTATTTTTTAATCATCTCTAGATTATTTACAATAACCAGTACAATATAAATGCTATGTAAATGTTGTACTGTAATGCTTGGGGAATGACAAATAAAAATGTATACATGTTTAATTCAGATGTAATTTTTTTAAAACATGTTCCTTTGGTGGTTGGGTAAGTCCACAGAGAGTGGATAGTGTACACAGTTTTGTATTAGAAACTAATTATTGTTTTATTCTAACTGTTCCATCTAGACATAATCCTTGGGCAACACCTTGTATGCCAATGCCTCTATGCCAGTACAAAAGATGTTTGTCTGATGTATTTGGCTTATAGAAAGTAACAAAGTGCCTTTATTAAAATTATGTTATACACTTGCTGAGTGTACAGTAAATGTATTTTCATAACATACTTAAAAGTCATTCATTTGAAAAAATATTACTAGTAATTAAATTCAACTCCTTATGCCAGGCTACAAGAAATAGAGAACATCCAAATTAATGCAACTGCATTATTTTTCTTAAGGTGTTTACAATATAGGAGAGTAATAAATAGTACAAAGTTATAGTAGTAAAGGTGTAAAGTATACAGTAAGTGTCCTGAAACTTCTGCTTGATCAAAGAAAAAAAGGATCGAAAAAGGATGAGGAGAAAATAAAATTTCTTGGGCATTTTGTGAAAGATTTAGGGTGAAATGTTAGTCGTGACAAAGGAGGGCTTGAGAGACTAAAACTGGGGTATGGTGTGTCCAAGGGTGAGGCCAGGGGAAGAAGAGCTGGAGCTGACAATAGAAGGCAAGAGGATTGCAGGCCACTGGGACAATTCCATTGACGATGCACTGCAGTTACCTTACCTTCATCTAACAAGTGAGCTGGAAATAAATACATGTACTGACAGAAAGCACTGAATGTTTAAGCTAGAAATAACAAACATTAAGATCGCAGTAATGGTAGAAACAAGAGCATCAGTAATTTCTTGAACTGATTCCTAAAGAGCCAATCCCAATAGAAAGACTAAAAAAAAAAAAAAAAAAAAAAAAAAAAAAAAAAAAAAATTTTTTTTTTTTTTTTTAAACCAAAAACTTT
>NW_022900936.1:39015919-39099125 GCF_012274545.1 Fukomys damarensis
AAAAAAAAAAAAAAAAAAAAAAAAAAACTAAGTTATTTTTACTTATTTGAATCCAAGACTGTATTTACCAATGAGAATCCTGACATTAAATTAAATTAACTGTATTATGCAAAAGTTTTGCAATAATTTAACTTTGCATTCTTTGCTAAAAAGACATTTCAATAATGAATTCAAAAAAATCATGAAACTTCGATCACTACTAGTTAGTAATTTTCTATTGTAAATATTTTAGATGTTCATACAGGTTTATATGTGCATAATTTGAAAAGGGAAATAATCATAGATGTCAGCTTATTTCTAAAAAGTTTGCATTTTAACTGGAATATACAAATGCAAGCATAGGAAAACTTAAATGCTTGGAGTACAGATTAAAACTATAGTACGTGTATAAAAAAATTAAAATAATTATTCTTAGAATAATACATTAGATTGTATCTTATTAATTATAAATTGGTTTTCATATGTGCAATAGAAGCTGTTTCAGTATTTAATTAATTCATGCTTCTACTCTACCTATGATGGGATATAATACTCATAGCATTTAAAGTGCACACATTGGGGTAAGAGCACCACAACTGAAATACAGCTGTTTATTTTAGTGTAGTTTATTTTAACATTTTTCAACCCATAAATCTCATCTTTGAAATAATACTAATTATTGCATCTACTTCTTGGATTTTTATCAAGATTAAAAAGTTAACCTGTGTGAACATCTTTAAAAATTTTTTGTGACAGAGTGAGCACTGTGTGCTTTTTTTAGGTTTTCTTGTTATTTTTAGCTGCTGAGTAAGTATTGCACAGAATATTATGTCTACAATACCTGTAAGATGTTCAGTCTACTACAGCTGTATTAAACTTCTTACAAAGGGAGAGAAGGGAAGAAAGAGGAAAGAAGCAGGAGAAAATGAACAAAAATGAACCTTACCCTTGAAAAACTCACACTATATTGTGAACATAAACATGCATGCAATTAAAAGACTGTTGCAATATTTTGCTTAAAAATAAAGGTAAGGAATATGGATGGCTAATCTGAAGAAGGGGAGACTTGTAAGAGTTTCAGGGGCTGTGAGTGAGAAGGTAGACTAGCTGGAGAGAACAGCTTAAACATAGAAATGGAGGTGTTAAAGACATATAATGTATAGAGGGAAAAGTTCACTTTGGTTTTAGTATTTTATTCATGGGGAAAATTGAGAATGATACAAAGTTATAATGGCAAATTAGATCCAGACTTCATAGAATTTAGTATGTCATAAAGATTTTTATATCAGATGAACACAGTTTTGTTTTTAGATTTGTATCATTTATTTCACATTTTATGTATTTTTACAGTATTTTAAAGGAAAAGAAAAGGCTTTTCTTTAATTCTGCTGGCCTTTGGTAAATTTATGTGGTGGCTATTTTTGTTAAAAGTAAGTGTATGTAATATGTTTTATCATTCTGCCATTGAAAATTTGAGCCAGGCCCAGGGCTATAAGGCCTTCTAAATGATTAAGACATAACTATCAGGCTGTGATTCAGTAAATCACAGTGTTAGCCCCAGGACTGGAAAGGGCCACCGGTTGTCTCACCCCCACCCACTGAAGAATCCTCTCTACAACATCGCCACCAAGTGGTTGTCGAGTTCCTGCCTGAAGAGCTGGCCTGGGTTTAAAACAAAATAACAAACAAACAAAAAAATGACCACTGTAGTAAGTTAACCTGCAGATAATCGACAAAAAGTAGTGTAAGATAAAACATGTACCAGTGTATATCAAGTTCTGCAATTCTTAGACTCATTCGTAAATACATTTTGAGGATTATATTTGAAATGGCTATCTTCTAACTTTAAAAATGAATTTTACATATTTTTCCACATATGCATTTCAGACTGAAGACAAGAAACTGAAGCCAGAAATTAGTGAATATGAACAGAAGTGCAGCAGAAGGGAAGCAGAAAAAAGAGTAAATGAGCAACACGCTAAAATGGCATAATGTGCTTCTATTTGTCATTGTTTTTTATTTTTATTTAGAGAATAACCATAGCTTTACTTTAAAGGATTTATTAGTGCTATAAGTAATGTTAGATCAGCTAATGTTTTTATGAACCAAACCAATAAATGTTTAGATGTTTAAAACACTTGACAAATTTTGGCAAAATTTGAAGTAAGTGGAAAGGAAAAATCACACATAATAAGATATGTGCTGCTTGTTCCTAAATATGCATGGAGTTCTCGCTTCTTATGCCAATTTGATGTTCAGGAAGTTATTCCATTAAGCTAATGCTCCAGATCCTTTCTGGCCTTATAAAGTCATTAAAAAACAGAAAAAATTCTAAGTAAGATACCCTAGGCAATATTGAACCCAAACAAGGCTTTCTTCTTGTGGACAAAAGAATATAAATTATTTACACACAAGAACACCGGGTAACAATGTTCACTCCTCAGCCCAATAAAGTGTATTATTCATTATGGAAGCAATATAATGTCAACTGTTTCACTTGAAACTTTAGAATCTCTTCTCTAAATTCATTTCATTATTACAGGATGAACCATCAATCCATCAGTAACATAAACTATCACAAAAAGATATTTTGGGTCCTAATGTTGATCCCCACATCACTCTTTCACCCGTCTCAACAATATTTTTATTCATTCACATACTTGGATATGGTGCTTCGTGCCAGAGTAACACGTACGAAGATGCACGTGGACATACACGCCCTTACCTAATGGATGTGTGCAGAGGTGAATGACTTAAGATGAAGGAAAGATAAGGGAAGGAAAATGATAAAATCAGGTCCAAGAGCCCTACCAGGTGGTCCACTGAAGTTGCTCAAAGGAAGAGAAGACCATTAGATGAACCTAAAAATAGACTTTAAAACCTTTCTTCTCAGACTCATTGGACCATAATTATTGTTATTTCAGAAGTGCTCATTACACTGACTCTGTCTACACTTTCTGTGGCTGTCATCCAACGTCATTAGAGTCTTTTACTGCAGTTTGTTCAAATGATTGAATATTGCTTTTTAGGGAACCCTGCTGATGAGGAATGTCAGGGTAGCTTTTAGGAATGCCTGAGTGAGGCAGCCCTGAATGACTGACTCATTTTCCCCCTTGAAAAATGTAAAGAATATGCCTCTTAATACAGTCTCTGTACTACAGCCTACTCTATGTGTCTAAAATTATGGCAAATAATTGTGTAAAATTTAGCTTAGCATTCCAAGCTTTACTAATGGGCCTAAAAGTATTCCTTTATACTTTGGTTTTATATTTCAGATTTTAGTCTACACTCGTGCTACAATACTACCAATACCACCCTTTTTGATAGATAAGTAAGGATCTGCTTACCCAGATAGAACCAGTGGGTTACATTTTAGTGAATACATCCTCATTATGCAATTTTATCTCATTTCATTAAATGGAGGGTAAATTTCAATGTATCCTATGTTCAAATATAACTAAGGATTTGATAAAATTTAGCTAAAAACAAAAGTTCAGTTTCATACACACAGCTTTAATCACAGTACCACATCCAAATATAGGTCCTACATATACCCAGTACTATTAATCAAGTACTAAATACTAACTATGTGTAAAAGTATATAGCAATAACTTATTTTCTATGAGCTTTCACAAAATAATCTACATGTTCATGAAAAAAAACTTCATGAGATAGCAACTATCTATGGTAGAATTACCATTATGTGACATATGAGGAAACTGAGAGTAAGGGAAATTAAATAACTAGAGTCACACAGGTAGCAGGCAGAGCTATGATATACACACAACCTGCAGTCTGGCTCCTGAGCCAACCATCTTCTCCAGAAACTAGACGATTGTGCTTCTCAAAGAGGTGTGAAGTTTCTCTGCTGACATGTATTTCTGGATTAGAGTTTCAGTCCTGTTTTATGAACAGTTCTTGATCCTATGACTACTTTTGAAATATTTGTGAGACAGATAAAAGAAATAAATTAGAAAAATAAGCCAAATAAACCTAATGAAACAACTGATTGATTCTAGATGTGATTCCTCTCTTGTGTATAATTACAAAAGCCATTTAGCATTTATTCTTTGGCTTAGTTTCTTCATTTATAAAATTTGAATTTTCATGTAATTTTTCCTCTATCACCAATGAAATCTGAACATTAATTCTCTATATAAGGTAAGCTGAACTTGCTTACAGATCAATTTTGTACAAAGTAGTACTTGAATTGGTATGACATCTCTCTAAGGAATCTGCCCTATTTTTGCGTAACTGGCAAAGTGCAGAGATCATGGGCAAAAGATCCCTTGGGATGTTTTGCAAAATGGAATTATGGGGCCTTTACTTAGACCTACTCCATCAAAATCTCTGGAAATTTGGTACAAGAATGTGGGTTTTATTAAAGTCCCAGGGGATTCTTACATGCTAGAATTTGATAATCATCACTCTTATACAAACCTTGGTTCTCCAACCTGCTGACACATTCAAATCACCAGGGATCTTCGAATAAATATAACTAAATGAATCAGACTCTTGAGTGGCCTGATACCAGGCATCTGGTCCTGTTGAAGCCCATCAGCAACTTCTTATCACCTGTGCACTCAGCATTGAGAGCCACCGTATGATTTTAATTTCATAGAAGGGCATCGGAAGAGAAGTGCACACTCTGACTTCAATAATCTAGGAAAGATCACTGTAGAAGTAAGTATAAAGTGAACATATTTGCCAGGCTTTATTTTTCAACTTGTGAAAATATTAACCATAAAATGTGTATCTTAGCCCTAGCTTTTCAGAATTAATTGCAGTGGAGGCTACTGTGTTGATTTCTTTTGATCACTAAAATTGAAATATCTATGTCCCAAAAAGATTGTGTAATAGGTTTGAGAACATGAATTTGGAGGTTGTTTGTAATTGTGCTCGTAGAATTTCCTGTTTTGATAGTACATGAACATACTAGGGGATGAAATGTTTTTATACACCCTAATTTCCAAACCCAAGCTATACACTTGAGATTTAAATGCTATTCACGAGTGATGCTCTACAGCTCGTTAAACCTCCTCACTCTTTCCATATGGAAACACTTTGCTTACACTGTTCTCTAGGGTCAGAGGAAAAAACGGGGAAATTATTCTTAAAATATGCTGGGAGTTTTACGGGGACATGCCGTATAGTTTATACTCAAGTGACAATCCTGCAAGGAGTGTGATGACCCAAGACTTTAACTTTGTGATTTAGACTGACATTCACATTTTAACTTCCCAGTTCAACAAATATTACTTCAACACTGTAATAAGACTGGATGCCACATGTAATACTGTCCCCAGAATACATTTTAGAAAAATTAATATACACTTTTTTTCTTGGGAAAAATATTTTTATATTCTTAGCTGTGAGGATGAAAACAACACGTAATAAGATGAATATAGAAAAGTATAATAAAAATATGTTTGACTTAAAAGTCAGTTGGATAGGAAAGTATCCATGAGTAATTCTGTTTAGCAAAAGTAATAGATAATTTGCAGAAAAAATGTAATGATTAATAGAGAAAAATAAATATGGCATTGTGTGGAGAAATATTACAGCAGGGTCTGATAGTTATTTTAGAAACATGAAAGAATTCAAAATTATTAAAGGAAGGTAGACCTTACACAAAAATGAGAACAAATTTCATTTTCTTGGCTAACAGAGAGATATGAATCCAAGGATTTGAAAGGACCTGCAATTTGGTGCTTATAAATGATACCTTGGGGAAGATGGTATCAACATCATAGGTGAGGAGAAAATCCAGTGGTTAGAATTTTGAGAGTATGTGTTCTATATAATGACAATAATTATTTTACAGTTTTTAGAAAATGAAAGCAAAATGGATACATTTATGGTTGGACAGGAATATTTTTCTAAACACTTTAATGTTTGCTTTTCCCGTCTTCGGTGGCATCACACTGCAGCATGCCACAATGTACCCAGTAATTAATTGACTCCAGATCTAATCACGCAGTGCTTCCTCTCAGAACCAAGAATATTATTTAACCATGTCCTTCTCAACTACAGAATCTTTCCATGGTTGGAAAATTGTTTAAAGTCCAGCAGAGATACAATATACAAAAAGATAGAGTCACTTTAAATATTAAAGTTTAAAATTATTAAAGTATTTAAAGTTATTAATCTTAAAGTTAAAACTGCACAGTTTAACGAGTGCTGGCCCATAATGAGAAAAGAAGTTAGCTAAAGAAAATAAATAAATTTGCCATTTTCTTTATCAAGTAAAGTTTTTTAAAAGTAAGCTGAATCTAACCATGTACACTGTAAAAACAATGGTTTACATTGTGATGCATGTTCCTTGCTTATCACAGGCCAGTGACAAACAGTTCAAAAATTTGGCCACTGTCTGAGGATTAGATCTGAATATTGCTGCTACAGATATTCATTTACAAATATAACATCTGTTTTGGAATGAATGGCTGCCCCAAAACACTATGTTCCAGCCTTAACCTCCAGAACCTGTAAACATGACCTATGTGGAAAATTTTGTAGATGTAATTAAATATCTAAGGGATATATCACCCATGATTATCTCAATAAGCTTTAAATCCAACTTCAAGGGTCTTTATAAGAGGTAGAATGGGAGGAGAAGCAGGGAGGCTTCCGAGAGACTGTGATGATGGAGGAGAAATTAGAGTTATGCATATGCAAACTAAAGAACACTCACAGCTGCCAGAAGCTAAAAGAGTCATGAAAAGATTCTCCTGTGAAAGAAAAACATTTCTGCAGTTAATAAACAACAAGTTAAGGGTAATTTTTCAAGAACCCCCAGAAAACTAATACTATGGCCTAGATTTTTATACCAAGTTAACTTCTAAAATATATTTTGTGGAATATATAAAGATACAAATTTTAAGGCCAAAGTTTCAGTAAAAATTGAAAATAAATGTTTGAAATTTATTTTTTAAATTGTAATAAGCAATAGCCTCTCCCCTATTTAGCTCAAATAGATTACAATTCTAATAATCAAACAATAGCCTCTCTCCTATTTAGCTAAATTCATTTAGTTTGTTAAACAGTAAGAATTAGCCACTCACCATATATACTGCTATCATATACTTTGTAAATGAAAGTAACATTTATACAGAAATTCCATTCCATGAATTATAATGATTAGGATTTGGGCAAGGAATTTGGGTTGTTTGTCCTTTATTTCTAAGTTTTACAAGTATATTTGGATTTTTCACAAACACATGTATGTAGGATGTAGCATGTTAAAATAAATGAGCATGCAGAAATAATCTGATATTACTAGGAATAAAATTTGAGAAGACATTCTTATGTGAGCTGATAATTTAAGTGTCAGAAATTCTCTCTGTATCTTATTTCCAGTTGTAAATTGATTTAGAAAATGACTTGGAGAATAGACTATAATTAGCTCAACCATTTTATGTTTTGTTCTTTCCCTTTAAAGGGAAAGGGATAGTTTGAATCTCATCATAGTGAACCACAGTCTACAGGCTCTGGATTTCTATTTCATCAGGAATAAAAACTTTTCAGGGTCTCTCACCAATATCACTTTTCCTTTCTCAAAGCATTTATCCTACAATTCACAACGTACAGTTGCACCTGCATGGTGTATTCACATCCACTGCTAGAACTGCCAAGAAGTGACTTGCAGTTACTATGTTTCTGTTAAAATTAGCTGGGCTCTTTCTGTCTGTGAAACATCTGCTTTGAGTGATACTATAGCAGCTGTGATGATCTAATAGTAAACTAAGCACTTCAGTATTCAATTGTACAAAAGGGGCTTTGAGGAGAATGATAAATGACCAAAATTAGATGATGATTCTTAAGTACCTAATTTTAACCTTGCCCATAATGAATGCTTTTTCCTCAAGCTTCTTTGCACCTGTCGCTTTCGGAAAGCGACTAAAATGCACCCGTTTGCAGCTTAGTTCAAGTTGCATTCTTCACAGGTTGTTAAGCAATGCTCAAATGGTTGAACCAACTACTGTGCCTTTTAAGATGTTTCTTTTCTTTTGTTTCATCCAATTTCCTACATTACTCTAAGGTAGGAAGTTCTTTTAGTACAGAGATAAATACTATATATATATCAACATATCTTTAAGAACTTTCATATTTTAAAATATTTCATTTTTAGACTAATCAATATTTTCTCTAAAAGCTTTTATATGCAAAAGGGACAGTATTTCATTTAATTTATAACTATAAATTTATAGTGTGAGATAAAGATGTACACTAAAAATATATAATTATTGAGAAGGCACTTACACATTCCTTGTAAGTTATTATAATACGTAGGTTTTAGTCCTCAAAAATAATCCCTTCTTCCTCAGATATACACAACCATTTTCATACCCATATTAGGAATCAAATAATGAAATATTTACAATAATACACAGCTTGCAGAATACTTTCAGAATGATACAGCACTTCTTTTTTTCTCAGGTAGACTTCTCCATGACAAATAAAGGACACATGATTTAATAGCTTAATTAAATATTCAAGGTGAAGTGAATTAATGCATAGACTTTATTTTTATTTCATTAGTTTATTATGTTTTTCATTACACATAAACGACAGGAAAATGAATCGTATTATACTTTCAGCCATTGATAAAATGTACTGTGATTTCCATGTGAAAAGTGTAGGAGAAGCAAATCTTTACTTTGCCTTTTTAGGTTTTCCATCTGTACTGAAAATTAAACTGACATAAAATAGATTAATAAAAGAAAAGCATATCATTTTTACATGTACTTTGGGGCTCCATAGTAAAATAAAGGCATAGGTAAGGTTCTCTCTCTCAGGTTTTCTTGACTCTCACAAAGGTGACAGGTTCCTCCAAACTCAGATTTCCTGACCTGGAGAGTCATGCACTGAGCCATATTCTTCACAGCTATAATACTTAGTGGGTAAAGCTTTAGACAGAATAAAGACATGTTTATATTGCTTGCTGTAAAGTCATGAATACATTATTTCTACATGATCCAGAGGTCTCATGTCTTCTGGCAACATCCATTAAAGAGTTATCAGCTTTATCTTACCTTATAATAAGAGATAAATGCTACATCCAAAAAAAAATGATTTATGTGAATGTATGCACACAAACAGCCATGTGTATATGAACATACAAGTTCAATGATAATATTTTAAGGCCTTGTGTTCTTATTTTTATACCTTGGCCTAATTTTGAGAGGATACATAAAAATATATGCTTATAACTGCATTTAATCTAATTAACTTTAGATTTGACATTAAATGTGTATTACTAGATTGCTTCAGCCACAATGGTTTATGACTCTTTTATCTCTTCTGTAGGTTTGTCTTTAATATTAAATGACATTTTTTCTTCCTCCATAATTTTTGTGTCAGTCTATTATTAATCTGTCACTACAGAATTTTCCTTGTTTTCATTTTCCAGATATACATTTGCCATGTCTTTAGTTTGAAATTATTATTTTTACTCTTTCTTAGATGTGCTTCTTCTGACAATATATCACTGGACTTTTTAAAATCCAAACCCAAGTAATGTCTCAATTGTTTTAGGCTGAGTGAATTACTTCCATTACTACTTCTATTTTAAATTAATTTTATCCTAATTTGCTTATCATTTTAACTCACATTTGCTCTTCTGTATGTTTTCCTCATATTTTGTGGTTTATTACATTTATTTTATTTCCCCTTTCATTTGGATATTTCACTAGATTTTCATTTGTATTGATGATTACAATCATTGTAATCATTAAGTGTAAAACTAAATCTTTAAAATATATATATGGAAATAAATTTAAAATATCATTCAAATTAGAATAGTTTATCTACTTCTTTCCAAATCCACAAGTAAACAAAAAAGTTTAGAAATACTGAATTTTTTTATTTTAATGTTCTTTTCTCTTCTTTTGCCAATATTTAATCTTATAGTTAAAGTATACTGCAAAGTTACTATGATAAAAACTAAATGGTATTGGCAAAGAAACAGACCTGAGACCAGCAGAACAGATTAGAAGATGCAGAAACAAGTCCAAACACGCTCATCCACCTCATCTTAAACAAAGGAGCCAAAAACCCTCACTGGAGGAAAGATAGCCTCTTTAATAAATGGTGCTAGCAGAATTGGGTTTCAAATTGCCAAAGATTAAATGTCTCCTGTTATGATAATTCTTTTTTTTTTACTTTATTTTTTTATTGAGTTTATTGGTACAATCTTGGTATACAATACAGTTAAATTCATCATTGGGATCCTGTACCTTTACATAATAGGTCTTGATTCTCATTTTTACCCCTTGTCCCTGACCTCCCTTCACCCCCTCCTCCCCTCCCCATTTACACTTTGTTTCCATTTTTTCAGTTTCTCATATTTTTTTCCTCTCCCTTATTACCTTTCCCCCACCCTTCCCACTTTCCCTACACCTTTAGCCCTTTACTTCCCATTTCACATTATTAATTATGTGATTAGGATCCTGTGTACTATTATAGCTTTTCACACCAGAGAAACTATTTGGTATTTCAGTTAAAGAAATCTCTGTATGAACATTAAAAATAGGGAATCCTAAAATAAAACTAAAAAGGAAAGTAAAAGAGAAAAGGCAATGATGTAATATTAAAATAATCCTTAATTCTGGAGATGAAAATGGTCCCTGAACATATTTAAATTGCTTCTTGCTCTTGTAGTCTTATCTTATTCTTTTTTTCATTATTTAGAAAATACTTTATTAGTTTCTGTAATCAAACCCACATAGATATGACCTTACATATTTAGTATTTTTCTTTGTTTTATTTTTTGTTTTGTTTTTTTTAATGGAATGTGCTGAATGTCCATAATTTTGTTCAGATGACTTCAGAACCTGGAAAAGCTATTGCTGCTATTGATGCATAACATACTGCTATCATTAGTCTTTTTATATAAATATATATATATATACATATATATAAATATAAGTGTTGAATTGGCATTGTACAGAAATGGACAGCCATATTGGTCTAGAAATGTTAATTTTTTTATTTTTATTTTTTATTTTATTTTTCCATGTGTGCAAGGGTAATGCATTGTACAATAATTCTTAATTCTATGATCTTGGGATTTACATTTACATTCATAAAATTTCTGTAAATGTTTGATTTCTAAAATATAATTGTTTTTAAAAGTGTAAAGGTTAGTCACATAAGTACGATTCATCTAAATTTAACTGTATATAAAATATTTGATTGTTATTGACTAAAAATTTACATTGGTTTAGAGTGAAATCCCACTATTTTCAACAAATAAGGTGTTGTTTTCTATCAATTTATAGTCCTCTTTCTTATTTTTTCATTGTTTATTGGCACATTAAAGCAAACAATAGTTACATTTATCATTGGGATCTTGTACCTTTCCATGATACATCTTGATTCTTGTTTTTTTCCAATACTCCTGCCCTCCCTTCACCTCCTTCACCCTTCCCTATTTACAAAGATTTTGTTTCCTTTTCCTTTTCTTGTATTTTTTTCTTTTCCCTTATTTCCTTTGCCCTACCCTTCCTACTTCCCCTTTAGCCAGTTTCTTGCTATTTTACACTCTCAATTATACCATTTAAACCTTATTTACACTTTTCATTTTTCACACCAGAGAGACTATTGGGTATTTACTCAAGTGTGTCCTATTTATTTCACTTGAAATTGCCTCAGTGTGCATCCATTTAACGATAAATGTTTTCAGTTTGTCTTTCTTTATGGCTGAGTAGTACTCCATTTTTTAAAGACATCTTCAAGTCTCCAGTTGATGGGCATTTGGGTTGTTCCCAAGTTTTAGCTCTTATGAACTGTGCCACTATAAATGTGGGTGCACATGTATCACTGTGGTATGATTCTTTTAATTTTTATGGAAAGATACCAGGTAGAGGGATAGCTGGGACAAATGGAACCTCTAATCCTAATTCCTTGGGGAATCCCTACAATTAATTCCCATAGTATTTCCACCATTCTGCAATCATACCAACAATGGAGAAGTGTCCCTTTATCCCCACAGCCCAGGCAGCATTTGTTATTGGTTGATTTCTTGATAGAAGCTATTCTTTCTGGGGTAAGGTGGAGTCTTAGTGTTGTTTTCATCTGCATCTCTTGAAAGACCAGTGATGTTGAACATTTTTTCATACATTTATTTGTTGTTTTTGCTTCACTGTCTGAGAAATGTCATTTCAATTCAGATGCCCATTTTTGTTTTTTTCTTCTTATTGAGTTTTTAGGTACAATCTAGGTCTACAATACAATTACATTCATTACTGGGGTCCTGAACCTTCCCATGACAGGTCTTGGTTCTCATATTTTCCACCTTGTCCCTGCCTTCCCTTCACCCTCTCCTGCCCTCCTCATTAACAAACTCTTTATTTCCATTTATTCATTTTCTCATATTTTTTCTTTTCACTTATTTCTTTTCCCATATCCTTCCCACATTCCCTACACCTTTAGCCCTTTTCTTCCTATTTCACACTCTTAATTATCCCCATTAGGATCTTGTGTACTATTATAGTTTTTCACACCAGAGAAACTATTTGGTATTTACACATGTGTGACTTATCTATTTCACTTAAGAGTATATCCTCAACATGTGTCCATTTTCCTATGAATGACTCTAATTTATCATTCCTTATGGCTGAGTAGTATGCCATTTTATAGAAAAACCACATCTTTATCCAGTTTCCAACCGATGGGCAAATGGGCTGTTTCCAAGTTTTAGCTATTACAAACTGTGCCGCTATAAACATTGGTGTGCATATATCACTGTGGTATGATTCTTTTAAATCTTTTGGAAAGATACCCAACAGACGGATGGCTGGGTCAAATGGAACCAATAGACCTACCTCTTTGAGGTGTCTCCATCTTGATTTCCATAGTGGTTGTACTAGTCTGCACTCCCACCAACAGTGGAGAAGGGTTCCTTTCTCCCCACAACCCCGCGAATATTTGTTATTGTGTGATCTCTTCATAGCAGCCATTCTTTGTGGGGTGAGGTAGAATCCCAGTGTTGTTTTCATCTGCATCTCTCGAATGACCAGTGATGTGGAACATTTTTTCATATATTTACTTGCTGCTTTGACTTCTTTGTCTGAGAAATATCTGTTCATTTCAGATGCCCATTTTTGAATTGGGCCTTTATATTTGGGGGGGCTGACTGATTAGAGGTCTTTATATATTCTTGATATTAGTCCTTTGTCTGAGGAGCAGCTGGTAAAATTTTTTTCCCACATTGTAGGTTGTCTCTTAGTTCTGTTCATGGTTTCTTTTGCAATGATGATCCTCTTTTTCAATAAGAGGAGATACCAGTTGTTGATTCTTTCTGCTAGCTCCCATACTACTGAGGACTTGTTCATAAAGTCTTTTCCTATGCCAATGTCTTCAAGAGTTCTGCCTAATTTATCTTCCAGGAAGTTTAGTGTTTCTGTTTTAATATTTAGATCTTTCATCCACTTTGATTTTAATTTAGTGCATTTAGTGAAAGATAAGGGTCTAGTTTTAATCTTTGGCAGGTTGAAATCCAGTTTTACCAATACCATTTAAAAGAGGCTATCTTTCCTCCAGTGGGGATGGTCAGCTCCTTGGTCAAAGATGAAGTAGCTGAGTATAACTGTAGTTGTTTTTGTGTCTTCCAGTCTGTTCCACTGATCTGCAGGTCTGCACCTTTGCCCGTACCATGCTGTTTTTATCATAGTTGATTTGTAGTATAGTTTCAGATTGGGAATTGTTATACCCGCTGCCATATGTCTGTTGCCTACGATGGCTTTTGCTATTCTAAGTCTCTTATGGTTGCAATGAAATTTTGGATTCTTCTTTCTAGTTCTGTGAAGTATATTGTTGGAATTTCAATTGGTATTGCATTGAATCTGTATAGCAGTTTTGTTAGTATGGCCATTTTCACTATGTTGATTCTTCCTACCCAGGAGCAGGGGATATCTTTCCATTTTCTTATATCTGCTTCAATCTCTTTTTTCAGAGTGCTGTAGTTTTCAATGTAGAGGTCTTTTGCTTCTTTTGATAGATTGATTCCCAGGTACTTCAATTTTTTTGGGGGGGTGCTATTGTGAAAGGAATTGTTTCCCTAATTTCTCATTCAGTGAATCTGTTATTTGTGTATAAGAAGGCTATTGATTTTGGGGTGTTGACCTTCTATCCAGCTACTCTTCTAAAAGTGTCAATTAAATCAGGAAGTCTTTTGGTGGAGTTTTTTGGGTCTTCAATGTAGAGTATCATATCATCAGCAAATAATGACAGATTAACTTCATCCTTTCCTATCTTTATTACTTTAATTTCTTTCTCTTGTCTAATTGCTATGGCTAATGTTTCCAGAACTAAATCAAAGAGGAGTGGTGATAATGTAGATGCCCATTTTTGAATCAGATCTTGAAATTTGGGAGGTCTGAAGTTTTTTAATTTCTTATATATTCTAGATAGTAGTCCTTTGTCTGAGGAGTGGCTGGTAAAAAATATCTTTCCTACACTGTAGGTTTTCTTTTAGCTCTGTTGGTGATTTCTCTTGCACTACAAAAACATTTTAATACAGTGAGATCCCAGGTGTTGATTTCTTCAAAGTACTACCTAATTTACTTTGCAGTAAATTTAGTGTTTCTGTTTTGATATTTAGATCTTTAATCCACTAGGATTTTAGTTTCATGCATGCTGAAAGATAGGGATCTAGTTTTAATCTTTGGCAAGTTGAAAGCCAGTTTTCCTAACACCATTTATTAAAGAGGCTATCTTTCCTCCAGTGAGAATGATTGGTTCTTTGTCAAAGATTAGGTAGCTGATTATGTCTGGTGTTGTTCTGCTTCTATTCTATGTCATTGATCCTCACGTCTATTTCTTTGCCAGTACCATGCTATTTTTATCAGTGGTTTGGTAGTATACTTTCAAATTGGGAATTGTAATACCCACTGCCATGTCTCTGTTGTCTAGAATAGCTTTTGCTGTTCTAGGTCTCTTCTGGTTCCAAATAAATTTTTGGATTATTTTCTCAAGTTATGTGAAATATGCTTTTGGGATTTCAATCAGCATTCCATTGAATCTGGATAGAAGGTTTGGAAGTATGACCATTTTCACTATGTTGATTCTTTCTACCCAGGAGCAAGGGATGTCTTTCCATCTTCTTATATTCTCTTCTATCTCTTCTTTCAGAGTGCTGCAATTTTCAGTGCAGAGGTCTTTTGTCTCCTTCATTAGATTAACTCCTAGATATTTCTTTTTTTTAATGTTATTGTGAAAAGAATTGTTTCCCTATTTCTCTCTCAGTGAGTCTGTTATTTCTGTACCAAAAGGCTATTAATTTTTGAGTGTTGACTCTGTATACAGCTACTCTACTGCATCTGTCTATTAAGTCTAGCAGTCTTTTGGAAGAGTTTTTTGGGTCTTCTATGTAGAATATCACATCATCAGCAAAACATGACAGTTTAACTTCTTCCTTTCTTATCTTTATTCCTTTTATTTACTTCTCTTGTCTAATTGCTGTGGCTAATGTTTCTAGGACTATATTGAACAGCAGTAGTGATAGTGAACATCTTTGTCTTGTTCCAGAATTTAGCATGAAGGTTTTCAGTTTTTGACATTTAGAATGATATTGGCTTTGGTTTTTCATAAATAGCCTCTATCAGGTTGAGATAAAGACAATATATTCCAGTTTCAGTTTTCTGTAGGGTTTGTATCAAGAATGAGTGTTGAATTTTGTCAAATGCTTTTGCTGCATCTATTAAGATGATCATATGGATTTTTTCCTTGACTCCGTTAATACAGTGTATTGCATTTATTAATTTGCATATGTTGAAACATCCTTGCATCCTTGGGATAAATCCAACTTGATTAGGGTGTGTGATCTTCTTGAAGACCCTCTGTGCTCTGTTTGCCACTATCTTATTGAGGATTTTTTGCATCTGTGTTCATTAGAGAGATTGACCTGTAGTTCTATTTGTTTTGGTTGCGTGTTTCCCTGGTTTTTTAATCAAAGTAACACTTGCTTCCAGGAATGAATTTGGACATATTGCTTCCCTTTCAATTTCACTGATGTGTTTAAAGGATAGTGGCAATAGTCCTCTAAATGTCTTGTAAAATTCAGCATTGAAGCCATCAGGACCTGGGCTTTTCTTGTTGATAATGTTTCAATTACATTTTCAATTTCATGGAAGGTAATTGGGGTGTTTATACTTTTTATATCTTCTTAGTTCAAATTTGAAAGTTCATATTTCTCTAGGAATCTGTTCATTTCTTCTGTATTTTCCATTTCATTAGACTACAGGTTTTCAAAGTAGGCATTGATGATGCTCTAGATTTCTTCTGGATCTGTTTTGACTTCACCTTTTTCATTCCTAATTGCATGAATTTCAGCCTTTCCTTTTTTGATAAGGTTGGCTAAGGGTTTATCAATTTCATTTATTCTTTCGAAAAACCAACTCTAGATTCATTGATTTTTTTGTATACTTCTCTTAGTCTCCACTGCATTAATTTCTGCTCTGATCTTTATAATTTCCTCCCTTGTATGAGATTTCAGTTTGTCTTGTTCTTATTTTTCTAGAATCTTAAGGTTAAGAATTAGATTGTTTGCTTGTGCTCATTCTGTTTTCCTAGTATGGGCATTTACTGCTATGAATTCCTTTCATAGAACTGCTTTCACTGTGTCAAATAAATTCCTGTATGTTGTATTGGCATTATCATTTAATTGTAGAAACTGTCTAATTTCTTCTTTAATTTCCTCTGTAACCCAATGGTTGTTGAGCAGGATGTTATTTAATTTCCATATGTTTGTGAAGTTCTTGCAGTTTCTTAGGCTATTGATCTCTGGTTTAATTGCACTATGGCCTAATAATATACAGGGGATAACTTCAATTCTTTTGCATTTACTTAAGCATGTCCTATGAGCTAGCATGTGGTCTATTTTGGAGAATATTGCACGTGAAACTGAAATTAATGCATATTTAGATTTTTAGCAGCACTCTGTAGCCACCTAGTAAGTCAATTTTTTCTAAGATTTGGTTCAGTTCTGTTATTTTGTTGATGGTTTTTTTGTCTACATTATCTGTCTATTTGTGTCCGTGGAGTATGAAGGTCCTTCACTACAATTGTATTATTACTTATTTCATGTTTCATATCCATTAATATATGTTTGGCTTAGTTGGGGGCATTAGTATTTAGTGCATATATATTTATGACTGTCATTTCTTCCTCTTGCATTGTTCCCTTTACAAGGCAGTAGTGGCCCTCTTTGTCTTTTTTATTTATTTTTTATCTATCTATTTATTTATTTATTTACTTATTTGGTACTGGGGATTGAACTCAGGACCTTGTACTTGCAAGGCAGGTAGCAGAACCACTGAGCTAAATCCCCAGCCCTCTTTATCTGTCTTAATTAGCTTTATTTGTAATCTCTTCTGTCTGCAAATAAGATAGCTACTGCTGCTCTTTTCCAGGCTCCTGTTGCATGGAGAATTATTTTCCAACCTTTTACTCTCAGTCTATGAATTTTTTGTGCATTGTGTGAGTTTCTTGTATACAGTATATTGTTGGATTTTGCTGCTTAATCCATTCTGCCAGCCTTTTTCTTTTGATTGTTGAATTGAAGCCATTAATATTGATGGTTATAACTGTTATGTATTGACTTTCATTGCCATGTTATTGTGCTCTTGTTGTTTCTTTTATTTTTTATTTTTCCCTCTCTCCCTTTAATTTCTTGCCTTTCCTGATATATTTGCTCTGTTGGCCCTTATGGAGTTGTATTCTTCTTTTTATTTTTCCAGGCTATTGTTCAGAAGTGTTTAGAGTGCTGGTTTGGTGTTCATGAAATTTCTTAGGTGTTCTTTGTCATGGAAGTATCTTGTTTCCCCATCAATTTTGAGATAGTTTTGCAAGATACATCAGTTTAAGTTTTCTTTTAGGGCTTGAAATGCCTCACTCTGGGCTCTTCTTGACTTGAGGTTTTGTGTTGAAAAGACTGCTGTGATTCTGATGGGCTTCCTTTGCATATGATTTGTTTCTTTTCTCTAACTGCTTATAGTATTTTGTTCTTCTGTTGGGTTTCCAGGTCTTGATTATTACATATCTAGATGTAGAATTATTTAGATCATGTCTATTTGGAGTCCTATATGCTGCACTTATCTGTATGTCAAATTCTTCCCTCTTTTGGGAATTTTTCTGTCATTAATTCTGTGAATATATTTTTATATCATTTGAATTTTCTCCTGCTACTTTATGGATTCCTATCAGTCTTATATTATTCTTCTTTGCATCATCTAAGAGATGTTGAATTGACTTCTCATGGTCCCTTATTGTTCTTAAGAGATCTCTCTTTTCATGGTCACTGACTGCAGTCCTATCTTCTACAACTGAAATTCTATCTTTACTTTCATTCATCTTACTGTGAATGCTTTTTATAGAGTTTTTAGTCTCCTGGATATCTGTTTGACTCTGTTTCACCGATTTCATTTCTTTCCTATGTTGGGCTTTCAAGATTTCCATTTCATTCCTATGTTTGGCATTCATGGTTTCCATCAGGGCCCTGAGATCATCACACACGAAGATCATGCAAACTCTAGGAAACTGTTGAGGTAAAAAGGGAAGAGAGAGCTGGATAGATAGGTAGAAGGATAGGAGAAGGTTAGAGGTGAGGTCAGAGGACAGAGGAAGATCACATAAACTCTAGGTATCTGTTGAAGAGAAGAGAAGACAGAACAAAATATACCCAAGAACAGAACAAACTAACAGCAATATGGAGGCTGTAATCACTTTCTTTTAAAACAAATCACAATTGAGAAAAGGAAAAAGAGAAGGAAAGGGAAAGAAAGAAAATAAATTCAAATTAGGATAGGAACAGGAAAAAAGGGATAATAATGGAGATCAAGGTGGAAGAGAGAGTGAGAAGAAGAGAGAGAAAGGAAAGAAGATAAGAAAAAGGTTTTAAAAAGGAAAAAGTTGAGAAAAGAAAAAGATAAAAAGTTTTAAATAATTAAAGATAGAAGAAAAATATTACTTTGAAAATAAAAATGCAAATAGAATTAGAGGGCCTCCTTCAGCATATGTCTCTGTTGACACAATAGACAGCATGCACAGGAGTGTGCAGGTCTAAGTTAATTAGTCTCAGGAAGCCAGCAGCTCTCTCCCAAGGTTCAGGCTGATTTTTGGCTGCAAGGACCAAGTTGAGATCTCTGACCACCTGCTGGTTGAACTCTGCAAGCTTATACTTCAGATTCCAGCTGTCTTTCCCCTGAAGTAAAACCAGGTTATGATGTGAGCTGCTAGTCCCACCAACTTACCAACTATGGTGGTGTGGTGTGCCTTTATTGCAGATTTTCTTTACTTTTCCAATGGGTTTAAATTTTCATCTAGGAGCCTCAGAGAGGCCCTCTTTCTCTTGTTCACAAGTGGGGGCAAGGGGCTGTGTTGATACCTGTATGGCTGGGCTCCTCTGGTGCATTGGATCAAAGGGGCAAGCCTACCAGAGGTTCATGATCTGCTGCTGGGTTCCTCTATGGTCTTCTTTCTTCTATCTTGATCTATACATGATTTTTTTTAATAAAGAGCCAATGTATTTTATGATAAATCTGAAATTAGCCCCTGCCACTTTCTGTCTGTTACACAGTGGAGTGTGCCTCAGTTTTGTCATATATAAACTGAAGATAATGAAATAATTTATTCCAAAGGTTAATATATAGCAGATGAAACTATGCTCCACATTTTTGAAGCACTATATTGGCTTATCTTTCTCAGTATAGAATTTTAATGATAAACTTTTTCTCATGAAAGTCTTCAGATATAAGAGTCATTTTCTTTATTCTTAGAATTTAGGAAATTTAGGAAGATTGTGAGTTTTTATTATGCTTACCTTAGGTTTTGAAAATCCTTATCAATTAAATACCAAGGCCTGCAAGACAAAAGGGCTATCTTCTATTATTTATTTAATTATATGTCACAAAAGGGTTTGCTATTTCTAAATATACTTGGTGAACATCTTTAAGATCACATCACATAGATTTATAACCTAATTTTATTTTATTGAGGAAATGTAATCAGTTACATTGATTCTTTCAAATGTTAAAAGTTTCCTATGTATTTCTATTCCTACACACACACACACACACACACACACACACACATTCATAGAGTAAGACTCTGACTTATGAATATTTGAGCTACAAACTTTCACAGATAGGAACAATTTGCATTATGAACATTTGTAGATATGAACAAATCACAGAAGTAGCACACATGTCTGTTGGACATTGTCACAGTTGTGCTGCTGTGCACCTACTGTATGATGTATATAGTATTTGTGTGTGTGTGTGTGTGTGTGCTTAGTTTTTTATGTTTTACACTCTACACTTGTGTCTAAGGGGTAAAAATTCACTTTGAAACTTACAAATGAATCCAACTTACAAACATTCTCCCAAAACAGAATTTGTTCTTAAATGAGGGACTTGCTATACACATTCACACAGACACAAATGCACACATGTACACATATGCATGTGATATGAAAGATTATTCATAAACATACATATATACTTTATATATTTATTAAGCCATATTTATCAATTGTGCTTTCTGTCATTGAGGCTTTTTAAACTTTTTACATAAAAATATAACTTTATTAAATAAAAGAATAAGAGATTTGTCAAATTAACTACCTTTGTCTTATGGTTATTACTTTTATAAGCTGTTTGATCCATAACAGAGTTTACTGACTGGTACTATACAAATATGCTTATCATCTATTCTTGCTTCAGTTTTATATTTTTAAACTAATAAGTCTGAAATCTACATAGAAACACTTCTGATTGGCTTCTTAGTGCATGGTGAAGATAGTAACAAAGGATCAACAGCTGTACAGCAACTTTGGAGAACCAACAAAATTCAGTTATATTCTTGCTTTGGGATGAGCCTATGTCAGTGATGTCCTTCCCAGTCAAAAATTTCTTTCTTAACAACAACAACAACAATGACAACAACAACAAATGTATATATACTGTGTGTGTGTATATATATATATATATATATATACAGTATATATATATATATATACTGTAATATTTCCATTAGTGAAAACTCACCCTTTACATTTCAATGATAATGACAGATAATCCTTTCCTGAACAAAATGCTACAGGTACTAATGGAACAATTTTTAGAGAAAGTGTTTAATATGCATATTTTATATAAAATTCCTCCAAGAAGAAATGAAGAATATAATGTCTTTACGTAGAAAGCTATAGTAGTCTTTACTTATTGAACTACCTTCACAGAGATGAGTTTCAAGAAATTGTTCACAATTATGGAGTAATACTTCCAAATTGAGATTCTTTACCAGAAGGTCAAAGGACATCTCTGTGAAATGCATTTGCACATGTTCAGTGGGAACATGAACTCCAATTAAGATAATGTAGATTTTCACAAACTTATCATCCTGATTGCACCCATTATTAATTAATAATTAATGAATAGAAGCAATCAGCAGATGAATGTTTATTATCCAGAAATTCTTGTTTCTGTTGCATCTTGTTCTTTATTTGTGACTCAATGTCAGATTTTTTTTTTCAGTGGTAAAAGCATCACATATTATTTTCCTAGTGGCCTTTCCAGAGACATCTATCTATACCTCTCCTAGAACTTTCTGTAATTTTTCAGAAATTGAAGATATAGTTTGGCTGCTTCTCACCAAAGGCCACAATTGGGTGCCTGGGGAGGTCATAAAGGCATAACCTTAGTTATGACATACAGTCCTTGGCTCTTTTCTCTCTAGCACTGTTCCCCTGCTCTGCTTCTCACCATGACTAAGCAGTTTTGTTCTGCAGCTATTTTTTACCATGATGTTCTTTTCTTGGAGCCAGCCAACTATGCACTGAATCCCCTGAAACTACAAGATTAATCAAATGTCTACTCTTTATATTTTGAATATTGAATATTATAACACAGTGACAGAAAAGCTGACTAATATAGAAAATTGTTACCAGAGCATGCATGTCATTGAAATGACTGCAACTGACCTTCTGGTGTATAAGCCTGGTTTGCAGAAGATTGTATTGATTTGAGGAAATGAACTAGAGAAAGCCTTGAGTGCTATCAGCAGAGTTTGATGGGTTATTCTAGTCAGAGCTCAAATTGCCAGAATGCTGACAGGAATTTAGAGTAAAGACCAGGCTCATGAAGTTTTAGATGGGCGTAAAGCTACAAATAGGAAATATATTCAAAGATCATGAATTTTATATTCTGTCAAAGACTTAGTCTTCATTTTTCCCATGTTATAAAATACTGTATGAGGCTGAACTTAATAGTAGCAGACTAATTAATCTGGCAGAATAAGTGTCAAGAGAGTGCAAAATTCAAGCTGTGATTTGTGTATTTAATGGATGCTTTTAGTTACATTTACAGTAAAAATTAGAAGCAAAGAACAGAGTAGAGCAATTTTAAAATATGGATGTTGGCCCAAAGGGACCATGAACAAATTTCGGGCCAAAGAAACTGCTGAAGATATTAGCACCATTAAAAAGTAGCCAAGTACTTTGTATAGGGGAAAAAAGGAAAAATGTCCTGAGTAAATGTCAAAAATCCACAAGACTCCACCCATCACAGGTTCAAATGCAGACAAGTACACAGCCTTTGCTTGAGAAAAGGGTTCAGGGCCCCCTGCTCAAGAAGTACTCAGCCATAAAGAATGAGATATTAGAAACATTTATATCTAAATGGATGCACATTGAGGCCACACTCTTAAGTGAAATAAATAGGACACATGTAAATATTGAATAGTTTCTCTGGTGTGAGAAACTGAAAGTATAAATATGGATCAAAATGTATAATAGATAATGAGAAATAGGAACAAAAGGTCCAAAGGGGAAGTGGGAAGGGTAGGTGAAAGGAAGGAGGGAAATGGAATTAAAATGAGAAAATGAAAATAGAGTCTTTGTAAACAGGAAGGTATGGAGGGTTTTAATGGAGAGCAAAGAGATGGGGAAAAAAATAAAGATATATCATGTAAAGGTACAAATTCCCAATAACGAATGTCAGCATATTGTATACCTAAAGTGTACCAATAAAATTAATGAATAAAAACATTATAAACACACAAAAAAAAATAAGTCAAGCTTAAGGAACTGGTTCCCTGGGATTTATTGTACCATGCTGAACCATGCAAGGACTCAGAGGCTATTGCTGCCATGTTCCAAGGGGGCCCAGATAGTGCTCAAACTGATACACCATGATTTAATCCACATGATCCTGGTTTTACCAGCATGAAGAATTAAAAAATTATAGGGTAAGGTAGGCTTCCACTAGGAATTCAAAGGATGCTCTGGGAAACCAAGACATTAGCTCATATGACGGCATTGTATGAAGCTGAGGGAATGAAGCCAAAAACACAGTGGAGACCCCAGGAAGTCCAAGGTGCTGGAAATCTGAAAAGCTGCTGAAAAGCAGACAGAGCTAGCACAAGGGAGTGAAGTTTGCAACCAGCAAGATTAATGAGTTGAGGCCAGCCAAGACCTTTTACCAAGGTTCCCAATTTGGATTCAGGTCTAATATTGGTATTTTTATCCATAGAGACATGGGTGGTGTACTAAGGCAGGTGTAGCTTTGCTTCCATCATACTGTAATATACTGTTGAGGCATTTTTCTTTCTGTTTGCTCCTGAAAGATATACATCAAAGAGGATCAGACCAGTCAGTAATGGCTATGGTTTGTTGTAGTCTCTTCACCTGACAGAGTATCTCATCAGATCCTGGTATTGGATGCTAAACTTGTTTTTTGCCTCCAATAGTATTTGAGGAGCTTTTGTTTCCATAACCATATGAGGTATAATCATGGCAATCACTGTCTACTTATACCCTAGAGCCAGGTACTTTTCAATTCCTGATACAGATTTGCCTTTCAGTCTACAGAAATATTTGTAATGTTTTAAAACTTGGCTATATCTTTTTTTATAATGCAAATTTTTAAATCAGAGGATAATGATGTGCTGGAATAATTATTTTTTTACAATCAAAAAGCAGGACTGATGATGCGGGGATGACTAAAGTGCATTTCAGACCATCATCACCAATGAAAAAATAAAGCATTTTTATAGACTTAAAAATTTTAATTAATTTATACTCTACAATTAGGGCATATATTTATAAATTCCCTTCATAGTTTCTTTATCAGCCTTGAGAATGCCAAGAGCCAAAGCAATTTTAAATAACTAAAATATGTTTTAGTGTTATTATGCTAATAGTTTAGTCACCTAAAACTTGTCTTTATTCAGAATACAAACAGATAATACAATTTTCATTTTTATCCTCAAAAACACATCTTTTCATGCCGCAGCCTCTAGCATAGATTGTGAGTGTAGAATTAATTTTTGAGAATTATAGTCACAACCTCATTGGCTTGTTATTCAACAAAATGAAGAGCCCCCAAAGAATTTAGATTAAAGATGTTCCTTAACTCATGATATAATAAAAACCTAATGTCTTCATAAGATGAACAAAAATCATAAGTCAAAAACATATTTGATGTAAACTACTGAATGTATCAATACAGTACACAGTACACAATACCGTGTCCTTAGTGCACCTTCGACACTGCCTGGCTAAGTGAAGGCTACAGCATGCTACTGCAGCCCAGGACTGCAAGGGAATATCATATCGCATATTAAAATTCTAAAATTTGAAGTAGAGTTTCTACTGAATTTGTCTCACTTTAATAGCATTGTAAAGTTCAAAATCCTAAATTAAACTATCATAAATTGGGGTTCATGTGCATAAGCAGATCATTAAGTTTATAGCATATTTTATAAGCAGACTTGAATATTAAGTTTATAGCATGGTCTAAGTGTTTAGCCATGTTTAGCCATCTAAATATTTAAGACAATTTTAATTGTTACATTAACTGAGCAAGTAATCAGATTAGTTAATGACTTATTAATTCATAATTTTCACACTGTATGATAGATGTGAAAAGGACAGTTTCATGTGGTAGTTGCCAGGTCATGTTCTGGTTCCTCCATTTTGCAGCAGTATCACCTTCAACAACCTCCTCCTCCACTTTTCTGGGTTTCAGTTTCCTTATTTTTATATGGGAAAATAAAATCAGATTTACCTTGTAAGGCTGTTGTCAAAGATAAAAGATGAATTATATTTTAAAAACTTGTAACAGTACTTTGCCCACAGTATGCAATAAACAACCATTGATATCTCCATCAACAAATTCTTTACATTTGCAAAATTATGGTTACAATTTGAATTTTTGTTTCACAGAAAAGATCTTTAGTCAGCAATATATATTTGAAATGTATTTTTTTATTAGTGTATATATTTGACATTAATCTCATTTTGTTAGAGAATGATGACTTAAAAAAGATATCATAAATGCAATCATTTTGTCTACTTTCTAAGAAGTTCATATATATTTGTTTTTAAACAAAATATGAAGTAATAAGCACAATTAAATGATTTGTATAAATTAACTTCTTGTTTATGGTGTTGGGTATTGAATCATGGGCCTTCATGCTAAGCTACATTACCACCCTTTTTTATTTTACTTTTCATTTTGAGACAAGGTCTCTACAAATTGCCGTGGGTAGTCTTGAACCTAGGATACTTGTGCCTAGCTTCCTCAACTTTGATTACAGTGGTATACCCCTACACCTGGCTTACTGCATTTTCTACTTGTCTAAAACACAGTGTTAGTGTAAATACTATATAAGAATAAACACATAAAAGGAAAACAGCCTAAAATGAAAATGCTGAAGTTTTTTACTGATTTAGAATTTATTCTACAGTTAATATGTGCAAAATATTAATGTCCAGTCTTATACTTAATTATTCATCTTTAATACTATAGTTTTCAGATAACTAAGCTCATGTTGCTGGTCTCCTATGATGCAATTTTATACAAATTCCCTGAGAGGATTAATTCCATGGATCTATTGCTGGCTCATATCTTCTAGCTAAATAGATGCACATTGAAGCCTTACTCTTAAGTGAAATAAATAGGATACACATGTGTAAATATACATGTGTTTCTTTGGTGTGAGAAACTGAAAGTATAAATGAGGATCAAAATGTATAATAGATAATGTGCAATAGGAAGAAAAGGTCTAAAGGAGAAAGGGAAGTGGGAGGGGTAGGGGAAAGGAGAGAAGGGATGGAATTAATATGAGAAAATGAACAAAATGGAAATGAAGTCTTTGTAAATGGGGAGGAGTGGAGGGGTTAATGGGAGGGCAATGACTGGGGGAGAAAAGGAACCAAGATATATCATTTACATGTACAAAGTCCCATTAATGACTGTCAGCATACTGTATACCTAAAATGTAACAATAAGCTAATGAACAAAAACGTCAAGGTCACGAAAGTCAAGGAAATGGAGAGAAGTAGGGTACTGGAGAGATGTTTTTTAAAAAACTATATAAGACGCACAGAGAAGGATTGAATCCAGCAGCCAAGACTATTACAGACCATGAATTGGACTTTCTGCATGAGTGAGCTACACATTTTAAATATTTTATAATTTAAAATTGCTCCAAAATAGTGTTTTTAAAGAAATAGATGGAAATAAAAAGAATTACTTAGGGTTGCAAGGATGGAGGGCAGGGTATGGAGAAATGTGAGAGACACTTAATAGAAGCTAGTTTTCTGTACATGCTGCATATGTCCTTTTTATTTGGAACTTTATGTACCTACAAATTTTCATTTATGTACATGCTATATGTCCTTTTTATTTGCAACTTTATGTACCTACAAATTTTCATTTTTAAAAAGCTATATTTAAAATGGAATGAAACAAGTGAAACAAATTTCATATAAAGTTAGTAGCATAATTATACAATGATTAAAATCCAGGAATCTGAATGCAGATATAGCCTTTAAAATGAACTTCAAAAAATATTATTATTTTCTCTATAATTTGTTTTATATATTGGTAATATTAGTTAAATTATGAGCCTGATGTGTGTGTGTGTGTGTGTGTGTGTGTGCGTGTGCATGCGCACTCACATACTGGTTCACATGTGTTGCGGAATAAAACTAAGTATTGGTATTATTGAGAAATTGAAAAAGAGAAATAGGTATACATGTAGGATAAATGAGTTTAATAATATCTGTCTGATGTTAATTTGAATTGGATCCATGCATTAGTTAGCTTTCTCATCGCTGATGATGCCCAATATCCACACCTTAAAGGAGAGTTTTAATTTAGCTCACAGTTTTAGAGGTTTCAGTCCATGGTTAGCTGGTGTTAAGGGAGGAACATCATTATGGAGGGGTATGGTGAAACAAAGCTGCTTGGTTTATGGTGGTTGAGAAATAAAGCAGGGGAACAGTGCCAGAGAACAGACAGCAAAGTATCAGATATAGTCCCCAAGGTCACATCTCCATAACCTACCCAGACACACTCAGAAATATGCTCCACCAATCCTGCAAGCAGATCTCAAAGCCAATCCAATGAACACTCCACCCTAACTGTCACAAGGTAATAATAAAAAATTGTAATATACTTTTATTAAATGGTACTTACTTTGTAGCTCCAACTATTGAAATGTCCATCTATATACCATGTCTTATTAATAATAATCATGATCTTTGAAAAATCATGTGAGGCTGGCTGTGCATCAGATAATTCCCAAGTACCGCCTGCAACATATTGTCATAGTAGAAAACAAGGAATCTACTAAAACTGCATTTCGAATGGATAGTAGAGCCTAAGCTTGAATTATTTCCTTTTAAAAGTTTTGAGAAAAGGCCCATTACACGGAAAAGTAGTTTTTCAAACTAAAATTATTATACCTCTAAAACATCATTATTCCTAATTTATACAAATTTAGAAAATGTGTGCATATGTAATGAGAAAGATTTTGAACAGTGTTTAGAAAAGCAATGCAATTAGCAACATAGCTCCAATACCCATTCAAAGATCTATACTCAAATTCCACGATCACCATGAGGATAAGCGGACAGGTACGTCTTAAAAAAACAGCACTGAGACAGGCAGTGCACGTGAACAGACAAGCCATAAGGCTTGTACGAAAACCTTATAGACTCAGAGTACTTGTTTAATTCTTAATATGAGATGTATTTGAAACTACAAAGCATAGTTCTACCAAGAAAATCTTTTCCCTGAAAATAATAAAGCAATATCCGAGGCTTTATATTCAGATATTTCTGACAATTCAATCTGGACTACAAGATCATGTCTTATGAGTAAAAGCTTGCCCTTGATGTCATATGTCAAAGCACTAGTATAAACCCTAAACAGCCATTCAGAGATCCAGAGGAAAAATAAAATTTATTTAATTATATGGAGATGAATTTCTGGAAAATAAAGAACAAAACTCTTTTAATCTCACTTTAAATTTAGCCTGGTGTTTTAACTGAAAATTTTCTGATGAAAATTATTCTTTTTGTTCTGGAAAATAAAGGTTTGGTTTTTCAAACTCTTTCATACGTAATCTTATTGTACTCTGTCTCCTCTAAATGTAGACGGGAACAGGAAGCTTGCTCAAACTTGGTGAAACAAGACAACTAGAGACCTCTGCCTCCCCATCTCCTGCTACCTGGTCCACCTGAGTTACTCTATGTAACTAAATCTGTTGCTGCAGAGACTCTACTCTAGTTATAATTTTGGGCAATTGTGTTAGATGTCCGTTTGTGTTACAAATGCCTGAGATAACGTTTATTTTGGTTCTGTTTAACAAGTCCAAAAGTTTCGGCCCTATTTCTTTGGGTCTGTGGTGGCACGTTACTGTGGGAGCATATGGGGAAGTAAATCCATTCACCTAGTGGCTAGAGATGGAGGAGGAGGAGGAAGAAGGAGCTGGAGTCTGAGTCTTCCCCCAAAGGCAGACCTCAGTGACTTGGAGACCCGCTACCAAGGCTCACTTCATAAAAATTCCAATGACCAAGATTGTAACACATGAGAATATGGAAGAAATTCCAGGTCCAAATCTTCGAACCCATCAAAGTCGGGTGGTCTTACTGAGGCCCCAGCTGTTGCTCACATCATAGGCCTCTAGGTTACAGCCGTGATTTATCTGTCCTGCGCGTGTGATCTGCTCTGTGTGTAGCTGTAGGCACACAGCCACATCATTCTCATCATCACACTCACGTGGAACCTTCCTAATTAAAACGTCCACTGCTTCTCATCTAAGATTTAAGAAATGAAATAAGGAATGAGGTTTCTAAACATATGAGTCTCCCTCCGGCATCAAAAGTGCACCATGAGTTTGGAACCTCGTACCCTATGTTGTAGAGAGGATTTCTAGCTTTCATATCACATTGTTTCAGAGCCTTTAAAATTGAGGAGGGACACAAGTTCCTAACTCTACCTTCCACATCATCTTCATTTATCTAACAGTATTCACTTATTTTTATTGGAAGAGGAAAATTGGGATACACATCTTATTATTTTGTTTCCCTGCCCTTTTCCCCTCTACTTCTTTTGCTTTTCATAATTCCTAAGATTAGTTCAATGCTCCTTATCTTTTTTTAATATTTTGTTGTTGGCGGTATATTTTATTATTCCATCTGGTGTTTGCTAACACCATTCATGAAGATGTGGCACATGTTCACTCAGGGTCAAGAACAAGTTTCAGCTTCTTACAACGGCACGAAGTCCTCTTTAAGTCAAATATGTCAATCATGGGCAAAACTCTTTTTACATTGGGATAGGGAGACAAAAATTGAGGGGAAGTTTCTTAGATGGGGCCTGACTTTGTCAGTTCATGCTATAATAACAAATACACCATGCCTTGGCTCACAGTTTGGGAGGCTGGCAAGTCCAAGAAAAATGTACCCACACACCTGGTGTCTGATAAGGATCTGATCCTGTGTTGCAGAGGGTTGTCTTCCCCTTGTATCTTCATATGACAAAGAGCAGAAAATGAGTAAATATGCTGTCTTGTGTTTCTTTCTATATGAGCTGTATTCTCATGACCTAATAACCTATCGCGTTGCACCTCCTGCTCTTCTCATAACACATACATTTTGGCATGACAGACACTCAGTACATAACAGCAGTGACCTATTTTATCATGCCTTTTTAAATTTTATAACACAAATTTGAATAGAAAAAAAGGCATTTTACTGGGTATTTCTTTACTTTATTGGTATCTTCTTTGTTCCTGTTTTAGAATATAGATGATTCAAGTGTACTACAATGAGAATCTTCTGCCTAAGAAGGCAGAGAAAATCATACCAAAACATGAAACTAGTCCTCTTTTACTCTTATTTATAATGCTCTGGTAAGCACTGGTAGGTACAGAATGGGAGTCATGGTTGTGAATTTCATTATAATTTGAAGTTCTTAACATTTTGCCACAGTGATTTATGAGTAGATTTGATGGCAATGAAAGTCTGTTGTTTGCTTTCTGTTTTTTTAAGAACATAGAATAATAGTCTTTTATTAGTTAAAATTATTTACCCATGGTTATAAGAAAAGAAATATTATTTTTCCAAGATCTTATATTTACTATATTGAAGAATAATGACATAAATCAAACATAAAAATTTTACATCTGACAGAGACCCAACACATAATCAAATTTAATCACTCTCACTAACATGTATTTGTTATCATGTAAGCAGCATATAAAATCTCCAGCCTTCTGGCTTGTTAGCTAGTACATTTTTAAATGCAAGCCTAGAGAATCTGCTAGCTAATTCTGATTAGCTACTTTTCATGAATTTAAATTATTTTTTTGTTATTTTATAGTAAAGTGATACAGATTTCCTAAATGTACGACAGAGGTAGTAAGATTAGTAAGAAATGAAGGAACCTTGATAAAAAGTGGTATTGAAAGAAATGTGTTTGTCTGGTTTTCAAAGACAACCTCTGTACAATCTAGTGGCAGTAAAAACAAATGACTTTTCCTTTAAATGTTTGTTTGATTATTTCAGACAGGGTCCCACTATGCAGTTTAGGGTGGCCTTGAACTCACTATGTAGCCTGGCTTTGAATCAAATCTTCCTCCCTCAGCTGCTGAGGTCTTTGGATTGCAGAGATGTGCCGCCATTCCTGTGTCTAAGTGTACTTTAATTTAGCACAATGGTCATACACGTTTTTTATGTTCTTTGGTCTAGTACTCTGGTTTTCAGTCTTTATCTATGATACTTAACTTTTAAGGTCTTATAAGATAAATAAATGTAACCAATGCTAAAAAAAATAAAAAGAAAGAGGAAGGAAGGGAAAACACTGAAAAATATTATATACATGTAATGATTCCCTTCAGTGAATGTAATTGTTATGAACTGCAAAAAGATAATACTAAAAATTGCCCACACTCCCCTCTCAAAATAGAGATTTCAATTTTTCCTGATTTTAGGACCTACATAAAGTGAAACCACAAGGTCACTTATACTTGTGGATGAGCAAAGGACAAAATTGTGAAAATAGTTCTATTAATTGGAAAAAGCCTGGAACATTTGGCAGCAAACAAATGGTCATCTATCAAAGGTTGATTAATACTGTACTTGCAATAAAAGGAAAACATTACTTTTTCCTTTTTCCACAAAATAACAAAGAAATATTCTCACTGAACTCTGTAAGTCATTATATAAATCACATTAATAAACCGTGTATATAAAAAGGTGCCATGCCAATGACTTCAAGAGTTCTGCCTAACTTATCTTCAAATTTAGTGTTTCTTTTTTAATATTTAGATCTTTAATCCACTTCAGTTTTAGTTTAGTGCATGGTGAAAGATAAGGGTCTAGTTTTAATCTTTGGCTGGTTGAAATCCTCGGTAGCATGGGAACTACTATAAAGAATCAACAACTGGGATCTCATCCTATTAAAAAACTTCTGCACTGTAAAAGAAACCATTAACAGAACTAAGAGACAACCTACAATGTGGGAAAAAAAATTTTATCAGCTGCTCCTCAGACAAAAGACTATTATCTAGAATATATAAAGAACGCAAAACAACCAGCCCCCCCAATAAAAGACCCAGTTCAAAAATGGGCATCTGAAATGAACAGATATTTATCAGACAGAGAAGTAAAAGCAACAAGTAAATATATGAAAAAATGTTCCACGTCACTGGTCATTCGAGAGATGCAGATGAAAACAACACTGAGATTCCACCTCACCCCACAAAGAATGGCTACTATCAAGAAATTACACAATAACAAATATTGGCAGGGTTGTGGGGAGAAAGGAACCCTTCTCCGTTGTTGGTGGGAGTGCAAACTGGTGCAACCGCTATGGAAATCAATATGGAGACTCCTCAAAGACCTGGGACTAGAGCTTCCATTTGACCCAGCCATCCCTCTGCTGGGTATCTTTCCAAAAGAATTAAAAGAATAGTATCACAGTGATATATGCGCACCTCTGTTTATAGTGGCACAGTTTGAAATAGCTAAAACTTGGAAACAGCCCATTTGCCCATCAGTTGGAAATTGGATAAAGAAGATGTGGTTTTTCTATAAAATGGAATACTATTCAGCCATAAAGAATGAGAAAGTAGATTCATTCAATGGAAAATGGATACATATTGAGGATGTACTCCGAAGTGAAATAAATACATCACATATGTGTAAATACCAAATAGTTTCTCTGGTGTGAAAAACTATAATAGTACATAAGATCCTAATGAGATAATAGGAATAGGAATAGGAATAAAAGGCTAAACGTGTAGGGAAAGTGGGAAGGGTAGGGAAAAGGTAATGAGAAAAGAAAAAAATATGAGAAAATGAAAAAATGGAAATGAAGTGTTTGTAAATGGGGAGGGGAGGAGGTGGTGAAGGGAGGGCAGGAACAAGGGGAGATAATGAGAACCAAGACCTGTCATGTAAAGGTACAAGATCCCAATAATGAATGTAACTGTACTGTATGCTTAAAATGTACCAATAAACTCAATTAAAAAATATTAAGATTGCTTGAGTTTAGTGAATAATGACTAAGTAGATTATTGATAGTGATTGGATTTATTAGTGTACTTATCAGTTGGTAGACACTAGTTATATAAAATCACTGGAAAAGACAATGTAATTCTACTAAAAGGTGAGAATAAATTAAATGCTTAAGTAAAGATAAAATAATTAAAATGTAAAGGTAATGGTAAATAAAACATATTATTTACGATATATAACTGGCAGTAGTAATTATGAAACAATAAATTGTAACATTAGAATGGAAAAGTTACAAAATTGAACTGCATGTAATATAATTAAAAATGGAAATATAATCTCGGTACATAAAACACCTACTATACTATGAAAATAAATTTAAAACACCTGCAATTTTTAAATAAATATATGAAAATCAAAGTCTAATATACTTGGAGTTTATATTGGATAGCGATTATAAAGTGAGGTAGTTAAGCCGGGTGTGATGGTGCATGCCTGTAATCCCAGCACTTGGAGGCTGAGGCAGGAGGATCGCTGTGAGTTCGAGACCAGCCTAGGCTACATAGTGAGTTCCAGATCAGTATCAACTACATAGTGAGACCCTGTCTCCAAAAACAAAAACAAAAAAAAAAATGTGAGGAGGTTAATAGCACATCAAAATGATTGAAAGCAAGAATTTGATGTCAGAGAGTCATAGTTTAAATCTGAAAACATTATTATTATTATTATTATTATTATTATTATTATTATTATTATTATTATTTGGTACTGGGGATTTAACTCAGCACCTTGAGCTTCCAAAGCAGATGGCAGAACCACTGAGCTAAATTCCTGGCCCTCATAGTTTAAATCTGGACATTTCTATCACCAAACAGTACACCCTTGGTTAATTTATTTATGCTCTAAGCATGATTTATCTTCATACTTATAGCTATACCTCAGCTTCCTCACACATAATGGAAATGATAATGTCGATTGGAGAGATGCATTATAAAAAATACATCTAATAATCTTATAGTATCTGATATTTAACCATCTAGAATTACCTAATGGCAATGTTTTTATTCCTGTTTCAGAAACTAAACTAATATAGTCATCCTGCATTAGCCCAGCAATGGTTAATACCAATCTCAATGTCATATGTTGGTAAAACAGCTGAAAATGCTAGATTTGGTGGGGGAGTGTATGAAAATTTTCATAAAATTTTATTTCTACATATTTAAGGTAAAGCAAAGCCCTAGTTTGAAATAGGCCAAATGCCACTCATCTAATTTAATTCTTTAGCACTTATTCTCTAGAGTAAAGGAAGACAGACAAATTATCCCACACAAAACAAGCTTGGCAGCTGTAGGCCAAGCCCTAGTCAGTCAGCCAGCAGTGCCACAAGTTTCCATTGAATGGTAAGTAGAAAACACAGTTGCATTTTGGGTGCCAATGAGAGATGAGTTTGGAAAAATAGAAAAGCCAGTTAATGGATGGCTTTAGTTCCAATAAATGTGCATAGAAATATTTCATTTCCTAACCGATGTATGTTGCATATGGAAATAGTTATGCCTCTCCAAGAGAGGTTCATGTTCAATGCTCTATCTCTATCGTGTAACATTAGGGAAATCATTTTTTCAATATGAATTGAAAGAAGCGAATTAATTTCAGTGTTAATGCAGTCCATACCAAATAGCCAATAATTTCTGACATTCCTCACAATGACCCTAAAGTATTGAACTTTCTTTAATTCTATACTTATTTAAATCATCACACAAGGAAAAAAAGAGAAAAACTAACAGTATCAACAAACCTTTGATCATGTATTCACCTGAGAAATTCCAAATGGTAGTTTTTTCAGGCCATGTTACTACCTTATTGAAATGTTTAATTTTATAGGATGTGATAAAAAATAAAGTGAATGTTTAAATTTTTTTAAAAAAGAGCAAAAGAAACATTGTCAGCAATCCCCCTTAAAATAGTCTCCCTTTCTTCGGTCACATTTATCTTATCATTGTTGCCACCCACTAAAGCAATTCCCAAAGTCCTCTTTTGTGAATGTCTTTAGTTGTACTGTTGTGGCTGCCTCAATGTCCTAAATAGATTTTAAAATGTTACTTTTATGGTAATTTTGATTTTGAAACAGAGTCAACCGGAAGTTTCACAGTGTCACATCGCACGAATAAAGTGAACGAGGACACACCATATTCTGGCTTTTCACATCAATGGTTCGTGGCGGTTACATTCACCGTATGTTTTGATCACACCTCCCTAAAGACACTCACACAAGAGGACTTCCAGCGTTACTTCAGGAAGTGCAAACATTGAGATAAGTGTGCTTGAAGTGATGGGAATGTTTTGAGAGGAATTTATGACAAAGTATCTCTTACTATAAGTAGTTTAAATGTTCACCATATATTTTGAGCATACCTAATTCACTAGGAAATAGATTTTCAGACTTACAAATAAAATCAAAACAACAAATTTAATGTTTAAGATTCAGTCAATGACATTTAAATAACAAGACTATCCCAGAATCAAATCCAGTATTACATTTACAACAGCAGAAATCAACATTTTTCACCCGGGATTTACAAAACTCTATCATGTCCACCAAGCAAAATTGCATTTGAAAAGTTCATATATTCCTTTTAATTTCTCAGAAATCAGTGGGATTCAGTATTTCTGCTTGTGACATTATAATACAACTTCTAGGCAGATGCTTAAAAGATATTATATTTAAAAACCTAATGACTTCTGCAGGCATAGGGTAGGTTCATGGGCAGTGGTTGGCAAACTGCACATCTGGCACTAGGTCTCCTGCAGCCCTTATCCTGGGCCTTAGTCATCACCTGTCAGACTCAGGTTTATTACAAGTAGGAATCTAGCAGAAAGTGGGTGCTATTTTTGCATTTTTATGTAATATGTTATAATTCTAAGAATGAAAATAATATGATATGGCATCTTGTTGAAATGCATGTGAGACAGATTTCTGAGAGCCTTATAGTTCCTTATACCTGTTGCCTGTTGCATTCGGTACCTTAGAGTGCTTCAAAAAGAAATTTTGAAATTTGCTTGTTTTTAACAAATATTTTGGCCAAATTTGATCTTGATTCCTTTTATGCCCATCTAAATTATTTTATTATCTATTACATAACTCTGAGATTTTGAAGACTACCTTTTAAGATCTCTAAGTGATTAACATCATTTACTAAACTGTGAGGAAAAAGGCCTAGATGCAGCTTTTAGTACCATTACTGACAAATACTAAGCATTTATATATTGTTTAAATATATTCACTAGAACAGTGAAATTTACAAATTCCACATTGTCAATCATCTCATTAGGATCATATGTACTATTATAGTTTTTCACACCAGAGAAACTATTCGGTATTTACACATGTGTGATGTATTTATTTCTCTTCGGAGTATATCCTCAATATGCATCCATTTTCGTATGAATGAATCTACTTTCTCATTCTTTATGGCTGAGTAGTATTCCATTTTATAGAGAAACCACATCTTCTTTAACCAACTGATGGGCAAATGGGCTGTTTCCAAGTTTTAGCTATTTCAAACTGTGCCGCTATAAACATAGGTGCGAATATATCACTGCGATATGATTCTTTTAATTCTTTTGGAATGATACCCAGCAGAGGGATGGCTGGGTCAAATGGAAGCTCTAGTCCCAGCTCTTTGAGGTATCTCCATATTTATTTCCGTAGTGGTTGCACCAGTCTGCACTCCAACCAATAATGGAGAAGGGTTTCTTTATCCCTACAACCCCGCCAACATTTGTTATTGTGTGATTTCTTGATAGTAGCCATTCTTTGTGGGGTGAGGTGGAATCTCAGTGTTGTTTTCATCTGCATCTCTCGAATGACCAGTGATCTGGAACATTTTTTCATATATTTACTTGCTGCTTTTACTTCTCTGTCTGAGAAATGTCTGTTCATTTCAGATGCCCATTTTTGAATTTGGTCTTTATATGTGCGGGGCGCTGATTGCTTTAGGTTCTTTATATATTCTAGATAATAGTCCTTTGTCTGAGGAGCAGCTGGTAAAAATTTTTTCCCACATTGTAGGGCGTGTCTTAGTTCTGTTGATGGTTTATTTTCAAGCAATCTAATATTAATCATTTTGAATTTATAAATTATAAACTAAATGTAGATACTTGTTTAATGCTTAAATGTTTTAAGTGTTTATATTCATTCTGTCCATTGCTTAAAATTATGAGCATTTAAATATTAGGAACTCATTTTGCAGAAAATGAAAATAGAGGCTGTAGAAGTTTAGTACTAATTCATCCAAGCTCATGTAGCTAGTAAAGCTCCAGTATAGAACTGAACTCAAATCTTTTTAGCTACAAACATGGAATGACATATAGTAACATAGTGGAAAGTAATGCGATTGTCATATGCTAGCATAGAAGAAAGCCTTCTAAATGGAAGGATTCTAACACTTCCGCTAAAAGTGTGCAAAACTCCATGAAGCTATAACTCACTCTGATATATATTATGGATGTCTTCAATTCGGCTCTTAATATAATAATAATTATGAGAGACATTAAAAAGTATTCTCAAATTTATCCACATAGTAATAACATGTGCTGTAATCGAACTATTTTCAGATAATAATCCAAATAAAAGAGGTTCTTATTTATATCTGAATTAGGTAAAACAAGCTTCTTTGAAAATGATATAAGCAATCCAAAGATTAGTTAAAGCTTCCTGGGTAGCTTATTATTCCCTGTGGTGTATAAGATCAATTTAAAACCAAAATGACAAAAGAATAATAAAGTAAGTATCTTCAATAATTCCTTTAATTTTACAAATCAAGAAACTCCCAAAGTAGAATAAAATATTAGAAAAAATAATTGTATTTGATATCCTATAGAAATCAAAATCTCCTGATGCCCTTGTTGCCTTTATTATCCTGCTATAAACAAACAAATGCTAAATATGAAAAAATGTTACCCAAATAAATTTCACAGCAGTAGGATAAACATGTGTTTCTGCCTGAAGGAAGAATTTTTTAGATGTGAAGTATTATCTATTTGTCTATAACTATAGAAGGTAAAAAATGGATTCATTAAAAGAAATGGCTGCTCAAATAAAAACATAAGCATCTCTTTATACTTATTTAATGACTAAATCCCAAAGTACAGTAATACTCATTACTGACAATAAAGAGGAGCAATAAGAATTCTCATTCATTCTTGATGGAAACAAAATGACAGACAGAAGATATTTTGATAGATTTTTTTTTTTTACAAAACTAAACATTTGAACCGGCAATTATATTCTGTAGTATTTAACTAAATGTATTGAATAAAAAAATGCACAAAAATATTTGTGGCAGCTTTACTTACAATTTACAAAACTTGGAAACAATCAAAATGTCATTCAAAAGGTGAATGGATAAACTGTAGTACATCCATACAGTGTAATACTCAGAGAAAAAAAATCCATCAAACTACACAGACATAGAGAAATCTTAAATTGCATATTACTATAGCAGATAACAGATAAACTAAACAGATATTTTCATATTTATATACTTGAACTTCTAGAAATGGTAGATAAGCAATGAAAGATGCTTAGTTTATAGAAGGAAAAATTATTTGAAGAAAAGTAAGGAATGGAATGCAAGACAATGAAGTTGGGCCCTTATCTTATACCATATATTAAGTTTAATTCAAAACATATAAAAATCCTAAACCTATGATCCATGTATGTGGAAAACTGTAATTGGACTATGAGTAGAAAAGGGGAGAATCAAAGATCACTGATAAACATCTCAAGCCAGAGATTTTTTCTAAATATTGAAGAAAGATGCCAAGTGTAAAAAAACAACCATTCTGTTTATATTATGTAGGCCCTTGGTAACTTCGATATATTTGAGACAAAGTGGTAGGAACAAAAGCTAATTTACATAGGTTTAAAAAATAAGGAAGACAAGTACTTCTGCTGAAGGACAAGATACAAGAACAAGAAAAGCTGTGGACAGAATTCTAATGACCTCAATGACTGTGGACATTATATGTCATAAACATGAACTAAGATTAATCATGTAAACAACACCGACAAAGGGGAAAGGGAATTAGAGGAGGAGGAAAGGAGGAGGGAGGGAAGTGAATTTTTTTTAAAGAAAGAAACATGCTGTATTATGTACGTATATCAATTCCCCAAGATGATTGTAAAATTCAAGTACTAAAAATAAATATTAATACTTTTTCTAAAGATCAAAGAACAAGGAATGGGTTTATTCTCCCAAATTAAACAACTAAAAAGTTTAACAAAACACACACACACACAGCTTTTAAAACAGCTGATAGAAGGCAATAAGGAACAGTGATCTCTGAGAAGTAGGAAGGAAACAAGATTTGCTTTCCCATTTTACTGGCTGAGAAACCTTACAAGATGGTAATACAGGAAATGGGAACTTAGTCTGCTGTCTTCATAAGTTGAAGAAAATGGGCTGGAGTTTTGTGGGTATTCAGGTAAACACAATAAACACAGGAAACTTCCAGAGATAAGAGAACTTCACAATGCAAAACTCGAAATCATTGATTTCCCTGGACTACACTGTATAAATATTTATCTTCCCATGTGTGTGAAAATACAGCCATGCCATAGAATCTAACTCCTAAAATTTTAGAAAAACAAATAACACCCTGTAAACAAGGTTTAGGAGTAATTCCAGTTCTTTGAGAAAAAGTGGTATCTCTCATAAGTCAAGAACCATCATGCAATGGAACAAAATAAGATTATAAAGCAAATACTTTTCTGGTTTTTCCTATCAAAATTTGTATTACTCAAGCAGATAATACTTTTTCCTAAGTGACTAAAAATCAGGACTTAGTTCACTTATGTTTCTAAGAATACAGAAATATCTAGCATTCAACATAATAAACTTTCTAATTAATATTTGGTATCCAATTAAAAGCCACAAGGTAAGAAATAAGCAAGAAAATATGATGAATCAGATTGTAAATAATAGTCAATACATAAAAAGTATTCAGGAGTGAAACAAAAGAATTACAGAATAAAAATATTTCAGTAGCTTCAATAATACACCAATTGCCCAAAACTCAGTGAAAAGTTTATACATATTAGTAAGAGACAGAAAATATTTTTAAAACTCAAATCAAACATATAAGAATGATGATACTTGAGATTTAAAACATTCCCTACAGGACTAATGCAAATAAAACATAGCGTAAAAAGAATTTGTGAACTTTAAGAAATACAGTAGTAGTAGAAAGTACAAAATGAAGTACAAGGAGAAAAACAAGTGAAGAAGAAAATATATTTTCAACACACTTTAGGACTATTTCAAATGGTCTATTTTATATTATTGAAAGAGAAAATGGAGACAGAAAGAATCATTTGAAAAAATTCTAAATTTGATGTACACTATAAATCTGATACATAAAACTCAATAAGTTCAAATATATCAAATATAGTGTGCAAAATACACTCATAAATTTTGTGAAATCAGTGATAAAGAAAAAATGTTTAATTTTCAAAGAGATAAAAGGATACATTATATTAAGAAGACCAAACATAAAGATGTCCAACAATAGATTTCTTACTAGCAAAAACAAAGCTTATCTATAAATAAATTAATAATATTTTGCACAAAGATAAATTACTAAGTTCAAGACTTAATTTTGTAACCTACAGAAACCACTAAAATAACAACAAAAAATTAATACAAATTGGCTAAGAAAGGAGACAAAATAGTGACATAAATTTCCTTGCCTTCTATGGATGGATACACAGAGGTCTGTAGAGGAGCCATATAATTCTTAGGCCACGGTGCTTCTTTTTGAATATTGTCAAGGGTTAATGTCCCTCTGTGGAGACTTTGTCACCAATGTTTGAATGGATAAGAGAAAATCTAAATGGTTCTTTCTCAAACACGACCTTGAGGGACAAAGTGAGTACATGATGCAGTTACTTCCAGCTTTTCTGTAGGTGAAAGATGACTTGACACATTTGATTTTGTGAAACAGGGATAGTTTATCCAAAGTGTAATATTCAATGATTAGTTTTCTTTTGACTTGAGAGATGCAGCTTTATAATATTTATTCATTCATGCTTTCTTTTCCTCATCCTCTCACCTTCTATCCATTTCTCTTCCACACCAAAATCACTACATGCTCAACTAATAGCCTTCTTGTTAGCAAGATTCTACTTTTCAGTGCTTCTAGGAATTCATATAAAACCCTCTGAAATGACTCATTTGGTTTACCATACTAAAATCATAATGTTAGTCATATGTACCTCAGAAAATGACTATAATTTGTTAAAGTGTTGACAAGAAATTTGCATAGAGACAGTATTTGGATACTAAATATATTTAATTACATTCCGTAAATATATCTGCAATTCACTTTGGTTGTGCAAGAATATGATTATTTTGTACTAATTGAACAGAAAAAAGCAACATGTCTTTTTTAAATTTTTCTTTACTGCAAATGGTGGAGAAATATGTTTAAATATTCTTTTATTATGTTAAATAATACTAAAATAAAATTTTACCATAAAATATATTGGCTCTATGTTGATGCAAAAGTTTATAGTATGCTACTGTAGTACTATTTGAGGACACTGGTGCCCCTGAGAAGTACAAAAGGAAATACCCCTAAGAAATATGTGTCAATGCCTTGTAAAATAAAAAAGAAGCACATTAAAACAAGAACCATATCACATTACTATGAAACTGTACAACAACTCCATGTGCACTTACATGATGAATAAGTTACTCATGCATGGAGATTTAAAACTCACCACAACCTGAACATTTGAGAAATAAATCAATATGTAAACTACAGCTAAAACAGAGAGATGATTATACTAGTAATGGAGAAATTTGAGTTCCAAAAGGTGAGAAATAAATTCAACGTATATTACCTCTTGATATTATTTTTGTTTCAAATCAAAGGGAGACTCACAAATGCATTGGAAAATTTTTTAAAGTAGTTCAAATGTATAGGTTTTATTTTTTCTCAATATTTAATTTTCAGAGCAATGACAAGGAGATTACAAATTAACCTGCTGTAAGAGCCTTGCAGAATTTTTCTGACTATTCATTTAGACATATTATTCACACATAAAAGATACTAATCTTGTTTTTTATTTGGGAATGCTATCCTTTTTCTAAAGCCCTCTGACTTCCTGCTAGTCAGTTCTCCCACCTTAAAATAATTTTAATAGTATGAGTTGTGATTTCTCCTGGGACAATGAATTTATAATATATATATGTGACCATACACAAGGAGAGATATGATGACTGCTATATAACAACAAGCTAAAGATGATAATAAAATAATTAACTGTCAATATAAATGTTAACAGAAAAGGAACATTGGATTCATGCCTGGTATCACATTTTCTCTGATAGGAAATTGCAACAGAGAAATTGAATCTGACAAATCTTAACATTTAGAGACCAACATCTAAATTGTAGTTTGGAATACACAGTAAATGGCAGGATGCTTCTTAATTAAACTGTGCTTTTGTTAGGCTAGAATGAATAGCCTCTACCCAGCCAACAAAGTGATTTGGTCTCCCTGAGGAACTCTTAAAAAATATAGTATAAAATAAAGGCCATAATGTTAGCAAAAATCAAGTTGACAAGCCTGCACTAATTATCTTTGGTATTACAACACCGCTAATGGAGCTGCAGTCTGAAAGATAATAGAGGTGAATTCATTAGCAGAGCATGGAACTGCTGTTTGTAAGGTGAGCATTTATTGTCTGCCAGCCCAAGATAATTCAAATTTTACATTAGCATATTAAATAGGGCTCTAACTTGATCTGTGAACATTTTTTAACCTCTTGACAAAAATGACTTTAATTGAAGAAAAACAAATTTAAACAAATTGGGGGATATATGAGCTTTCACTCAAAAGAAAAGATGTAGGAATCATTTTAAAAACTACACTTAGAACTATTTACTTTAAAAAAAATTGGAAAGTGTAATCCAAATAAGGCTTGAAAACAATCCTATTAAAATAGTTCTATTTCATAATATTTAACATGCAAAATAATATATATTATAGATGTAGATATATTTTTTACTTTTTCTAAATTTTGATTATTTTGATAATAGTTAACCTTTTTGTAATAACAAAATGAAAGTAATTCTATTTTTACTATAAGAAAAATGTGTGATGTGTGTTTGAAAATAATGGAGTAATCAGTATGAAGGGTTTTTGGTGTTTACTCAGGATATTTTTGATTGAGTCTAAGGAGTTATTTAATTAAATAAAATATGATCTTTCTTATTTCTTTTTTTGGGGGTGCATCATTTTATTTTTTTTCCAGCTTTAATTGAGTTTTTTGGTACATTTTAGGGATACAGTACAGTTACATTCATTTTTGGGATCTTGTACCTCTACATGACAAGTCTTGATTCTCATTTTTTCCCCTTACCTCTGCCCTCCCTTCACCCCCTTCTCCCCTCCCCATCTACAAACACTTTATTTTAATTTTTTCATTATCTCACATTTTTTTCTTTTCCCTTTTTACTCTTCCCCTACCTATCCCACCTTCCTTATTTCGATTTGGCAGTATCTTTTTAGAGTTCCTTCTATCTTGCACTGCCCAATCCACAAAGGTATGCACATAAAGATAAGAATCTTTGTCATTGTCGATAAAAAAAATCTCATCATCTTTGAAAGTCACCATTAACAATAACTGCAGAATGACATTCTAATGTTTTATCTCACTAATATTTAATGTGCAGTAAGTACTCTCTCTACTTTCCCATTGTACAAGTGTTTTTACTTAATCATTAAAATTTTACTCTAATTAATTTTAACTAGTTCATTCAATTGAGGTGTGAGTTTTCTCTAAGTAAGTTTCATTTCAATGCTAGTTATTTATGGAAAACTTTTGCCAGAAATATTGAATAGTAAAAAGTCTAATCCTATCAAATATTCCCTGTAAAGGAGAAATCATACTTTAAAATGGTGTCTCTACAATTCTTTCTATGACTTTCTCACAATTAAAAGTCATCTATTTGTTTTTATAGAGAATATGATTGTTACTATGAGGATACGTAAACAATTTACTATAATAATAAAATATGTTAATCTTAATCAAAATTATCACAACATTTCTTCATTTAACTTAATCCACACTCATCTCAATCATAACATTTTTTTCTTTTAGCTATTTAGTGTCTAAGACAAATGGTAACCTGCATCCATATCAACAAGCTACATAGATCTGAATAAGTATGTTCATATAGATAATACAGAAATTGAATAACTATAGCTCAGGTAGTTTGGTGCATTAAATATGCATGTTTACAATACATATGGGTAGAGTTCATATACATATATATGTATATATATATATATATATATATATATATAGTGTTTAGGTAAATAGATATACTATAACTTAATTTTTAGATGGTAGTTATAAATTTAATAATACAGAGTGGAATTAAAAGATCCAAAGTTAATGTTTAAATGGAAAGAACCATTAAATAAATCAAGAATAGTTACATAGCCACTCCCTCATTGGTTAGTAAAATTCTAATAATATAATCGGTTGAGTTTTAAGATGAAGATCTAGGAATTTTGACCTTGGACTAATGCGTCACATTACTGCATATCCAGTAACAGTAGACAGCTAAATCTAATCCCATACCAGACTCAGTAGTTCCCTGTCTGAGGAGACTGTGTTCCTTTCATCTTGTCTGACAGACTGTGTACAAATATTAGAAAACATTTCAAAGTCTTCAGTACTATATTAATCAAACTTCCTGTCTCTGGGCCAAGATACCCAGCAACTGCAATTTAAAGGAAGAAATGTTGGCTTTGGGTCATGGTTTCAGGGAATTTAGTGCACAGTTAGCTGGCTTTAAGGCAGAAATGGCATGATTGAAGGGCATAGCAGAGGAAAGCCAGTGACTCCACGGGGGCTACAAAGCAGGGAGAGAGAAGGTAGAAGCCAGGAACAGTGTACGACCTTACAGGTAACAGCGCCAGTGACCCACCTCCAACTAGGTGCCACCTCCTAACATTGTGTTCTTCTGCTCTACTAATCAATGCATTAATGCACTGATGAGCATAGTATCACATGATACAAGCACTTTCCAAAACCCCTGCTTATACATAAGAGTTTGGGGGAACACTGTAGATCTAAACCATAGCAAATATTACTGCTTTCAGAGAGCTTATCAAAAAGAAATTTCAAGCAATTAACTGTCCTGTAAATGTATTGCTTCATCATAATTTCTTTTAATAGATGCCACTGTTTTTAAAATCCTTTCTCATGCATTTTAAACTCCTTGGGCGGCCGTTGAAAATTAAAGAAATCAAAATTAGAAACTATAAACCATTAAATTATATAAACATTAAACTATTAAAAATGCATATATGCACACACCACACCCACAAAAACAAGTAAAAAGCAAATGTGAAGTGACTCTATAATAGTCCATGTCTAAGTACATTAATAAAAATGTAAAAATAAGAAAAAAATTAGCTTTTATTATGATAACTAACTCTTATTAACATTTATATAACTCTTATATAACATTTTTCAGGCTACTGCACTATTGATTATGCCCAAAGCAGGTTGTATGCAGTGCAGACTGTGAAGAGTTAACACCACAAATGGTTTGTTTTGAGAAATAAGTCTGACCAAAGCCTATGTGCTAAAGTCAGAGTAACTTGCACCCAAATTCTGTTCCCACAACTAAAACCTTACTAGAAGGACAATGCTCTAATTACAACCATATATTCTGTCTATTTTGTTCCTAATTCAAGGATGTTTTGTCTTGCCCTTCACAAGCCTTTCTTACATTAATTCCCATAGAAAATGCATAACTGTACATCCTCACGTTAGCTTGCCTTTACCACAGTTAATTACTAAAAGAAAATGAGTGTCTTGGATGGATCAGTGCTTTTTGCTAAAGCAACATTGGCTATCCAGGCCCTCGCTTTCTATCTTTTTTAGCTATGTGTTTTAGGCCTGCATCATACACTGAGCAGGAGACTGGAGCCTATTGCAGAGATTTCCAGTAACATTTCTGGGGTCCCCAGTAACATTTAATACACAATTTAAATGTCTAGTCTTTTCAAACAAAATATTTTATTTTAGCAGTGGACTAGAATTTCACTTTTATTACCTCATATGATTGAAGGAAAACACAGAAACTACCCAATGAGTTTGCTATGTTGGTTAATACAAAATAATTGAGAACAGCATGGACCTTATAAGTGCAAATGGATGACTAAGATGTTGATAATAATATACAAATTGATCTATTCTTTCATTTTTAATGAATTATATTACCAAAAATGCTTGCTAGATTGTATAAACAAACAAAAATTTAGGCAGTATTTTATCACTGGTTAGAAAAGTGATTACTGAACTAAAACAGAATTGGTTAACATTTGATGGTATGTAAGAAACCGCACAGGCATTTTCCAGGCAAAGTTCTAACCAAGTGGTCACTACTTGTGCTTCTTTGTTGCCTTCTTGCTTCTTTGCACACAGAACAGATCTTAAATTTTCACTTTCTTTTTCACAGAAAAAGTTGATAAAAAGTAAAGAAAAGATAGCAGAAAACTTTAAACTTCTATGCAAGTCATAGCGACCACTACAAAAGGAAGAAAGAAAGGGGGACTGGGGACTTGGATTACTGTTTGCTCCTTTCTCCCTCCCTCCCTCCTTTGCTCCTGTCCTTCCTTCTTTTCTTTCTGTGTTAACTTGACCTATCTTTGACTGCCTGGCTAGAAGCAGCTCAGGACCACTTGTTGAGCAGCTGTATAGGTCCATACCCCAGCCCTTTCCTTTTTATCAGAACTCAATACTTGGGACCATTATTCACCTTGTCTAATTGCCCCAGGGCCGCATACCAGGTTACTGGAGACATCCCATATGCCTTGGGTTCTAGAAATGTATTCACATTAGCTAATTCACAGCAATGGGGAACCTAGATAATGTCACCCTCTTGCCATACATAATTTATTCCCCATAGCTTTAACTTGCTGTTACCCTATGCCCATGAGCAATCCACAGCATGGTCCTGCCTGGCAACCATGCTTAACTGGGAAATGTATGCAGCAAAGAATTTTCTGCCTTTCATCTGTTTTAGCATCACCGGGTTGTGGCCCACCATCAGAAGGAATTTTAAATTTTAGAAAGCAAAAAGTCCGAGATGTCACCAATTGGAAAAGCGCATTTGAATCCTTCAAGGAGGAACCTGTACTGTGTTCACTATTTCAGAACATCTAGAAGTGGTGTGAGATTCAAAGGAAGGAAATACTGGAAACAGGGAGGTGACATGTGGGTCTTCAACCTCATATGCTGCCTGCAGCTCCTACTTTTGCAACAGATCTAAGATGAATTTAGACAACATGAACTAACACCACTATTACAAGGACACATTGTTAAACTGACTTCTGCATCAAATTCCTTTTTAAATGTTATTGGTGAGAAAGTGGTCTTGTGATGAAACTGGCCATTCAACTAAAAGGAAAAAGTGATGGTCCATATCTCTGGTGTAATTTCTCTCTTTCCTTCCAGCCATAAAAAATATTCCAGATTTTTATTATCAGACAATTATCAATCATGGACAAAATCAGTATCAAGATGAAGTTCATGCTATGTGGATGGCAGAAAGTTCATTGAACTCTGGCACTTCAGGAACTCATCCATCTTTGGACTTTAAGTTGTAAAATGTGTATCTCTCTGTTTTCCTAGTAGCAGGAAGTAATCTACAAAACTTAATCTCTAATGTTTTACTAATGTAGGCTTGTGTTTTTAATTATATAAAGCAATAGCATCTGAACATCCAAGTCAATAAATTCAGTAAAGTTTCAGCAAAACTTAATCATTTTGCTATTTTTCTATTTCCACAAATTCACTTCAGCCAGTTCTGTGTGTCAGTGCAGGGAATGAGGAATAAAACAGCAAGGGAACACATCAGAGACAGCATTTACAAAGAAATCTGATCTAGCAATCTCCTCTAACCACCTCTGCAATATTGGCATATTTTGACATTGTAATTGTAACAAATGCTAGAATTTGCTACAGTTGATTATCTGTGTTACATTTGAAAAGTGTATCGATCGCTTGACTTGAATTAAGATGCAAGTTTCTTAATTGGACAGTCAGGATCAGGAAGCTGGATAAATGTTTGAGAAGATCTTTTCTTTTATTGATTTCATAAACACTAAGGAGATTATCTTGTAGGATAATTTTGCTTCTTCTACTGATTATGTAATGTTGTTAATATTATGATTTTACAATATTGACTTTCCTTGACAATAAAATTTGACTGGATTATTAAAATTTATATTAATGATTAGGAATTTGCATTGTAATTTATTACAGACATTCTGGATTATTTTAAAGAGCTATACTCTTTTCTAATTACTGAAAATTGTATTTTTATATAAGTTGGCCAGAATCATCTTAGCTTCATTTTTAAAGTTGTCACTTAAACTATAGAAGACATTTAATTTTAAACTTTCAACTCTTCTCTAAAAATAGAATTCCTAAAATTTTCTGAAAGCTATGTTTGAGTAACTCTATGGTCTAAATGACTTGGTGAGGGGAAGGTACTATGAGGAAATAAAAGACCGTGATATAGAAGACAGTGGTTTTCCTAGAATTTCTACTTTTTTCTCTTTCAATTTATTTATACTCTATGTCACTAATGATTGCATATATATTTTCAAAAACATTCACATGTCTCATTTCATTTGATAGCCCAATTTGAGGCAGGTGATTTTTCCTGCATCATATAAATAAAAGTATTGAATCTCAAGTAATTCGATATTTGCTTTAAGTCTGAGTTAGTTGATGGCAGACATGAAATTAAAATATATGTTATCTTCCTCTTTAGATTGCTTCATGGTCTAATCCAAATGTTTTTTATCACATTACAAATTGATTAGAAAAATTGTTATTGTGCTGGTTTGTATACACATAACGTGTTTAGTATATTTATGTGATACATTTAGAAGTAAATATTTTATTACCATTCCTAGTTGTTTTTTTTAACCATTTGCATATGAAATTATTAGCCCAGTCTTTTTATATCTAGCATTTCTTTCAGATGCAATCTGAAACAAGTAGATAGAAACAAAATGATCATGTCTTTCAAAAAAGACCCACCATCTGCCTGGCATGGTAGCACACATCTACAATACCAGCCCTGGGTAGGCTGAGGCAGGAGAATCACTGTTAATTCAAGGCCAGCCTGGGTTCCATAGTGAGTAAGGCCATCCTGAAATACATAGCAAAACCCTGTCTCAAAATGTCACCCCCACCATGCACACACAAAAAAGGAACTACCATCCTGGAATCTTTAATAAATAGCCTTCACCAAGTGAAAATGTTTCCATTTAGTTTCCTTTTCTCATTTATAGTACACCTGCAGTACAAGGATGTGACAGCCGGGAGAAATGAGAATTCGGCATAAACTCTAACACGCCAGAGTCCAGCGCATGTACTGGTAGCATAAAGATAATTGAAAATTTGCCTATCGCTTATTTCTAATGTGCTGCTCCCTGGAAAGGTAAAAGAGCTCTGGGAAACCTGGACTGCTCTAACTGCTTTCTCACTACTACTATCTACTAACTGATGACTGTGCTTATTAAAACTGTATTTCTTGAATTCCATTAATCCTTTTAGAGGTTTCATCATGAGGGCCACTCAGCTACTGAGTTCTTTCCAGAAGCAAACAGGTAGGTAAGAGTGTTCCTAAAACACAGAAGCGGCAGTGACTAAATTCAACTTCTGTGTCCAAAGTCTTTATAGTCAACCAGTATTAATGGGATGTAAAGTAGCCCAAGTATATTATTAGCACAATTTAGCCTAAAATTGAGAAATGATAACTGAATTAAGCTATTTTCTAAGAGCGTTATCAATAAATATATGGTTTCCAGAAGTAGAAACATAGAAGAACAAGATTAATCTAACCTGTAAATGCTGCAAATAAAAGTCAAATAGGGATAAATATTATTCTCTTTTTTTATAATCTAAGCAGTAGGAAGGGTGATGAGCATAGATTCTCTCATTTTTAGAAAATTTGAAACATCTTTTTCTCCCTTCTGCCTAATTCACCATCCTGGTAATATCAGACACAAAATTTTAGCAGTTGCAGGTTCCTTAATTCCTTATGCAAACATTTATGTCATATCTAAATAATAAAGTAGTAACAGAAGGGATACTGTCTTTAATGCAAAACTATCTTCTTTACTTTCATGTAAATTCAAAAATCATCTCATTGCTGGAAAAAAATGTTATGATAATTGCTTATCACATCAACATTATTTTATATCTTATTCAACAAAAAATTTTGAGTGCCTACTCTGTCTAGAGATTACTTCAGGTTATTAATGATGTTTAAAAATCATTCATTCTTGGTTCTAAACTAAGTGTTCTATGAGTCTTGTATATTGTCTTTCATTGCATATTTATGCATAATAGTACATTCATGTAGGATAAATTCAAGAAATCATATGCTACCCAAAATTGGAGGTATATTTGGCCATATCTTTGTCTTTGTTAAAAGTCCTTACACTGACATAACTAGATAAGTTTTATTATTGGGGAATAGAAATAGATAATGAGAAGTAGCATAAAGTGCCTTTCAAAAGCACTGTAAGTGTAAAAATTCCTATGCTGCCAAAAGGGGAGGTGTACTTGGCATTATCTTGATGAAAATTCCCCATGAAGACATAAATAAGAAAGTTTTATATTAGCAAATAGATATTAATAATGAGAGGTGGCATAAAGTGTCTTTTAAATGCAGCAGACAGCTTGATTAAGTACATTGCATCAATATCAAGAGCAAAATTCCCAGGCTGGGGATTTAGCTCAGTGGTTCCGCCACCTGCCTTGCAAGCACAAGGACCCAAGTTAGATCCCCGGTACCAAAAAAAGAACAAAATTTCTGAAAATCTTGGGCTCCTTGAGAGATTTCCTGAAGAGCAGAGTTATCAGCTGCTGTGCCATATTTGTTTGTCATCACATATGAGTATCTGATCATTCCAGCTAATGTGAGATAGCTATTTTCTCAGAATTCCTCAGACCTTGGCATTTACTTACTCTGTCTAGAAAAGAGCTAATTGAATCTGGGGATTTCTTTTCCATTCTCCTCAACCACATCTTCTTGCCCATGCAGAAGTTCACTGATTTCCAATGCTAGAATTTTGATAAAGTTTTGATAAAGATGTTTAGAAATAATTCATCCCTTAGCAAATTTTCCTATTTTTTTATACGTTCTCTTTTATTTCTAAACCTGAACTACCTTCTTAGTCAGTATTATTTAAGATGCAATCAGGTCTGTATTTGTCTGTTTTCAAATAAGTATCCCACAACTTTTGTGCTATGATTATCTCTCATGTGCTTTTAAAAATGTTGGGTTCTGGTACACTCAAACTAAAAAACTATATAAAGATTGTTCAAGTTGAACACTTAGTATTTTGAATATTTTGTGAAATATTCAGTTTTAATGAAAATATTAGAAAAAAAGTCCCATGAATGAATGAACAAAATCATTTTAAAAAGAAATGCTAAATTCTAATATAACTACAACAAGGGATTCTTACTCTTTTATGATGTTTCAGAGGCAAGTCCACCAAATAGACCTTTTTCATGTTGTACTGGGAAGTCACTTCAAAATTTTACTATATTAAGTGTGAAGTGAGGCTGTGATGAGTTTGCCTTTTTCAAGTTTTTAGTATAATGAATTTGTTTTCAATTTCAGTTCAAAGGGAAATTTTAGTATTCCCACTGAGGCAATCTTACTGATCAGCAGCATTTGGTGCAAACAGTAATCAAGCTTCAAAATTATGCAAAACATTCCCTATTTCTCAAAAATTTCACTGAATTATTTAAAACTCGGTGGTAAAAACAAACCCCAGCTGTGGTGTGAAGTGGGTGGGGAGTTGTACATATGCACCAAGGATTGGAATGTTCAGTGAATATAATTCATGTAGCTGGACTCTGATAAAATCACACTGAAAATTAACTTTGCAATACACATTATTCTCCCAAAGAAGTTTTGCTGTTGTTGTTCTTAATTAAAGAGTGTTGTTCCAGCATCTTGCTATCTGTTTAAAACTTTCAACCACATTATATTACATACTAACTCATAGGTATGGGGTGTACATTATCGTGTTGTTAACTGTATAGTGTTATTTCTGGCTGAAACACAGCAATGGCACAACCTCAATTCCCACCAAACCAAAGAGCTGCATCATATGCTTCCCAAAAGATTGTCACATTGCGGATTACCATACACAATAAAGTTATAACACAGACGAAAACAAAAACAAAAAAAAATGTGATAAAGTATTCATTTCAGTTCTACTGAGAATTAATAGCGTTGCTGAGACTGTTGTCTTGGCACACCACTGTCACAGAGTAGTAGAGAATAAAATGCCATAAGTCATATCATGCAGCTATTGTAATGTTTCTATCCTTGAATATATCAAAATCTCAAAGCAGCAGAAAAGTATGAGGCAGAATGGGAAAGTATATGGACCTGTTAGCTATACTTTTATTACTCTATTGGCCTATGATCTAGGGAGCAGCCTATCAATTATAACTTTCAGCAGGACACATATTCTTGATCTTTCTTCCATTCAGATCACAGTATTCTCTCAACAAGATATATTACTTTTATAATTCACATATTTTCCTTGAGTTAGGAGATATGTTAAATTTAATTCAACTCAATGCATTTTTATCAGACATACTTTATTTCTGTTATGCTTGCTTAGAACTCTGAAAGAACCATAAGAATAAAATCTGATCCCTTTCTAAAACAAATTAAAAGACTTTTTAGTTACTACATATGATTTACCAAACCAGATACCTGCAGCTGTTGACCTGAAAAGAATGCATATATTGCTAACAAACATTTTACCAATTAAACCTCTGAGTAATATATACTTAAACAGATATGAGGGAATTTACCTTTCTTATTGATATATTAGGAAGTTGTTTCCTCTGGGAGTAGAAGTAAAATTATCCAAAGAGATGAAGAATCCTTTCAAAGACTGTTTTACAGAGGTGACCACAGGGAAAAAATAATAGGAGTCATGGTATTACTAGATTAATTTGAATATGGCCTGAATATGACTTTTCCAAAGCAATTTCCTGCTTTGTGCCTTCTCTTCCTGAATAGAAGATACAAGAAAAATAAGAAATTGAGAGGAAGAATAAGAATACTATTACTATTAAAAAGAGAGTAGCCACCTTGGACATTTTAAATGAAACCTAGTAGAAAAGATAGCTTGGAATAGGTCATAAGGTTGGTAGGTCTGAGTTCAATGGAAACTTAATTAGCTCCATCCCACATAGTGAAAAACTCTCTCTATATATATATTTTTTTATTTTATGTGCCAATATTTTATTTCATGCACCAAAAAAAAGCATTTTTATTATATACTGTTTCACTGGGTATTTTTTAGCCATATTCTAAGTATAAGTAATTTTACTTGAGATAATATGGTTTTATTGAAAACACCAGCAGGAAGGAAGAAGTGTTTATGTCTCAGATGAGGATCGTCATGAACGTTTTGCACAACTTCACTGTACAACATGTTTACTCTAAGTGTATGTGACATTCTAAACTGCCTGTGGGAAAACATTCAACTAAAGAGAGATTAAAGTAATTCTTAAACTAGAAAGAAGGACTAAATCTACACTCATTTTATTTTATGCTATGAATACATTTACTTGCTGTACTAACAAATACAAACTTTCTAAAGCAAAGGTAATCTGAGTATTTTTATATTTGCCTTTATACAATTAATACATGTTCAACTTTTCTAAAAGAAAGACTTACAATGGTCAAAATTGAAAAATATTAATATTGACCTTGTATGCTCAAATTTGCTGATCAACTTTACATGTGTTGCATAGCTTTATCATAACCATCTTGTAAATTGGCACCAACGTCTTAGTCTTACTGATGAGAACTGAAGAGATTCAGTGATTTGTCCAAGGCATTCTGATGAGATACTGGCAAAGTCTCTAAACACAATTCAGAATTTCTGTCTATATCCTGACCCTTTTTTCACCAAAAATGTGTCCTGCTTGTTGTGATGGTGCATGTCTATATTCCTAGCACTCACGAGGCTGAGGCGGGAGGATATCAAAAGTTCAGGGCCAGCCTGAGATTTATAGAGTTCAAGACCAGCTTGATCTACATTGTGAGACCCTACCTCAAAAAAAAAAAATGTCCTATGCTGCTTTTTTCTTCCCCTTGTTTTAAGCAAACAGCATCTTGACTTCCATTTTTCTGTCCAAATTTTGTAGGGTTCTTTTCCCTTTTGTGAAGGACAGTCATCTAAACAGCACAATGTTTGAACATGTTGACATTTGGCTAGCTCCAATTTGATGAAAGTAGAGTAAAACTACATCTTTATTAAGTATTTGATACACAACATTTTAATTACCTAAGAATGCCAGAAAAGACCTGGAAAAGCAGCTATCTGGTTATGTGAATTATATTTGCCTTAAGGTACAAATAGACAGAGGAGCCTTAAATCCTCAAAACCACAGGCTTGGTCAAGCTTATCTATGCAAAGCTTTAAACCCTGGCTTATTTTTATTCTTCCTACATTCCACTTCAGCTCTCTCAAGGTCTTGCCTTTCTGTTTTTCTATTTTTGATCCTTGTTTAGCTTGGACAACCAATTCCTTCTGCTTTTAACATGTTAACAAAATCTATTCTGACTGCATGTACTAATACATTACATAGTTCATTTGCTCCCCATTACCTCACTTCTCCAAACATTGATTCAGCAAATACTTTTTATTGTATATGCTATCAAGTTAAGCACATGCTTAGGCAAATATTTTTTATGTAGTAGAATTTGTGCTATGTACTGAGGATAAAAGGTATGTTTTGAGGGCTTGTCCAGGGTATTTAATTTGAAGGGAAATATAAATGCAAATAGTCCAAATTGTTGACAAACAATGTAGCAAGGGCTTCAGAAACACAGTAAAGGTGACAAATTGATGAGGATGGGAGTGGGTAAAATGTTAAAATTTGAATTGCCCTTTACCAATAGGATTGAGAAATTAAAACTACAAATCATTCCAGAGAAAGCTACAAAATCTGTAAAGTCACAAAACATGAACTCACATTATTCTCTTGAAGGATGGCTGGACCTCTTATGTACAATGTTTGTGGAAGTGCCAAGAGATTAATTGCAAAGAGCAGGTGAGACCCAGATTGCAAATAACTTTTCTGACACATCAAAAAACCCACATACTTTAGAGAAAAAAAGTTTAAAGCCTAATTTCTTAAAAATCTGCAAATAATGGCCACCTACTCAAAGATTTTTACAAAGCTATGAGCTGTCTGTGTTTAAAGCTGGGCAATAGGGCCCGGGATTTAGCTCAGCAGTTCGGTGGCCTGCCTCACAAGCACAAGGACTCGAATTAGATCTCCGTAACCAAAAAAAATAAAAAAGCTGGGCAAAGTGGTGCACATCTGTAATCCCAGAATTCAGGAGGCTGAGGCATGAAAATCACTAAGTTTGAGGCCAGCCTGGGATACAAAGGGACACATTGCCTCAAAAAAGAAAAAAAAAAAAACATGTTTGGTGGCAGTATAAAGGATGGATTAGAGAGGGGGAAAGAAAGAGTAGTATAAAACAGGAAGTGGTTACATCCCATTTTATTATGATGAGAATCATAATTATGGCAGAAGCTAAAGATAAGTAGTAAATCAAATTGAGAAAAATATGTGTAACATCTAAGAAAAAACGCAGACAAGAATGTTTTAAATTTATCTGAGAAGAGGATAAATTCAAAGAGAAAATCTCAGGCTATAGGAAACTTAGAGAATTCAAAAAATTTATCAAAGTGAAAGATGACTGTCATTGTGAATGATATTACAGTAGTGAAAGAAAGAAATGCTATGAAACTGTTTTGAAGTGTGAGATGTCACCTGTCATCTAGGAAAATAGATTGATAAACCCAGGTGGTAAGACAACTGTGACTCAGACATTTTTGATTTGGTGAGGAAAATCTCTCAGTGGGAAGGGAATGCATCTTATTATGGACTTCTCAGATCCAAAAGGTGACTGACCTCTCACCACACCTAACACACATTAAAGCATTTGCTAATGCATTACAGCTCAGTTGTACTATCAGCTAAATGTCCAAGAGCACAGATGGCTCAGAGATCTCTCCTGAAGGGAGATGCAAGTTTGTACCTTACAAAGGAACTGCAGAACATAAGTCATTCAAGAACAAAAGTGAACATAGAGAGTACAAAGCCACTCTAGTAGATGATTTAATTTAACCCTTTCCCCAGGAAAAAAAATAGTAGTCTCTCAGGAATCACTAAGGGAAAAATCTGTAAAAAATCTTAAAGCATTTCAGGAGGTAGCTGCCGGTATAGGAGCTGAAAATGAGATTGCTGGGATAATCCTGTCAAAAAGTAGGCTCCTGCAGAGAACCCCCCGAAGCAAAAGCAAAACAGATGTGTTTGATGGGTTGGAAAATGGCAGCCAAAGAATAAAACATTGAATTTGTAAATTTATTTTAAAACATCAGTTTCCCTAAGGTTTTTTTCTCAGAGATTTCTTAGTAAAGTAATAGAACTTGTTAGAGAGAAAAATGCCTTTATATTTGTAAGGGTTTAGAAAAACATAAATAATCTACTTTAAAATCACTGACTTGTGGTATTAACATTTTCCTAGGCATCATTTAGATTACTAATATGGAAAATAAAAATGTTAATAAAGCCCATATGAACAAAGTAAAACACAATGAGGTAGGTGAAAAAGGTGTTATGTACTAAATATCAACTGTCTTGAATACTTCGCTATATATATATTTTACATATGTTATTTACTTTTTGTAAGTCTTTATGAAATATAATTATTTTCCTTATTACACAGAAAAGAAAACTACAGTTGAGAGAAGTTAAGTAATATATTTATAAGGTTACCTTGTTCCAGAAAAAATAATTTAAGGGTTAAAAAGTGGTGAAAGATATTTAAGCATGGTAAACTTATAATAATTTTCAAGTTTTGAGGCCAAAGCTTAAAAGAACAAAGTAGACCAAAAACTATAAAAAATTTTCTTTTCTTGTTAAATCTGAAAGTGGCCTAGTTAACACATATCCAGGATTCTTAGTGATAAGGAAATAAGATGCTTCTCTTTTCTATGCCTCTAATCCTCTCAAAAAATTATTTATCAGAATTTCTGGAAAGGTTACTTTAACTGTGATAAAGCTCCCAAGTCTTTGTTCATGAAGCTTTCTTGGAGATCCTGGATTCAACCTCAAAGTCAAAGAAGTTCTTTAACTATGGCTGCTACTTAATTACACAGCACTGTAAACTGCCATTTGAAATCAGATGTCATCAAGGTTAGCGAAAAGAGTAAGTGAGTATTTTGTGGATGGGAAATTACTTTTTATTGTAAGGTAATACAAATTCTGTGTCTAAATGTTAAAAAACAAATTGAAGGAAAAAATCCTTCATTTCTAATTTTAGGAAGTACTTGTGCCCAGTCCATCTACAGGGGATAAATGTTGAGCCATGACTTAGGTAATGCTAGATAAATTGTAAGAAGCAAAGAGAGAATGAGATAGAGAGACAGACAGAGAGACAGAGACACAGGTCGGGAGAAGGAGGAGAGGGAGGAAAATGTGATTCTTCTCTACTTGTTTCCTTAAATGCTAAGGCAAGCATTCAGCAGATTCAGTGGGGAAATATGACAGAAAGATTATACAGTAACTATTTCAAAAGTGCTAAATGAAGCCTATGAGAAAAAAAAAAAGAAAGCCTGCAGGGAAAAACGTGAAAGTAAAGATGAACTGAATAGCCTGAGGAAATAGAATTTGAAACTGGAAGGTCTGTAGTGAATGGAGGGATGTGCAACTGGCTGGTTCTCTCCACCAAAATTTAGCCAACAGCTTCCTAGAAAGATTAACTAGCAAAAGTAAAATAGAAGCAAAACTCTCGAGTGAGTAATTCATAATGAGTATGATATGTTTAAAGAGTACTGAAGCTAAAAAGAAATAATCAAATACAATCAGAATTTAAAAATAATATTAAAATCTTCAAATATTTGGAAAAATAAAACATTAATCCAAGGGTCAAAGAAAAAATCACAAAAGAAATTAGATTCTAAACTGAATGATATTACAAATTCAAGCAATTAAAAATGGTTAAAGCACACTAACAGGCTGAAAAGAGTAAAGGAGAGTTGAGTTCAATAAAATTACATATTTGGAAATAAAAAGGTTTTAAAAATCAAAGTCCTAAATTACCATCCTAAGAGGCAACAGAAAAAAAAAGATCAAATGAACCTGAAAATACATAAAGGCTGGTGGGGGGAGGGAGGAAGCCTGGAAATGAAGCAGAGATAAAAGAGAAACAACACATCTAAAATTAATTCTTTAGAAATATGAATTAAATGGATTAATTAAGAGAAACAGAAAAACAGAAATCACTACTATTGAGATAGTAAAAATATCATAACTACAAAAAGAAGTTAAAAAAGATAAGAAAATAGTATAAAAATGTTCTACCAATAAGTTCAACTATGATGATGAAATGAGCAAATTCAACATAACTAATTAAAAATATTCCTAAAAAATTTTAGCATCAAATGACTGTGCTACCACCTTCTATGAAACATTTAATGAAGAAATAATCCAAGTTTCATACAACAAATTATTTTTGAAAAGTCAAGATGAAATAATAATTCCAAACTTATTTTATGAAGCAAATAAAATCTGACAAAGGCAATAAAAGAAAGTATTAAAGATAGCATCAATCATGAAACACACGTTAAAACAAATCTGAGAGTAAAACAAATCCAACATTTCATCAGAAAATTAATATACCTGAATCAATTGCAGTTCACCACAAGAAAACAATAATCACTCAATTTTTAAAAATCAGTGTAATTTACCACATTAAAAATTAAAGAAGAAAAGTTATATATTGACCTTAGTATTACATAACATGCCAGAAAGCAAGAAAAAATAAGTGATAGAATATGAGGAACATATTCTTTTCATAATTTAACAATTGATTGAAACCTAAAAAGATGATGAATGGGGGGTTCATAACCCAAATGAAATATCAAAAAGCAAATCTAAGAAGTCTAAAGTAGCATTTCATTCAATAGACCCCAAATGATACAAGAATACAAAAACTCGAAGTCTGAAAGGACAAGTCTATATCAAAACAGGAAACTGAAATCTTGGTTTACTTCATCAAAATAAAGATTTTTGTATTATTTCTCAAAATTATAAAGCAGCAGACCAAAGCAATGATATCTTTTTTTTTTTTTTTTTTGGGTACCAGGAGTCAGGAATCAAACTCAGAGCCTCTCTTAGCCATCAGGTGCTGGGCCACTGAGCTATATGCCCCCCAGCCCTTTCTTCTGATTCTCATTAAAATGTTGACAAAATGTTTTCCCATTCTGTAAACTGTCTCTTCACTCTGTTGTTTGTTTCCTTTGCTGTGCAAAAGATTTTTGATTCGATATGACCCGATTTGTTGATTCTCAGTATTGTTTCTTGTGTCACTGGGGTTCTGTTTTAAAAGTCCTTGCCTATGCCTTCAACAGTTGTACGTATTTTATCTTCCACCAGATTAAGTTTTTCTGTTTTAGCATTCAGAGTTTTGATCCATTTGGATTTTAGGTTAGTATGTAATGAGATATGTGGTTCTAGACTCAATCTTCTGCATGTGTATAACCATTTTCTCAGTACAATTTGTTAAAGAAGCTATCTTCCTTCTAGTGTATGTTTCTGGCCCCTTAAGCAAAGATCAAATAGCTGTATTGCCTTGGGTTGTTTCTCTTTCTTCTATTCTATTCCATCGACCCATTTGCCTGTTTCTGAGCCAGTACCATGCTGTTTTAATCACCATAGGATTTATAGTATAGCTAGGATTGATTGTGATGCTATCTGCTTTGAATTTGTTACCCAGGATTGCTTTTGCTACTCTGGGTCTCTTCTTATTCCATATGAATTTTAGGATTATTTTCTCTACATCTGTGGGAAAAGACATTGGTATTTTGACTGAGATTTCACTAAATCTTTATATCGATGTTGGAAGAACAGGCACTTTTATGCAAAATGTAATGCCCAGCATAGAAAAGAATGTGACTAGATAAGGCAGAGTTAAAATATGTCTACCCACTAGAAAATCAAAGGAAATTTAGTCTTTGAAATGACTATTTTTCCAAAATGTAATAGGTATATCAAGAAAATGAGAATATAGCAAATAGTTGATAATACACAGTAAACTGACAGAAAAGAAATGGTGCCATTTAATGTCTGCATAATATAAAGTGAGAAACATTACTTTAATAATAAAATATGTTATTATGGTTTTTTATGTTTGCACCAAAATGATTAACAAAAAATCTAATTTTTGACTAGCCTTTCATTCTGATTTTAATAAATTTTTACTAAAGATTTTTACTGGGGGCTGGGGATTTAGCTCAGTGGTTCTGTAACTTGCCTTGCAAGCCCAAGGACTCAAGTTCTATCCCCAGTACCAAAAAGAAAGTAAGGTTTTTATTAGGAAGATAATCATATTTTAACAAAATCTTTTGCTTCTAAACGAAAACTAAGAATTTGGTTAATATCTAAGAAGTAAGATTTTCTTTGCACTTTATTTTTCAAATTAGGTTTTGTTACATCATTATGATTTTAATGAGAGCACCAAAAATTGAAAGACCTTTCGAGTTTAAAAGAAAATTGAGAAACATTTCAAAATGTTGAATCAGTAACATTTTAAGTGTGAAATATGTGTTTCTAATGAAATGTAGGTAAGGTCACTGGATTAAGTTAAATAATTTATTTTTCATAAATGTTTAAATCTCATTTTCCCCATTCTTCAAATTATTTTTACCACTGACTTCAATGTAACATCATACAATTATATTATCACATCTTGTTTATCATTTCATACATATGACTTGTTATAAAATGGTCATATTAATGTTGTAACAAAATATTAGGGCCATATGCTAAGATATAACATTTAGAAGCTTGAACTGTAAAATGGGTATTCAGATATTTAATTACAGTTGGTGTAATTTGCTGTTTGCCTGAAAAGTCTTTCTTATGAATGAATTAATAGGCATAAATTTTGAAAACAATAAATTTGGGGCCAGCTTCATGGCAACATCATAATTCTCACATTTAAGATATTTAAGATAAATATTTTAATATTCAATGATTGCTACTGGCAAATGCTATTTAATTGTAACCTGAGTATATTTTCAAGGCCTGGAAATTTTGGCTATAAGCACCCATGAATCAATGGTAGTAAAATTTACAGAATTCACTGAATGTACTATTACTTCTACTAAGGGGAGAAGTAATACCTCCAAAATTGGAAATCTAGTATTTGGGAAAGAATTCATTGGAGGAAAAAGTATCTGAGCAATCTCCAAAAGCATAATATAGGCTGTTTTCTTTTTTTATACATTGTATTTATTACCACTTCAGTCAGCTTCTATCACAGGGAATATGTTAAGGCAGACAGGCTCATGAAGAAATAATTTCACCTTGCCCCAGCATAATCTATTAGTTATGACAAGAACTATTCTTTATTGTTGATATATTCCAGTTTTTTCCATCCCCAAACCAGAATGATATATCTAAGAAATATACTAAGATGTTAGGGGAACGGAGAGGTCAGCAAATCACAGTTTGATACTGCTTTTAGACCACTACCTTTGATATTTCTAAGAAGAGAATCATGTTACTGATACTGCTTTTAGACCACTACCTTTGATATTTCTAAGAGAATCATGTTACTGTAGTTTCAAATGCTCTTTGAAATAAATTCATTTCTGAAGGCATAAGGGAAAAACAAAGCACTCTTTCTGCCTTATTTCTTTCCCCGGGTAATTTTTCCTTTCTTTCCAGAAAGAAAAACAATATGTAATAGCTGTATGATTTGTGCAACACTAGATGCAAAACTACATTGATTTTCCCAATCATTCATTATAGCTTTGCCACTGATATCAGAAAGAGTTGCATGACTTGGTTCTTCAAACATGGAAGCCAGATAGTTTTTGGTGTGAGCCATGCCCAGTTTGCCAGAAGTCCAAGTAAATGAAACCACAGATTTGTACTGCCTTTTCAGACCACAATTCCTCTTTGAGGAGTGGAAGATGCAGCTTCGTCGCTGTCTCTACTATGCAGAAGTACCCTACACGTAAAAAAGAACTGCAAAAAGCTTTGAGGATAAGGGACAGGTTGAAGTACCTTGTTAGGAGGAATCACACTTCAATTGAGACTCCTTGGTATTGAGTAAGAAGGGAGCTATAGTTTCAATTTTCGTGGCGTACCACAACCAATACTTACACTCGGTAATTGCTCCTGGATTTTGCACTTCTTCTCCCAGGTTTTATTTATTAATTTATTTATTTTGTACTGGGATTCGAATTCCCCCATGTTGTTATTCAGGCTGTTTCAACTAGAGACTGTAAACTCTTAAATATTCTTGAAATGCTCTTTATGCTAACTTCACTTTTTCCAGGTAATAAAAATCAATGTGGGAAAGAAGGAAGGGAGGGAGGGAGGGAGGGGAAACAAATACCTGACAGATTTTTGTTTTTCTTCATTGAGTTTATTGGTACAATCTAGGTATACAGTACAGTTACACTCATCATTGGGATCCTGTACCTTTACAAGACAGGTCTTGGTTCTCATTTTTCCCCTTGTCCCTGCCCTCCCTTCACCCCCTCCTCCCCACCCCATTTACAAACACTTTATTTCCATTTTTTCATTTTCTCCTATATTTTTGTCTTTTCCCTTATGACCCTTCCCCTACCTTTCCCACTTTCCCTACACCTTTAGCCCTTTTTTTCTTCCCATTTCACCTGACAGATTCTAAGAATATATTCTATTTTTAAAACTCCAATTTTAAAAGAATGCACTCGTGTTTCATTATTGTGGGAGTGTCACAGACACTTTGTTCTCTGAGGAAACAGCAATCATATCTGTACCTTGCACAAAAATTTATGGTGAAATCCACAGTCCATAAAGCATCTGGGATGGTCTTATCCTAACCAGGTGAGCATTGAGATGTTTGTGAAAGTGGAAGAATTGCCACCCAAACTCCTACCTGGCAGTTTCCAAAGTCACTCTACGTATCAGTGCGGGCAAAAATGATTGTGAGTCAGTGCTTCATGACTTGAAAAAGCAGAAGATTACTGATCACTGGAGGATCTCCTTCATTTTAATGCAGAGACTGCTTGGCTAACTGTAATTTTTTTCAAAATAGAGGATGCATAAAATCCTTTAAAATTTTGTAATGATCACACAACTATAAAATAAAATTTTACTCACTGTTGTATTGAAAGCTGTAAATACCGTAGAACAAAAGACAGATCCTTCTCATCTGTAACATTTCATGTAATTCCTCGAAAGGATTCAAAATTGATGAATCAAAAGAGAAAGCAGAAAAAATATATTAAGAAGTAAACAACACCTTTAGCCCTTTCTTCCTATTTCACAATGTCAGTTATCTCATTAGGATCTTATGTACTATTATAGTTTTGCACACCAGAGAAACTATTCAGTATGTACGCATGTGTGACTTATTTATTTCACTTAGGAGTATATCCTCAATATCCCAATAGTGAATGTAACTGTACTGTATTCATAAAATGTACCAATAAATTCAATTTAAAAAATAAATAAATAAATAAATAAATAAATAAAAATACAATAATGGGGGAAAAGTGATACTAAAAAAAAGTAAACAAATAGTAAAAGAAAATAGAACATTTTCTTCACAAATTACTTCAGATCCCTCAGTTTTAAAATTTAGATAGATTCTACTAACTCCATAGAAGTATTTCAACTTTTTTCAAAATACATGAAATGAAAACCAAATGCTCCTTGAATATGAATAGAGAATTACATAAAAAATTATTGTAATGCAGAAAAAATAAAAGTTGAATATAGTCAGCCCTGAATAACATGTAATACTAATCATTTATCGACTTATCAAGTATTTTGCTTTAGAGATATTAAATATATTAAACATCTGGATTTAGGGGAAACTGGTACAGAAATTTAGAGTTACGAGAGACCTTAAAGGTCATTAAATTCACGTATTATTTTTCTAAATGAAGAAATTAAAAGCAATATCTGAGACGGATTTGTTTCAGCATTTTGTATTCAGTAGAATTCTGGTACTTGAATTTAGTAGAAACATGTTAGTCATCAGGAAGAAATTTTGAGCAAAAATGAATTATATTATACTCTTTTTTCAAAGAAATATTTCTGATTTCTGCAGATTTTTAAAAATGTTCTCATAGTTAAATAGACAAAATCTAGTCTTGGCAAAGTTGTGAACAGATATAGTTGATTTTAATTATTTCATTCATTGAATACTTCATTATACCTGTAAGTTGCCTTAAATAGTAGCCTGTATTATGAAAACATGCTCAAATACACATTGTACATTAAACATTTCAGGAATGTATCTGTCATGTGAAATGTGGTATGCCTCTGGAGTTCCATAATGCAATGAACAACATTTTCTGAATACATGAAGAACTTATCTATCCTGTAGGGGAAGTGGGAAGGGTAGGGAAAGGTAATAAGGGAAAAGAAAAAAAATATGAGAAAATGAAAAAATGCAAATAAAGTATTTGTAAATAGAGAAGGGAGGAGTGGGTGAAGGGAGGGCAGGGATAAAGGGAAAAAATGAGAACCAAGACCTGTCATGTAAAGGTACAAGATCCCAATGATGAATGTAACTGTACTGTATACCTAAAATGTACTAATAAACTCAATGAGAAAAACCTTATCTATCCTTTTTATATAGAATACTAGTGAATGCCTATAAATAACTACAAAATGCACTGTATGGAAAGCCAAATTTAGATGATAATTTAGAGGAACCAAATATTGCTATTGTTACATTTGAAGTTTGATTGATCCAAGAGTATACTGTAATTTATCTAGGGCAGGAATTAATAACAGTAAGAAATGAGTGGTGAGTTAATGGGTCAATCTTCATCAGTGCTTACATCTGCTCCCCTTCCCTTGTAGTGCCACCAAGTGCCACCTTTTTTCAGGTTAGCAGCAACAGCATTAGCTTATCATGGAAGCATAAACCATGCTGTGAGGTGTAAATTTCAGGGGTCTAGTTGCATGTTCCTTATGAAAGTTTAATTCCTGGCTATCTAAGGTGGGGTTTAGCCAGGGAGGCTAGCCCTAGGGAGTGGCCTCAATATTACCAGAATGGTGTGAGAGCACAGAGGCAGTCAAAAATAAATTGCTTGAAGATTCATATCAAAACCCTATCAATTAGTGGCAAATCATAAATGGCATCTAGTGGTAGGCTTTACAGTGACATGTGAATTGATATACTCCAACTGTATAGATGCATCTGTTAGCAGGCATTAACTCAGAATGTAACAATTGCATTAGCCTGTGTGTGACCTGCCCATTCTTTTATTTACCATTTCCATCTATGCCTCTTTCCACTTGTTTTAGTCATAGTTTGAGAAGCTTACAAGCCAAAATGAGTAATAAAACCAACCTTACTGGACAGCTTTTTTGAAAGGGGGCAAATATCCGAGTATGAGATGGCAGAAAATTCTAAGACTGCAAATAAAAAAGGAAACTGCACTTGAAATACAATTCCAAGAGTTCTATTTAAACTATAGGTTCACTGAATCATGTGATTCACTCTCAAAGCATTCTTTGCATAATGTCTGGCCATCAGCCATGAAACATTCAACATTGCTTTACCATATGGACACCAAAGACTGAATTAAAAGGCAAAGCTTATTAATTTCCCTAAAGAAAAAAAAACATGAAGCATAGAAGCAATTATTGAAGGTCACCACTTCATCTACAATGAGAGTATCACTCTTAGTGGCAAACACATTGCTAAAGCTAGGAGATACTTACTCTTGGTGAAGAATTGACCCTGCCAGATGCTAAGGACATTTGTCATGAAACTTTTAGGATAGGCTTCAGTTCAAAAGGTGGCTTCTGTTCCTGTTTTGGCTAGCATTATACTAGAGAAATTGATGAAATACCAGTGGATATTGATGGACAATTGTTGGAGACTACTGGGTCACCATTGTACACCATCTAGGTTGACAAGACTACCAATGTTGACAACAGGCAATAATGTTTTTCTATGTGCAATATATTTTTCAGGAGGATATTCCTTAGGTTATGTTATATGCATTTTAGTTGCCAATAGTCACCACAGTTTAAGGACAATTCAAGTCTTTGAATGTTTACATGTGAGAAAAGTTTAATCTGTCATTTTGTTAGTTTAGACAAAAAAAGAACACCTATCATGACTGGACAGCTTCTGGTTTGATTCACTTGTGAATGTGAGTCTACACACTGTAGTATTCATAGAAAAATGCTGGCTAGTCAAAAAAATGCCACCTTAACATTTGAGGGATGGGATTAAAATCAGGAATCAAATTAAAGTACATACCACAAGATCCTAATGAGATAACAATGTAAAATAGGAAGAAAAGGGTGAAAGGTGTAGGGAAAGTGGGAAGGGTAGGGAAAGGGAATAAGGGAAAATAAAAAATTATGAGAAAATGAAAAAATGGAAATAAAGTGTTTGTAAATGGGGAAGGGAGAAGGGGGTGAAGGGAGGGCAGGAACAAGGGGAAAAAATGAGAACCAAGACTATGTACAAGTACAAGATCCCAATAATGAATGTAACTATACTATACTATATACCTAGAATGTACCAATAAACTCAATAAAAAGAAAAAAAAGTACATACCCTATGTCAGTTTGCACAATTTTCTGAGGTGATGGGCACAGATTACACCATCTTCTCTTATACAAAGAAGTGAGATGGCTTTCTACAAGTATATCACTGGTGAGAGTTTTTGAGTTATGATACCTTCTCTACAGATTTCTTTCAGAAAAACAATTACCCGTTGAAGCCCATTTCAATGACATGGAATGAGTCACAAATCTTGCTTGCTCATGTGACATATTCAGTCTGCCCAGTGAATTCAATCTGTCACTTCTGGAGGGAAAACAACTGTGCTGAAATCCATAGATAAAGTATTCAAATCCAAACTGAAATCATGGCAGCAACAAGTGAACACTGTGAATTTCTGACATTTCAAATATTGGAAGAGATTTTGAAAAAAAAAAAAACCAGCCAGGGCTTTTTTCCTCCTAGCTGTTGCATAATCATGTGTATTTACTTTAAAAAGAAGTTGAACATTATTTCCCAACCACAAACTACCCTCAAATTGGGTAGAAATGGATCTGTGACCCATTTGTGTATAACCCAGGTTAATTACCTTTATATGTGCTAGAAGAGAATAAACCACACATTCTGTATTAAAGTCACTGTAGTATATTCTTAGTTTTCTAAAAAAGCATATAAATTCTGGTTCCATATACAATATCCTATCTTTGTGAAATAGTTTTTTTTTTTCAGTGACGGAAACCTAAATGAGATTATGAAGCAGTGGGCACATAAGCAACACACTTTTGGTATCAACGTCTACCATCATCCCCAGTGGGCTCTTTTTAGTTGCAGGAGAACAGGCTCAGAGCTCTCAGTGATTTTGCTCTGTGATGAGTTGTACAATGATTTTATTAGATGAACAATCTAATCATGATAGAAATAAAACACAATAAATATGCTTAAAAATTCAGAAAATCATATACCATTGCTCATAGAAAAATCGTCATCCATGAAACTGGCCTGTGATTCCTAAACTGTTGAACTGCTATTGTAGATCATGGACCAGATTGTAATAATGTGTATTCACTGAAAATATGTTGTTCTTCAATTTTGAAGCTTTGTAATGAAAGCTATATTTTTAAAATATAATAGGTATGTTTATTATAAAATGTTTAATCTAATATATAAAATACTGTCAATTTAACATGCAATCAGTATAAAAATTGTTAATGAATTGTATTTTAATTTTTGTACTGTATCTTTGAAATACGCATACTATTTGCTATCTGAAGTGTGCTTCAATTTGGACTTGCTACATTTAAAGTGCTCACTTGTCACACATGGCTAGTGGACACTATGGGACAGTGCAGTTCTAGAGTTGATGCACAGGGGTTCCTTCAGGCAGCATTTGTGAATATTTGTATTAACCTATTCATAAGTATTAAATAAAACTGAATTAGAGATTATCCTCTGTTATTACATTTTAGTATTATATATTAAGAACAAATTTATATCACTCATTAGTCAGCAGGTCTGTAGTACAGTTGTCTTTTTACCAAAATACAACCCTCTAAAAAAAAGGTACCTGAGTAGAGCACCAAATCTCCCACACGCACAGCAGAGGAAATGTATACAGGTACTCTAAAAATTTATATTATTGAAATGAGCATCACTGTAGGTAAAAAAAACTATTTTCTCTCCTATTTTGTCTGTAGTCCTCATTTTTCAGGGCAGTAATCAGTGGCAAAATGTCCTATAGGTGTTAAGTATTCATCGTTTAGACATTTAAAAACAGCCTTAGAGAATTTGTGGATTTTAGTAACTGAAGAGTTCTCTTCAAATTATAGAGCAGACATTATAATTAAATCTTCTTTAAATGTAATTATAAATATTCACACATAATATTTTTGAAGGTGACAAAAGCAAAAATAATGTTTAATGATTCTTTCTGACACTACGCCCTATCAAATACAGAAATAATTTTTGCCAGTTTAAAGGGGAAGAGAACATGCTTGGTTTAAAAAGCAAGAGATAATTTTGTTCTCTTTTAATCCTAGGGAGTTGAAGAAGGCTCTTGTTGCTAATTAGTAATGGTACATCTGATTCATTTATCTAGTGGGAGCTGGAACTTTTAAGGTAACAGCTGATGACCCTAAGAGAGCCACAGAACAGTTTTACAGACATGCCTTCTGGTACTGGGAAAAGATGAAAGGGAAATTTGATTTATTTCCATATCCTTACTCTCAATTTTCCCTCAACTTGCCATTGTATATATTCATATATGTGGGACAGTAAATGTAAAGAGTGAGTGAAACATGGTTCAGGAAATCAGATCAACAGTGATAGCTAACCTGGATAGTTTAGACAGAAGATTATTTCTTTTGCTGTCATGAGCAATGTATCACTCATAAAATATTTTGCAATATTCTTCCTTCTCCATGTAAGATATAATCACATTCCTCAAGTTTGCAAAAAGTAAAAATCAATGACTTTTTATAATATGGAAAATATTCAGAGATATCCTAAAACATTAATACTACCATATCTGTTTAATTCATTACACATTTCAGCTTAAAATATATTGCTTGCAGGAGAATATCCACGTAGATCTACCATTTTTGTATCTCTTGGCATTTTCTTAAAAGGATTAAAAATGCTTACTATCGTCTTATTCCATTTACAACCTATGAAAAGTAAAGAAATATATATTATTGTCATTTTTTTACATGAAGAAAACAAATGAAGAAAATTTAAGCCTGGTCACAGTAATATACTCACTTGCTGGTACAAGTTACACAGTATATTACTTCATGATTTCATGTGCTTTATAAATAATTTATTCTATGTAGATTAAGTATAAAAATATTGCTCATTCCAACCTATTACTTTTATACATATGCATAATTATAAGCATCTCTTGCTTATTTCTTACTATTACTGATATCTAAAAATTTGGTGTATTAATAAATATTCTAAGTGCATAAAGAACAAAACCACAATATAAATGATTAGGTGTTTCACTATTGGCATAAAGTACAAACCTCTGACCAGAAAGGAAAATATTCCCTCAGATAGTATAAGATGCTGCTTATCATGAGAGACATCTTTCTAATATGAACATGTTAAGTAAAAAAAAATCATAATGAAATTACACTTGTATAAAACCACAGAACTTGAAGAAAATCACATTTAGAACTATTTTCTAAACATGTCTTCAAAAAGTAGAAGGTATGACAATATGATAACTTATTTGTACATTTTCGAATAGATATTCATTGAACATCAACCTATGCCCATCACTAAACTAGATTTTAAAAATTAAATGAGTAACGGTTTCCATCTTTAAAAAAATAATGGTACGCTTCCATTTTTTCATTTTCTCATATTAATTTCATTCTCTTCTTTTTCCCCTACCTTCCTACTTCCCCTTTCCCTTTGCACCTGTTCTTCCTATTTCACATTATCTAGTATACCTTTTAGTCCTTATTTACACTTTCAGTTTCTCACACCAGAGAAACTATAAGGTATTTAGGCATGTGTGTCCTATTTATCTCACTTAAGAATTAATATGAGAAAATGAAAAAATGGAAACAAAGTCCTTATAGATAGGGAGGCTTGGGGAGGTTGAAGGGAGGGCAGGGAAATGGGGAAAAAATAAGAAGCAAGATGGTTTATGTAAAGGTACAAATTTCCAATAATGAATGTCATTATATTGTATACATTAAATGTACCAATAAAATTAATTTTTAAATAAAATAAAAAGATTTTTTCGAGCTGCCTGCTCCGGCCCACCCAGCAGATGCGCGACCTCCCAGACTGCATGCCACCAGATCCAGTAAGGACCCAAGGACCCTGCAGGAGGTCTCTCCAGCTTCCTGCTTGGGCCCTCCTGGTGGGCGTGCCACCTCCCCAACTTTGCGCCACCAGATCCAGTAAGGAAGGTAGCCATGCGGGCGCCCTTGAAACACCCCCAGCACCTGCTCCCCCCACACACTGTTCTCAAACCTCCTGATTGGGCCAGTCCTTGGACCCACTCTGCAGAGGCATAGGTGCTCATGAAGGGTAGTTTTCTAGGGCTCCCAACTTTGAACATCTTTAAAGAAAGGGCAGGGCAAACCTGTAATAGAACTGAATGGAGTTCAACTCTGAGGGTTGGGAAACTCAAGTTAGGCCTTGTGGACTGAGGTCAGTCTCAGTAGTGGGGACCTGCCATTGGCTAGCCGAGATCAAGGGATTCGGTTCTGCATGTCACTGTACATGTGGTATAATATGACAACAGAGACATAGTCTGAAAGAGGCCCTTCAAATTCTTTTTTTTCTTTCTTTCTTTTCCTCATTCCACGCTAAAATTTCTTTCGTTTTTTGGTCCTCTTTCTCCAACTCAGTTTCTTGCTCCACCATATTATCCCTCATTTCCTTTTTTATTCCTGCTCCTGCCCTAACTCAGACTTCTTCTTTTATTATTTTTTCTTTTTTGTTTTGTTTTGTTTTGTTTTGCTTTTTTTTTTTTATTCTTTTCTCCAGTCAATTTACCTCACTCATGGCTCTGTAGCTTCAAGGGAAGGCAAGCCACTGTTACTGTTAAGGGGATATATTCTTGTCCTTATCTCTGCACTCTGTCTATCCCCTCTGAAGTTAATAGCTTCGTAAAGATAGTAAGGTCATTCTACATCCTCTGGTTTCACTTCAAACCTGCTCAAGTTCTTTCACTTATCTACTCCTCTCATCCTAACTCAGTCTAACCCCCCATCCTAAATGGTATAGATGCTATATTGAAAAGTGTATTCACTGCAAACATTTTTTGGGCTGCTTCTTGATATTAATTTAATTCACATGGTTTAAAGGTGGTAGATTACTGACTACCACAAGTGGTCAATTTGCAAACTGTGCTTGATCCTAGTGGGCTGCTAAATATATCAATTGGGATAAAGGATTTTGATTGATTTAATGAGTTGTTTTCTCTGATATTATGAAAATGAGGATGTCTATGAGTGATTAGAATCTCAAAAGCTAAAATGCAACTATATCAGGAAGATTTAAGTAATACCCAGAAATTTAAACCAAGGACAACCCCCCAAAAAATAAAAATGAGAAAACACTTAAGCAAGACACAAAGACAGATTTCCAGTTCACCAGTGGCAAACAGTAGTACAAATGAGGATGAAAAGTCTGATAGTGAACCAGCAGGACACCCTGGACTCATTCCACAGGATGTAACAAAACAGATCAATCAGGCTCTAGAAAAATTTAAATCAAAAATAATTTCCCAGATGACAAGAGAGACGATGAGTAAAATGGAAGTCATGATTCGAGACTCTAGAACAGAAACAGACAAAAAAATAGATGAGCTCATGATAGAAGACCATGAAGAAGAACATGACAGAAGCCATGAAGACTCAGCATAAGAAAGAAATGGAAACAATAAATGCCCAAAAGAGGAGAGAAATGGAATCCATAAAAGAGATACAAACAGATATCCAGGAGATTAAAAACTCTATTGAAAGTGTACGCAACACAATAGAAGATTGCAAAGATAGAATTTCAGATATAAAAGATAGGATCTCAGTCAGTGACCGTGAAAAAAGAGGTCTCTCAAAAACAGTAAGGGATCATGTGAAATCAATTCACCAACTTCTAGAGGATGCAAAGAAAAATAACATAAGACTGATTGATAGAAATTCATGAAATAGTGGGAGAAAACACAAATGACTTTAAAAAGTTCTTCACAGAATTAATGACAGAAAACTTCCCAAATAGAAAGGAAAAATTAGACATACAGATAAGTGAGGCATATAGAACTCCAACTAGCCATGATCAAAAAAATCTGCGTCTACACATATAATAATCAAGATTTCAGAAATCTAAGAGAAAAACAAAATACTACAAGCAGTAAGAGAAAAGAAACAAATCACATGCAAAGGAAAGCTCATCAGAATCACAGCAGACTTTTCAACACAAACTTTTAGGTCAAGGAGAGCCTGGAGTGAGGTATTTTAAGTCCTAAAAGAAGATAGCCTCCAACCTAGACAGATGGATCCTGCAAAACTCTCTTTCAAAATAGACTAGAAATAAGATACTTCTACGATAAAGAACACCTGAGAAATTTCATGAACACCAAACCAGCACTACAAGGATTTCTAAACAATATCCTAGAAAAGGATAATGAAGTTCACAATAACATGAGGCCCAACAAACCAAATCAAATAGGCAAGGCAAGAAACTAAAAGGAGACGGGAGAAAAAGTAAAAAGAGTCAACAAAAGGACAATAACTTGACAACAATAAGTCAGAACATATCAGTTATAACCATCAATGTTAACGGCCTCAATTCACCAATCAAGAGAAATAGATTGGCAGAATGGATTAAGATGCAAAATCCAACAATATGTTGTATACAAGAAACACACCTAGTGCAAAAGGAAGTGCATAGACTGAAAGTGAAAGGATGGAAAACAATTCTCCATGCAAGAGAAGCCCAGAAAAAAGCAGGGGTAGCAATCTTATTCGCAGACAAAGTAAATTTCAAACCAAAACTCATTAAGAGAGACAAAGAAGGACACTACATCCTTGTAAAGGGAATAATTCAAGAGGAAAAGTTGACAATCATAAACATATATGCACCAAATATAAATGACCCCAACTATATAAAACAAATATTGAGTAACACAAAAAACCAAATAAGCAATAATACAATTTTAGTGGGGGATTTAAATACCCCACTATCACAAATAGACAGATTATCTAGGCAGAAAATCAACAATGAAATAGTAGAACTGAACCAAGCTTTGGAAAACATGGACTTATTAGATGTTTACAGAGTATTCCACCCAACAAAATCAGAATATACATTCTTTTCAGCTGCACATGGAACATTCTCCAAGATAGACCACATATTGGCTCACAGAACAGGTCTGAATAAATGCAAAAGAATTGAAGTTATCCCCTGTATATTATCAGATCATAGTGCAATCAAGCTGGAGATCAATAGCACAAGAAACTGTAGGAACTTCACAAGCACATGGAAACTGAACAACACTCTCCTAAACAATCAATGGATCACAGAGGAAATTAAAGAAGAAATTAGTTTTTACAAACAAATGAGAATGCCAATATAACGTACAGGAATCTAAGGGACACAATGAAAGCAGTTCTATGGGGAAAATTCATAACATTGAATGCCCACACTAGGAAAATAGAGCGGGCTCAAATAAAGAATCTAATGATGAAACTTAGACTCCTAGAAAAACAAGAGCAAGAAAACCCAAAGCTCGAACAAGAGAGGAAATTATAAAGATCCGAGCAGAAATCAATGCAATGGAAACTCAGAAAACAATACAAAAGATAAATGAAACAAAAAGCTGGCTTTTTGAAAGAATAAATAAAATTGACAAGTCCTTAGCTAATCTTATCAAAAAAAGGAAAAAAAAGGCTCAGATCGAGGCAATCAGAAAAGAAAAAGGCAAAGTTACAACAGATCCAAAAGAAATCCAGAGGAACATTACTACCTACTTTGAGAACCTGTACGCCAATAAATTGGAAAACACAGAAGAAATGGACAGATTTTTAGATGCTTATGAATGACCAAAGTTGAACAAAGAAGATAAAAACATTTCAAACACCCCACTTACAGTCAGTGAAATTGAAAATGTAATTAAAAATTTACCAACAAAGAAAAGCCCAGGCTCTGTTGAATTCACTGCTGAATTTTACATTTAGAGAAGAACTGCTGCCCTTACTCTTCAGACTTTTCAATGAAATTGAAAGGGAAGCTATACTTCCAAATTCTTTCCTGGAAGCAAGTATCATTTTGACTCCCAAACCAGGCAAAGATTCAACTAAAAAAGAGAACTAGAGACCAATCTACTTAATGAATATAGATGCAAAAATCTTTAATAAAGTACTGGCAAACATAATACAGAGGATCATCAAGAAGACAATACATCCTGGTCAAGTCAGATTTATTCCAGAGATGCAAGGGTGGTTCAACATACAAAAGTCAATAAATGTAATACATTATATTAACAAAGTCAAGGACAAAAACCATATGATCCTCTCAATAGATGCAGAAAAAGCATTTGATAAAATTCAACATCCATTCATGATAAAAACCCTGCAAAAAATTGGAATAGATGGTCTATGTCTCAACTTAATAAAGGCTATGAAAAACCAACAGCCAACATCATATTAAATGGCCAAAAACTGAAAACCTTCATGTTAAAATCAGGAACAAGACAAGGATGCCCACTATCACCACTCCTCTTTGATATACTTCTGGAAACATTAGCCATAGCAATTAGACAAGAGAAAGAAATTAAAGCAATAAAGATAGGAAAGGAAGAAGTTAAATCATTATTTGCTGATGATATGATACTCTACATTGAAGACCCAAAAGACTCCACCAAAAGACTTCTAGACTTAATGAACAGATTCAGTAGAGTATCTGGATACAAGGTGAATACCCAAAAATCCATAGCCTTCTTATACACAAATAACAGATTCACTGAGAGAGAAATAAGAGAAAAAATTCCTTTTACAATAGCACCCAAAAAATGAAGTATCTAGGAATCCATCTAACAAAAGAAGCAGAAGATCTCTACACTGAATATTATAGCACTCTGAAAAAAGAAATTGAAGAGGATATAAAAAAATGGAAAGATATCCCCTGCTCCTGGGTAGGAAGAATCAACATAGTGAAAATGGCCATACTACCAAAACTGCTATATACATTCAATGCAATGCCAATTGAAATTCCAACACTATATTTCACAGAACTAGAAAAAAAAATCCAAAAATTCATTTGGAACCATAAGAGACCTAGAATAGCAAAAGTCATTTTAGGCAACAGACACATGGCACCAGGTGTAACAATTCCCAATTGGAAATTATACTACAAAGCCACTGTGATAAAAACAGCATGGTACTGGCAAAGTAATAGGCCTGAGGATCAGTGGAACAGACTAGAAGACACAAAAACAAATGCAGATGTACTCAGCTACCTCATCTTTGACAAAGGAGCTGACCATCCTCAGTGGAGGAAAGATAGCCTCTTTAATAAATGGTGTTGGAAAAACTGGATGTCAACCTGCCACAGATTAAAACTGGACCCTTATCTTTCACCATGCACTAAATTAAAATCCAAATGGATTAAAGATCTAAATATTAAAACAGAAACACTAAACTTGCTGGAAGGTAAATTAGGCAGAACTCTGGAAGACATTGGCATAGGAAAAGACTTTATGAACAAATCCTCAGTAGCACAGGAACTAGCAGATAGAATCAACAACTGGGATCTCATCTTATTAAAAAGCTTCTGCACTTCAAAAGAAACCATCAGTAGAACTAAGAGACAACATACAATGTGGAGATGCACATGTACCAGCTGTTCCTCAGACAAAGGACTATTATCAAGAATATATAAAGACCTCTAATCAGTCAGCCCCCCAAATATAAAGACCCAATTCAAAAATGGGCATCTGAAATGAACAGAGATTTATCAAAGAAGTCAAAGCAGCAAGTAAATATATGAAAAAATGTTCCACATCACTGGTCATTCGAGAGATGCACATGAAAACAACACTGAGATTCCACCTCACCCCACAAAGAATGGCTACTATCAAGAAATCACACAATAACAAATGTTGGCGGGGTTGTGGGGAGAAAGGAACCCTTCTCCATTGTTTGTGGGAGTGCAGACTGGTGTAACCACTATGGAAATCAATATGGAGATACCTCCAAGAGGTTGGACTGGAGGTTCCATTTGACCCAGCCATCCCTCTGCTGGGTATCTTTCCAAAATAACTAAAAGAATCATATCACAGAGAAGTATGTGCACCCATGTTTATAGCAGCACAGTTTGTAATAGCTAAAACTTGGAAACAGCCTATTTGTCCATCCATTGGAAACTGGATAAAGAAGATGTGGTTTTTTTCTATAAAATGGAATATTACTCATCCATAAAGAAAGAGAAAGTAGATTCATTCATAGGAAAATGGATACATATTGAAGATATACTCCTAAGTGAAATAAATAAGACACAGGTGTAAATACTGAATAGTTTCTCTGGTGTGAATTATCTGCAATAATACAGAAGATCCTAATAAGATTACTGACATTGAGAAATGGGAAGAAAGGAGCTAAAGGAGTAGGGAAGGTGGGATGGGTAGGGGAAGGGTAATAAAGGAAGAGAAAAAAATGTGAGATAATGAAAAGATGGAAATAAAATGTTTATATATGGGAAGGGCAGGGGTGTGAAGGGAGGGCAGGGACAAGGGGAAAAAATGAGAACCAAGCCTTGTCATGTAGAGGTACAAGATCCCAACAATGAATGTAACTGTACTGTATCCCTAAAATGTACCAATAAACTCAATTAAAGCTGAAAAAAAAAAGATTTTTCCCTAAAGAAAAAAAAACTGCTCCATAAAACAATGAAAAATATTACTGTGGTTACCTGAGCACCCATGCCTGCAAATATATACATAATCATACGTAGAGATGACATTGAAAAGTCTGTCTACAGAATAAAGACTTTATAGAAGGTGATATCATTTAGCTGAGATTCAAATGTTGGAAATGTGATTAGTAGAAAAACAGTAGAGGTGTAGTGCAGGCAGGAAGAATAAGATGTGTAAAACACAGAAGCAGGAAACAAAGGGCACACTCAGGACAGTTGAAGTGTACAGAGAGAACAGTGATAAGTGTTGTGGTAACATGGGTCTCAGTATGGGGAATCTTATGGGCAATTTCCTGAAAATCATTTACTATATTTATGTATTTGCAGTAGTGCTTGTGTATAACCTGGGAAGTTGTCTGTTCTTGCATTTTCCATTTATATAATAAAGCCTGGAGAGAAATCAGTTCTCAGGCCACAGCATGTACTGAAGAATTTTTAGTTGTGCATTTAAGGCTTAAGAAACAGACATTGAAAGGGAGGTTTCTGCATCTGTCCTAGCCTTTTCAGGACTCCCACAGTTTCCTTTAAGTACATTTTGAGCACCTGCATTTATAATTCCCTTGGACCTTATAGAATTTCTTCTGTTTAGGTTGAATATTCCATTATAGTTGATCGGTTTTATACAATCATAATAAAATCTAGGCAATTCTGAGAACTCCATGGCCTGCACAGGAAAAAAAAAACTGTATAGTGCATGAGAAACCTGAATGAAACTGCTGGGTAAAGAAAGAACTGAGTCCCCCTTTAAGGGATCACAAAAGTTTGATTTAATTTCATGTAATTGTATTTGATTCAATGCTCTGTGTTGATACAGCTGACTGAAAACCTTGTGGAATACAAAGTTTTGAAAGAAACAGATTTTAACCTCAAGTCTCATGACTCAAATTCAGGTGGACGATATACTTAAAAGTTTTACCCTGTTGCTGAGCAGTATCATAGCAGTAAATAATAGAAGCAACTCTTTTTTCACTATTTCCTTTCTCTGTTTTTTTTTAAGTAATATTTTTCAGCGATGGTTTCGCCAAAGCTATGTTGAATCAGAGAAATGGCATAGAGACAATCTCTAACATTGGGTGTGATGTCTTCAATTATAAGCCTGTCAATGATCTTAGAGTTTTCCAGCCATGGAATGTGAACTCTATAAATGCTATAAGCCAATATATCAGTTAATTCTCACTATCCAATTAGCTACCCAAAGACAGTAATCTTTTTTCTTTATTTCATTAAGTTTATGGTATATTTTAGGTATACATTACGATCATAGTCATCATAGGAAATTTGTACCTGTACACAATATACCATTGGTCTTTTTCCCAATCTCCTTCCCTCCATTCCACTACTCCACCCTTCCCTAAATAAATATGACATATATATTTAAATACCGAATTATTTCTCTGGTGTGAGAAACTGAAAGTTTAGATAGGGACCAAAACGTATAATAGATATTGTGAAATAGGAAGAATAGATTCAAAGGGGAAGGAAAACTGGGGAAGAAGGGTGGGGGGAAGAAAAGAATAGAAGGAAAATATTGAGGAAAGAAGGAAAAATGTAAACAAAGAAAAATCTTTTTATCCACAGTTCTCTGGGTAACATAGGTAGCTATCAGATATTCGTTGAGCTCATTTATATTCCCATACTTACCTGTAAATTAGAAACTCTCTAACCTAGGAAGGCCATATATAAATATATACTTATATCAGATAGGCCAGGATGATGAAGATAACCACACTACTTACCTATCATCCAACGGTCTACATTGGTCATAGACCTCCAAGAAGATGAGTAGGCCTAGAGGACTTTTGGCCCAAATATGTAACACAGCCAGGTCAAAAGTAAAATAGATATCAAATTGCACTGCAAGACAAGGAAATTGTAGAAAGTATGTTTTTTATAAAATTACACCATTTTTATTCATTAACTTTATTAGTACATTTTAGGTATACAATATAATGACATTCATCCTTGGGATTTTGTAACTTTACATGATATATTTTGTTTCTTATTCCCCTGCTCTCCCTTCAACACCTCCACACTTCCTTATTTACAAAAGAATTTGTTTCAATTGTTTCCTTTTCTCTTATTTATCACTTTCCCTCCTTTCTTTTTCCCTACCCCTCTTCCCTTTTGCACTTTTTCTTCCTATTTCACATTATCTACTATATATTTTGTCTCTTCTTTTCACTTTCAGTTTCTCACACCAGAGAAACTATTCAGTATTTACACATGTGTGTCCTATTTACTTCACTCAAGTGTATTACCTCAATATGCATCCCTTTTGCTATAAATGTCTCTAGTTTCTCACTTTTTTATGGCTGAGTAACTACCCTATTTTATTTTTTAAAAACTACATTTTCTTTATCCAGTCTCCAATTGATGGGTAATTGGACAGTTTCTAAGTTTTAGCTATTAAAAACTATGCCTATAAGAACATGGGTCTACATATATCACTGTGGTATGAATCTTTTCATTCTTTTGGGAAGATACCCAACAGGGAATAGCTGGGTCAAATGGGACTTCTAATCCTAGTTTTTTGAAGTATGTCCATGCTAATATCCACAGTGGTTGCTCCAGTCTACTCTCCCACCAATAGTGGAGAAGGGTTCCCTTCTCCCCAAAACTCCACCAGAATTTTTTATTGGTTGATTACTTGATAGCAGCTATTCTTTGTGGGATGAGGTGGAACCTCAGCATTATTTTAATTTATATCTCTTGAATTACCATTGAAGTTGAACATTTTTTCATGTTTATTTGCTGTTTCTAATTTTTTGACAAATGTCTGTTTATTTCAGATGCCCATATTTTGGATTGGGCCTTTAAATTTGGGAGGTCTGATTATTTTAAGTTCTTTATATATTCTAGATAATAGAACTTTGTCTGAAGAACAGATGTTAAAAACTTTTCCTGCATTGTAGGTTCTCTCTCCAAGATGTTTGTGGTTTCAACTGTTGTGCTGAAGCTTTTTAATAGAAGAGATCCCAGTTGTTGATTCTCTGTGCTAGTTTATTTACATATGACTGAGGGTTTGTTCATGAAATCTTTTCCTATGTCAGTGTCTTCAAGAGTTCTGCCTAACCCCTCTTCCAGTTGGTTTAGTGTTCCTGTTTTAATATTTAAATATTTGAGCCATTTCTATTTTAGTTAAGTGCATGGTGAGAGATACAGATCTAGTTTTAATCTTTGGCAAGTTGAAACCCTATTTTTCAGCACTATTTGTTAAAGAAGCTATTTTTTCTCCATTGAGATTGTTTGGCTTCTTTGTCAAAGATGAGTTGTTAAGTGTGTCTAGAATTGTTTCTGCATCATCTAAACTATTCCACTGATAATCAGGTCTCTTTCTTTGCCAGTACCATGCTGTTTTTATCACAGTGGCTTTGTAGTATAGTTTCAAATTGGGGATTGCAATACCCCCTACTTTGCTTTATTGCCTCGAATTGCTTTTGCTATTCTAGGTCTCTTCTTGATCCAAATGAATTTTTTAATTGTTTTCTCAAGGTCTGAGATGCTATTGGAATTTCTATTGGGATTGCATTGAAGCTATATAGAAGTTTTGGAAGTACGGCCATTTTCACTATATTGGTTTTTCCTATCCAGGACCAAGGGATGTCTTTCCATTTTCTGATATCCTCTTTGATCTCATTTTTCAGAGTGGTGCAGTTTTCAGAGTAGAGGTCTTTAATTTCTTTCATTAGGTCAAATCCTAGATATTTCTCTCTCATTTTTTTTTGCATACTATTTTGAAAAGAGTTGTTGCTCCAATTCCTCTCTGAGTCTGTTGTTCATATACAGAAAAGCTATTGAGTTCTGTGTGTTCACCTTGTATCCAGCTATTCTAATGAATTTGGTTATTAAATTTAGAGAACTTTTGGTGAAGTTCTTGAGATCTTCTATATAAACTATCATGTCATCTGCAAATGATGACAATCTGACTCTTAATTTCCTATCTTTATTCCTTTTATTTCTTTCTCTTGTCTAATTGCTTTAGTTATTGTTTTCTAAACTATATTGAAAAGGAGTGGTGATAGCAGATATTCTTGTCTTATTCCTGATTTAGTGTGAAAGATTTCACTGTTTAGTATGACGTTGATTATTGGTTTTTCATAGATGGCTTTTATCAGCTTGAGATAGAAACTGTCTACCCAATTTTATGTAGGGTTTATCATGAATCATTTTTTGATTTTGTCAAACACTTTTTCTGCATTATTGAGATGATCATATGGTTTTTTATCTTTGGCTTTATTAATATAGTGTATTATTTGTTTGTGCATGTTGAATCATCCCTGCATCCCTGGGATAAACCCCATTTGGCCAGGGTGTATGATCTTGAAAATCTTCTGCATTCTGTTTTATAGTATCTTATTAAGGATTTTTGCATCTACATTCACTAATTAGATTGGCCCATAGTTCTGTTTTTTGATTGGGTCTTTCCCTGCTTTTGGAATCAAGGTGATGCTTTTTTCCAGGAATGCATTTGGGAGTATTGCTTCTCTTTCAATTTCATTGAAGAGTTTAAAAAGCGGTAACAATAGTACTTCTCAACACAACTTATAGGACCAGTGATTTAGCTCAGTGGTTTCAGCTCCTTCCTCGCAAGCACAAGTACCAGAGTTCAATCCCTGGTACCAAAACAAAACAAATCAACATATCTTATAGAATTCATCAGTGAAGCCATTGACCTGGGTTTTCTTCATTGGTAAGCATTTAATTATGTGTTCAATTTTGTTGATTGATATTGGGTTGTTTAGAATTTTTAGGTCTTATTTCAACTTTGGTATGTAGCTAGAAATCTGTCCATTTATTCTGTTTTCCAACTTATTGGTGTGTGGGTTTTCAAAGTAAGTATTGATAATCTTCTGGATTTCTCTTGGGGCCATTGTAATTTCACCCTTTTCACTTCTAATTGCTTGGATTTGTATCTTTTCTTTCCTCTTTAGATAAGGTTGGCTAAAGGTTTTTCAAATTTGTTTATTCTTTCAAAGTACCGACTCTTTGCTTCATTGATTTTTGTATTGGTCTCTTAGTATCCATTGCATTAATTTCTGCTCTGATCTTTATCATTTCCTCCCTTGTATGAGCTTTAGGTTTGTCCTACTATTCTTTTTCTAGAAGCTTGAGCTTCATCATCAGGTTGTTTATTTGAGCCCACTCTGTTTTCTAATATGAGTAGTCAGTGCTATGGATTTCCCTCATAACACTGCTTTTCACTGTCCCATAAATTCTAACACGTTGTATTGGGATTGTCATTTAATTGTAGAAACTGTCATTTCTTCTTTTGCATTCTCTTTAACCCATTGGTTTTTCAGAAGTGTGTTGTTTGATTTCCATGTGTTTATAAAATTCTTGCAGTTTCTATTGATCTCCAGTTTCATCACACTATATCTAAAAATATCCAGCTGATAATTTCAATTCCTTTGCATTTACTTAAACATGATCTATGAGCAAGGGTGTGATCTATTTTGAGACCACCCTTGTGCAGCTTCAAAGAAAGTGTATTCTGATTTTCTTTTGGTGGAACACTGTAAACATTTGTTAAGTCCATTTTTTTCAAGAGTTTGGTTGATTTCTAGAATTTCATTGTTGATGTTTTTCCAGTTGATTGATTTATTTGTGGCATTGGGGTATCGAGGTCCCCCACCACTATTGTATTGGTGCCTATATGATTTTCATGTCTGTTAGTATTTGTTATATAATTGGGTACACTAGTGTTTGGTGCATATATTTTTTCTACTATTTTTAATGAAATAAACAAAAATTTATGCAACACAGACTGATAATCAAAATACATTATTAGTTTTATATGATCTTCAAACATTATATGTTCTTTCTCATTTTCTTTTCAGATAATATTTTTGAAATATTGTATTTACAAATAAAACAAAATTAACATATTATAGTTGAGAAACTGTCCTCAAAATTTTATGATTTAAAAGCTCCTTGGTTTTATTAATTTGATAAATATCATATGCTTATTGATTGTATCACTTACATTTCCTAACAAAACTTCCCACAGAAAAGAAATATACTTATATTTGAAATCCAAAAACAACTAAAAGAGCTCACATTTTTAAGATCAGATTTTTCTGTTTATTTATTATATCCCATACAATTTTTATTATATTTTATAAGCATAATGATAGAATTTAATACCAGTACATATGTAATATTCTTCCCAAATGACTATGAATTAAATCAAGCATCTAATTTAGAGAAATCATAAGGTTCAGAGAAACTACTGATATGCCAAATGAGCAAAATCCTACCACATTCATGACCATGTTTCTCA
>NW_022900936.1:39099212-39099722 GCF_012274545.1 Fukomys damarensis
GGTATAATAACAGTGCAGTGATGTGTGTAATGTTTGTGATTTGTGTGATTTGAGAAAAACAAATATAATCTTTGAGGTAGTTGGAGAATTTGTAATATGTACCAGATACTGAATGACATTAATGATTTATTATCCATTTATTTAAGTATAGGTATGATAAAATTTACTTATAATTAATATTCATTATCAGTAGAAAATAGGTACACAGATATATTGATAACATAACAAAATTTGTCTTAAGAAATTTCCAACCAAACAAGCTGTAGTGACAGAAAAGGAAGTTTGCATTAGGCAGAAATGGGAGAGGAGAATGATGGATGAACCTTAATAATTTTCATACTACTCATATATACAGATTTCATAAATTCTCAAATAAAAAATCAAAGAAAATGAGAACCAAAATAACTCATCAATTTGGTAGGACAACATATAAAGACAAAGATTAATGTGTTATTAATTTTAAAAATATGAAATGTAAAGCCTGAGATTTAGTTGAGTATATATATATAT
>NW_022900936.1:39099741-39127328 GCF_012274545.1 Fukomys damarensis
GCATATATATTTATGATTGTCATCTCTTCCTCTTGGATTGTTTCCTTTAGAAGGATGTAGTGGCCTTCTTTATTTCTCTTAATCAATGTTGGTTTAAAACATATTTTATCTGCAAAGAGGATAGCTACTTCTGCTTTTTTATGGGATCCTGTCATGTGGAGTATTGTTTGCCTTCCTTTAACTTTCATTCTATGACTTTCTTTTGAATTGTGTTTCTTGTATGGGGCATATTATTGAATCTTGCTTCTTGACTCACTCTGCCAGTCTGTTTCTTTTGACTGGTGAATTGAGAACACTAACATTGATGGTTATAATTGATATGTATTGAGTTATTCTTCTCATGACCTTTTCTTGTTGTTAGATTCTCACCCTTTGAATTTAATTTCTTGCCTTGCCTGATGTTGGTTTCTGCTGGTTTCATGGGGTTTTGATTCTCACTGTCTTTTCCTATGATATTGTTTAAAAATTTTGGAGTGCTGGTTTGGTATTCATGAAGTTCCTCAGGTGATCTTTGTCATGAAAGTATCTTATTTCTCCAATGATTTTGAAAGATAATTTTGTAGGGTACATCAATCTGGGTTGGAGGGTTTTTTTTATTTATTGAGGGCTTGAAATATGTCAGTCCAGGCTCCTTTTGACTTGAGGGTTTGTGTTGCTAAGTCTGCTGTGATTCTGATGGGCTTTCCTTTGTATGAGATTCCTTTATTTTCTCTAACTGCTTGCAGCCTTTTGTTCTTCTGTTGGATTTCTGGAACCTTGACTATTATATCCTTAGTGTAGGTTTTTTTTATTTATCATGGCTAGTCGGTGTCCTAAATGCCTCCCTTATCTAGATGTCAAATTCTAATCCCTTTCTTCTGCCATTACTTCTTTGAACAGTTTTTTTTAATATCATTTGCACTATCTCCTATTTCTTCATTGACTCTGATCAGTCTTATGTTATTCTTCTTTGCTTCATCTAGCAGGTGCTTGGTTGATATCTCATAGTCCCTTACAATTTTTAAGAAATCTTTCTTTATCTGATCTCTAATTGCAATCTTGTCTTCTATATCTGATATTCTGTCCTCACATTGGCTTATCCTGCTGGACAAACTTCCAATGGAGTTTTTAATCTCCTGAAAATCCATTTGCATCTACTTTATGGATTCCATTTGTTTCCTATGCTGGGACTCCATCATGTTCCTCATCTACTCTATTTTTTTTTATCTTTGCCTGCTCTGGAGTTATGAATCATGTCTTGCACTATGGACACAATCTCTGTTGTTATCTGAGAAATTATTTCTTATTTTAATTTTTCCAGATCCTCTTTTGTTGCCAGTACAGGAAGTCCAGGTGGCTGATTATCGGGTTGCTCCATCTCGTTACCCCTTGGGGGATGCCTTAGATGATCTGGAAATACAGTTTTGATTCTCATTTACAAGTCTTCACATTTCAACAGATGCAGCCTGCTGCACCTTTGTTGAGGTGACTCTTTGCTCTCCCAGTAGGCTTCAATTCTTAACAAGCCTCAGAGAGGCCTTCTCTCTACTGCTTACCACTGGACTAATTCCTGGGTTCAGAATTATGGCCTTCTGGATCCCTGCACTGTGCCCTTGGAACCTAAACATTAGCTTCCCCTTGACTGGCATGAATGTCTGCAGCTGTTCCTGCTGTCTGACCCTAGTAGCGCCCTGTCTTGTGCCCCTCAGTGATGGTGGTATTTTAATTCATCTGTTCACTCATTCAATAATATTACTGGAAATTCCATGTCTCTTGGGTCTGCAGAGGTTTCCTACCAAGCTCCTGTCTAGAAAAGGGGAAGATTTTACCAAGAGAAGGAGCCTTTATTCTGAGAAGTGACTTGGTACTATATCCTCAGCTACTGGATATGTTATAGTGCATATTCTTTCTTGTGCTGACATTGTCTTTTCCCTTGAGGTGGCACTGTGCATCAGTGTAGTGGTCCACATCTGATTCGCAAGAAATGGTGATATATTCTGTAAGAACTGGCAAAGTTCAAGCAATCCCAGTGAACTGCTGATACCTCTGCCAGTGAGGTAAGAATGTGGTATGTCATGTGTGACCATGTGTTCTCAAGGATCTCCTCACTAAGCTTGGGCATAGAATTTAGCCAGTCTCAAAATTCTCTCCTTGGGGTTAGGGTGAGAGGTCAAGTCAAAGAACACTCTCCAAATAATTTCCTTACCAATCTCTTCTTTTTTCATGCAGTCTCTGATAAATTTTTGTGTCTTTAATCAGCAGAGGAATACAAAAACCACAGTTTTGTTCCATTTCCCTCTAAAGTCAGCTTACAGGGCTGGGTTTCTCTGCCCAAATTCTGTTATTGGATACTTTTCTTTATGGTAACTCAATTGAAACCTGAGGCAGGCACAGTCCCATTCTAACTTCCTATTAACACTCACTATATAACTTTGCAGAAAGAATTTAATTTTCTCATTCTGTATTTCCTCCTTCATAAAATGAGAGATTGAAGCACAACCTCTAGGGTCCTTTCCAGGTCTCAGATTTGGTCGTTTAGTAGTTAAGTTTCTACAGGCTGTGCAATACAATGGAAAACACATTGAGACAGCTGGCAAGATGAAATCTCAGCTGTAATCCTATTAGCAGAATCAATGACCTTAAGCAAGTCTTAATTTTTCTGGGATTCAGTTTTCTCATATGTAAAAGTGACATGGCATATTCAGCCAAGATCATCTCCTCCAGAGACAATTTTATTTAGCATTTATTATTTGGGAGAATTTCTTCAATTAAAATCCTTACTATATAGCATACATAAAATAGTGGTTAAACAGGGAAATATTTCAATTAAGCACAAAACTCATGAAATCTCATGATTGTGATTTCACTAATTGCAAATTAAGAAATCTTTTGACCAGTGAAAACATCATACAAAATGGAGGATTTAAAACACTTCAGTATCTTGAAGAGATTCATGACATAATAATTAGTGAGCACCTTCATATTCTGAAAACTCAGTTTCTCATTCTGATTCTTCCCCAGCTTTATAGACACAGATTTATCACTAGAACCTCACTAGTTATATTAATATTTACTTAATGGAATTGAGTATCATATGACAGAAAAATTGAAAGTGATTTTTAAATCGGAAAGTAATATGAAACTAATGCTGATTATTTTCCTTCAATGCATAAAATTCTGTAGGAAGAAAACCATTATTTTTCATTCTTGTCCAGGACAGTGATAAGACAGTAACACAGAGAATTTCATAAGCATTTCTAAAGTGATTATAGAGTACCCCATAATATAACTAGAAGCAAAGGGGTCATGAAAACCAAGGGCCAGAAAATGAAGTTGATTCTGAATTTTAGTAAGGAACAGATTCCAAGACTTTTGTGAATCTGCAAACTAGAAATATGTGTTCAGGCCCTTGTTTTTCTCTCAACTCACATTTCAATCAAGCCACATGTTTCCTGTGATTGTCCTCATGTGAGTTTTTGGAGCATTGGCTGCAACATTCCAGTCATATTTTATCTAATTTCCCCAGAGAATGAGGTACGCTTGTTCATGTGGTTGCACCAAGTCTTTGCTAAAAGAGACATTTTCACTCTGTATGTGTACCTAGAGTTTTGCTACCTGGATGAGGATTATTATTGTTTTAGACTTTTTTGATATTTGCTTAACTTTCCACCTTTACACTTGGTTTTCTTTTTAGGGGTAATATATAAAAGAAAAAGTCTTTTTATTTTTGTTTTGTTTTGTTTTGCTTTTGGTACCAAGAATCAAACTCAGATTCTTGCACTTGTGAAGCAGGCAGTGAAACAACTGAGTTCAATCCCCAGCCCCAATTCTCAGTTTTTTAATATCTGAAAGAATTATTATAAAAGTTCATTTTCTGTATAAATGGAATACTTTCATTATTTACTGTAAGACTCACGTTAATAATTTTTCAAAATGAAATATCTTATCAAAACATCCTAAAATTATTGAATCCTGAAGTTCCAAGGCTCTGCTACTAGACCTATTTACCTCCCCATAATCCATTTCCTTAGTAATTTGATTTCCTTTTACCTAATCTACTTCATGTCTCTCTTTTCAAAAACTCCCACACTCCCATTTTTCCCCTTTTAACTGATAATCTCAACCTTTAATCAACTAAGAAAATAGAAATAGCAAGGCAAGAATTCCTCCATTAAAAAAATTTCCTCCAACCTCCCAACACCAATTCCTAGTCTTGCTAGTGTCTTCTCTCTTGAAGTCATCCCTCCTGCTTGATCACCTCATTTCTTCTCACCTCACAGCCATGTGTGACCACAAGAGACAAAAAAAAACTGCATTAACACCTGTGTTATAAATCCTCTTACCTCATTTGTCTGTATTTTTTCTAAACTAGTTAATAGTATAATACATCCCTTCCTCTACTCTCCTAGTCTTAGTTAGCAATGATCTCCAGTTTACAAGATTAGGTAAGTGTGTTTTATATCCTCATATTTCTCAAATGATTGACTTTTGTTATATTTTCACAGTTGTCTCTTGCTTGCTTCTTTAAACCTTTTCTCTTTGGCTTCTGAGAAATGGCATTCTCCTGTTTGTTTTGTTTTTCTATCACATTAGCTGTTCCTTGTATGTTGACCCTTTTTTCTCAACCTAAATATAATAAAGCCCAAGTATGTTTCTCTTATCCATTTACAAATAGTCCCTAGATGGTGGTCTATACCCTTTCTCTTCTCTACATACATATAATTCACCCATTATAAGCTTTAAATAAAATATAGGTAACTGGTAGGGTTATATTGTAGGTCTCTATATTAAGACTCAAACTTACATATATAGCTGGTACTTAGTGACTTTTGCTAAAATATTAATCAGATTTAACACAGCAGAAACAAAATTCTTTTATCTTCCAGATACCTAAGCCATTTTTTTCCTTTCTTTCTCCCTCTCAAGCATCCTGACCTCTGTAGGTACAAAGATGAAAATCCTAAACTTTATGATTCTCATCTTTCCTTCATGTCTCATATCCAGTTCACAAGCAAGTCAAATTGTCTTCAAACTGACAATATGACTGGCTTTTCTCCCGTATCTGAACTACACCATTTTCATCCCTATCACTCTTTAACTTCAGCAATAGCCTTCTAATTAGTACACTGGTTTCTACCCATACCTATGTTTAATTTGTTTCCCAATTAGTATATGTCTAATGACACAACTGCATTTGAGACTGATACATTGCCATTGCCTTTAAAAATAAATATGTGAAAAGCAAAGAAAATCTTTTCTCATATGAAACATACATCCTTTTTGTGACAGACTAGAGATTTTAGATACATACATGCAGTGAATTATTAGTTGAAATAAGCAAGTCAATGAAATGAGGAAACATTTTTTAGTTTTTATGTCTGGTAATATCTAAATTTTAAAAATTTAAGTGAGCTGAGATACATAGCAGAAAAGAATGCAAAATTATAAATTTTATAATAGAATGGCACTTCTGAAAATATATGCCCTCAGAACTAATTGCTTTGGGTTAAGTGTTAAGATTCCGAGGAGGGAACATTCTCTTGAATAAATGAACATAGATAAACACACACTCTCTCACACACATACACACAAACACACATACACACAAGCAAATGTAAAGCAATGGTCTGCACTCGGTAGGTATTTTGTTTTGTTGTTGTTGCATTTTGGGGTGTTTTTTTGGTTTTTTTTTTTTTTTTTTGGTACCTGGAATTGAATTTGGGATCTTGGACTTTTGAGGCAGGCAGCAGCACAACTGAGCTAAAATCCCCAGCATTCTGTAGGGTTTCTTGTATCAACAATCAGTTCCCCTTTCAAAGCCAGAAATGAAGGTTTTTCATTATACTCAGTAGAGGAATGGAAGAGTCCCTACTTTTTCTATAATGCTTTCAGAGGACACTAAAATCCTTGTGGATTTAATTAACTTCTTTAACCTGTATAAAACCTTTATAAACTGAGTCAAATTTATCAAAACAATCAAACACACACACACAGAGCACATTTACAAAACAGCTTTTCCTTACACTATAAAGATATCCTCCCACTACTGCTGTAGAGCTTATCATCATAAATCATAAATCACTAAAATTTTGAAAACCATTACTCAAAAACAATCTGCCCTTTTTCTTCAGAGACATCCTAGCTCCTGGTGAGCCTAAGCACTCTGAAATCTGCCTGTGTGTGAATAATGGCACATTATTCAAGGTGAAAAAAAACAAGAAAAAGTCCTACTTTCCCAGGCATTTAGATGTGAAGTCAGGATGGTGTTTCAGTGTTTGTTTGTTTAGTGACCATCAAGTGGCCACAATGCTGGAAAATATTCCTGGACTACATCTCATTTTGGCTTTCGGCCAAAAATTCCCCCACTATAGATGTTCCCACCGGCCTCAATAAGGAGGAAATGATTTCATCCTAAACCTTAATTCACTAAGAAATGGTCATAAACTGCTTAGCCTTGCTCTGTTAATCCCCAGTAAAGTAAGAAAAACCTACAGCATCTCTATATGGATAAAACCCTGCACCTTATATTTTGCTATTGATGACTCACATAATGAAAAATATTTCCTCCATCTAGCCTTTCCCATCTCAGGTTCCTCACCCTGCTGGGGCCCAGGCCCAAACCACCATGAAGTAAAGCCTCACTACCACTCTCACCATAACAGTGCTGGTACGGAGCCCTGGAGAGAGCACTGTGGGAAAGCAATCAAGGCAGCAGAGTGAATTAATATTCTGCTGTCAGAATAAAACTTCATAACTCATGGATGTGAAGAATTGACAAAGAAATCTGAAGTCAATCAGTTTTCACTCATCAGAATCTCTTCATCCCTGGAAATGATATAAACTTCAAATTCAATCACAATCTGGTTCATTTCCTGTTGCTCCCAAAAAAACTCTTGTCACACTTTTACTTTAATTGTTTTAACATAAATATCCTCACCACTGTGAATTCACTCACTCGTGGTTGAATGATAAGCTCTACAGCAGTAGTGGGAGGATATCTTTATAGTATAAGGAAAAGCTGTTTTGTAAATGTGCTCTGTGTGTGTGTATTGGAGGGAGAGAAAGAGAAAGGGAAAAAGGAAAGAAAGAGGACAAAGATGGGAAAGGAAGGGAAGAAAAGGGAAGAGTAGGAGGGAAGAGGAAGAAAGAGAGGGAAGGGAATTATACAGTACAAAAATGCATTGTACAAATTTCCAATAATTAATGTTTATTATACTATATACTGAAAATATACTGGTAAATTTATTTTTTAATGTAGAGCAAGGCAGAAATATTTTAGCACTTCAAATGAAATATGCCATATATAAATTTCAAATCAAAACTCAGCAGCTAAATCTTAGCTGTTGAAGGTTGACAAAGTTGATGTTATCTTTATACTGTCCTTCTAATACTCCCTTTTACTCAACTTATAAACTAAGGTATTCAGAAGAGAACAAGATCAAATTTCTGGGCAAAAAACCCTCTTCCAGACAGTGCGTCTGCCATTGTATGTAATAACCAACTGCCCAGGAGGAGTGGAGCATGAAGGAGGAGCATGAAGTTTTGTTTTGTTGTACATACTCATCAGTGATGAGCTATTATTTTTTTACCATTTCCTCCTTGGGACAAAATAAAATTATTAGCAAAATTATTGGTAGAATACTTTCATAAAATATGTAGCTATGATCTGTATTAAAGGTAATACTCTGAAATTACCACAATTTTGGTTAAATTCCAAGGAGTGCTCAAATATATGATTCAAGTTGAAGACTTTTCTACTTTAACATATAGAGATGTAGAGATGACTAAGGGTCTGAGAACACAGATATTTGTCACTATGTATTTTCTGTGGAGACTAGTAAATTGGCTATATGACATAAAATGTAATAACATATTGAACTTCTTACTTCTATTTATGATGTAATAATTATGTAAATATAAATATATATATATTTATTTTAATTAAATTAATTGTTACATTTAGATATACAATTCAGTTATATTCATCATTGGGAACTTTTGCCTTCACATGATATATCAGTATAAATATATTTTAATGTAGCTTCTTTTTAATTCAATTACTTCCAGCTATACCATAGTGTTTGAGGTATGCTTTTCTAAAATCTTTATTCTGAGATAGCCAAATATGTGATGCTGCCTGGTTTGAAAATGGAAGCACAATGATTTCAAAACTGTTTTTACAAAGATAAAAAAATTAAGAATACTCAGTGAGCAGGTAGCAAAGCTGTTTCATAAGCTATTTTGGCTGTGTGCACATGAACCTTTCCAATGAGCAGGCACTATCTGTTCATTTAGCAAAGAATCTTCTAGGGCCACGTATTCAATACTCAATAGTCCAGATTATGTAGATCTTTAAAACTGTTGCCATGCATTAGTGTGGCAAACACAAATCATCTGCCTCTTCAAACTGCACAGTATTTAACCACAATATGAGCCTACTTTAAATTTGATGTAATTTTGAACTAAAATATTGTAACTTTGTTTCTTTTAGTTTATTATTATTCCAGCACTTCTTTTCAACAGAAATGAACTCTGGACATATACTGTTCTATCAGCAGTAGTAAAATTCAATCTGGAAGAAAAAAAAACTTTCTCCCAGAGTCATGTTGATATTACAAACAATTTTATAGAAACATAGACACATTGGTATGTAAGCTCCAGTTTGCTGAAGTTGAGTGAATTAAAGATAGACTAACCCTATCCCCAATTGCACCTTAAAAGTTATCACTAAACAAAAAAGAGATGTGTTGATTTTGTGTTCATCCAAAACATTTATAAATTCTTTATAAAGTTTTGTTTCAGGATCCTAAAGAAAACAATAACGTTTTAGTTAAATCCTACATATTTGCATGATTTACTTTATATTAACAAGACTATACAGAAGAAAAACATATAAGTTATAAGAAGAGAAATGTGTTTGTGAGAATGTATAAAAGTTACAGGTCTTAGAATCAGATCAGCTTTAATTATTTTAAGTCATAAAACTTTACAGATACATGTCTTTCCCCCACCTTTACCTCAACATTGTTACAATGTGTGGGAAAATAGCTGTCTTGTGTGATTTTTAAAGGCAAGCAAATTGCCATTATCTCTCAAACTATGAAGAGATGTGTACTAACATGTAGGCAGCATCCGGGTTGATTAATACTTTTTTCAATGACTTCAGCCTCTTTTAAAAGCAAGCATGGAAAGAAAGTTGAGGCCATATACTTCATTTCATTAGGCTATTATATTCATACCTGACATATACCACAAAGAGTAACCTTTGCTTTAAATAGTAAAAAGATGAGCACTTCCACATTCGTATCATTAAAACAAAAACTAATAGTTATACCAAACAGGGAGATTTTGCAGTAACCCACATTGGCTAAATATCTTCTATGACCATTCTCTCAATTTTGATTAAAAAATCAAAATTTTAAACCACTTTCAAATTTTACTAAAAATTATGCAGGCAGCAGACTAATGAGGACAGCCCAGCCAAGTGGGCACCTCTGCAGTATCCTCCCTTCCCACACTCTTGGGCCTCCTGCTTGTGCCAGTACCTGGACCTACACGTCAGAGGCACAGGTGGTCATAAAGGCCATTTTACTGAACTCCAGAAGAGAGAACAGAAGTGAACAACTGCAATAAAGGCACATTAGACCTCCATAGTTGGTAAGTTGGAGGGATCACCACCTTCCATCAGAACTTGGACAATCTTCAGGGGAAGGGCGGTGGGAACCTTGCAGAGTTCAACCCTGCAGGAGATCAGGGAGCTCAACTCAGCCTGAATCTCAGGGGTCTGCCACCATTAAATGAGACTAATTGATTTGGTTCTGTACATTGCTGCCCACATTGTCTATTGTAATAGCATTCTTTTCCTCATATTTTTAATTTTTAATTTTTAGTTTTAAATTTTTTTTCCCATTCTGTAAATTCTTCCTTTTTTCTTTCTTCTTTTTCCCACTAAGGCTCTTGCTCTCCCATGTTATTCTTTGTCTCCCTTTTTGTTGCTGTTCCTGCCCTAATTTGAATTTCTTCTTTTTCTTTTCTTCTCTCTTTTTCCTTCACTCAAGTGTCATTAGTTTCAAAGGAATGTGAATATAATTTATAGCTTCCCTATTGCTGTTAAATTGCTCTATTCTTGTCTTTGTTCTTGCACTATGTCTTTCCCTCTTGTCCTCAAGTTTCCTAAAGTGTGCATGGTCATCCTGTGTCCTCTGGCTTCACTTGAAACCTTCTCTTATTCTACCTATCTATTCCTCTCCTCCTAACTCCTTCTAAGGCCCCATCCTGAAGGATGAAGTTGCTACATTGAAGAGTTTATTCACTATAAACATATTTTGGGCTTGTTCTTGACTTTGATTTAATTCACATGGTTTCAAGGTGATAGATTAATAACTACTACGAATGGTCAATTTCTAAGCTGTGCTTGATGTTATTGTGTTATGGTTTATATCAACTGGGCTAGTGGGTTGTGACTGATTTAATGAGTTGTCCTTTTGATATCATGAAAATGAGAGTGTCTGTGAGTCATTTGAGACTCAAAACCTAAAGAGCAGCTATATAAGGAAGATCAAAGCACAAACCCAGGAATAAAACGAAGGATAGCTCAACAACAAAAATTAAAAGTGAGTAAAAACTTAAGGAAGATGCAAAGACAGACTTTCAGTTCACCAATTGCAAATTCTAGGGGGAACAAGGTGGAAAAGTCTGACAATCAACCACCAGGACACCCTGAACTCACAGCACAGGAAGTAACAAAACAGATCAATCAGCCTCTAGAATAATTTAAAACAATTTCCCAGATAACTACAAAGATGGTGAGCACATGAAAGACACAATCAGAGAATCTAGAACAGAAACTTAAAAAAAAAAAATAGATGAGCTCAGGACCATGATAAAGCCATGAATTCCAAGCATAGGAAAGAAATGGTAACCATGAATGCCCAACATCGAAAGAAGTGGAATCCATGAAACAGATTCAAAAAGATATCCAGGAGACTAAAAACTCTATTGAAAGCATTCACACCAGGATAAATGAATGTGAAGATAGAATTTCAGATCTAGAAAATAGGCTTATAGTCAGTGACTGTGAAAAGAGAGATCTCTTAAAAATAGTAAGGGATCATGATAAATCAATCCAACAACTCCTGGATGATGCAAAGAAGAATAGCATAAGACTGATAGAAATCTATGAAGTAGCAGAAGAAAATAAAATGATTTTTAAAAGCTATTCACAAAATTAATGACAAAAAAATTCCCAAACACAGGGGAATAATTTGACATACAGATAAGTGAGGCATATAGGACTCCAAGTAGCCATGATTAAAAAAGATCTACACCTAGACATATGAGTCAAGATTCCACAAACTCAACAGAAGAACAAAATACCACTAGAAGTTAGAGAAAAAAAATCACATACAAAGGAAAGCCCATCAGAATCACAGCAGACTTTTCAACACAAACCCTATGGTCAAGGTGAGTCTGAGTGAGGTATTTCAAGTCCTAAAATAAAACAACCTCCTTCCTAAACTGATGTATCCTGCAATACTCTCTTTTAAAGTGGATGAGGAAATAAGATACTTCTATGACAAAGAACACCTGAGAAACTTCATGAATACCAAACCAGGATCACAAATGATTCTAAACAATATCCTAGAAAAAGACAATCAAGGTCACAACACCATGAGGCCCAACAGAGCAAATCAATTAGGCAGAGCAAGAAATGAAAGGGGGGGATTAAAAAGAGCCAACAACAGAACAATAACATGACAATGATCAGTCAATACATATCAGTTATAATCATCAATGTTAATGGCCTCAATTCAAAAATCAAAAGAAATAGACTGGCAGAATGGATTAAGAAGCAAAATCCAATGTTGTATATGAGAAACACACCTAGTTAAAAGAAAACTCAAAGACTGAAAGTGAAAGGATTGAAAACAGTTCTCCATGTGACAGGAGCCCACAAAAAAGCAGGGGTAACTATCTTGTTCAGACAAAGTAAATTTCAAACCAAAACTGATTAAGAGAGACAAACAAGGCCTCTACATCCTTGTAAAGGGAACAATCCAAAAGGAAGAGATGACAATCATAAATGTATATGCTCCAAATACTAATGTCCCCAACTATATAAGACAAATATTTAGGGATATGAAAAACCAAATAAGCACTACTACAAATGTAGTCGGAGACTGAAATATCCTACTATTAGAAATAGACAGATCATCTAGAAAAAAAAATCAACAAAGAAATAGAAGTGAACCAGGCTTTTGAACAAATGGGCTTAATAGACATCTACAGAGTGTTCCACCTCACAAAATCAGAATATACATTATTTTTTGGCTGCATTTGGGTCATTCTCTGAAAGAGACCACATAATATCTCATAAAACAGGTTTAAATACATGTAAAGGAATCGAAGTTATCCCATGTATATTTTTTTCTTTTTTATTGAGGTTATTGGTACAATCTAGGTATACAATACAGTTACTTTCATTATTGGTATTCTGTACCTTTACATAATAGGTCTTGATTCTCATTTTTCCCCTTGTCCCTGCCCTCCCTTCCCCCCCCCTCCCCTCCCCATTTACAAACACTTTATTTCCATTTTTTCAGTTTCACATATTTTTTTCCTCTCCCTTATTACCTTTCCCCCACCCTTCCCACTTTCCTTACACCTTTAGCCCTTTACTTCCTATTTCACATTATTAATTGTCTCATTAGGATCCTGTGTACTATTGTAGTTTTTCACACCAAAGAAACTATTCGGCATTTCAGTTAAAGAAATCTCTGTATGAACATTAAAAATAGGGAATCCTAAAATAAAACTAAAAAGGAAAGTAAAAGAGAAAAGGCAATGATGTAACATCAAAATAATCCTTAATTCTGGAGATGAAAATGGTCCCTTAACATATTTAAATTGCTTCTTGCTCTTGTAGTCTTATCTTATTCTTTTTTTCATTATTTAGAGAATACTTTATTAGTTTCTGTAATCAAACCCACGTAGATATGACCTTACATATTTAGTATGATGTGTTACCCCTGTACACATGGAAAAAAATAAAATAAAATAAATTAACATTTTTTGAAAGAATAAATGAAATTGATAAACCCTCAGCCAAACTTGTCCAAAAAAAAAAAAAAGGAAAGAAAAGGCTGAGATCCAGGCAATTAGGAATGAAAAAGATGAAGTCACAAACGATCAAGAAGAAATCGAAAAGATTATCAATACCTACTATGAGAACCTGTACTCTAATAAAATGGAAAGCAAAGAAGAAATGGACAGATTTCTTGATAATTATGAACTACAAAATTTGAACAAGGAAGAAAAATATTCTAAATAACCCAATTATGATCAATGAAATTGAAAATGTAATTAAAACTTTACCAATGAAAAAAATCCCAGGCCCTGATGATGTCACTGCTAAATTTTATGAGACATTTAGAGAACTACTGTCACTGCTCTTTAAACTTTTCAATGAAATTGAAATGGTAGCAATACTTACAAATTCATTCCTGGAAGCAAGTGTTACTTTGATTTCCAAACCAGGGAAAGACCCAACCAAAAAATAGAACTACAGGTCAATCTCCTTAATAAACATAGATGCAAAAATCCTCAATAAGATATTGGCAAACAGAATACAGTGGAACATCAAGAAGATCATACACCCTAAGCAAGTCAGATTTATTCCAGGGATGTAAGGATGATTCAACATATGTAAGTCAATAAATGTATAAACTACCAAAAACTGAAAACCCTCACATTAAAATCAGGAATAAGATAAAGACACCTACTATCACCGCTCCTGTTCAATATATTTCTGGAAACACTAGCCACAGCAATTAGACAAGAGAAAGAAATTAAAGTAATAAAGATAGGAAAGGAAAAGCTTAAACTGTCATTATTTTCTGATGATATGATACTCTGCATAGAAGACCCAAAAAACTCTGCCAAAAGGCATCTAGACTTAATTGAAACTTTCAGCAAAGTAGCTGGATACAAAGTCAACACTCAAAAATCAATAGCCTTCTTGTACACAAATAACAGACTCACTGACAGAGAAATTAGGGAAACAATTCTTTTCACAATAGCATCCAAAAAAATGAAGTATCTAGGAATCAATCTAACAAAAGAAGAAAAAGACCTCTATAATGAAAACTACAGCACTTTGTAAAAAAAAAAGAGATCAAAGAGGATATAAGAAAATGGAAAGATATCCCCTGCTCCTAGGTAGGAAGACTCAACATAGTGAAAATGGCCATACTATCAAAACTGCTATACAGATTCAATGCAATGACAATAGAAATTCCAACAGTATATTTCACAGAACTAGAGAAAATAGTCCCGAAATTCATTTGGAACCAGAAGAGACCTGGAATAGCAAAAGCAATTCTAGGGTACAGAAACATGGCAGGGGGTGTCACAATCCCCAACTTGAAACTATACTACAAAGCCACTGTGATAAAAACAGCATGGTACAGGCAAAGAAACAGACCCTAGGATCAATGGAATAGATTAGAAGTGTTTATAAATACTTTTTTATATAAATTCAACAAAGATATTGAGCCCCTTTGCAGTTCTGGTTTTAGAGTGTTGCTGGCTTCATGAAATTAGTATGGAAGCATTTCTTTCCTCTTAGCTACATGGAGTAATTTGAGGGATATTGGCATTAGCTATTCCTAAAGTTCTGGTAAAATTCAGCAGTGAACTCATTGGGTCCTTAGCTTTTCTTAGTTGAGTTTTTATTGCAGTTTTATTGTTTGTCATTAGTCCAGCCAAGTTTTTAACATCTTGGTTCAATTTTTTAAGTCATATGTGTTTAGAAATTTATTCATTTCTTCAAGATTATCACATTTGTTGCAATATAAATTTTCAAAATTGTTTCTAATAATCATCTGGATTTTATTAGTGTCTATTTTCTTAGATTTCTCCCTTTAATATGTCCTTGGCTTTGGGTATAATTCAGAGTGCAGGAACCTACCTAACTTATTCAAAGTAGTAGCTAGTCCCTACAATTGTTATATGAGAACAACCACTAGTAAAATTGACATCATATATCAACATATATTTTTTAATTCTCCATTATTTCAAGAAATCGGGAAAATTAAAAAATAATGATGAAAAATAAACTGAAATAGGTGAAAGAACAGATGAGAAAAGGGAGAAAAATAAGAAAAAGAGAAATAATAAAAAAGGAAAAAAATATACTTTTTGATTATATTATATTTATACCCCTAAAGGAGGGGGTGAAAAAATGAAGAAAATGGAAAGAAATATAACAAAAAGTGAGAGAAGCTTTACAGAGATTGTATCTAAGTAATAAACTAGCAGAAATCCAATGTTAGAAGGCCCAAGAAACAACTATTGGTAAGGGAGAGCCTGACAGATGTAACACACTTTAGAAACTAAGCAGTAATTACCATTCATACAGAGCTGCACACACACATATGCCCCATGTTCTAAAAGCAAAGGAAGAAAAAATGCTTTAATGACAGTATTTATATACAAGGAAAGATGCAGGGAAGGAGGGGAGATGAGAGGGTGTGAGAGACTATATAAAGAAAGAAAGAAGGGATAATTTGACTAGAAAGTGAGAAAGGATACAGGGAGATTAAATCCATTTAATAGGACAGGGATTTAGGTCAGTGTTTCCACAACCTGCCTCGCAAGTACAAGGACCCAAGTTCGATCCCTGGTACAAAAAAATTTTTTGATTTAATGACCTAATGGAAATACTAAACTAGCAAGCCCTATGAAACAACCTTGGGTATGGGAGAACATAATGTCACATGGCAAGATACTGTAAAACAAGCAATTATCAGCACCTGTAAGCTCTTACAGGCAATCTACACTCCACTGTCTTTCAAAAATAAACACCATTTAAAATACAGGAAAAAAGATTAAAAATACAGTCCAATATTTCTCCTATTGGTGATAGTTATACTGATGCCTAAAGTCACCCAGAGTGCTCTGTTATACCAGTTCAAACAAAAGAAGGCTCATAGGCTTTGCAGGAGTTCGAGCAAGATTCTTCTATGGTCATTGTTGGATACTTGGGTAGTTTCACTAGTGGCTGAACTAATTCCCGCCAACTGATTTAAACTCTTCTGCAGAATCTACCAGTCTCCTGTAGGTCTGGAGGGTGGGACAGAGTTCCAAAATTTCTAGTGCACGCTCCCGGAGCTAAGGCTGGACAGTAACTATGTGCCTCACTCGCAGCACCTCCAAGCAGATAGGAGACAGGCATCTAGATACTGTGTATTGGAGGGATCTGATGCTCAACCTTTCTCTCTTCCTTATAGGAGCTTGCTCAGACTCAGACCACCACCCACCAAAACACCTTTCACCATGCATTCATTTTCTACTGGGCTCAACCTGTCTCTGTTTCACTCTTTCTGTCAGAAAAGGAGGTATTCTCCCCACCACCCAGCCCATAGTTAGGTCTCTCATTAGCAAGGGGTGAAGGAGTAGGGTTGTGGTCTGCCTCCAAATCTTGTGTTTTTAAGTTTACTGTATAACAGTCACATTTTTTATGGCCCACTCTACTTATTGGGAAATGACAAAAAAAATCATTATTTTCTATGCCTACAGGAAGGGAATTAATCAAGATTTCTTCCCATTCTTTCTGTTTGAGTTAGTCTTCTGCTTGTTCTGTTGAGCCAGGACAGGGGGAATCTCCAAGGAAGGGCTTCCCATTTCAATCCTGTCTAAATCCACAGAGACAAGATGAGAACCGCCACTCTCCTCTCTATTCAATTGGCTGCTATCTGCGCAGACTGTGTCTCTGTCCCAGATCAGAGCCAGATTATTGTATCCTTTCTGCTGCTGCCTGGGAGGGGAAGATCCTCTTACCATCTAAGCTTCAGACTATTTATAAACAGAACACATTGCTTCAAATAATTTACTTTTTGTAGTTGCCAATATTTATTGGTTTTATCTGCTTGCTAGCTATCTCAGGATGTAATCCCACAACTCTTATGCCTCCTTATCTCCTTGCAGGACTGCTTACTTGCTGATTTTTGGTGACTATCCCAGAGTGATTTGTGAGTACAGGCTGCCTCAAGTACACCATCTTTCCTCTCTCATTATGAATGGATTTAAAACTGTTGTATATGCACACAATGAAATACTATGCAGCATTTCAAAAAAAAAAACAGGAACTTTTTCATTCATGACATGAAGAAACATAGATTATATTCAGTTAATTGCAATAATCCAGTCTCAAATTAATAAAAACTGTATAATCTCATTTACATACAGAATCTAATGAAGTCCAGCTAGTGGAAGTAGATAGTAGAATGCTGATTACCAGATGTTGGGCATTAGGTTGGGGAAGGTAACAAGAAGATATTGGTCAACACATATAAGATTATCATTAGGATAAATGTTTGAAGTTTTATTGAAAAGCGTGATGATTATAGTTACTAATAATGTATTGTATGTTTAAAATGAGGGTATTTAAATGTTCTCTTACAAGGAAATTATTAATATTTGAGTTGATAGATATGCTAATTAATTTGATTCATTAATTTCACATTATATACTCGTATTGAAACAGCACATTGTGTCTCAAGTATATAATTATTATTTGTCAATTAAAAATAAAATTTTAGGAAAAAGATTTAGGATGAGCACAGAAATATCCTTCTCAAATCCAATTCAAATGTTCATGGGGACTAACTGAGGGACATAAATGAATGCATTAGGCTGCAGTAAATTAGTGTTTCTCATTTTTCAAGAAAGACCCAAATTCCATATTATTCCTTGAATTTTTCTAGTGTTTAAGTAGTGGAAACTATGTTTAATGTTTAAAGATACTTAAGATACTGTACAGTTCAAACATAATATTTGCATGTTATATGCAGAAAAGTATTAGTCTAATAGTCTATAGAAAAGTTGGGAGGCAAAGCTATTCACTGTAATATGAGCCAGAATGTTAGATGAATCTTCCTAATGAATGGAGACAACCTACTTTAATTATTACTTTAATTATACATGACAGTATAGATGGCTAGCAGGGTTCAAGACCTCTCTCATAAACATACAATTTTATTGTTCCCAGTTCCACTATTTATAGACCTCTATTTCTAATCTCCCAAAAGGAAGATTCATTAGACTCTCAGAATTTGCTTTTTACAGTTTTCAAGTGGGAAATTGATATAAAGTAGAATTACAAGGGTACAATACATTTAATTGTCTTTCCCTAAATTCTGAAATCTTCTGAATTCATTTTCATAACTATCAAAATTTTAAAAATTAGGTCCATATCCCACATACTGAGGTACATTCAGAATTCCACTGTTTCTTATGACTCCCCTACGGAACTACAATCATTTTCTTGGTAATATCCTATTTTGAGATACAAATGTTGACAACTGTTATCTTCTTTTTGATCACTATCTCCCATGCAATGCCTTCCCCTTCATTCTCCAAATAACGAATAATACAAGAATGTTGTTTATGATACATAGCCAGTATTTAAGATAAGATGAGAGGTCTAAAAAGAATGCAATATTTATTTTTCCTAGGATTTTTTGTTCACACATGCCACTATATCATATCTAAGATGTCTTAGCTATCATATATCTGTATACAGAAATATCAACATTTTCTTCTCTAGTTCAGCTCCAGGTGTCCTACTAAGTTTCTTTCTCAGTTTCTTTGTTGCTATTGTTTGTTTTTAATCATAATTTGTTATTTTGTTAGTAAAGGAAACCACTACTAAATCCAACAACTTTTCCTTACTAAATGCAGGAGATATTATTGAAATACTTTAACTTCTTTGCTTATTACATGGAGATGAAATAGCTATTAATAGAAACGTTGCTGTGAAGATTAGAGGGTAAGTATTGTAAAAAAACAAAATCTTACACTATGCAAACGTGGGTGTTGTTCAGGCAATCTTCCTTCTCCTACCGTACTCCTTGCCATTTCTGTACAACTTCATCCTTTATTTCTCTTTTACACATCTATTCTCAGCCCACAGTAAAGCCATTTCTTTTGGACACCTTTTTAGTTACTTTTCTCTTTGCTAAAACAAAATACTTTTCTCTCACAAGTTAAAATAGGAAACATTTATTTTGGCTCACAGTCTGTAGAAATTTCAGTCTGTAGCTGGCTGGTTCTAAGGCAGGGTAGCATGGTAGAGGGGTGTCCAAGAGGAGAAGCAGTCCATCACAAGGCAGGCCAAAGGCAGCAGCAGCAAGCCGCAGAAACAACAGCAGCAGCCTACCTTCCATCTTTCCCTTTATATTCCCTCCAGGATAAAAATCTTTTGATTGGTGCCACCCATACCAAGAGTTAGGCTTCCTTTATCCACACTCATAGTCCCAGCAGCATACCCTTAATCTGTATTCAGACACCTTTAATCCAGCCACTGTTGAAATTCCCCATCTATGACAGCATGAAGCTTTGGGGCAAATCTAGATAAAAGCCATAGCATCATCTCTAGTCATCAGTGATATAAATTCATTTACATTTTATTTTGAAACTATATTTTTAAATTGAAAATACTCTTCTGGTACCAATAAATAGTTCATCGACTATTTTCAGGACAAGAACCACATTTTCCTGAGCAGGATCCTACAAGAATTGTAAAGTTCCCCTATTTCCATTGCTGCTTGTCCAATTTTCTTCAGGTGATTTTCTTTCTGTCTCAGATGATGTCCTTTATCACAAGGTAAAATGTAATTATGTTGGCTAGTTTTTTGTCTCTCCAGTTTGCCACTTTTGGCATTAGAATTTAAAACCTTAATTTCCTTACATGTGGTAATCTTGGCAGGGATACTCATATAGTGTATAGCATCTATGATCATTAAAGTAACATGTGCTGGGCCGGGGATTTAGCTCAGTGGTTCGGTGGCCTGCCTTGCAAGCCCAAGGATCTGAGTTCAATCCCCGGTATCAAAATATAAATAAATAAGTAAATAAATAAATGAATAAATAAATAAATAAAGTAAGATGTGCTGGCTGTAAGATACTTTAATGATTTTATCTCCCATAGCAAACATCATTTCCATAAAAACTTGTAACAATGCCAAAATAATATAAGATTTAAATGATTGGAAATCAATATAAAGATACCTTAAACAACTAGGATTAAAAGTCCCATTTGACCCAGCTATTCCTCTGCTGGGTATTTTCTCAAAAGAATTAAACAAATCATACCACAGTGATATATGCTCACCCATATTTATAGAGGCGGCATTTTGTAATAGCCAAAATTTGGAAACAGCCCAATTGCGCATCAACTGGTGACTAAATAAAGAAGATGTGTGTGTGTGTTTTTTTTAATAAAATGGAGTATTACTCGGCCATAAAGAATGGAAAACTAGAGATATTTGTAGCTAAGTGGATGCATATTTAGGCCATCACTCAAGTGAAATTATAAGACACACTTGTGTAAACACCAAATAGTTTCACTGGTGTGAAAAACTAAAAGTGTAAATAAGGATCAAAATGTATACTTGATATTGTGTAATAGGAAAAAGTGCCTAAGGTGTAGGGGAAGTGGGAGGGGTAGGGGAAACCTAAGAAGGTAAAAGAAAAAATAAGAGAAAAGGAAAATAATGGAAACAAAGTCTCTATAAACAGGGAAGGGTGAACCCTCTCAGGGGAAGGGGGAAAAAATAATAACCAGGATATATTATGTAAAGGTACAAGATCCCAATGATGAATGTAACTGTATTGTACACCTAAAATGTACCAATAAAGTTAATAAAATAAATCAATAAGTAATATTTTAAAAATAAATGATTGACTTGTTTTGGTCATAACTCAGATGAGCCAGATGTTTGAATCTCAGCAATATTCACCTGCAGATTAAGTAAAAGAAATGATGCTATTGTTTATTGCCTCTAAATAATTACTCAGATTTTTTTAATTAATAAACATGTATCAATTCTTAAAATAAACAGAAATGATGTGCATATGAATATTTTATAATCACAGTATTGTAAGGTTTCTGGTAAAATATAGACTAAAACAATATAGATTTAAACATTAAATTATTTTAATTTATAGGTATTAGTAAATCTGGCAATGAAAGTCACAGAGACATCTCAGGTTCATCTTAGATGTCAACAGATCATGAGCACTGAATTACCACAGGACATTTTTGGAATGTTTTAAGGCTGATCATACACATTTCCATCCTTAGTATATTACATATTGGCAGAAAATGTGGAATCCAGTTCCACTTCCTGATTTTGGATAAATTGTTTCTGAGTAGTCCTGCAGCTTCTCCACACAGGGGACAGGCACCTTACACAGTGCCATGATTACTGCAAAAAGATCTCTGAGCCTAGAGATCTGTGTAGATCAACAGAAGATTTTGCAGAGGATGATAATGTAAAATAACATGAAATATTTTTTCAATCACTAAATTCCTGCATATTTCAATGATCCTCATTTAAAAAACAATATCTCTTAACTATCATTCACCAATATAGATTAATACAAATATCATGATGGTAATCTTTCTCATTGTTAACTCAGGTCTGATGAGTAAACACAGGGTAAACAAGAAATAACCACAAAAATTTATAACATTATACACCTCAGAAAAACAAGCTTATTTTGGCCCAAGATTAATCATTTGTATGAAATGTATACAAACCTACATAGAACTATACAGTATGAGATGTCAGGCCTGGCTCAGATTCTAAAAATATTCTCTTTTCCACCTAAGTTCTCACTACCTTTTGTATGTTATGTAAAATTTCATTTTGTTTTCATTAATGAACATTGTATTTCCATTGGTGAGTTTTAATAGCTGTTGTGCTTTGTGTCTAGATGTCCCCTAAAGTCTCATGTGGTCATAGATGGGTATTTTTCAAAGGTGGCTGGATCTAGAGTGTGAGATCCTGGAATTCATACTTGGTTCAATGCTAGGCTCAAAGGCACCAGGATTAAGGGTATGAGTGCTACCCTTCCTAAGCAGTCTGGATAAGACAAAAGGGTCAGAAAGAAGCTGTTAAGGTCTCTTGTTGCTTTTGCTACCTTGTGGGCACCACGAATTGTTCTTCTCTGCAGTGCCCTCTGCCAAGCCATCCTTGTCATAGAGCCAGCCAATTAGGGAATGAAATCTCTACAAACTGTGAGCTAAGTAAACTTTCTGACTTTAACTTCGAGTGCTGAGCATTTTGTCTTAGCAATGAAAGAAAAATAAAAAGCTATTCTTCAGAATATATGCATGTAACAAATTTGGGGTTGGTTTGGGCACTGCTTTCATTTATATTGGATAAATTGGCATGAATGATTCAAAGGGTTTTGATAGACCATAAATATTCCATGAACTGAAAATTTACAGACTTTAAAAATAACTCAGTCTATTTTAATCAAAATATTGATATCAGAAAAATTGATTTTGTTCTCTATTGAGCAGACCACACTAGAAAATCAAATTAATAATTGAGAAGCATCAATATATGTCTACCAGACATAACAATTTTTAAAAATCATTTTCAATGTTATGTTCAGCATATACTTCTTTCTTGCTACACCTATCTTCCATATGTCTTATCATTGTTTATCATTAATTTTAGAAGCTTTTAATCTAGCATACACAAGAGGATGAAATACTACAGAAAAAAATGAGTTCCACTCTATGAAATTGCCCTTTTCATATAGTGTTGAAAAACTCTCAACATCAACAATTTCATATAAATACTACAGTAATGCATAAAAGGGATTAGAAAATGTGACAAATAAGCTGTTTTTATTATTTTAGAAACTCAAAGTTTAAGCCAAAATTATCAGTTATTTCATGGTGACCAAAAACTATGAATGTCAATCAAATGTTTTATTTAATAAATATGAGAAACAAAGAATACTTAGTGACTAAAACTTTACATTGAAGATTTAAATTTTGCCATAAAATCCAAATATCTATTAAAGATATTTTAAAATCAAACCTTATTTTTATCTTTCTAAATTCAATATAATTCTGAAATGCCGTGTTAGCAGGGGAAAAGAATCTAGGTATTTTATCTATCTCTTACTCATATAAAAGCCTCCTTTTTGGAAAACCATTATAATCCAGAGTTTTATCCCTCTTTTTATTGTTTCTTGGTACATTTTGAGTATACAATACCACTCTATTCTCCTTTTCATGGGGATAATCTAAGCTTCAGGGTCTTATCATCATGACTTTACAGAGTGTTAACTTCACAGTATCTTATTCTCCAACACCCATTCTTGTTACATTTCTTCCTTCCCTCAGTTGAGAAAAAGCTCAAAGAACTGCAAAGAATTATCAGCAATCTTCTTACTGGCTCCGCTTTCTGGTCAGCTCTCTCAACCTCCCTTTGGAAGCCAGTGAACCTTTCGACTCCGGTGGAGTCTTTCGTCCCCTCTCTGACAATTTCTTGGCCAGCATACCACCTGCAATTCTGCTGCTTTCATCTCATACCTTGCTCTGAATCTTTGCAGATCTCTTCCACTTCTAGTAGAAAAATGAAATGGAATGTAGAGACCAAAAAGATTTATTCCTGGACCTTTTCTGGTTAGGAACACCCTGCTAATATTTTTCTTTATAGCAATGATCCCATGTTGACACTGGGCATTTCACAAACATCACATTGTTCCACAAATTCTTCCATCTGGGAGTTTCTGTCCTCCTTGCTGGGTGATACTTGGGCTAGAGGTATAGACTGGCTAGGAAGCAGGTTATACATGAATGGCAAAATTATGCTTTCCTGACTCATATACCTTCAAAGCTGAGCCTAGAAACTGTTTGATTCACTTTTTATGTGGAAGTAAAATTAAGTATATGTTTATGATGTATATATATTTTTCATAATCTCTTCTGGGTTTTGGTTTATAATATAAATATATGCTTAAATGTTTCCAAAGTTTGTTCTTTACACTCAAAGCCAAGTTGAAAATTTTCATTTAAACAAATTTTTGAAATAAGTTATGTTTCGTCTCTCTAGTTTCAGGTTATTATAATCACAATCCAGTCAAGAATTCAATGAGCTACTATTTTGGGGAGGTACCGGGGATCTAACCTGGGTCCTTGCACTAGCAAAGTAGGAGCTGGAACCACTGAGTTAAATCCTTGGCCCAAATTAACTACATTTTTAAGATAAATTAATTCTGCACTGTAATGACTACACTAATTTAGATATTTAGCAGTATTACAATGCAAAAATTTTCAGTTATATAGTTTGTGCATTCTTATAATAACTGAAATTATGTTGAGTAGAATTAGCATATGTTGAATATCAGTTAACACCATGATTTATTTCTGTAATATTACAAATACTGTGCATCTCTGGAATTACCCCACTCTACATATAAGAAGGTTAAGCAAGGTTAAGCACAATGACTTAAGCAGTTACTCAAATTTACCTCACAAGAAGGGCAGGAGGGCCAGGGATTTAGCTCAGTGGTTCTGCCTCCTTCCTTGCAAGCACAAGGACCCCAGTTTGACTCCTGGTACGCCTCCCAAAAAAATGAAGGGCTGGAGCTGCAATCTAATCCAGATCTTCTTTATCTTTTCTATTTATATATATTAAATATATAGTTAAATATGTAGTTACATTGTAATTTAAATATATTTAAAAGTATAAATACATGTTCGATACAATATTTTAATGTATATAAATTAAATTAATTTAATATATGTAAATATATATCAGTTGCATTATTTAAATAATGTTTTAAACTGGTAGAAAAAGACCAAATAATACTCAAAATTTATATAACTACTTGTTTCAAAATTCAAAACTTTAAACTAAGACACGTTTATAGTGGAAATACTAGAACTCTTTTTAATACTTTTTCATCATAGTATACAATTCATGGTTTCTGCCATTTGATAATGAAAGATAAGTTATCTGTGTTATAAATAGCATTGGTATAATAACTCATTCTTAAAATCCAATTTATACAGAAAACATATTCAACACAAGATGACCGAATTATTGAATTTCTCATATGTCATTTGGCAGCAATTTGCGTGAGACTCAAAACTGATAGAGTGAGAACTGATTGTAGTTATTTCTTCAAGATATATGAAAAAACTGGAGTATTAAAAGCATGTGTCAGTTAAAATCATTCCTTTCAGATTAAACTCATGGTCTGCAGTAATAGAAATCCTTAAGAATATATCTCTTTATGAAGGATTGAGTGTTTTATCTGAGGATTATTCTTGGTTAAAAAAATGTATTTCTGAACATTTGAAAACCACTGTGACCACAGACAGCAGGGAACTTTTAAATTGATTTTTCCCAGGTGTATGAATGTTGGACTGAGTTTGTGGTAACCTTACAACTTATTTCAAAGACACAAAAATTTGTGACACCTGTTTGAAAACACTCACTGAACATGTGCGCTACCTCTATCATTGAAAATAAATGTTTTAAGAATACAATAATTTGAAGGTGCAGGATCTCAGTAATGAATGTAACTGTATTGTATACCTAGATTGTACCAATAAACTCAATAAAAAGAAAAAAGAATACAATAATTGTAAGTTGATTGGCAACTCCATTTGCAGAACTGATGTTAACTGACTGTGTTAGTCACTTGCTTGTCATTGTGACACAATACCTAACACCTACAATTTAAAAAAGAGAAGTTTATTATGACTCATGTTTTTTTAATCCACAATTGCCTGGCTCTGTGGCAGGAAGCAAGATGGAAGGGCATGGTGGAGAAAAGCTTCTCATGGCATGGCGTTGGGAAGTATAGAGTCAGCAGAGGAACTAGATAGGGATATTCACCCTTCCAGATCATGCCTACAGTAGCTTGTGTCTTCTGACCAAATTCCCACCTCCTAAGGGCACCTTCAGCCACGGAACTCATTAGTGCATGAATCCACTGAAGAGTACAGGCATCTCGGGATCCAATCACCTTCCACAACAAAGTCCCACCTCGGAGCTCTTGGGATTTTGGCAGGATATTCTGGATCTAAACTATAACAACTGAGAATTTTAATTTTGCTGTTTTAGTTATCTTTTATAATTTCTGAAGTTAAGGTCATAAAATCATAACTTTTTCAATACATTTAAAGTGATTTTGCACCCCAGTAATCTTCATCGTGAGGTTATTACTTCAGAAATCATTCCAAATATCTTCCATGAAGATGCAGCTCTGTGGGATGAGTGGGAGCAGATGGACTTTAAAAAGTCCCCATCCTTCAGTGTAATTTCAAACTCCTTACTGCAACTGCTGCCACATATATCCAAAAGCAAATGGTTGTGGCAAACTTCGAACAACAAAACAGCATTTTCCTGGCACCTGAAATTAGTTCAAGATTAGTAAAATCATTGTAAGTGTTATTATTTATTTATGCTCCTCCCTTCCTAATAATAGTTTATGAATGGACCCTCCATGGGCCACTTTGGAGGACACCAATGTGAAAATAAAATTAAAATACAGAGTAAACTAAAGGCTTGGTCAAACCATGCCTAGACATATTATGTCTCTTAAGCTTTCAAACTATGTAAATAAATCCCTTTATAATTGTCATTTTCCAATAAATTAGCATAGCAAGTTAAGAATAATCATAACTTATTCTTTATATCCTAAGAATAGTGATGGTATCTGTATTAATATTATCTGTAACCAGAAGTATTATGATTTTTATTGCAATAGTCTAAAATTATAGAGAAGAAATATTCTTTACTGATTTTAATTTTATAAAGTAAAATTTTCTCAATGTGGCTTTGAGTATAAAGAGCAAACTTTAGAAATCTCAGTGAACACTTTTGTATACTAAATCAAATACCAGAAGAGAAGGTATGAAAAATACATGCTCATCATAAATCTATACTTACTTTTATTTTTTACTTTCATTTCACTGTAGATAAATTTTTTACCTTCATTAAATTCACTTACATTTTCCACTGCTGTGTTCAAGTTCCTGCTAAGTCTGTCTACTGAACTATTCATTTCTGATATTCTTATCTTGATTTCTTGTTTTAATTTTTGTGAATAGCAGATTCACATTTCTCCCACTATTCCACCATAGGTGAAGATAGTTTCATGATTTTCTTTCATATTAAGCAGTTATTTTGTCAGTGTGTACCTTTTTTTTTTAGTCTTCTGTTCTTCTTGCTCTTTATTTTTCTAAATACTTTATTAGCATCAAATGTATTGCTTCTATTTATGAGGTACAATGAGTGTTGAATTCTACAAACTTTCTTGTACCCATTTTCATTTCTTTGAAGAAATGTTTTAAATGAGCCCTAGCATTTCTTCAAGGATCCACAGTTTTCTGTGCCAGTTACTCTTAAGTACTCTTAAGATACTCCAGGAAAGGTAATTGGATCATGGGGTAATTGAATTCATCAGTAGAGAAATCCACTGATGTTTATAATAAATGTTTATTAGTTAAGAGGTGGGTCTCAGCTGCCTGCCTGACTGCCTGCTATCACCCGGCGGCGTGCGCGCGAGCTCCCGGCGTGCGCGACAACAGACCAGGAAGGCCCCAAAGACCCCAGAGGGGGTTTTTTTTCAGCTGCCTGCCACTCTTAAGATTCCAGGAAAGGTAATTGGATCATGGGGTAATTGAATTCATCAGTAGAGAAATCCACTGATGTTTATAATAAATGTTTATTAGTTAAGAGGTGGGTCTCAGCTGCCTGCCTGACTGCCTGCTATCACCCGGGGCG
>NW_022900936.1:39132217-39175205 GCF_012274545.1 Fukomys damarensis
AAAAAATGAGAATCAAGACTTGCCATGTAAAGGTACATGATCCCAACAATGAATGTAACTGTACTGTATCCCTAAATGTACCAATAAACTCAATAAAAAAAAAAAAGAGGTGGGTCTCATTTTGAAGTGAATCATTCGGGGTGTGCCTGTGAAGCTTCTATCTCTCACTGGTGCTCTTCCTCTGTCTTCTAATTCCTGGCCACCAAGACATGAATGGCATTGCTCCACTATGTCATGTCTGCTTAGGAACTGCTGACCATGGCTGAACACTCTGAAATCATTAGCCAAAATCAAACCCTTGTCTCTTACTTTGTGAGTGTCAGGTATTTAGTCACACTGGGAAAGCTGACCAATATAGTCTTTCAAAAGCAGAAGGGAGGGCAGAGGTAAGGGGAAAAAAATGAGAATCAAGACTTGCCATGTAAAGGTACATGATCCCAACAATGAATGTAACTGTACTGTATCCCTAAATGTACCAATAAACTCAATAAAAAAATAAATAAATAAATAAAAATAAATAAATAAATAAATAAATAAATAAATATATGATCTTGATATTTTTTCCAGTACTGGGAATCAAACTCAGGACCTGTGCTTACAAGGCAGACACAGCGCCACTGAGCTAAATCCCCAGCCCTGATCACAATTTTTAAAAATTTGTTGACTTGTTTACAATGTAGCCTAACATATGACCTATCTTAGATAATATTTCAGGTAGTGAAAAGAATATGTTTTACGCAGCTGTTAGATTAAATGTTCTGTAGAGATCAGTTAAGTTCATTTGATGTATCAGTCAGTGCTTACTAGTGAAACAGATTTAATGCAAGATATACAAATATAAAAGAATTTACAAGATTGGCATACCATAACCACCCACACAATCAGATGTAGAGCTTGCAAAAGGTCTGTCTGTGTGCTAGAGGTCCAAAATATCCAGTAGAAGGCCTGGAGCTCTGTGTAGTGTCTCATACAAATCTATATCAGGAGGCCGAGGGATCTTTAATAGAAGGCTGAAGCCAATATCCAAGATGCAGGGGAAAACAGGAGCACCTCTGAAGAAACAGAAGTGAGCTTTCCTTCTTTGGTTCCCCTTTATACCACTCAGGTGACAATCTGCCTTAGGGTGTGTCATCTGTATTCAGTAAATCTCAGTCACATGCAGAACTATGCTGATCCAATTTAACTGAGCATTTCTTACTCAAGTTGACACAATTAACTATAACAATGCATAATATAGTTTAACGCCAGTATTTCTTTGTTAAGATTTGTCTGGCTGATTTATCTATTGATGACAGAATGTGTTAAATCACCTATAATTATAGCCTATTTCTCCCTCTGATCCAACAAATATGTTCTTTGTATAATTAGATACCCCAGTGCATATATATTTACAATTATTTTTTCAGTTGAATTGTTTGCTTTATTATATATAGCAATACTTTTTCAGCTTTCATAGTTTTTATCTAAACTTCATTTTATCTGGCATAGGTATATCTACCCCTTCTTGTGCTTGGTTTCTTTTTGTGTGTTACATATTTTCGCATTCCTTCTCTTTCAATTTATTGATGTCTTTTTTTTAAGTTTATTGGGCTGAGGATTTAGATCAGTGGTTCTACAAGCACAAGGTCCTAAATTCAATCCCCAGTACAAGGGAAAAAAAAGTTTATTGTAGGAAGTGCATCATTTTTTTAATCCAGGCAGTATATCTAAATATTTTTATTGAGGAATTTGATCTGTTGACTTTCCAGGTAATTAATGATCAGTAAAGATCCCTGTCATTTTGTTGATTTTTAGTATGTTGCTTTGTATATCATCTGTTTTTCCCCTCTCATTAATTTATGTGGTTCTCTGTTGATGAGTTTGAGTCACTTTATTCTCTTTTGTGTATCTTCTCTTCTTATGAATGACAACTTTCACACAGTTTTATGAAGGAAGTTATTCTCCTTCTGCCTGAAGAGGAGAGCGCCTTTAAGCATTTCTTATAAAGCTTGTTTGGTAGTGATGAATTTCTTCCTTTTTTTCCAGATTTTTATTTATCTTAAAAACATTTTGCTTCTTTTACAAAAACAAGAATCAAGATATATCACGTACCAGCACAAATTCCTCATGATGAATGTGATTATAATGTATATCTAAAATGTACCAATAAACAATGTATTTTTTAAAAAACAAGATTTTACTGCTATTTTATTTCTGAAGCATAACTTTTTAGGTATAGTATTTTGTTTTCTTGATAATTTTGAATAATTTATCATCTCATTCTCTTATAGGGTTTAAGATTTGTCCTGGGAAGTCTGCTGTTATTCCTACTGGCAATCTTTTGATAAGTGACTTGATATTTTTTTCTTACTGTTTCTGATATTCTCACTTTGTCTTGGACTTGACAGCTTTACTGTAGGATTCCATGGAGTGCATCTGTTTTGTTTGAATTTATGAAGAATACTTTAAGTATCTTGAACCTGGATGTTCATAACTTTCCCAAGATTTGCATTTTTCAGTAATTATTTCATTGGATAAGTTTTCTGTTTTCCTTCCTACAGACAGCCATAATTTGCAATATGTTGGCTTATGTCTCATGTGTCTCACAGATTTTCTTCATTTTTATTTAATTTGGCTTTGTCATTTTTAAAAGACATCTTGAAATTCTGAGATTCTTCTACTTAATGTAATTTATTACTTCACTTTTTAATCTTTACCTCTAAAGTTTCTGTTTGACTCTACTTTATAACCCCAATTTTAGTTAAATTATTTATTCAGATAATGAATTTTTCTTGTTTGTTAAATTGTCTTTATTCTTGTACTTTGCTGAGTTTCTTAAGATGATTTTTTCTCAGACAGTTGGTCAATTTCTTTTTCTTTGGTTCTTGTTATAAAAGTGTTTTTGCATTCCTTTGAGGGTATCATGTTACTTTATTTTTTCATTATTTGTGAGTTCTTACATTCATATTTGCATAGCTAGCAGATGAGGTTCTTCTCAGCTATAATCGGTGTCAGAGATGCCGGTGGGTACTCAGTGGCCTAAGCTACATATTTTGTGTTTATGATTGCCCTGCCAGCTAGAATGAAGCTATTTTAGATGAAGAGGTTCTATGGTGACTCTGTGCATGATGTGCTTGGATGTACAGAATGCCTATCAATTTCTATATGGAATATAGGGGCTATTCTAGTGGCCTGACCAGGTCAGGCACAGTTCTCATGGTAGTGAAAGTGAAATATTGCAGGATTTTGCAAAACTTCCTAGACCTTCTTTGGAAATTTGGTTAAACTTACCCTGACCCCACAACTCTTGCATTCTGTATGCCCATAAAACTAGTACTACATAAAAGGTGCCAAGGAAAGACACCAGTTCAAGCAGTAGCTAGACCCTCATATCATGACTGCAGTGACCCAAAAATGCCTGGATGGCTAAACGTTGTGAAGCAAATTCCTGAGAAACAAATTCCTAAACAGCCATTCTGGAGCACAGGCTCCAGTGCTCTCCTCAGATGAAAACTTTATGGCTTTGCATGCTTGAGTTTGTGAAGGAAGAGGTCTTCTTGGTTCCTGACATATCCTTAAACCATTCTTCCTATCATCCTGATGTAAAGCATTTGGCTCTTTTTAAATGATAATATTTTCAGCAAAACTGCTCTCCTCTATTTTATCTTTGCAGGTGCCTTCTTTCAGTCCAAGTTGCAAACTTCTTAAGTGGGATTTTTGCTCCTGTTTCTTACAGTAGAGTTCACTAAAAGTAGCAATTAATAACTAAACTACAGCCTTAATATTGGGCTGTCTTGAAATTTCCTCTACCAAATCAGTTAGTCTGTCACTCTTAATCTCAGTATCCTACAAGGACATGAGCAGGAAGTAGACACATTTTCTGCCAGAGTATGAGTGGCCTGGGATCCAATTATCTGTGGAGTCTTTATTCCCAACTGAAAACTCCTGAGCCTTGTCTTTTCAATCTGCTTTTTATCAACAGAATCTCCCAGCAATCTGGGCTCAGACCATTCTAGTGCTTTTTTAGTTTCTCAGCCAATATCTCCAATATTTCCAAACTCTTCTAACATACCACTTCCAAAAGTTTCTTAAACCACATATGGAGGTAGTCACAACAATGACCTCACTTCACTGTTACCAAAGTCTGTCTTTCTTTGTAGCTGGGAAAAAATACCTGATACCCTCAAATTAAAAGAGGAGAAGTTTGTTTTGGCTCACAGTTTTACCAGTTTCATTCCATAGTCAGGCAGCTCCAGACAAAAGTAACAAAAGCTATTCATCTCATGATGGCCAGAAAGCAGAGAGAACAAGGGAGGAGCCAGGAAGAGAGACATATCCTTCTAGGTCAGGACCTCAGTAACTTGTTTGTTTGGACTAGACCCCACTTCCTAATTGTAAGTCAGTTGTAATGTTCTAATTAATCCAATCATCTTCCAATCACATGAGGCTTTAGGGGCCAATTTATACCTAAATCATAATAGAAACTAACTAGTATTCTTATTCAATAATTTGTATGGTTACTTTCCAAATTATTCTAGGTACAAAATAGGATTTCTTTAGGAAAAAAAATCCTAAAAACTAAATTTGTGTGCCTGTCCTCTCTACTAAGGATGACAATGATAATATTTACTCAACATTTACTACGTGCAGGCACCATTTTAAATATGGTGTATATTGGAAATAATTTAAATTGCATATCCTGGTGCAAAGAAGAATTTTGCACAAGGTTAGAGTAATTATTTGCTTAACTTGGCACTCAAATAAGAAATTGATTCTCACATTTCTACTTAATAGATTTTTTTCATGAGTCTTTTTTTATGAATTCTGATTTGCACGTGTGAAATCTTGCTGGGCCAATGAATAAGGAAGAATTAAAATATATTTAGTAGGTATTACATTTCTGCCACACAAAAATGACCAAAATAAGCTCCCCTTTTTGCACACCCTTTAGTATTTGAGAAAAAGAACTAAATCTGTGTATACAGTTGGGACATGTCTTGTCATTTTACAAGGCTAAAGAATAGGTCATCTGATGTTTGTCATGTACACATAGAGTTTATCCACACTAACATTTTGATAAATCAAGTTAAAAGAGGATGATAGAAAGCAAGAGGCTTAATATACCACTTTAAGATAAAAAATTATCTGAAAGTCAAACCAAGTGAAATGATGCTTATAATAATAATAACAAGCTGCAAAAACAAAGTATAAAATGGACGATGCACCTATTTCATGGTTGTGGAAAACAGAATCTTATCTTCATTTTCTGTATTAATGGAGCAACCAAATTAATTATCATAGAAGACCTAAAGTCTTTCTATTTTAAATAACTGACAATAACATTCTTATTTTAAAAATAAAACTTTGTGTTCTTATCTGTGGAAAGTTATTGGGAAGAATCTTACAATTTATTTGTTTATTTATACACAGGGCCTCACTATGTATCCCAAACTTGGCCTGGAAAGCACCATCCACCTGTCTTAGTGCCCCAAGCAACTGGCATGACAGGTGGGATTCACCACACTTAGCACTAGATGTTAAGTTTTAATACGGAAGTTATGATTTATTGAAATTACCTTTGATGTTACAATACACCTCTCTCAAAAATTTTGAAAGAAATCAATTCAAAAACTCCATGAATATTTCACCCCATTTTATAAACTGACAATTCAGAAATTAACAACAAAGTACAAATATTTATTATTTACAGTTATTATCCAAATTGGAACTCATGAATGAACTACAATATTAATTCTTTTTGAGAAAATAACCATAGTTAATTAGTTCTATCTCATGAAAACTATGTATAGGATACCTTTAATGAGCATTTTCATAAATGTGTTTCAACCAAAGACATTTTTTAAAGAGAATTTATGCTTCTTGGAAACTTAACAGGCACCAGATTTACCAAATGGTGCAGAATAATAAAATATTCAAATGAAAACAATGAATTTACAAATTTACTTCATACCATACAAAATGGATTATAAGCTTAAATCAAGACCTAAAAGTATAAAACTTTAAAAGATAATAGGACAAAATTTTTGACTTTTATTTTCTTTGTTTTCTCTTTTTTTGTAGGGGAGGGGGTTTGAGACAGGGTCTCACTATTTAGTTGAGACTGACCTGGAACTCACTATGTAGCCCAGGCTGGTTTTGAACTTACAGTGATCCTCCTGTCTCAGCCTACCGAGTGCTGGCATTACAGGTGTGTGCCACCATGCCCAGCATAACTTTTGTGTTAGCAAAGATGTGTTAGACAAGACTCAATACCACTAATCATAAAATAGAATATTGATAAAGTGTCAAAATGAAAATTTTTTATATTAATAATTACTGTTAAGAAAATAAGACAAGCCCCAGACTGGGGAATTATTTGCATAACTTATATCTAATAAAAAAATGTTCTTCAGAAAATATAAAGCATCTTTAGAACTCAACAAGAAGATGACCCACCCAATATAATATGGATAAAATATTTGACTAGAAAATTTACCAAATAAAATAAACACTCTAAAAAGAACAAACACAAATAAAGATAGGAAAATATTTTCAGTATCATTAGTCAACACAGGAATGCATAATAAAATTAAATACCATTGGTTCAGTTAAATTTTTAAAAGTGTGACGAGTGCTGGTAAGAATGTAGAGCAATGGGAACATTTATAATTGGGAGAAACTGCGAACTGAAACACAAGATGACTCTGATGAAATTAAATTTAACACTACACGTGTATCAACCAGAGTATGATTAAACTCGGCAATAAAAATAAACTAATGATGTTCTCAAGAACATGGATGAATTATCAATCTAAGTAATATCCACATAGTAATGACTCCCTACTGCCTGTAGAATTCGATTTAAATGACATTCTAAAAAAGACAGACTATAGTGACAGAGAGAATAGCAGTTGCCTGAAGCTAGATTTGGAGAGTGAGGATTACTACAAACGCCTGCAAGAAGTTTTAGGTATGGCAGAAATATTGTACTATCATCATTGTGCTTCTGTTGCAAATTTCATTCATTTGTACTCTTAGAATCAGTGAACTTTGTGTGACACAGATTGTAACCCATTTAAATTTATTTTGATAAATAAAAAAATAAATCACTTAAGGGGAAAAAATGAGAACCAAGACCTGTCATGTGAAGGTACAGGGTCCCAGTAATGAATGTAACTGTATTGTAGACCTCGATTGTACCAATAAACTCAATAAAAAGGAAAAAAATCATTTTGACTTTGGCCTAAAATTATTTGGGATGTGAAATTGCATCTACTTAGTGTCTGCTGCTACTGGCTACTTTCTTCTAACTGGACCTCTCGCTGTGGTCAAGGAGCCAAGTCAAGGGCTACTGAGAAGAAGCCTTGGATGCAGTCCTCCAGGAAGTGCAGGGCCATGAACTCAGGGGAGTACGTTAGATTCTTAAGCCTTGGTGTTGGCGTGGTACAGAAGATAGACAACTGGAAAATGTAGCAATTCTGTAGGAAATAGCAGATAATCCTGAGGCAATGATCCCTATTTGTAATTCCCTCTGCACCGTCTGCCAAACAAACTAAACAGCAGCAGCTCCAGTCGTTCTTGTCGTTCCTCAGATTGGAAGCCACGTTTCCCGCTTTAACATCTCACCAATGCTTCCCTACTGAGTTCACATCAGACAGGGGCTAAGACAATAAGGACATGAGAAAAGAGAAAAATTAAGAAGCTTGATCACAGAGTAGGGAGCAAATAGCAAGGAGATGTCTCTGTGAAGGACAAACTGCTCAATCTTAGGAGAAATTAGGGCAAGGTCCCAGAGGCAGGTAGCAAAACAGAAGCATGTGTTTGAGAAGTGAAAATTGTGAAGTACCACTATTATTCAGTCCCTTGCCTCCCCATTCCAGAAAAAGGAAGAAAGAAGCACAATGACAGAGCTGTTGAGTATTAATACTGTCCATGTGCCAAGCAATGAACTCAGTGTACCTCATCTCATTAGACAGATGCTTGCAAGTTATGGAACAAATGGATTACGTCAACAACATGTATTGCCTTAAATATTAAGAAGACAATTCTCATCTTGCTAAGGAAAACATCTTCTAATCAAGTAATAAATTATTTTAAAGTTCATACGTGTTAAAGGTGGAGCTGCAATAATGAGTCATCCTATAAATTTGAAAAATGGTCTGTGCCCTCTACACTTTTTCATTCTCAGCACAACACAGGGTGGAGACAAGTGTCTATCCTCCTATCATATCATTTAATATGGAAAGCAGAAGAAAGAAAGAAGTGTAATCAATTTAGCAATTTTGTTGGAATATAAAACTTCAGGGCATTAGATGATGCTCCTATAGCATGCTTTCTAAAAGCAATAGGGGAAGAAATTTTTAAATTTTACTTTACTCAATTATATTCACTAAAACAAATCAGAAATATTTATACTCAATGTGTTCAGTGGGCAAAGGCAAATATTCCATTCACCTAGGTAAAGAAAAATGAAAGTTACCTAAATGTATAGACAATATAACAATTTAAATAATGGCTAGCTAAATTTTAAGTAATTATTTCATCAACTTTCTCATTTCTGAGATATAACACATGGTATTCATATTTTAAAGGAGGAGAGGTTTAATCTAGCTCACATTTTATAATTGAGTTTATTGGTACATTTTAGGTATACAGTACAGTTACAGTAATTGTTGGGAACTAGTACCTCTATATGACAGGCCTTGATTCTCATTTTTCCCCTTGTCCCTGCACTCCCTTCACCCCCTCCTAACCTCCCCATCTACAAACACTTTATTTCCATCTTTTCATTTTCTCACATTTTTTCTTTTCCATTATTACCCTTTCCCTACCCATCTGACCTTCCCTACACCTTTAGCCCTTTTCTTCCCATTTCACAATGTCAGTATCTCATTAGGATCTTATGTTCTATTACAGTTTATTCACACCAGAGAAACTATTTGTTATTTACATGTGTGACTTATTTATTTCACTTAGGAGTATATCCTCACAATGTATCCACTTTCCTATGAATGAATCTACTTTCTCATTTTTTATGGCTGAGTAGTATTCCATTTTATAGAAAAACCACATCTTCTTTAGCCAGTTTCCAACTGATAGGCAAATGGGCTGTTTCCAAGTTTTAGCCATTACAAACTGTGCTGCTAAAAACATAGGTACACATATGTCACTGTGATATGATTCTTTTAATTCTTTTTGAAAGATACCCAGCAGAGGGATGGCTGGGTCAAATGGAACCAATAGACCTACCTCTTTGAGGTATCTCCATCTTGATTTCCACAGTGGTTGCACCAGTCTGCACTCCCACCAACAATGGAGAAGGGTTCCTTTCTCCCCATAACCCCACCAACATTTGTTATTGTTTGATTTCTTGATAGTAGCCATTCTTTGTGGCGTGAGGTGGAATTTCAGTGTTGTTTTCATCTGCATCTCTTGAATGATCAGTGATGTGGAAAATTTTTTCACATATTTACTTGCTGCTTTTCCTTCTTTGTCTGAGAAATGCCTGTACATTTCAGATGCCCATTTTTGAATTGGGTCTTTATATTTGAGGGTCCTGATTGTTCTGAGTTCTTTATATATTCTTGATAATAGTCCTTTTTCTGAGGAACAGCTGGTAAAAATTTTTACCCACATTGTAGGTTGTCTCTTAGTTCTGTTGATGGTTTCTTTTGCAGTGCAAAAGTTTTTAATAAGATGAGATACCATTTGTTTATTCTTTCTGCTAGTTTCTGTGCTACTGAGGATTTGTTCATAAAGTCTTTTCCCATGCCAATGTCTTCCAGAGTTCTGTCTAACTTATTTTCCAGCAAGTTTAGTGTTTCTGTTTTAATATTTAGATTCTTAATCTACTTGGATTTTAATTTAGTGCATGGTGAAAGATAAGGGTCCAGTTTTAATCTGTGGCAGGTTGAAATCCAGTTTTTCCAACATCATTTATTAAAGAGGCCATCTTTCCTCCAGTGGGGATGGTCAGCTCCTTTGTCAAAGATGAGGTAGCTGAGTACATCTGGAATTGTTTTTGTGTCTTCTAGTCTGTTCCACCGATCCTCAGGCCTGTTTCTTTGTCAGTACCATGCTGTTTTTATCACAGTGGCTTTGTAGTATAGTTTCAAATTGGGAATTGTTATACCCGCTGCCATGTGTCTGTTGCCTAGTATGGCTTTTGCTATTCTAGGTCTCTTATGATTCTGAATGAATTTTTGTATTCTTTTTTCTAGTTCTGTGAAATATAGTGTTGGAAGTTCAATTGGCATTGCATTGAATCTGTATAGCAGATTTGGTGGTATGGCCATTTTCACTGTGTTAATTCTTCCTACCCAGGAGTAGGGGATATCTTTCCATTTTTTTATATCCTCTTCGATCTTTTTTCAGAGTGCTGTAGTTTTCAGTGTAGAGAACTTTTGCTTCTTTTGTTAGATTGATTCCTAGATACTTCATTTTTCTGGATGCTATTATGAAAGGAATTGTTCCCCTTAATTCTCTCTCAGTGAGTCTGTTATTTGTGTACAAGAAGGCTATTGATTTTTGGGTGTTCACCTTGTATCCAGATACTCTACTGAATCTGTCAATTAAGTCTAGAAGACTTTTGGTGGAGTTTTTTGGGTTTTCAATATAGAGTATCATATCGTCAGTGAATAATTACAGTTTAACTTCTTCCTTTCCTATCTTTATTGCTTTAATTTCTTTCTCTTGTCTAAGTGCTGTGGCTGTTTCCAGAACTATATCGAATAGGAGTGGTGGTAGTGACATCCTTGTCTTGTTCCTGATTTTAACATGAAGATTTTTCAGATTTTGGCCATTTAATATGATGTTGGCTGTTGGTTTTTCACAGATAGCTTTTATTAAGTTGAGATATAGGCCATCTATTCCAATTTTTTGCAGAGTTTTTATCATGAATGGGTGTTGAATTTTGTGAAATGCTCTTCTGCATCTATTGAGAGGATCATATGGTTTTTGTCTTGACTCTGTTAATATAGTGTATTACATTTATTGACTTATGTATGTTGAACCATCCTTGCATCCCTGGAATAAATCCAACATGGTCAGGATGTATTGTCTTCTTGATGATCCTCTGAATTCTGTTTGCTAGTATCTTATTAAGGATTTTTGCATCTATATTCATTAAGGAGATTGGCCTGTAGTTCTCTTTTTTAGTTGCATCCTTCCCTGTTTTGGGAATCAAAGTGATGCTTGCTTCCAGGAATGAATTTGAAAGTATAGCTTCCCTTTCACTTTCATTGAAAAGTTTGAAGAGTAAAGGCATTAATTCTTTAAATGTCTTGTAAAATTCAGCAGTGAATCCATCAGGACCTGGGCTTTTCTTTGTTGGTAAGTTTTTAACTACATTTTCAATTTCACTGACTATAATTGGGGTGTTTAAAATGTTTTTATCTTCTTTGTTGGACTTTGGTCATTCATAAGTATCTAAAAATCTGTCCATTTCTTCTGTATTTTCCATTTTATTGGAGTACAGATTCTCAAAGTAGGTATTAATGAGCCTCTGGATTTCTGTTGGATCTGTTGTGACTTTGCCTATTTCATTCCTGATTGCATGGATCTGAGCCTTTTCTTTCCTTTTTTTGATAAGAGTAGCTAAGGGTTTATCAATTTTATTTATTCTTTCAAAAAACCAACTCTTTGTTTCATTTATTTTTTGTATCATTTTCTTAGTTTCCATTGCACTGATTTATGCTCTAGTCTTTGTAATTTCCTCCCTTATTTGAGGTTTGGGTTTTTCTTGCTCTTGTTTTTCTAGGAGTCTAAGATTCATTTTTAGGTTGTTTATTTGAGCTTGCTCTGTTTTCCTAGTGTGGGCACTCAGTGCTATGAATTTTCCACATAGAACTGCTTTCACTGTGTCCCATAGATTACTGTATGTTGTATTGGCATTTTCATTTTTTGTAAAAACTGTCTAATTTCTTCTTTAATTTCCTCTGTGATACATTGATTGTACATGAGAGTGTTGTTCATTTTCCATGTGCTTGTGAATTTCATACGGTTTCTTGTACTATTGACCTCCAGCTTGATTGCACTATGATCTGATAATATACAGGGGATAACTTCAATTCTTTTGCATTTATTCAGACCTGTTCTCTGCTAGCTCACATTTTAAAAGGATTCAATCCATATTTGGCAATCTCCAAGGCAGGAATTCATGCAGGAAAGGCAGGGTGGACCAACATCACTTAGTTTGCGCTGGCCAAGGAGCAGAGCAGAAAAACAATGTCAGCAAGGAAAGGGCTAAGGATCAGATTTAGCAGCTCCATGATCCACCCTGAAGCATGCTCCACCAATCCTCTGGGAAGATCCTGAACTCACCATGTTGACACCGAGCAAAATATTTAAATTTATTTTTTGAATATTCTTATGCATTTTTTAATCGTAAAATAAACAAGCATTTTAAAAACTTGCTTCAGGTTGTAGGAGCCAGTGAATAATTCCTTAGTCACCATTATTAATAATAATATTATATATATAGAATTGTCAAGGTTTCTACCCCTACTCTTAATTATTTGTGCTTAAACCTCACTATCTGTGGTCTTTAATTTTCTTATCCACACTTCCAAGGCATGGCATAAATGATAAGGAATTATGACAACCTGTTCAAAAATATTTTATTTTTAGAAGTAGAAAGTAATTGATAAATAAAGTTCCTTTACCTAATAGTAGAAATAAAATTTGGGTTTATACATAATGTTGTTCTCATGCATGATTTCCTGTTTTATATTTCATTGGTTTATGGTTTTTGAAGTGTCACTAAGTTTAAAAAACTTAGGTTTTTTAAAAAACTAAGGTTTTTTAAACGTTTCTGTATTCTAATGTTGGAGGAAATGCTAAAAAGTATTTGTAATTATTCATACCCAAAATAAATTTTACTTGAGGAGGAAATTTTTTGAAAATTATCTTTAAAAACCTTTAAATCACCTCTCTAGAAATTATAATAAATATCAGTTCAGGTAAGTAAACACTTGTTAGTGTTCAGAAAATTAAATTTTTCTGAGCTTGATCTGTAAGATGTATGGTTCACAGAGTTTAAATACTACTTTCCTACTTTCTAGTATAATAATTTTTAAGTTACTTAAGTTAAACATTATTTTCCCTTCAGTGAAATGAAAGGAAGCAAAACAAGGGGGAGAAGCAAATGATGCACAAAGAAGTTAGTTAAAAAGAGTACCAGCCATAGAAGAAGCATGCAATAAATGTTTACTATATTAACTTCTCATCTTATACTTATTGAGTGATTACTATATACTAGGAATTGTTCTGGTTACTTGAACAACAGTAGCAAGCAAAAAAGATTAAAATAGCCTTCACCATAAAGACTGCTATCTAATGGAAAGACAGATAATACAATGTATAAAATAAATGTTATAAAAACTACTGTATATACTTCTCAGATGAAGTAGAAACAGCAAATAAATATATGAAAAACTGTTCAACATCATTGATCATTTCTGAAGTACAAATTAAAACAACACTGAGAATTCATCTCACTCCCCCCCCAAAAATGGCTGATATGAAGAAATGAACCAATAAAATATACAGCCAGAGCTGTTGGGAAAAGGTATCTCTTCTCCACTGTTGATGGGAGTGTAGAATGGGTACGACCACTATGGAAATCAGCGTAGAGAGTTCTTTAAAAATTTAAACTAGAGATTCAATTTTATCCAGCTATACCTCTTCTTGGAATCTTCCTAAAAGAATTAAAAGCATCAAACCAAAGTGATATATCCACACCCGTGTTTATAGCAGCACAGTGGAAATAGCCCAAATACCCATAAACCAACAAGTAGATAAAGAAGATGTCATTTTTTTACAATGGAATGCTACTCTGCTATAAAGAAGGATGAGCTTCAGACATCTACAGCTAACTCTATAGAGTTTATGTACAAACCATACTCTTAAGTGAAATACATTGGACACAAAGGTTTGAGTGTTGTGTTCTCTGGTGTGAGAAACTGAAAGTAGAAATAAGGTCTAAATTTGGGAGAATGGATCAATAGTGTCCAAAAGTTTGGGTTTCTTCTTATTCTGGGCAAGGAGGAGAGGTCATTCCTACATCTGGGACTGAATGAATGTTTGAGCTTTTTGCCTAATGGAAAAGATATCTTTGGAATGGTATTTCCTAAGACATGGGCAAGAATCTACTTAGATGACTAGATGGGGGCTGTGTTTAAGAATGGCACCTTTGAAATAATAGTGGTCCCAGCTTCTGGTTATCTACCCAAAGACCAACATTTTTAGCTTTTTTTTAACACCCTCTTAATCTGGCATTCTGAACCCTTTTCCCCAACTGAACTCTGACTTTCATACTCTGAGAGAATATCCCACAGGGCTCAGCCCTCCTTAATCTTCTGTCTAATCTATGTAAATTTCTGTGGTGACTATCTTATGTAAAATATAGTAAAAATTTATTGTACCTAGTTTCTATTAAATGTTAAAGAAAACATTAAAAAAGAAGAACAAAAATAGGAAGTAGGGAGATGTTCTAATAATTCCTCAAACTATATATTCTGTGATTTCAAAAAATATTTCAATATATATGTTAATTTGTTTCATTTGTACCACTTATTTCATCAAAAAGAAAGTTTTGTGCTATTACCTAATTGTCTTTTTTGTAAGAATCTTTTTTTGTCTATTACCTATACTCTAACATTTCAGGAATTCTTTTAAGATTATGGTCCATAGTGTATCAACTAATGTATTCTTTAATTTCTTATGAAATTTTGCTTTTTTGTAGAAGTAAGATGACTGTTTTAACAAATTTTTTCTTTATTAATATCTACTTGTATTGCATTGAAATTTTGAAAGTACTATATAGAAGAGGAAAAACTTTCTCTGGGCAGAGAAGAAACTTTAGGTGGAATGGCTTGAGTAGCATTACTGTGAAGGTTAAGTATACGGGAAAAGATCTAAATGGTATAAGAAAGAAATGAACTTTTCAGGAAGAGGAAAGTCTTCTCCCATGAGTAGACTACAAATGCAAAGGTCCTGTGGCAAAGATGGTTTTGCACTGTCAGAGGAACCACACAGAGATGCCTGTGTCTGCAGCGGTGTGAGTACAGTGGTGTACGGCACAGGTAGTGAGTGCTGAAGTAGACTGGAGAGCTGTGGGTAGTACAGTGAATGGATCATGCATGGCATTGAGGCTAAAAGCAACTCTGTGACATACTCAGGATGATATGGAAAGTTACTGAAAGGTTTGGAATGGAACAGAAGCATGATCTGACTTAGAGTTTGCCACAAGTCCAGAGCCATTTCCTCCAGGGATCACACCTAATGAAGTTGTCACCCAGTGTGAGAAATGTTTCCCTGAATGCTTAAGGGAGAGAAAGAGAAGAGGAAGGAAAAAAGATGGAGATGCAATATATACCCAAGGTGAATATAATTATTATATAGCACAAATATGTACTAATGAAATTTTTTAAACCTGCAGACTTTAATGTAAATACTTTTTAAAAGCTAATAACAATGACAAGGACAAGGGGAAAAAATGAGAACCAAGACCTGTCATGTAAAGGTACAAGATCCCAACGATGAATGTAACTGTACTGTATACTTAAAATGTACCAATAAACTCAATGAGGAAAAAAAATCAAGAACATTATACTAAGTGAAAGTAGCCAGGTAAAAAGTAATGCAATATAATCATATTTTTATGAGGGCCAAAACATGCAAATCTGGTTTGTGATGATGGACATAAGAGTAATATTAAAAGTAATATTAAACACTGTGGGGTGTCTGACTGGGAGGGAAATTAGAGCATCACCTGGAATAATGGAAATATTCTATAGTTTGACCTAGAAAGTAGAGATGCACATAATTTACTTTATAATTTTAATATGCATAATTTTAAGCTGCATATTTATGATTTCTATTCTGTATTAATTTGCACTCCAGTATTTGTAAATTATATCTTCATTAAAAAAAAAACAATGGCCTCTATATGTCACACACTTATTCATATACAGTAATGGGTTTTGATACACATAAAACCATTTGGAAATACAATTTACAAAAAAAACATATAATTTCTTTGATTTTCAAATCTAAAAATGTGAAAAGACTCAAGAGAAAACATTCTCTTTGACTTATGAAAACACTCAGGCAATTTCATGTTTTCTCTACGGATGACATCCACAGCTAAGTGATGACGCAATGTGGCTGCCCCTCCAGCTGCCAAGTAGTAAATACTGAGAAGGGTTAGGGTATCAGCCAGTGCGATAGTCCAGATGGAAGGCCGCCTCACAGTGGGTTAGCGTCCTTCCTGTCTCTCACATGAACTGAGCTGTCAGGGAAGCCGAAAGTAAATCAGCCAACAGTCTCTGTTAGCTGTAGAGAGCATTGCAAGCCTGTCAAGCATTTAATGTTCAGAGCGCATTCTGCCCTCAGAAGACCAGCTGTACACCAGCCACCCTCCAAGCTCCATGAGGCAGCAGGATTAGAGAACTCCATTTCCCCCAAAGACCAGTCAGAACTGCTGGGAAAGGCAAGAACTTCAAAGTAACACGGAGATCTGGTCAATGTTCGGCTCACTTCTGAAAGCATTTTCCTGCTCTGAGATAAGGGTGGAAGGTGCAGTATTCTGAAAGCTGGCAGAATCATTGTATTGCTCTCACCTGCTTTTCGGTCTCACCCAGAAATGTAAGCCAATCAGGAGGCACGCTTCCTGCACAGTTGAATACAAACAACCACTGGCTGGGAAACAAAACAACAGAAATCCTCACTATTATGATTTGGGGGCTGGCACATGCATGTGAAACAGATGTGGTGTACAAAACGCTGCTATTTCCCGGGTCTTGGACATTTTACAGAGTTTTTGACTGTCAATTGTAAAACTGCATAACTATCTGGCAAAATTGGATTCCAAATTGTTTTTTTTTTTTCCAGGACTTTTCTCTCTCTCCTTTCTGCATTACTAAAGATTTCTCTTTTCTGTCATGAGACTTTTCAAAATTGCAAAGCACAGTTACCTCTGAGAGATCTCTCACTGATGGTGAAGGAGTTTAACTGACCCTAGGACAGATGTTCATCTGCCAGGGACTGGCACTACAGGAATCCAGAGATTCTCTTTTGTTTCAAGAGTAAACATAGTATATTTTGTCTAACCTCAAATTATATAGCACAGGAAACTACATTTATAAATTCCCTTTTTTAAACATCCATAAGAGAAGATTGTTTTTATGCTTCTTATGGATTGCCATTTTCTTGGAAGATATTTGCCTAATTTAATCAAACCAGTAAGAATACTAGCTGCTTTTAAGTTAGTGATTCGATTATTCAAGGTAAAATATCTTTGTTATATAAAATGTCAATAATATCCTCAAATGAAAAGACAGCTGGCAGTGAATAATTTTTAGTGTTACAAGTTAAGTCACTGTCATAGAAAAGCAGGTTTTTAAAACTTTATTTCCTATCTTTAGAATCTTTCTGACAAATTTCCTTCCCACACTTATCAAACCAAGTAAATCTTACACAACCCACATTCTCCTACATCTAAACTACTTAGGGCTGCTGCGAGGCAGTGCAATGTTAATCAAAATAAATATTCATTAGTCCTTTCTAAATAGAACGACACCTGGCATTTTTCTTTCTTAACCACCCCCTCTGTACCTTTCTTCATTAGACAATCACACCAATTTCTTTTTTTAACATTTCCCTCAATGATCAATGGTTTCCCTCATTTTTGTTGATTTGGACCACTAAAAGACAAAATTATCTGACATTTTTGTATGATTATTTTAATTTAGGAGCAATTCGATATGACCTTATAACAAGAATTGACATGTAGCATTAGAAAGACTATAATTTTCTAAAAACTTATAGCCAATTCACATACAAAAAGTATTACTCTGATTTGGTATTGTTGGATTATTACTCTGATTTAGTATTAAAGAGGTTCAGTCTATGATTTATACAGTTTATTGGCATTTTTGCTGAATAGGTTTAAGTCAGATAATAGATTTTTTTAAACTAAATATAGCAATGTGTCAAAATTTAATGTTTTCATAATAAAAATAGGGATTATGTTGACTTAAAAAGAAGTATCATTCCTTCTTCTTGAGCTTGATGGCATCCATAGATCCAGGTATGTCTTTCTGCCACTCCTGTAAGTCTTTTCATAACACATCCCAGAGCTCTCTGTAATGTTCCTCGCCAGCCTCTACTCCACCTGTGAGTGCATCATTCACCCTCTCCTAATTGGTCAAAATGGCAACTTCCATTAGGCAGAATTTTCTACTTTGATAATGAATGTGTGCATCTTGAGAAATCGCACATCCATATTTATAATATAACAAAAACTTTAAAACAAAACAGAAAACGATTTCAGACAACACTTTACCCAAAGCACTAGCTGTATTGTACAAACCTTTTTCTGGACATCCATGCTTCTGTCCATTCTGATTTTGCTTCATTATATAGGCTATTTGTCCATGAAAGACTGCTGGCATATACAGTTATATTCTCTTCATGTTTAGGCTTCGCTACGGTTTCCAATTATTTGTCTCTAAATGTGTGTGTAGATTTTTTTTAAAAAGTAGTAAAATTGTATTAGAATTAAATGTACATATATATTTTTACTAATAATTTTATTTCATGTCCTTTCATTCAACATTGTAAAGAATAAGAACTTTGCTATAAATATCTTATTCAATTTTTGTAGGAGTGGAATAGCACTACTAGGTGTTCTCCATCTGTCTGCCATAGGAAAAGTGAATAACTGTTACTGAAATAAGACAATCTGAAGGAGAATATTTACAATTGTACTATTTTTTAAAATATGTAAATGGATAAACAAGATGTATTTTTATACAATGGAGTGCTACTCAGCCATAAAGGATAAATTTGATATATTGCTAGGTAAATGGATGCACTTTCTTAGGAGAAAGAAAATGACACATAAGTGCATCACATTGTTTCTCTGGTGTGGGATATACTGAAAGTGTAAATAAGGACCAAAATATATAATAGATATTGTGAAATAGGAAGTAAATATTCAAAGAGAAAGGAGGACTAAGGAGGCGGGAAGGGGAAAGGAAGAGAGGGAAAAGAAAAAAATAGCGAAGGAAAAAATGGAAACAAAGCTTTTGTAAATTAGGAGAGGAAGAGGAGTTGAAGGGAGTGTAGGCAAATGGGAAAAAAAGAAGAATCAACATATATCATGTATAGGAACAAATTCCTTATGATGGATGAGATCATCATGTATATCTAAACTGTACCAGTAAACTTAATTAATTTAAAAAGTATACGGGTGAGATTTAGGGAAACCAAAGAAGGCTATGTCAGTAACTGGGTTCAAATAAATGGATCTCCTACAGCCTTTAGATTCCAGAGACCAAGTGCGAGGACATATATATATATATATATATGCCAGCTCAAGCTGCTCCCTCAGGCCTATGAAGCACTCTTCTTTATTCTTTTTTATTTTTCTTTCTACTCTTCTGACCACTAATTTTTATTTACCTGTTCTGAAGTTCACTGATTTCTTTTCCATTTTGACAAGTCTACCGCTGAGCTCTCTGGGAACATTTTCATTTCAGTGGTAGATTCAAATTCCAGAAATTCTTTTTGTTTGGTTGTTAATATTTTCTATCTAAGTGTTGCTAGCCTCTATTGCTAGCCTCAGCAGCTCTTTATTTCTTATAATATCTTTAAAATTGCTGCTGTTATGTCTGTGATTCCTCAAAGACAGCTTCTACTGTTTTTCTACTTCTTTCCCATTTATATGGCTCATATTTTATTTTTACTTACATGTCTTTTTGATGCTTTGTTGAAACCAGTTTAAATGATAAAATGTGGAAAATTAGATCCTATTCACTTCCCACCAGAGTAGTGCTGTAGTTGATTTTGTCACTGCTACTGTTTTATTTATTTTTTTTGTACAATGATTTTCCTTAAATAATTTTGTAGATTCTGTATTTTTTATTATATGTGGCTACTAAATTCCTCAGAGATAAATCATCCAGCTTCCACCAAAAAACTATGTGTGTTGTGAACACCTTCAATACTCTACCTGGTGTTTATAATTGTGATTTTGTCTTTAAATTCTGCTGGCACGGAGCTCCAAATTCAGCCAAAGACAAGAAGTCAGAAATTTTGTAGGTCTTTCTTAGGCATATGAACAGCCCTGCACATAACCTCAACCTCCTAAAGTGATAATTTCAAAATCTTTCTGAAACCATTTTCACTACCCCCATACCTTCCAGAAGGTGATGGACAGTGACTGTCTTCCTTTTCCACAACCAATCTGTGGTCTGCTTTACATCGCTTCTCATAGCCTTTCTGTCCTCTGGCCCCTTCAGGACTCTGGGTGGTGAAAGTTACTTACTATTGCTGTCTCTAGATGCTTCTCCAACTTTTGTTCCTTAACTCTGTGTGGAGGAGACATCTCCACTCCCATCTTCACAAGGCTCCTCTGGTTCTGAGAGTTAATTTGACATGACCTAGATTTTCAGAAGAAAAGGACACATTTTACACTGTTTGTAAAACTGAGTGTCTAAGACCCAAAGAAATGGTCACAGTCAGTTACTTATACACTGAATCAGAATACAAAGAATAGGAAATTGCGACTAAACCATGTGGAGAAATTTAAAAGACAAGTGTTACTCTAGCAGTGTGGGGTTTTTTTGTTTGTTTGTTTGCTTTGTTTTTTTGTCTTTCAAAACAAGAATGTTGCCTTACCTTCCCATATGGGGATAGAGTCGTGCATGTAGGGATTTCATCTTCTGATGTTAAGATGAAAGATCCAACTGATCTTTTCATACCTGTTCTTTTTTAAGTGTTCTAAAGTCAAGTCATCACTATGCTGCAATAGCGTATTTCAACTGCTTCAGCTCTGTCCAGATGTTATAAATAATTATTTCATCAAATATCCATTCAAGATAGGAAGAAATGGTCCAAAGGGGAAGGGGTCGGGAAAGTGTGAGGGCTAGGAGAAAGGAGAGAAAGGAAATGAATAAAAATGAGAAAAGGAAAAGATGGAAACAAAGTCTTTGTAAATAGGGAGAGGTGGAGGTGCCGAAGGGAGGGCAGGAGAATGGGAGAAAAAAATGTCCACTAAAGGATATTTAGGTATTACTTAAATATGTTAGTTATTTTACTAAGGAATTAAATGTTAGGGGTTTTACTTAAAAACTCCTTTCATAGCTCAAGTTTAAATATTGCTTGTTTGAAAAATTATCTCTAGATAGAGTTAGAGATATAGAGATAGAGATGATAGAGATATATCTCATAATATATAGCTCAGTCTTTTGGCATTTACCATTAGAAGTGAGTATCCTTATAAGATTCCTCATACTGCCATAACAAATAACCACAAACTTGGTGGCTTCAGATAAACACGAATGTATTATCTTGCAGCTTTGAAGGACAGATGTGAAAAAGTTCCACAGGCCAAAACTAAAGAGTTAACAGGGCCACCCTGAGGAGTTTGTGGAGTGGAACCTATTGCGTTGCCTTTTTCAACTTGTAGAGCTATATTTCAATTTTCCATACCTCTTGGCTCCATTATTCACCTTTAAACCCCAAAATCATAGCATTTTCTTGTCTCTCTGCTTCCATCTTTTCATCTTTTTTCTCTTGTAAAGACCTTGTGAATGCATTGAAACCATTCAGATAAGCCAGTGTCACCCTTTCATCTCAAGATAACTGCCTCAATCACACACAAAATCCTCTTCTGCCTCTTATTCATGTTCTATTCTACAACACAATACCTGAGGCACGTGTGAGTTGTAAGAAGAGAACCTTACTTTGCTTCATGGTTCTGGAGGCTGGGAAGTCCAAGACCATAGTGTCTACGTGGCTTCCAGAGAGGCCCTCATGGTGGAAAGCCAAGCAGGACTGAGTAGAAAATGTAAAACACAAGCAGTACCTTGTGTTATAAAGAAGCCACTTGTTCAGTACTTAATCCAGCCCCGTGAGAGCAAGAACTGACTTCTTTGAGAAAGGCATTAACTCCCTCTGAACAACATAATCACTTCCTAAAAGGCCTCACATCCTTAAAAGTGTGATGGCAACCAAATTTCAACGTGAGTTTTAGTGGGGATAAACTATGCCTCACCTATAGCAGCTACAAAAGGCAACATTGATAGTCGCTGAGGATTAGGATGTAGTTTTGTTTTGTTTTGTTTTGTTTTTGTTTTGAAACAAGGTCTCACTACATAGTTCAGGCTGCCCTTTAATTCACCATGGAACCTAGGCTGGCCTTCAGGGTGATCCTCCTGCCTCAGCCTTCCTAGTACTAGGATTACAAGCTTGTGCCACTATGCCTGGCCAACAGTATCTTATCTTATTTTTCTCTATATGTGAGCCAATTTTCTTAATATCATTGGTAGATCTCGTCCCCATTGGTTTATAGTTCAGATTCCATTGAAAATGGGCTGTATCATAATATACAACTTTATTTTAAAAACTAGCTCAGCTATTTCCAATATGTGTACTTTTGCCCCCAGAGGACATTTGGAAATAACTAGGGAATATTTTGCATCTCAAAACTGGGAGATTGAAGGAGCCAAGGAGAGGCTAGCTAGAATCTGGAGGGCAGAAAACTAAATACTTTACAGAGATAGGAATAGCTCCCACCATGTGCCCTAGAGCACGTCAATGGGGCTAAGGTTCAGAAACTCTGCTTTAGTCTGTTTTGTCATTCTTATAGATTCCTTTTTTTGTTGCATTTTTTAGTTGTATTCAGCAGACATGGAGCAACATTTGACTTGTATATATTAGAAGTGAATCTATCTTTACTGCATTTTTTATTAGCAACAAGTGTATATTAGATATTCTTTTCATTTTATAAATGCACAATTGTGTATTCTACAATGGCAGTTTTATCTACTTATATACAATATATAATGTATACTATCCTATATTTTCTATATTTTATAAATAGAAGCTATTTTTTTAGACAGAGTGTCACTGTGTAGTTCGAACTGGGGTTGAACTAACTATGTATCACAGGCTGGCCTTGAACTCATGGCAATCCTTCTGCCTCAGCCTTCTGAGTTCTGGGACTACAGGCATGCACCTACATGCCCAGCTAATAGGAGATATTTCTAAGGGAATTTTACACATGCACTTGAATGATTCCCAAATTCATTTCTCTAGATGATAAATCTCAGAGAAGTTTTCACAAATTGTGTTGATTTCCACTTGCCCCTCTACTGAACTGTTTTCTGTCTCTCTAAAACCTTTTTTTATGCTCAGGATAAGGATGCCACACAAAATGCCTTGTATAAATCCCATTACCTGAATCTCCTTGCTGACTTATTGGGCTCAGTGAATGGAAGCCAGCAGCAGAATATCAGAGGTCAATGAGGAATAAGATCAGGATGTTTATCTCTTCTTGATGAAGGGACTCCATTTCCTTAGGTCATGTCTTCTTTGGAATCTTCTCACTTTTGTGATGTCAGCATTCACTCAGCGCTGGAAACACTGTTCTTTCCATTGCCCAGTGAGGCACAGAAATGAAAACAGCTTCCTGCTAGTACTAGTCCCTCACAACTTTATCATTCATTGCTACTTGCCTTCATCCTGCCAATAACTCTGAAGATGACTCCTTCACTGGGTCTTTTTCTATAAAAACATTCTGTGTGTGATATCTATTTCCAGTTCTGACTCTAATAAGTAAAGTTCTTTGGAACTCTTCACCTAGCAAGACTAGAAGTCACAAAAAAGGTCAGTTTATCTAAAACTGAACTCCAGATTTGTTCATATGTATTTCTACTCTCTAATTCCCTTACTTATATCATGATTATTTTAATCAGCTACCCATTCTGCTATAACAATACTGAACTTGCACTCTTGAATCTTTATCTTACAAGAAACATGGAAATTTTATATGTTAACATTTAAAACCCAGAAGTTACTTGTCCATATTTGAGTTATCCCAAAAGCAGATCTTGAAAAAGCATGTCTTATTTGGGAAGTGATCTCATGAATATGGATAGAGTACTTTAAGTAAGAAAGGCACCTAGTAGCAAGTGAATTGTTAAGCAAATTGCCCCATGGGCAATGATAGCTTTATCTCACTAGTGTTACCCATTAAGGAAGTCTGACAGACAGTATAGGAGGGGGCTCATAACTACTCCAACTAAGCAGCTAGGAAATGGGACATTTACCTATCGAATCTCCATCTATCATTTTGGGGAACAACAACTTCTACTCCTATGACCTTGGGCCTCCACACTTGGCTCATGTACCTACTAAGTGTGCTCCCTCAGGGAAAACAAAGACACGGAGTCACAAGGATTTCAGCAAGCAGACTTCAGCCTTGAGGATGTGAAGGTATAAGAATGGGTACCAAAAGCTACAATGCCCCATCCCTTCTTTCTTATTCATTGTCCATACCTAATTAATCATCAAAATCTGAAAATATTTACTTTCAAAAATTTTCCTGGATTCATTCCCTCTTATCGCTTTCTGTTAGCTTTCTATTGCAGCATAACAAACTAACACATACTTAGTGACATTTAAAAAAATGTTATCTTACAATTCCATTGGGTCAGGCTTATCTGGTTCCTCTGCTCATGGGTCACAGCAGGCTGCTATCAGGGAATTGGCCATGCCACATTCCTTTCTGGATGATGGGGTCCTCTTACAAGCTAATGTGGATGTTGGCACAGTTCAGCTCCTTGTGGTTTTGTGTCTGAGGTTCTGCTTTCTTGTTGGCTGTCAGCCAGAGGTGCACTCATATCTCCTGGAGTTTGCTGCTCCCTGCCAAGCAGCTTTCTCTCAAGACCTTGTACAACACAGTAGATTACTAGTTCAAAACCAACAAGCAGGAGTCTCTGACACAAATCATCTAATATGGACCACTATATAAGGTAACATCACCATGGAAGTGATGGCTCATCGTCTATGCCATATTATGCTTATTTGCTCTATTTATAGTTTCTGTCTATAATCAAGGGAAGGGAGTGACACAAGGATATGATTACTAGGGTTTACCTTGAGGTTTGCCTGCCACACTGACTACTAGCTTCTTATTTTAAGTAGCATCACCTTTCAACTCAAAAACTGAAACAAATTTACAACTGGATGTTCAGCCTACATCATTATTTTCAGACCTATTGCCCAAAACTTACCATGACTTACCAAATCTTACTATAACATGACTGGGGATCTACTTATGCAGCTAATAATTACAAAATGTTTTAATGATTTCTTCTCTATATAATGAGCCCCAACCTCCTCACCCAAAAAACTAGGTCTTTCATAATCCAGACTAGTGGTGACAAGCCTAAGGGACACATGCTGCCCTGGACTGTTTATATCATTGAAAGATCTAAAAGGTTCCTCATAACTGACCTCGACCCTGCTTCTCTTCAAGCTTCATCTCTCTTTATTCAGACTTTACTAACCACAACAAAAAAAACTTGCAGTTTTCCGCATGCATTCTGCTGTTTGTCATCTTCTTGCCTTTATTTATCAGCTGCCTCCTCTGCCTTTGCGAGGAACGCTTTTCCACCACCTTATTACTTAACTTGTATGACTCAGCGAAGGTAACAGGAAACCTGTATGGTTCCCAAACCTCCCCAACTGGCTTTGAATATTTCCATTCATGGTATGTTAATAGTTATCCCTACTTTATCATTGCAATTAGCATTCAGAAACTTTTCTATCCAACTGACATGTGTGAGGGTAGGAAGAGTATTCATCTTTTCATTCTTTTGTGCCTGATATGGGACTTCAACATACTATTGCTGAATTGATGAGTATGAGCTGAAGATGTAGCTCAGTGGTAGAATATTTGCCTGTGAGGCAGATTGGAGCCACAGTGCTACAAAAAATTAAATTAAAAATAATTAATTAATAGTCATGAAAAAGTCAGTCATAAACTGAATACGTGAGGCAACCATGAATAGCAAAATGTAATTTAATGATAACGGGAGTTACCAAGCATGGAAAGCTATGATAAATATTAATTGCATTTTTCATTTAGAATGGTGTTGACTGAGCTGCAGTTTATTATTTCAGAAACCTTCATCAATGTTTATGAGACATCGCCTATGGGAAAAAGGATCTTCAGAGAAATAAATAAATCTAATATATTCCATCTAATAATGAAAAGATGAAGGGGGATTAAGAGCCAATTCTGAAACACCAGATGATTATCTTTATCTGATTAACTGATTATCTTAGACCAGAACTAATCTGTATCATCGTGGTATTGTGCAGGGCTGCAGACACATGAGTTCTCTGGATGTCCCATGACAAGTGCTTCCCAAATTCATGAACCATGGTGCTTCAACTTTGACACAAGAAGTCTGAATAAAACAAAGCCACAATATATTCTTATTTCTAATTCCTTGTAATCAATTGCTCAAATGCTTTAGCATAATAAAGGGTGGGATGTCATTCCTTTATCTCCTGCTGGTTGTATCCCTCAAGTCGTGATCCTTATGACAATAACCTATTGCAAAGGACCTTGCTTTGATAAATCTCTTTAACCACAATCCTTTTACATACTATTCGTAATCGGTACAACCATACAATTATTTAATCTTCTTTTCTTTCATCGTATCTTTTCACACTTCCTGGTGCTCCCCAAATTTATAATTCAGTTTCACCAGTATAAAGAATTTTAAAAGGCTCTCTCAATTGCAGTGTAAAATCATGCCACTGTTGGCCTTAATCTCCTTCAATAGCCTTAAAATATAAATTAAGCCTCTATTCATTGTATCCCAAAGAGATTTCTTCCTGGGACTAGTTTTCAGTGCCCCAGGGCCTCCCCAGCAGTCACAATGGCCATCTGGTTACTGTGCCTTCCCAGATGGGCTCCCTAGTACAAATTCCACGGACTTGGAAACAGGAAAGTGAAGAGACAGTTGGTAGCTAAATTTTAAATTTACAATGGGAATGCAAATCTACATTTCCTTGTCTCTCAGCTTCTCTATCACCTATATGTTATTTTTGCTCAAAATGAACTGCCACCTTTGTTAGCAAACTTTACAATGTTTTATGATTTCCTGATGAAAAAATACCTTAAGAGTTAAAAAGAATGTGTTAAATGTGACTGATTCCTTAATATGTTTTTGTAAATCTGTTGCAAATTTATACCTACATATTTGAATTATCACAAAATAGTAAGTTTGCATGATATGCTATGGGCTGCAAGTCAGAAATGAAACAATGAAAAAGATACTAAAACATTATATATAACACCTACATAGGGCTTAAACTTTGCCAGGCAATGACCCGAGTGATTTATAAGATGAATAGTGCTTCTGAAGATAATAGCTATTTTTATATCTCAGCAAAAGTACATATTTTAATTAAAATTTTGGAAAATTGTAGATTGATATACTGTTGTAAAACAGAAAAAAAAATCAGAGATCCTGTACACCATATACCAACTTTCCCCCATGGTAAAAATTTGAAATCATGATATAATATCATAAACATGTTACTGGAATTAACATAATCCACCTATATCAGTCAGATTTTCCCATTTGTACTTTGACTTATTTGTGCACGCACGTTTCAGTTTTTGTTATGTGAAGATCCGTGTGTCTACCACCACTGTCAGGAAATTCGACCATGCCATCCTCACTGAGAGCACACCCACTACATTTCACACACTGCAAGTACTACTGGACGCTCCACTTCTAATTCATTCCATTTCAAAAATATGATATGAATGGAAATAAATCAAACATGTAACTTTTAGGACTGGCTTTTGTAACTCAAACATATTCTCCACAGTCACCCAAATTGTGGCATAGATTGAGAGTTCATTCCTTTTTGTTGCTAAAGATTCCATTCTATGTCTTTGAAATTATCTATTGTATTAGTGTAAACTTAGTAATATTTCTTGTTAACTTCTTAATGACTGCCAGATTTGTCACAATAGTCTTTATTCCTGATCCTAATGATTTCCTCCTTCCTACTTTTTTTTTTTTTTTTTTTTTGGTACTGGGGATTGAACTCGGGTCCTTGTGCTTGCGAGGCAGGCAGCAGAACCACTGAGGGAAATCCTTAGCCCTCCTTCTTACTTTTTTATCCACACATCTGATCTGTTTATTGATTAGTACATTTAATCCATGTGCATTTAAGGTATTGATTGTATGTTAGCATTTATGTCTTACTTTTTATTTTCTTCTTTATTTCCACTGATTCCTATTCCTGCTTTTCTCTTCTTGCTACCACTAGGTTACTTGAACATTTTGTTTTTAAATTTATCTTCTTTATAGTGTTTGAATTGTTTCTTCTGGGCATTACAATATGCATATGTGACTTGCACAAATCTGCAGATAACAACTTCTGTGCCTGTCTTACACACACATCTCAGTAGCTCTGGTCATAAGAGAATCTCATTCTGAGGGAAGAAGGTGATCCAAGACTGGATCATTTGCTGTAACCATGTCCTTATTGTCAATTCTTCCTGCTATGTCAGTGTCTCTCAGTAGGGGAAAGGAGTTTTCTCTACTCTTTCTTGGATCCCTTGCTCTGGTGGAAACTACATGCCATGTCATGAGGACTGTCAGGCGATTCTGTATAGGGATCCATGTGGCTGGGATTAGAGACATCTTATCAAAATTCACCAAGGAATTCAGATTCTCTACCAATAGACAGGAAAGTGAGCCCTTTCAGAAGTGGATGTGGCAGCCTCAGTCAAATTTTCAGAAGATAGTAGCCCAGTTGGTAACTTGTCTTGATTTCAGGCCAGAACCATCTAGCAAAATTACCTTTTAATTCTTGATCCATAGAAACTATTCGATAATAAACGCTTAGTAAAACAATAATAATAATTCTTGATTCATAGAAACTATTAGATAATAAAGTTTATTTTTTAAACTCTTGAGTTCTAGTATAACCTGTTATCCATAAACAAATAATTATTCATGATAAACAGAATTAGTTTTCCTTAACAAACAGCTGCAAAAGTACACTTGACAGAGAGCATCCTTTGATGTCCACAATATGTCCTGACATGTGATAAATTTTGACAACAATATTTTGGGAAGTCCATAACTATTTTCGTCTAAACCACTTTTCCCTGCCCATTTCAGATTACCAATATCATGACTCCAAATGACATTACTTCTTTAATTCTTAATGAAATTGAGAAATTTGAGTAATAGCTCTAGTACAGTTCTGTGTAGGTAGAGTTAAAAAATCAGGCAATATTTGTATTCCATTTTATGAGTTTTCATTGTACAACTGTCATGTCTATTCCGAGGAATCAGACAATTAACTTATCCAAAACTGAGTTTTTTTAGTTCCATACCTCTACACATTTTTGTTCTGACTTTATCAAGCAATTTTTGCACTTACATAAGCTGGATGTACTTACATTAATATTATATTAGGAAAACACCGAGAATAATCTATATTTTAAAAGTTTGTGATTGATTATGTCATTATTTTACTTTTTATGCTGATATTTCAATTGATGTTAGTGGAATTATTTTCTGGAACAAGCAAGCCTGCTGACTTAACTGTTCAGCAGGAATTCTGTGGCAAATCATGGCTCACAAATGTGGACAGCCTTGGGGTGATATAATTCTGTACCTGGTCAAACTGTTTTCTCAGAAATCCCACTGTTATGTGCACAGAATTCCAAAATAGAATATTAGCAGCACTAGTCAAATCTGGTTTCTCTATATATTTTTGTCTAATTCCACATGTGCTTTGTGTTGTTCTTTTAAGGTGACAAAAGTGTTGTAATGTGTTAGGAAGATAAAAATTCTTAGAGGGAAAATAAAATTCGTATTTCCATTCTGAAATGTATATTAATTATTCTGTTGCTAACATTTGGCTTAGCCAACTATTGCATATTTCATGCTGATATTGCCAAAGATAAATAGCTTCAACTCCAAACTTTTGGGGTATTCATTTTAAGATTTCCTGAAAGCTACATTTCAATAAAAGTTCATGGAAAGGGAAAAAATGCACCAAATATCAAAGTTATTGTTAAATTATTATAAAAGTCACACATTATGACAACATTTAATTAACTTTCCAAGTGTTGCAGTACTGTAATTTGTGATCCAATTTTTTTTTAAATATGCCTATCACCTTATTATAGACAGTTATGTTAGATAGAACTTAATAGGCAGTCAGACAGCTTTGGGCCCTCAAAGGAGTGAGTGCAGAAGATGAGAAGACATTAAAACTGTGGCTGAAGGTATATCTGAAGAAGACCAGGCCTCGGGATGCAGATTCAATGGCCAGGCCTGAATGCCTTCCTAAGAGATAAGCTGCAACTTGAGAATATACTTTAATTAGCAATACTTGGTCCTATAAGTCCTGATAGTCATCAAACACTTAGGTATGTAACCACAATATTTAGACCCATCTTCCCATATCTTTCTGTCCCTTTCCCCAAAAAAGTCCTCATTCTTTCTGTTACAAGTTACAGACGAGCTAAAGTTGATGGTGCTCACCATACATGTTGCCGCACGCCTGGCTTCCCCATTGGATCAACATTAGCTAAGCTACTATACTTATAATCCTATTGGTTAATTATAGTTGAACCCTGTTGTATCCACCTTGTGATTTTGCTCTATAAAATATTCTTGGAGAAATAGCTTCTATGGCCACCCCTTTCGGGACCCTTCCTATAGCTCAGGAGCTTTCTCTCAATAGACCTTCCCTACTCCTAAACTCCTCTGTCCTCAAAATCTATTTTCCAATATTTTAGAGGCATGAACTCAGCACATCTGAATTTCTAGCACATTGGGAGTTATGTATTTTCCTCCATCACAACCTTATGTGCCTTCAGCACATACATGATACATGTACAGCATGATACAGCAAATATACACTGTTATGACAAAATTAATAATTCACTTCATTCTGGAAAAAGTTCTGAAAACATTATTTGAATAGTATTTCAGTATTAAATTAGAATAAACTGCAACAAGAATCCTAAGTGTAAAGACACATTGACAAATATTAATTGCTAAAAAGGAGCACTGTGGCATTTTAAAATTAAGATTAACAATTTTACCATCACTTCAATCACCTTTGACACCTGAGGCTGAACTACCTCTCTTGGGTTAGCCAGTTATGACAATACCAGCTCCTGTCTTTTTCTGAGAGTAGACATTTCAAAGAGCTGACAATTGATCCTCAGGAATCCAAAAGGAAATATCGAGTAGGTGTTACATATCCACATGTGAGGCTTGCAGGCAGACCTGGGGAAGTTTTAAGGCTCAATATTGCTGGAAATTTACTTAATGTACTCTGTACTTCTCCCCAGTGTCTACACAGGAATGATTTAGGAATATAGGCTGCCGTGTCTTGATTTAGAACTAAGACCTTAATCGCAATAAAACCCTTGCCTTGGCGGACCTTTACTGTTATCTTCACGGAAACTTCAGCAATAACAGGCACTCAATTCCTCACTATTCACATAGACCAGCTTATGGTTTTTCTGGACAACCATCCTCTTTTTGGAATTTGTATTTAGACCAATTGGAGAAAAGATCTTGTGCTTTGGGGAGCAGGTGTTAAGAGACCCAGCAAAATGTAGAGCTGTTGGAGGGCTGGAGAGTTGTGTAGTGTGAAGCAATCAATTTTATTGCAGTGCACTGTTTCTCCTGCTCCTAACAGCTGCTCGGAGGATAGCAGAGGAAGCTACCCTGCTGAGTAGCTTTGAGTCAGAGGATGGAAAATCCACCTCATTTCCAGGCTGAAGGGTCCCACATTAAAAGATCATAAAGCCCAAGTCATTTAAATAGTAGCTCCAGGGGCACATTAACTTTGCCTTCTTACAAACTTCTGCTAATATAGATCTCTCAAAGACAAGCTGCTTGCCATTTCATCACTCAGTACGACATAGCAGGTTTTGAAATTTGTTTTACTACCTTACACATTTGTACCTACTGATACACGCGCGCGCACACACACACACACACACACAAAATTGATTAAATAAAAAAAAAATAGGCAAGGCATCTCTTCTTAATATACATGGAAGCCACTGTCAACACAAAGGTAACCCTGGCCCTTATCGCATGTAAAGCACTGAAATGGAAATTTCATCATTTATGTTAGGAAAGAAATCCAATATATTGGCATACATACTGTTACAAACGGGGGGGGGCTTTATACTTTCTGGATTGTTAATTTTGGATGATTTTCACCCTAGACAAATGCCCAAAAAGAGCAAATTTGAAATATAAATTGGTCTCTGAGAAGGCTGCTGAGTTAGATGGCTGGCTGATGGTGGACTTGTATGCTACAGTTTTCACAGACAGGTTTGAACCGATTCGTGGACAGACTGTTCTGCTGCTGTCAGACAGATGTTCTCTTGAGAGATCCCTTGGGGGTGCAGCTTATGGGTGCTGCACTGCAACTGTAAACTATTTGAGAAAGGAGGACAGAGTGGGATTTCAAAATATGTCTGGCAGCTCAAGGATCTGGGTTGAATGCTAAGTAGCAGCTAAGACAACTGGTAATAACTAGAAATTCCCGAAGGGAAAGGGATTTTAAAAAGACCACTAGGTTCTTGCCTACGTTTTGGAGTCTAGATAATGTAATGTTTCTCAACAAGATCATTATTGTGAAATTATAAAAATTATTTCATACCCTAGACAAATTGAAAGATTGGAAGATTGGATTTCTAATTACTGTGCCTATTTAAGTGGAATTATATAAACCTCAATATGTAATGGGCCAACTGTTAACATTATATGCAAATGATAGCATTAGATATAAAATATCTGGATTATTGGATTCAACTATCACAATATTTATATAGTATAGATATTCATGTATGCATATTTCATGCTTGCCTTAAGTGTGCTCACAATATAAAAGTAATAGCTTCATTTTATTTTATGCAACCTTTGTTTTTATTAAATTATTGAAGTTGTGACATTAGATATTCAAATAGAAAACAGAAATCAATACAATAATTCAACTGCTTTAAATGTAAGGTTTAGTGATTATTATAAACAACAAGAGATTGTAAAATAGCACTGATTTTTTAAATATTAAGAAAATTTAATATTAGGAATTTTCTTTTTAAATTTAAGTACTAATAGGAATATATGTGGTATACAGAGATGGATTTTTTCCCTACATGCTCTTTGTTTTGCTTTGTTTTGTTTTGATCCAGTTAACTTGTCAAAGTAGGAGGTACAAATTTTTCTAGACAAAATTATATTGGTCTTATTGTAATGAAAACCAAGGAAGTCTTTTAATAACTTTGTGACAACAATTAAAACTTCTGGCAGATGTTACTTCAGTTTTGAAGCAAAATTGTCTTTTGGCTTAAATCAGGGCATTATATATAGGGCACTTCTCATGAAAAAAGAAATATTATGTGAAATCTTTGGTGAAAATAACAATTGGAAGAACTTGCCAGTGACTGGACTTAGGAGACTGTGCCATGAAAAGCAGGAGAGCATTCATTAATATACTCCAGCCATCTGCCTTTGCTTTTTCTTTTTCTGTATCCAGTCTCTGATTGCCATAGCTCATCAGCTATACAACAACTGTTGGACTGTCTTCCTTTAGATGCTTAGGCCTCAAGCCTGGAACATCACAAAAAAGGAAATACTAATTTGTTAATATCATCACCCTTCAATCATTCTGTGGCTGAGTCATGGAGAAAACCCAAAGTGATTTGTAAACACACTAGTATACAGAAGGGTTCCCCATTTCACACCTTTTGTTCCATCTAAGGAGAGACCAGTGTCCAGATGCTAATGTAATTCTCACCTTTTCCCACACATTTTGAAAATTACAAAGGTCAAGGAATAGAATGGAAAAAATTATTGGGTAGGTATGATGTTTACCATATGCACATAGCTTTCAACTAATTTTCATCAACTTTTTAAATATTTCAAAATTTTCGACATTTTGGCTTATAAATTGCCTATTGCATTCTGACTCTTATACTTTAAAAGCCATATGTTTTCCATTCTTTGTGTTTATTAGTTCAGAAAATATTGTCCAGTAAAGTTTGAATAGAAAACCTGTGACACTGGAGCATTTCGTGAAAAGTCCCTTCTTACAAACTGCCACAATTGTTAGACTTAGGTGGCACAAACACATTATCTGCACACAATAGGAGTTTATCCAGTGCTCATTTTATTCTACTTCGTTCAAAGATAAATGTTACATAGTTAATGTCATTCTATAATCCTGAAAAATATAGGATCACTGAACCCTGAGTTAAAGATCATGTACATTACAAGGGAAAATTGTGAAACAAACAGCATGTATGATATTTTATCATAAATAATAATCCTACATACATAGAAATACAAATAAACTACCCATGAGACACAGTTTTAAAGTATACAGAACTTATGTAATCCCAAGAATGATTTCAGGCTTTACCTTGCACCAGAATTATCTACCATTATGCTTATTTCTATTATTAAATAGTTTACATTTTTGAGGATCCTTGGATAAACAGGAACATTACAATATGTGGCAGTCTATCATTTTATCCTTCCTTATTTCACTTGGTAAAATTAGATGTTTTTTAGTATTCTATCAGAGGTTAAGAATATATAAACATATAGCAGGATGAGTAGTTTTGAAGATATAGTATGTAGTTTTAGTATGGATATAAAACCATTATACAAAAATTACGTACACGGTGAAGCCTCAACTTACAAACTTGATCGGTTCCAGAGGGTTGGTTGTTACTAAATCAATACAGCTGAGATCTGGATGTTAACATGGTTATACCCTATTGATAACAAGAGGCAGATGAATCTTCCATTAACCTAATTAATCCAAGTTGTTTGTATGTCATGCCAGTCATAACAGTGAGAATACACAGTACAGAATTGAAGTAATCGAGGGAGATCTTTTAAGTATCTGGAAGAACAAGCTCATGAGGACATTGAGTCACTATTCAGAACAAGGAACAGCTACAAAAACTAAGTTTGTTTTTATGTCATTGGTAAGAGCTGAAATGTGTATCTCAAAATGGCTTGTTCAAATCCCAACTCCCGTACCTCAAAATGTGAAAATATTAGAAAACAGGACCTTTAAAGATGTAATGAAGGTAAAATGAGGTCATAAGTATGAACCCTAAGACTGGTGGCGTATTATTAAAAAAAAAAAAAAAAAAAAAAGGTTAGGACAAAAACACACAGAAAAAAAGACCATGTGAAAACAAAAAACCTAAGTGGTGGTGTTTTAAAAAAAAAAAAAAAAAAAAAAAAGGTTAGGACAAAAACACACAGAAAAAAAGACCATGTGAAAACACCAGAAAACAGACATCTCAGTACAAGCTAGAGAGAGAGTCTTCAAAAGACACAAGACTGTTGACCCTTTGAGATTACACTCTAGCTTCTCAGTCACTAAAAATTATATTATCTATTTTGTAAGTCATCCACTTTTTGTTACAACACTTATAGCAAACCTATGGCAACTGTAACACTTCATTTTATTTCAACATGTCAGCTATAAGGAAAGCCACTCAAGGCCAAGTGACATATTATAAAATCTAACTTTAAGCATAGCTTAATGCAGTTCAACAAGATCCAAAAATTATGCTCAAAATGGAAAAACATCACCTGATCCTGCATAGGCAAAACCAACATTTTTTTAAATGGCCATATTACAAAAACTGATATGTAGATTGCATATGATCTAATAATACCAACAGAATTTCTCCCAGACCCAGAGAACAGTCTTAAAATTTTTATGGAACTAGAAGACACCCAGATTAACAAAAGCAGTACTGGGAAACAAGACCAAAGCAGCAGGCATCACAGTCTAGTATATGTAGTATAACATCAAGTTACACTACAAAGCTACAGTGATAAAACAGCATGGTACTGATACAAAAGTATATGTGAATCAATGGAATAGAACAGATAATACAAGAACAGCCCCAGCATATTCCTTCACCTTGTCTTTGACAAAATGGCCTAAAATATACACAGGAGAAAGATGATAGACTATTCAGCAAATGTTGCAGGGAAAACTAGTTATCCATGTGCAGAAGATTGAATCTACATCCGTATATCTTACCAGGTACTAAAATGAAATAAAAATGGATCAAAGGCCTTTTTTTTTTTTTGGTACTGGGGATCAAACTCGGGTCCTTGTGCTTGCAAGGCAGGCCATGGAACCTCTGAGCTAAATCCCCGACAAAGGCCTAAATATTAAAACAGAAACACTCTTCTAGAAAATAAAATAGTTAAAACTCTTAAAAACATAGATATAGTTAAAGACTTTCTAAACAGAATTTCAATTGCATAAGAAATAACATTAAGAATCAACAAATAAGATTATATTGAATTAAGGCACTACTACACAATAAAGGATAAAAACAATACTATCAAAAGACAAACCACAGAATGAGAAAAAAATGTTGTCAGCCACTCCTCAGAGATAGGATTAATATTTAGTTTATAAAGAGCTCAAAAAAATAGACCCTTCAAAATAAAAAATCCCATCAAAAGCTGGGTAAATAGGGCTGCAGATTTAGCTCAGTGGTTCCACTGCCTGCCTCGCAAGCTCAAGGATCCCAGTTTGATCCCCAGTACCAAAAAAAAACAAACAAAAAAACAAAACTGGGTACATGAAATTAATAGACACTCTCACAAGGTGAAGTACAATTAGCCAGTTAATACACACACACACACACACACACACACACACACACACACACACACACATGTTCAACGTCTTTGGTTGTGAGAGAACTCAAATTAAAATAACACTGAGATTCCATTTTGCTACACAAAGAACAGTTGTTTGATGGGTAAAAGGGAGGACAGGGGAATGCGTAAAAAAAAGAATCAAGATATATTATGTGAAGTACAACTCTCCAATGTTGAATGTCATTATATTGTATACCTAAAATATACCAATGAAATCAATTTTTAAAAAAGAAAAAAAAATCAAATAATAATGAACACTAGCTAGGCTACAGAGGAAAAGGAAATCTTCTACATTGTTGGTAGGAATGTAAACTAGTACAATCACTATGAAAATTAGTATGACAATTTCACACACAAGAAAACAAAAATTAGAAATTCCACTTGACTGGCTATTGCTCATCTAGGTATCTTTCCAAAAGGTACACTAAAAGTTTTTGTTTTTCTAATTTTTCTTCAAATAACTTTTACTGTTTATGTTTATCATGACTAAAGAAAGAACTGACAAATTATTATATTTAAGCATAAATGAATAATAACCTGATAATTCTATAAGACATGCCCATATGACCTGAAAGACAGTGTGAAAGCCATGGCAAAAATAAAGAAAAAGATAAATATACATCTTGAGGGGGTTGATTTAATGTGAAATAGAATTTGAAAAATAACAAAATAAAATTAAAGTAGTTTTCTTATTAATCAAACACTTAGGTGTTCCTAGGTGTTCTCTACAGAAGTGGTCAGCCAATCCAAGGAGAAAATAAAAAGATCTCATCTGTTTATCCTCAGCCCATTTTTCTGTGAAGTGATTATCAAGTCTCTAATAGGTGACTTTAGGGTTTACTGTTCTTAATTTCTCAGTAACTGATATTTTATTTTAATTTTGAACTCTTCATTTGCAATACATTCCCTTGCTGAGTAGAGTAATATGTAAGAATGCATATCTGGATAGTTTCCATATCACTAAGCAGTTGAACAGGATGTACTGCTTTATGGAATAAATCATTTAAAAATGTAAGACAGTGCTCCAACCCAAGATAACTGGAAGAAGCAAAAGGTAGAAAAAATATTGAATGTTTTAAGTAGACATTATAGATCATCTATATTCCTCATGAAATTACCATATAAGGACAATAATTTAAACAAAAAAAAAGTGATTGAGTATAATTCTGATGCTGCCCAAAAAAAACAGGATGATGCAAAAACATGTGTAGTTCTAACTATAAGTTTTACTAAACATCTTAAAATGTCTGAGATACTCTCTTGCTCATTTTTTAGAGTACCACTATTCAAAAGCATGTTATATACCCGAAAGCATACTAGATGTTTCTGAGCAATACCTTCAATCTTTAAAATATTATAACATAGATATCACTGTTTCTTTTCTACCAACAAGTAGATAGAAAAAGATCATTAGTTTCAGGAATACTGAATGTCTTTTCTTCTTCTAGGAAACAATTTTTGTTTTCTTGCCCGACTCACCTTACAGAGTTGTAGGTTCAATTCTGCTTGGAAAATACTTCAGAGCATTAAAGGTTGTCTCATTTTTGACAAAAATAAAATTTAATTTTACAGTCCACTAATCTGTTCACTATGTGGCTTGCGTGCAGATTTCACTCAGAGCCTAACCTCTCAGTAACAGCACAGCTCAGCAAGGGCTACCACAGAAGCCATTCCTCTTGAGTATTTGGTCACCCTGTGAACGCTGGCATTTCCCTAAACATGATGGGAATAATTATGATTTTTATTTTCAAGCATGTTTATTTATGCCTTATTATGTCAGGTGTCTTTTAAAAAGCATTTCATATCTTTAAGAAGTCAACTAAATAACATACTAGATTATATCCTTAGAAATCTTTCTTGGTCATTTCAATAATATATTTTGAAATTGCTCATCCTATTCTTACCTCTATTTTTTCTTAGCAATAATATTTATGTCATGGGGGGTTTCTTGGCTACAAATATAATTCTTCTGTATATACTCTGTAACTTGTTTGGGTTAAAATACTGCTAAATCCTTTATTGAAATTTCATTATGAGTTATAAAAAATAATTTCTAAAGTGCCTCTTAAAACTAGGGTGTTTTGAAGCTGATAAAGTCAAGATATCACTGATGAAGATGAAACTTATATTCTACTAAGTATGTATTTATATTCACCTATTGCACCTATAAAACTTTATGTGTAAAAGCTTTAAGTCTCTTTTTAGAAAACTATATTGTCATCATTTCAGAGTTTAAATGTTTTCCTTTATCCTTATTAATATAATGTAGAATATATCAAATTCATGTACCAAGAATGAGGGAAATATAGTAAGGTGGCTTTATTTTATCTCCATAATTCTACCTTATTAGAGGTAACTAAGATAACTGGTGGCCTCTAATGAAAATTAGGTCCTGTGGAAAATCTCAAGATAACAAGAGTAAATCATTTTACTTAAAGCTTAGAGCTGACCACAACCACAGGATGAATTTCTCTTCTCTTGACTAACTATAAGATCTGACAGACATTTAAATACAGCATGCACATATAGGTACATATACATCAAATTTAAAGATGTATGCCAACAATATTTAATTAAGTGTTAAAGGATTTGATTCATTAAAACAGGATAACATAATTTAGAACATTGCCATATTTTGGCCTATTTGGTTCCTTGGAAATAATCCAAATAAACTTTGAAACAAATCCCTTTACAAATGATCAAATAAAATAAAACTGCCAATTTTAACAATTTACGACTTTGCTAATGTTAATATATTATACAGAAAACTACACTAAGAAAAAGTTTTCCGTTTTTATATTAAAAAAAAGATACAAGTTAAATGTTTCCCTTTCAATCAAAATGCCATGAATTTGAAAAGATTTGCAAAGTGGAAACAGGTGTAGTCAACTGTTTGAGCATTTTTAAAATTGTTTGACACGTTATAATAGTGTGATCCAAAACTGAAACTTGACATTACTGTAAGTATTGGAAGATCATAAATCACTTTAGACAGCACTCTGAGGCCTTACTTCTTTTACACTGAAAGTATTTTATAACCGTAATATTATAATGTATTAGGAAAACAAAAATATATAAAGCTTAAATAATAAAAGGAAAATTTGACTCTTCTCAAACACACACATGCATTTTTTTCATACTTTTTCCTGTGTGTTCAATACATTGCAAATTCCATACTGATTATATAGCAACTAAGGTTGTTTTTTCTTTCTACCTCAGCATACATAGATATTTTATTGAAGGCTAGATATTATTAAATACTGATTTCAAATGGAATTCATGGGCATTCACATTTCTGGTTAATTTAATTGTTGCATAATGGAAATTACAAAGAAACTGAAACCAGTTCAAAATTATATTTTATATAATTAGGCTTTTGTAAATAAGAAAGGATAATTTCACACAAATGCTAAGAATTTTAGTTTTTACAATGACTTTCTTTCCCAAAGATCTTAAAATTTTTTCGTGGAAACAAATTTGTAACAACTATTTCTCCTGAGTATCTCATAGTGATGCTGTGAGTCTAAAACAGTTCAGATCAGGAGAACATTACAGTGAATATTGATTCCTTCCTCTGCTTTCTACACTGATGTCCACAATCCAAGCACAACTTTTAAAAAATCAGTATTCATGCCAAATACCTACTTATAGTGGCTCAAAAGCAGCTTGTATTAGCACTGAGCACAAGTAACAAGAATAGATTAAACCAATTATTTTCCATTGAAAGTAGAAAATTTAACATGAGCCCCTCAAAATATTTAACCATTAATTAAGAAATTTAGCTTGCTTAGGTTAACACCAAGGGCTCTTTGAAAACCTGACTCACAACATACATATTATATCCAATTTTTAAAGAAATAGTACAATTTCAACAATAACCTTTCTGTATGCCAATGTTCACCTGTTTGATTTTTTGCTGTCTGGTCCCATGAGATTTACTGCTGGATGTGTTCTCAATTCTTTCATTTGTTTATAAGTCTTCCTTTCAATCATATAAGCGTATCCCGCTAAGAATAAGATACATAGCAATTTTTAACATTTAACTATGTTTCTTAGCACTTAGTGACACTAACAATAGTTGGTATGACTTGACTTTTTTCTATTTTCTAAAGAAGGCCTTACTATTATGAAGTTTAAAGATCTGGACACATTTTATGGATTGACATCACCCAAACAGTCTCTAACAGAAAAATATATTAGTATGATCCTTTCAAAATATGTACAATAACAGCTGGGCTTTATAACAACAAATGAAGGAGAAGATGAAGGAAATATACAAGTCAAAAACTTAAAGAGGCACATAAATCTTTAGCAAGTCTTATCATAACTCAGACAGAATGTTATCCTTTCAAAACCTGCCAGATTACGTCAGATCTCTGCAGACATTGTACCCCATTCTAAAGCTCGGGTACTCTGAAGTCGTTATCTTTGAAGTCTTCTTGGCTCTGGAGTTTTGGTCATTCCTCAGATCACAGCAATTGACACATAAGTTTGTTTGATTTTTTTTGGAGGGGGCCTATATTTCCCCCATGTCAGTCATTGTATCTTCTCTTTAAAAAGAAAAATCATCATTTTGTTCTTTGATAAATAATCTGGTTTTAAATATTTCCACCTAAAAACTTCAAAATTGTTGAAGATAATAACCTGATGTAGACTGGAAAATAATTTTTTTTCTAAGTACTGTCCCCTTTAAATCTACACTCTCTACTGGGGTTCTTTTCTTTTTTTGTTCATTGCTTGGTTTGTTGGGGTTTTTCGGTGGGGTTTTTTCTTACCGAAGGTGAAATGTTGATCGCAATCTATAGCCTTTCTACTCCCCTCATATTCATCCATTTTTTTCATTCAGATATCTACTAAGTGTTGAGTGCAATTCTAGGTTCTTAAATATATCAGTAATCAAACTATGTGTTTCTGAAACATTTTCATCTTGGTTGGAGACAATAACAAATGTGAGTAGTTGTTTGAGGACAAAGTTAAAATAATCAATTGTGGAAAAGGTCCAGAAGGTCTCAAAGGTCCAAAAGGTCTCAGGAGGTTAGGGTTAGATGCAGAAGATAATAAACAAGGTAGTAGGGAGAGGGCAAAGTAAAGAGGGGTGGGCAGGATTTAGTATGATGTGATAATCAAGGCAATTATCATTAAAATGGTAAAATTTAGACAAGGAGGATACGTAGCCTATGGAATATCTGAAAGGGCATTTTAGAAAACAGAGCAAAAAACAAATTAAAACAGAAACATGATTAGTATGTTCACATTGCATTATGGAAACTGGTGTACAAAATGTGACTGACGGTGTGGAAAATAGTAAAAGGGAGAGAGCAGAACATAAAAGACCATGCAGACGATGGAGCTGGATTTCTAATTTGAATGAAATGAAGATCAAATATAATCTAACCATGTTTCAAAGTATGAGTCAGTATCCAGACAAGAGATGATGTCAGTTCGGATAAGGGAGTTAACAGAGAAGGATGTTTTAAAGATAAGGATACTGTCATTTGATATAGAAATGAAAATTTTGACTGTGAAATAAAGGAGGTGCCTTACTTTCTTGTATCTGGAACAAAAGACACCCACTACTTTAAAGAGGAGAAGATTTGTTTTGGTTGTCAGATTTAAGAGTTTCAGTCCACAGTCCACAGGCTGCAAGGCAGAAACAGCATGGCACAGGAGCCTGGTGGATAAAAAACTGTTTATATTACTGTGGTCAGGAAGGTGACAGTGAAGGGAGGAGGCAGGAAGGGGGAGATACCCTTCCTGGTCTGCCTCCACACAGGTCCCAGCTCTTAAAAGCAAGTCTGCTAGAGAGACACCCTGTAGTCACCTTCCAAGCACATGAGGTCTTTAGGGACACAACAGATCTAAACTATAATAAAAGGAAGGGCAGGGGATTTAGCTCAGTGGTTCCAGTGCCTGCTTCACAAGCACAAGGACCAGAGTTTGATTCCCCGGTACCAAAAATAAAGAAATAAATAAATAAACTATAATAAAAGGTAACAATTGTTTCAAGACTTTCAGCTTAAACAGTTAGGATAGCAGTGAAGCAAATTTCCATGAGAAAGTAGAAAATAAAGGAATAGTTTGAAATGTCCTGCACTGTGAGTATCTATTAGGCAGTCAAATGGAAATGCTGTTTTGATAGTCTTTAATTTGGGAGCACCATTAGCTCCCAAGTAGACTATAAAGGTATGATTGGATGATATTATTATTGCTCTGCAGTTTAAAAAAGAAAAAAGAAGGTAAAATGAGGGCCAAATCTAAGCTTTGGGCATATGTCATTGTTGATGGGTTACTATATGAAATCATCTTGACATGACTGTACCTATCACGTCATAACCAGAGTGATTGTCACAGGATAACTCTGTTCAGTTGTTCCTGTAAAACTCCCCAGTAAACTATGTAAAAAAAAAAAAAAAAAAAAAAAA
>NW_022900936.1:39175260-39227163 GCF_012274545.1 Fukomys damarensis
AAAAAAAAAAAAAAAAAAAAAAAAGCATGGAATTTAGAGCTTCACAACTGTATATTGGTAACAGGAATGTGCCTGACTTTAATATTAGCTTGAAGTAAACCAGGTACATTCTATCTTAGATAAAATAACCTTTGCCCTAACCGGCATATGTGGCTTGTGCCTAGATGTCCCCCCAAAGACTCATGAAGTCATAGGTGCAAGATTTTTCAGAGGTAGATAGATCTACAGTGTGTAACGCTGGGATTAAGGGTATGTGATTACTGAATCAGTCCAATGGTTGGTTTGGCACACACCCTAAACCCAGTATGCTGGAGAGAACATAAAAGGAGAAGAGAGAAGCTGCTATCATTGTGTCTTACCACCTAGGCTACCTTCCACCTGCCATGGACCATTTCTCCTCTGCAGTGCCTGTCTGCCATGCCTCCCTGCCTTGGAGCCAGAAACCTCTACAAAACTGTCAGCCAAAATAAAACTTTCCTCCTTTAACTTTGAGTATTAGGTATTTTGCTTCAGCAACCAGAAAAGTAACTAAGACAGAACTTGTTATTAGAAGTGGGGTCACTGCTGTGACTATACCTCTGACCATGTAGTTTAGGAAACTTTGGGCATGGCTTGTGGGAAGAAGAGTTAGGCAAGGTTTGGAGATGCCCGATGAAAATTCATCCCTGGACAGCCTTAGACTGTACTTTATGGGAGATTCTGGTTAGAGCTAAGAAAACCACAATGCTGATAGAAATGCTGCTGGTGAAGACCAGGCTCAGGAGGTTTTTGCTGGAAAAAAAGGACCACACTGGCTGTTGAACTTCAGATAATGATGTTTTGCCTTGGCAGAAATCTTGTCTGCATTTTGTTTCTGTCTAGAGACTTTGCCTGAGACTGAGATTAAGGTGGTGGACTCTTGATCTTGCAAAAAAAAATTTCAAAGCAGTCTAACGTTGAAGCTGTGGCATGGTTACTACTGGGGGCTTTTAGCCAGTTTTAAGTTAAGACTAAAGAGCAAAGAGCCCAACAGAATGATTTAAAACATTTTATGTTTGGACAGAAAGGAATATCTAATAAAGTTTTAGCCTGCAAAGAAAGAACAAAGGAGAAATTGGTCACTGAAAAGATTAGCAAGAAAAAGCCAAGTATTTCAGAAGAAAACAACAGAAACGATGACCTGAGGGCATCACAAGAAACAGTTTGTCTCCAGATTTTTCAGGCTCAGAATTGCAAAGCTGAAAGACTTTGTATTGAGAAGAAAGCCTCAGAACACCATAGTCCAAAATGGCAGTGGCCTAGAAAATTTGGTCCTTGAGACTGGGTTTGGAGTGCTCAGCAATCCAGGTACTCTACCACTACAGCCAAAAGAGAAAGAAACCTAGCTACTGCTCCAACTGGCAATAGACCTTGGCATCATCCACATGGTGCTGTTTTTAGTTGCATATAATATGCAAAAGCTATAAAGTTAGGAAGGCTTTCACCCAGATTTCAAAAGAAGGCCTGGGAGACCAGGCAGGGTGCCCCTGAGAGGGCCTTGTGTAAAGCTGTGAGTGTGATGCTAAGGGTGCAATGGGGACTCCCCAAAAGTTTTCAGAAGCTAGGAATGTAGATCATCCAAGAAAAACTGCAAGGAAGGAGCAGAATTGGCCAAAGACAGAAGCCGTGGGATCTACAACCACCACCAGCAGTTGGGGGTGAGCCACCCAAGCCCTTTGGAATTCACACCTTACCACATATTGCCTTAGATGTCGGACATGGAAATACAGGGCTCAATGTTTGCCCTGCTAACAAGTTTTGGACTTGCTTAGGTCCCATTCCTTTGTATCTCCCTATTTGTACCTTTTAGAATGGAAATGTCTATCTTGTGTCATTGAATGTTGGAAGCCTTTAACTTCTTTTCATTTATACAGGGCTTGCAGCTAAGAGTTTGCCTTAAATCTCAGAAGCAACTTTGAATTTGGACTTCTCAGCAATGCTTTAACTGTTAAGACTTTGGCACCTCTTGGAGATTAAAATAACATTTTAAAAGATAATTAAGGAAGAGAGATTAACTATATTACATGTTGCTGCTAAGTTTAATATTTGTAAGTTTTGAAAGTAGCCAAATAGAATTCAAATGTATGAAAGGAATTACATTTTACACTGAAAACTAGTGATCAGATTATTAACTGGTAAAATTTTTAAATAAGATAATCTATCAGAAATGTCAAAATTGTTGAAAGCATTATTCTGCTGTCTTTTGAAACTCTAATTTTAAATGACCATTCCATGTATATGGCAATTTCTGAATTGTGTTTCAGCAGCCAAAATTTCTGTAATATTGAGGTCTACTGGATTGCAGTCTATAACTTTTGGCATCCTCCAAATGCTTTTAGGTTTTGACTAGAAAAAAATTTTGGAGTAAAAGCAACTAAAAACTTCTTAGCTCATTCATCATTCTCTGAAACTTTAGAGGCCATTCCAACATATGTTCTATACCATATTTATGGCTGTGACTGACTCTAGAAAACTGACTGTATTTAATCTCCTTGTTATTACCTTTGGGGATAGTACACAAGTGCATGCTTTGAATTTTTCCCCTTATATTGAAGCTAAAAAGACGATAACAAAACTTTGACATAATGAAAAATGTCTGCCAAATGCCAATCAATCATATTCCAAAGTGGTCTTTTGGGGAAGTTACAGATGAAAACTCTTTCTAAGTGCTTTCTAAATATTAATATCAGACCTATTTTTATAAATCTAATGTCATTCTTCACCACTTTGGAGTATGAATTCATACTTGGCACACAACCCTCAGTGAGTCTGTTCACCTGACCCAGGGTACTGACACAGTGTCTTACCAATCCAGTGAACATAGTATAATTGCAATTAGCAATTATACTATTAGTATAGTTAGTCTCTTTAGGTTTTATTATAAAAAGTTCTCAATCCCAGATTATTTAAAATTTTTCTTTAAAAGAGCAAAAGTTTTGAAGCCATGAGGGTTGTTTGTTTGTTTGTTTGGGTACAGGGGATTGAACTCCAGTCCTTGCACTTGCGAGGCAGGTGGTGGAACCACTGAGCTAAATCCCCAGCCCTCCATTAATTTTATTGTAAAAATAAATTCAATTTTTAGTAAAAGAGTAATATTGTAAAAATAAATTCAATTTTTAGTAAAAGAGTATTTGCAAAATCATGAATATTATTAAAATCAGTTATACTTTAAACAAGAATTTTATTATATATATTTATTATATATGATGCAGAAAAGCTCTATCCAAAATGCTTGGTGTACACATCTCAAGCATTTGTTAAACAATCCTTTGATTTGAGTCTAATCTTAATTCACATTTTATTAATAAGCAATAATCTTGTCCAAGTCACAAATAATAGATGTCCTATGGAAAACCAGTGTGATATTTGCAGCCCTAGAGCATGAGTTTCAATCCTGAACTTGATAATTAGCATGTACATTGCCTTAGAAACTCAGTTACCCATTCAAGAGCCCTTTATCTTTAAAAATAATAATGGTATGTTTAATTGCATTATATTTGAAAAATATTTCAAATGCAAAACCATAATAGCTAAAGAAGAAATCCAAACATTTCTGAAGAATTTAGGTAAAATATTAAAGTCTCTACCCTGGCCAAAAGTGCTTATTGTATTAATATTCTCCAAATAATATGTATTTATATAGAGATATTTACCTTAAGAAATTGGCTCACAAGACCGTGGAGACTGGCAATCCAAAATCTTTAGGGTAGTGTAGCAGCAAGGAGACTCATGGTAATCTTGAGTCATAAGAGAAACCAGAGGAAGAATTTTCTCTTTTTCAGGGGATATTAGTCTTTTACTCTTAAGGCCTTCAATGGATTGGATAGATCTTGTCATTTATTATGAAAATTAATCTGTTTTACTCAAAGTCTATAGATTTAAATGTTCACCATGTTTTTGTAAAAAAGCTACCTTCACAGCAAGATTTATACTTATGTTTAAGCAAAAATCTGAACGCCAATGTTTAAATAAGCTAATATAAAAATTTATTAACAGAGTCTAATTCTTCTCATCTTGGAAATGGTACATATCTCTCCAAACCATAATTAAACAAAATCAAAAACAACACGGAGACCATAATTCCATTTAACATGACAAAACTGTTCTTAGTATAACAAAAACATCTACCTCGTAAAATTCCTTGGGTTATATTTCCTTTCACTTATAACCTGTGACTTTATATCTTATAAATAATGTGTTGGAAGCTTCATAATTTTATATGATAACAAGAAGAAATGGAATAAAACAAAGAAATTTGTTGTCTACACATGCACAAATACATATACAATTGTATATGTAATAAAGTAAGAAATATGTCTAACAATTGTAATTGTTCTCAGTTCTGTAACTGGTCACTTGATCATGGTTGATATTTATATAAGTTCCTGTTTCTAGTATCCATGTTGTCCAGTATCCATGAAGGCACCTCAGCTGGTTTTTACTCTTTATCTGGTAGCATGGACCATGTCCTTTTTTTGCAGAGGGGTTTGGGCTATTATTTGCCCTACTTTAATTGATTTAGGTTTCTGATTACATAATATTCTAAAGGATCTTTGATATTCCAGACATATTCTTTCTAACTACCATTGAGAGTGACAGTCTAGTTTTCCCTGGGCAATCAGAATTTTATTGGACAAGGTTCTCTGGAGGAATTCATCAGATAAGCTTACTAGATCAGAGGCAGGCTACTTCACAATAGTCATCTGTGTTTTGGGGAGCCAGAGGATCCAGGAGCTTCTCAGTTCAAGAGTCTGGAAGCCACAGAACAAGAGGGATCAAGGAAACATTAGACTGAGATACATTGACATCCTAGAGCTTCTTGGATGAGTTCACAATGAGACACCTAGAAACTTGCTTGACTAATCTGCTAGGTACTTCTTAATCCAGCCAAGTTGACAATCACAATTAACAATCACAAGAATCATTGTCTACAAAGTACATGTTTACCTTCCTTCTAACAGATGTATGATGCCAAAATGGCTGAGTACCAGTTTTAACTTCCCAACAGAATCACTGTATATTTCCTGGTGAAAGCACTCAGGGCACTAGAACTAAGATTTCTAAAGCATCTGGTGTGAAAAATTAAAAGTGTAAATAAGATCAAACCATGTAACTGACAATATGAAGTAGGAAGAAAAGGGCTTATTATAAGTTTATGACCTTGGTTCTTCCATGATTCTGCTCACAAACCAAGGTGGTTGAGAACCAAACCCTATTCAATGGTTAGGTTCAATGTAGACATCATGGAGAAATGTGATTTAGTTCTTATCCAGTTTTTCTTGCATCCAGAATCATGGAGAGAATTGAGTTAATGAACCACATCTGGCCAGTTTATTCCACACCTGGCCATTTTTTTTTTCTTTGCAAGAAAATAAACAAACAGGCACACTTCTCAAATTTCTGCCCATTGAAATTTCCCTTCATCACTATCCCCTAATGATGCTGCAGAAAGAAGTTTTAGTGTTGATTTGTTTCCTTTTCCATGATGTCTGAATATTATGCAGAATCATTTGTAAACTTAGTAGTACTCTCGTGTCAAGTGATGCCAGAGAACTACCCATGAAACCATAGGTACAGTCTGGGAGATAGAAGGCAGCATAGCAGGAGTAGAGACAACCAACATTCAGGCCATTTCTTCATGTGACTTATTTGTACCTTTGGGGCCTGGTTGACCAATTCCAAATAAGTTACTTGAACTTGATAAAGGAGTAGTGCTGTGCACTTAAATTTACGACTTGGTGCATCAGAAAATAACCAGTTCATGATGGTCAACTCAGGACACACGATAAATTGAATGTCTCTAGTTAAGGGATCAGTCTGTATTAAGGCCCTTTGACAAGCAAAAGCAGTTTCTCAAAAGGAGAGCTGTTATTTTCAACAGAGAATGCCAAGACTTCGGTCCAAAATCTGAAGGGTCTGCATTACTTATTTCTAGGGGCCTGTAAAAGACTCCGAACTAAATCCTATCTTCCACTAATATGGTAAGCAGGATCAAGTGAGTAAGGCGCATGACAGCCTGCATCTGCTGCACAGCCTTCTCTTGTTCTAGGGCCCACTCAAAACTAGCAGCTTTTTAGTTACACAGTAAATGGGCTAAAGTAGTACATCCAAATGAGGAATATGTTGCCTTCAAATTCTAAAGAGGCCCAGTAGACATTGTGCTTCTCTCCTGCATATAAAGGGATCCTGATTTAACAACTTAACCTTCACATTAGAAAGGACAGGTAGATATACTCCAGAGCACTGGACCCATTGAAAAATCAGTTGAGGTGTAAGGCCCTGAAGTTTTGTTGAATTTATTTCCCACCTTCTAGAATGAAGTTGTCTTACAAATAAGTCTAGAATAGTTGTTATTTTTTGCTTACTAGTTTAAAGACTAACATCATCAATTAATGGACAAATGTGATGTCTCACAAAAGAAAGGGAAACAAAGGTCCCTGAGAATTAAATTATGACTTTAAGCTGGATAATGGGTGTATCCCTGAGGTAGGTCATTAACAATGTATTTATTATTGCATTACAACTAAAAGCAAACTACTTCTAGTGGTTCTTACAAAGAGGGAGGAAATAATTCATCAAGTCAATATCTACTCATCAATTACCAGCATATTTGTTAATGAAGAAACTATAGCTGGTATAGCAGCAGCAACTGGAATCATTGCATTGTGAAACTTGTAATAATCTACTGGCATTCAAGATCTGATCATTTTCTGCATAAACCAAAGAGGAAAGTTAAATGAGAATACAATGAGAATTATAAACCATACATCTCTCAAGTCCTTAATGATGATACTACCTGTGTGATATTGCTTTTGCCTTAGTATTTAGCTTCAGTTGCCTTCATTTTTCCTTTCCTACCACATAATTCCTACATCATAGGTCAAGTGCTTAATGTATGGTTTTTATCAGTTGTTGACTAGTTCTATTCCAATTATACATTCTGAGACAAGGTAATTAACCACAGAATGGATTTGGAGATGTAGTAGACCCACTGTGAAATTGATGTGAATTACAGAATGACTTCTATATGCCCCTACTCGGTATGGTAGACTATTTTGGCACTTGGAGTCTCCAGGAAATAGCATCAGTTCCGAGTCAATATCCAATAGTTCCTGAAAATCCTAATTATTTTCTTCCTCTTGATGCACATTCATACTGATCAAAGGCCATTGATTGCTTTGAGGAATATTGAGAGTGATTAACAATATGAATTTCTGGCAATGTGACTAAGTCTTTACCCAAGAGTATGCAGCCTTTCCTTCGCTTGAAAGATTCTGGTCTGTAAAGTGGTTGATTGTGGGAAATGACAGAGAGGCCATGACACTGTTTCTGTGATTCAAGTTAGAGTTTTATTCAATTGAATCACTGTATAAACATACCAAGGAAAAACTTTGTATTATTCAAATCTATTGCACATATGGGAACATCATGATCAACCAGCCAATGTTTCATATCAGTATCTCTGTAAGTAAAACTATACCGACAACTGCTTTGCTTCTATTATCCATGACAATAACCACATCCACTTTGTCTTTGGTAATTAATAGTTGCACTTAGCTATTGCCACATTAAGATAAAATAATTTCACTGTGTTGTTTCTCAATTCAGTGATTGTAGTTGCTACTACAATTTCTGACCTATAAACAGCAGTGATTACAGAACTCTCCAGTGATTCTGGAGTTCTCCACACAGATTTATTTCTCATGGTTATAGCAACAAGTATTCCCTTAAGGCTCTGATGAGTGAAGATCTTAGATGTTAAGTCCCAGGTAACATTCCAACCTCCTTAACCTTTTGAATCCCCACCTATGCAATTTTAACTCATGTAATGGATATCTTTTTGGTCCGTGTTTCCTCTAACCAACCAATCAAGCTGTTGAAAGTTTTGCTAATTTCCTTTCTAAAGGATGTAACACTAAGTCTAGAATATCTGCTTGGTGAGTTTGTGCCAATAAATTTGGCCTAATTCATTTTTATTTTCCTTCCACCAATATCTCACATCTTTAATATCCAATCCCAAACATATTCATATTTATGTCCATAAAAATTGAGAAACTCATATTTTTTCAGTGTAACATGATCTTCATGATCTTCCTTAGATCATATACTTTACCTGTCTTACACTGTATAGGCAGGTATAACAAAATGCCATAGGCTAGCTGACATATAATAACTGAGATTTATTTCTTACAGTTTCAGAGGCTTCAGAATCCAAGTTGAATATAGCTGTAAACTTGGTGTCTGGTAAGGAATTGTTTCCTGGATCATAGAATGATGCATGTTCTCCATATCCACACCATGGCGGGGGCAAAGTAACTTTAGAGCCAATTTATAAGGGCACTAATACCACTCATTAGGGCTCTAGTCTCATGACTTTGTCACCTTTAAAAAGTCCTTCTTGCTAACATCACATTGAAACTTTGTTTCAATATAATAATTTTAAGAAGGCACAAATATAGAAACCTTTTTGAGGCCTTCTGGGACATGAGTTTAATTTTATATCTAGAAGCAAAAAGCAATTGTAGGAATGCCAAAAGGTAAATCAGCAGCACCTTACAAGACAATTGCCTAAGAAAAGGCTTCTGTAGTGTCCTCTTCGGTCAATCAGCACTAATCCCCTCTGGTAGCTGGAACAGCTCCTTCTATTAGTAAAGAACATCCGGAACTTAGATGTACAAGTTCAGGGATCCTGTTATCATGAGAATCTTCCTATTTCTTCCTAATAAATTCCCTCACTTTACTAGTAGTTACCTTATGGAGTTGGGGATTAAATATATTTAAAATCAGGTACCAATAAAGCAATAGTCTAGGTCTGGGGCTCAGCAGTCTCTGATTTGTGCCTACAGAAAATATGTTTTGCTAGGCCATTTATTCAGTGATTGAACTGAAAATGCAAGTCGTGGTGCTCATCTTTTTCTTTACCCATTTTTTTCAGCACATTATACTTGTTAGTTTCACAAATATGTTCTAAGGTATCAAACATATGGTCCTTTCAAAACTTTTATATTCTTTTGATGAGGAATATTCAATTATGATATTTCACATATCTCTATTGCCATATTATATCTCTATCAGCATTTTGTTACTGAAAATTATGTTCTGAAATATCAGATTAAAAACTTGATTCCAGAAACTCCAGAACCCATTCAGAAAATTCATTCTTAAATTCTTCCAGAGTTCTTCTAGAGCCAATCTCATTACCAAAATTTGTATTAGCCAAGGTTCTCCAGAGAGAACTAATAAGATGTTCATCTAGAGATATCAAATGTTTTATTTTTAAGAAATTAATTCACACTGCCAAAGGATGGCATATCTATAATATGCTAGGCAGACCAGCTGGAGGGAGACCCAGTGAAGAGAAATTACTACTGTCTTGAAATACAAAGCAGTCTAAAGGAAGAATTTCTTCCTCTTCAAGATACCCAGCTAAATCTTGGAAACAGCCTATTTGCCCATCCGTTGGAAACTGGATAAAGAAGTTGTGGTTTTTCTATAAAATGGAATATTACTCAGCCATAAAGAACGAGAAAATAGATTCATTCATAGGAAAATGGATACATATTGAAGATATACTCCTAAGTGAAATAAATAAGTCACACATGTGTAAATACCAAATAGTTTCCCTGGTGTGAATAATCTGCAACAACGTATAAGATTCTAATAAGATTACTGACATTTAGAAATGGGAAGAAAGGAGCTAAAGGTGCAGGGAAGGTGTGATGGGTAGGGGAAGAACAAAAAGGGAAAAGAAAAAAATGTGAGAGAATGAAAAGATGAAAATAAAGTGTTTGTAGATGGGGAGGGGAGGAGGGAGTGAGGGGAGGGCAGAGGCAAGGGGAAAAAATGAGAATCAAGACTTGTCATGTACAGGTACATGATCCCAACAATGAATGTCACTGTACTGTATCCCTAAAATGTACCAATAAACTCAATAAAATTAATAAATAAAAAAATAAAAAATAAAAAAGATACCCAGTATTTCTTCCAAAGGCCTTTAGCTGATGGACAAAGCCCACATTTATCCTCATACTATAGAGGGAGATATACTTTTTCAAAATCTACTTACAAAAATGTTAATCTCATCTAAAAAGTTATCTTCAGGGCAACATCTGGAATGTTGTTTGACCAAATCACTGGGTACTATAATGTAGCAAAGTTGATAAATAAAGTTAAATGTCATATTAACTGGTGTTTTCTTCTCTCTTCCTTTTTTGTGGTGGTGATGTTTATTTGTTTTGTTTTGCTTGCTTCTTTGTTTGTTTTTGTTTCGTTGCAAAATAACATATTATCTTAAGAACTGGCAAAGGCCCAGCTAAAACAAATATCTCCCAGCTTCTCTTCTATTTATGGTCAATGAGATCTCAGGAGAAATCTCTGACTATGAATTCCAGAAAGGATCTTTAAGGTTATAGAATTAGTTAACACAGTATTCTGTGATCTTTCCTTTTGCTTCACACATGTCAGGCATGCAGAAACTATGTTTGTGGGAGGTGAAAGGAAGAAGGGGCAACTATCTTCTGAAGTATACAATGATAACATTGAAAATGAATGTCTCTCACAAGGGTAGCAGAGCAGAAAAATAAAAGGTATGTGAATCCCTAAGATCAAAGTGGAGCCACAGTACCATTCAGAGACTGTCAATTTATAGCATTTTTCAATGTGCAAAAATTAAATTATTTTATTAGCATCTATACTAAGGTCTCCTAATAAACACCCAACTAATAATAGAAACTTGAGAGCCTTAATAGTTTATTATTTCAGTATTAGCTAGTTAAATTTTTCTCTTCTCTTGAAAGTTACCTTCTAATTAGGGATTGGTGTAAGTAGAAATTTTTCTTCAAATGATGGTTGTGAAGATTAGTTGTAAAAAGTCAAATTTGCTATTTTAAAAGAAATATCTTGTAGAAAGTTATTAACAAATTTAAATATCTATAAAAGAAACAAATTAATTGATATTTGTTCAGTTTTACTACCATACAGTTAAACCAAGTCTGAGTTTCAGGTACTGTGATGCTCAAATCATTAATATGGTAATTACACTAATTTTGTAAGAATTAAGGTGATGTATGTCTTAAATGATAACTAGATTACTAGATTATGAGAATAAAGAAGCAAAATGAGGAGAGAAACTGAAAAAGCGATTGAAGAAATGAAACATACTAAATTTAATTTCATTAATGTGGTTTAATCTGAAATAGAAAAGACCATCTTATTATTATACATATTTTCTTTAAAACTTTTCATATTTGACTCAAAATACATTATTTCTTATTCCTTTAAAGTTGTCATTTTATTTCACACCTGGAATACAGATCTGGAGCTGTAAAATAAATGTGGCAGATATTAGTTGCCAGAGGCATTCAAGAAGTAACACCTGTGTGAGGTATTAAACCATTTGGCCTGAATGAGTAACAGAAGTTTCATTGGTCAGCTTTCCCTTGCTGGGACAAGATATATAACACCCACAAAGAAAAGAAGGAAAGGTTAACCGTGGCCCATGATTTCAGATATTTTCGTCCATGGTCAGTTAACTCCAAGGTAGTCTTAACCATGGAAGAAGGAAATGGCAGAGAAAAGCTGTTCAACTCATGGCATCTGGGAAGCAGAGAGTATGGGAAACAGAGAGGAAGGTGCCAAAGACCATATGTAGTACCCATGGTCACACCCCAATCACGTATACAGCCACACCCAGAGGGGTGCTTTACAATCTCCGAGACATCATCTCACAAGCCAGGCGGGCTGACAAAATTAGCCATTACAAATCCACTCTGTCAATTTGACACCCACATACATCTCCTTAAACCATATTTGATCTCCACATAGAGACAACAGTCATATTTCCATATGATATGATGTAACCCTTCTTCATACAACCAAAGATGAATTAGTAAGGAGTTAGTATTCCTTACCCAAAGTAAGTATAAATACTTTTACCAATGCTCAAAAATCCAAGCCCAGGCTGAGGATGCATCTCAATGGTGCCCCCCACTTGGCAAGCCCAAAGTCCTGAGTTCTATCCCTGGTTCCACACACACAAAAAAAGTTCAAGCCCAAAGTCCCTTCTAGACTCAAAGCAACTCTTAGTTGAGGATCTTATTTCAAAGCAAAATCTTTCAAAAGAGGTTACAATTCTATACCTTTGAGACTGCCATGGGTAAGTTCTGCTGATTTGTGATGCTCTCAAGACATCTTTTCTGTTTTCCTAGTACAAAACCCTTGGCTTCTTCTTCCTTTTTTCTTTTTTCTTTTAAAGGTTTGCTTGTCCTTCATAATAAACAACTAGAGTAAGAATACATAAGACAAACAGAGTGGTATCTTTATATGATACATGAGTGTATATTACAGGAATTCCATCAGGCACGGGAGCCTCAGGTTTAAGGCCTCAATGTTAGGCAAAAAAAAAAAAAGGCATAGTAAATTTTTACTTTAACATCTAAAATGTCACGTGTCATAAAGAAGGGTGTAGTAGAAATTGTCTTTAATAAATCATAATTGAATTTCTCCTCACTTTTCTTCCGTTAGATGTTAGGTTTGTGTCTGAACATGAAGAAAACATGGTTCCTCTGTGGTCAGCGATGTGCACCAGTCCAGAGTGGAGGCCAGCTAAGGAGACTCCCTGGAGGTAGGTCCATCCTTAGTTCCATCTTGAGGAACGGAAGGGGCCACATTTTTCCTATCAGTCCAAGCCCTTTCCTCGGGCCCAGATGAAAAAGTCAGCCAGCAACTTTCTAGGACATCTGGCTCTCAGGAAACCTCAAGCCCCTACAGTAGGCCAAGGAGTCTGCTGCAGGGCTATGAAGATTCAAAGTGGATAAAGTTTTCTTTTACATTTTAAACAGAAGTAGCATGAAAGGCTTCATAACTACACCAATAAAAGAAAAGGGGGAAAAAAGCGGCGACCTCTTCTTTAGTGTGAAAGTCTGTCTGGTTTTTCCCGGCTGGTTTTCCTTGTACCATGGCTGAGGTATCTCAGTGCATGGTGCTTGTATTGGCCACTGCAGTGGTCTCCTGAATTTCTCCTATTACCCGGATCTGGCTCAGCGTTTCTTTCTGATAGGCTGGATTGAGTACCAGATTGGGTTGTTGGGGACCACTACTAGCTCAGGAGTCAGGTAAAAGGTGTTATTCGAGCCTTTCACACTCTGGAGACATTTGAAGAGGTAGCAACCATAGAGCTTGACGGGATGCCACATTGGATTGTCTGGATTTTCTGTCCATTCTGCAAACATGTTATCTGTAACTTTCTGGCCAGTCTGGTGTATCCCAAGGCCTTCTAGTACTGGATACTCATGCTTCTATCCTTGGGATTAGAGGGATTCTTCTTTGCCTATTGCAAGACCTTGGAGAAGGCCAGTTTCACATGCTGGTCCACTGTCTTCAACAGGAAGTACTTGGTATTAAAGAACATGATGGTGGTCAGCAAGGTAGAGGGGGAGCGTGCCCCAAGCTGTCTGCACTCCCACAGCATCTTCTCAGTCACATGGCAAGGCAGAATGTAGCCAAGTGGAATGACCCGGTGTTGAACACCCTTCAGAACTTCATGAAGCCACTCCATGGATCAAACATAGTAAAGAGCAGAGAAAATGTCATCTACCCTTCCATTTTCAAAAAGATACTTTTGAATACACAGAAAAATACAGTAGAGCATGTCATTTGAAACAGCCCATAATTCAACTCAGCTACAGCAGAGATAAGATCATTTTGGAATCGCAGCAGTTAACACCTCCCAGTGGGAGTCAATCTGTCCTGAGCATCCTTCTCCTGTTGAGCATTCCTAGTCTGGGCCCAGTTTTCCCGTACTTCAAGCCCTTCTTCTGGCTTCAAAGAATTTGGAAGCAGAAGTTCTGGGGAAGGCTGTGGCTGTGAATGCAGTTCAACTCCAGCACTCAGACAGTCTGAGCTGAACAAGTAACCTGGAGCTGCTGCTGCTGCTGCAGCTTTTCAGCCTCCTTTTCAGCCTCCAGCTTTACAGCTGCCCAAGCTATGAGTGAGCCACTGACACAAACTTTGTTGTAGGTTTCCTGGGGAATGGCATTGTGGGTTATGCTCTGCTGCTGAGGGTCCCCCCAGGGCTGGGCAAAAGAAACAGGGATGGTCCAAGTTTCTCCTGTAGGGCTAGTAATGGTCCTAGTGGCACTCTACAGGTGGGCAGTGTCTATTGCCAGCTAGTCTGGCCTCAATGACACATAACTCTGTTGCTGGCCCTGTGGAATGGCCAACACAGTGGCCACTGGCTGGCCTCAGATGGTGTAGAACACAGTGATGGGCACGTCCACTTTGTGCCACTTCACTGGCTGGAGGACACTCCCATCCCCGAGGTGAGCCCTACTGGAATGGTGGTGGGGAAAGGGCACCCACAGTCTGGCTTTGGATCTGCTGACCCCCCACCCCAGCAAGAGACTGGCCAGCAACCAGCTGAGCCTGAATTTGATGGTGTGGGATATGCTCCTCCAGAATTTCAGCCACTTGGATCTGCTGAGCCACCTGCAGGTACTGCACCTGGATCTGGGCCGTTTGTAGCTGTGAGAGATTGGGGCTCTATAGAGATGAGGTCTGGATGGACGGGGCTGCTGACTGGAGGTGCCTGTCCTTGGATCTGCACCCGAATTTGGATGGACTGCTCGGCAGGCTGGTGAACAGTGAGCTGTGGGGAGAACTGTTGAGCTGAGACCTGCTGTGACTGCTATATCTGTACCTGTACCTGAACTGCTGTTGAGCCTAGACCTGCTGTTCATGCTGGGTCTGTGGCTGAACACTGGTGGTGAGTGGACAAGCAAGTTCAAGCAAAGAGCCTGTCACTCCAGTGCTGTCGGTAGTTCCCACCCTGTTGGTACACCATGGTAGTGGTGGCCATCTGCTGGAATTCCCTAAGGGCGTCTGGACCTTTAGAAGCCAAGGAGTCCAGAAAGCCCTTCAACCTGTGTTGTGGGATGGACAGTGCCTTCACTCAGATGTATTCTTCAAAGAAAATGATGTTCTCCAGAGAATTATTCATATAGCAGAGTCCTTAAGTTTCGAATCACCCTTCCTTGGATCCCTTATCTCTGGTACCTCCTCCAGTGTCTCCAGTTCAGTCACCAAGTTGAATGTATTTCTGCTGCTTGTCCTGAATTCTCAAGACTTCTACATTCTGAAGAAGACAGAACAAAGTTCCTTCCATCCTCAGCCTCTTTTTAAGCTTTAATTTTGTTCTTTAAAATATACAGTATATTTTTTAAACTCCCCCATCATTATCCAATTGGCTAATTTTGCTACTCTTAGCTTCCTCTTCAACCTTAAGGAAGCAAGCCAGTAAAACATAAACTAGGAGATACTTTATGTAAAGAAAATGAGGTGCAGATTCCTGTAGGACAAAGTTAGAATTCTTTTGGAGCCAAAACACTATTAAAGTGGAGAAGAGGTGGGGGCAGATAAGGGCTGAGAAAGTTTTAAATCATCTGAATTACAGTGATACATGGACAAGCTTTAGAAATTTATATTTGGGAACTTTGTATTTAAAAAAAAAAAGATAAAGCATTCTCAGATTCATCCAATTTGTTTTAGGTAACTTTCTGTACTTTCAGTAGAACAGACTAAAGTTAGTTCCACCCACTTACACCGGGGGGAAAAAAAAAAGACTGCATTTAAGGATTTAAAGGGGCATTTTATAGCTCACAGAGTTTCACATCTTCTACACAGGAAAGAGAATCCCCTTCCGGAGCACACAGAGGTGACATGTATGAACATGCTTTTGGAAGAAGTATGAAAGGAAAGCAGATGCTAGACTCTACTGAAGGGTCTTGTGACATTGATGTTCCTTCCCTGGAACAAAGACACCAGCACAAGGTGAGTAAGCCAGAGGGGACTCACTGGAAGCCACTTCTCTCTTGGCCACAGCTCCAAGAGCCAAACTATGGAGATGAGGAAGCACACATCAGCGGCTACACACCCCAAGAGAGCTTCATGGTGCATGCACTCCCACATATCACCTTGGCTTCTTTTTAATAGTCCTGATCCATTAGAACCATATTTTCTTTGCCTCCAACTGTAAGTATGCTGATTTTGAAGCCAACTGGTGAGATATTGAATTATTTGTCTCTGCATTTTCCTCACAATTATCACTATGAATCTAGTTTTTTAAAAGTTGGCAGTACCCATGTCACAGCCTGAACACTGGGCTGCCTTAAAATTTCCCCTACTTAATTAATTATTCCATCACATTTAAATTCAGCTTCATACAATATGTTAGGACACAAATAAAATGTAGACAAATTATTTGACAGAGTGTAGCACACAAAAGTTTTAGTCCAATTCCCTATGGAAACTTCAACTCCATCTAACACTTTTTTTCAAGCTTCTCTTCCAAACCAGTTTCAAATATTTTTGAAAAACATGGTGAGGTATAGTCACAATGATAACCCCACACTCTGTAAAAATTTTCTGTATTGCTCAGCTTTCTCTTTCTGGGAAAAAATATCTGACACTCACAACATAAAGGAGGACAGGCTTATTTGGGCTGAGGTTCAGAGCTTTCAGTCTTCAGCTAGCTACTGGATGAAACATCATGATAAAAGGACATGGTTGAAGAAAGCTGCTCAACACATAGCATCTGTAAAACATGGAGCAGAGATGATCTAGAGTGGAAGGAACTAAGGACCTAATACAGTCCCCAAAGTCATTCCCTCATGACTCATCCAGACATTATCAAAAGTGTGCTTTAATAATTTCCAAGGTATTTTTCAAGCTAACCATATTGAAATTAAAGATCACCTATCACAGAAATAGAGTTCTAGAATATTAAAAATCACTTCATTAAGTTGCTTTATTCCAAAGGATCCTGGATTCCACAGCATTAGAAAGATACCATAGGTTCTACCTCCCTGGCTCTTTTCTCATAATATGTATGACACTATTTCCTATGCAAAGCTACTAGGTCTTCTAAACACAAGAATTAGATAAATTTCTAATATATAGAAGTTATCCTTGAGCCAAAGGATATATAAAGAATTCCCTAGAAATAAGATGAAAAGCACAAAAATGGTCATCTGTGCAATGTTTCCTATCAGTCACCTAGGGTCACATGGTCTAGGACGGTCTCAAATGAATAATTTCAACTCTGCTTGGGGGTGGGGCATTCATTCTTTTTCAAGCTAGCATGCACATATCCATGTCAGAGTCAGTTTCAAGAGAAAGGAAAAAGTCCTTTAACTGTCATCTTTTGAACTTTGATTTTGACTGTCTCATTGTCTGAAGAGAGTAAATAAACCCTACTTGGAGTCAGTACTGATGAATGCTGCTATATAGAGAGGAAGGCTTAAATTAGCGTTTTTAATAAAAATAACCATTAACATTTTTACGCTTGTTACTATTTTTTGCGCATAGAGTACTAACTAGAGTGTCTTTCTCAAAGTTCTTTGAACATAACAGAGTCATTCCTACCTTAGATCTTAGCTATTATTTCTGCTGGAAAGTGTCTTTTCCAGATTATTAACTTAGCCAACTGGATCACTCAAGTTTTTGATCCAGCCTCTCTCTTTTCTTTTATTTATTTTATTGCTACATTTAATGTATACAGTATAATGACATTCATTGTTGGAAATTTGTACCTTTACATGATCAGTCTTGGTTCTTATTTTTCTCCTGCCCTCACTTCAACCCCTCCCTCCCTACCAATCTACAAAGACTTTGTTTTCATTATTTTTTATCTTATCCTATTGATTCCATTCCCTTCTTTCCTTTCCCCTACCCCTCCCATTTCCACTTTCTCTTTGACTTTTTCTTCCTGTTCACATTATCTGTTATACCTTTTAGTCCTTATTTACACTTTCAGTTTCTCACACTAGAGAAACTTCAGTATTTACATATGTGTGTCCTAATCCAAAAGACTGGTATATTTATTTTTGAAAAAGAGAAGAAATTATTGGTGTTTAGCTTTTCAGGATGCAAAACTTTAATAAAGGAAAGAGATGCCTTACTGCATTTAAATTTACATCTTATTCTGCTGAAATATTGGCCTTTACCAGTTCTTGGAAAATTAATTGTCACAACTGAAATTAGCATAGTAAGAACTACATTGAGAAAGAGAAGGACTCTATCTACTAACAATGTGAAACAAGTAGAAGTTGTCACTATAAAGGAACTTTTTTCAGACTATTTCACTATTTAATAGTTTGAAGAAATTTTTTTTCCTATTTAAGTAGCCTGACAATAAATTTAATGCAGACAATAGCATTTAATATTTGTGGTTATGCTTCTACTGGCTGAATTTTACCAGTGGAGTATAATTCTCCCACAGAGTTTTATAGAATGAGAATCTGGGTCAATGTTTTATTCTACTGCCCTCTATTAAAAACAAAGTAATATGATACTCCCTTACTGCTGAAACCAAAGACCAGGAAGTTAATAATTTCATGGTAAAGTTTATAATTTCCTTTCCCAGGCATTTTACTCATTTTGATGTGACTTGTCTCTCCTCTTCAATGTTATGGATACTTGAAATATATTTCTTGTTGATGGAGGCAGAATGAAACTTCCTTGGTGAACATTTTATATATCTACAGCCATTGAGGCTCATTTATTCAATTCCCATTTCACTGGTAATTAATTAGTTATTAGCTTTTTTGTATGAATTTGTGACAAGATGTTCATAACATAAATCATGTAAAGGTCAATGTTAAAAATGAAATTTAGACAGTTTAATTCCCTACTTTTTGTTAATTAAAGTTCTCATAATCTGCAAATACTATAGCTCTATTCTTTAAGTTGAAATTGTAATTTCAGTACTATCTGCAAATTCTCTCACACTGCAAGTTAATAACATTATCATTAATTCTATTTGTTGAAGATTGAATTGATTTTTTGTAGTTAGAAGGCATAAGACGCCCTTCAAAATCTATAATGAGACTTTTCCATTATCAAACAAAATTCTACCTCATTTACTCAATGTAATTTGGTAAATAACTAAAATGGTAGAATTATTTATCCCCATTATGATTATTTGATAAATATGATCAATATCAATATCATATTGAACTGTCTCTTTGGGAGTAAAGAAAAAGTTCATAAAAATTATTTTTCTAAATTTTAGAAACTAGCAAGATTCTCCTTTTTCTCAGTAGTATATGTTTTTATTTGAAGAACTCTACCTCTATTCCATGTTCTTCAAACCTTAATAAAATGCAAACAGTATCCTAAAATATATTACTTCAAAATGCAGTTCTCATTTGGAGACATAAAGCCTGAACAGAAAAAAAGGAGTAAATCTGATACTGAATCTACTATTTGGAGATTTTAAGTTCATGGCCTTCTTGGAAGTACTTTCATCCAAATATATTTCATAAAATGTAAATAAACATATTTATATTACATAAAGAGGAAAGCACATACAATCCCTCATCAAGTCACCAAAAATCTGAACTGGTTTTATTCTTGGCCTGTTTGCAGGTTTTCACTTTGCTCTGAACCTCCATGTGATTTCATTAACATTCCAGTGAAGGAATACAAAAACATGCAGATGGTAGAAGTGATTTTCCAAGAAGTAAGCTCTCTCTATGTTTGAAACATGGATCATGTACATAAAGATTCTTGAATTTTGTTCAAACTTTAAAAGTTTGACTATTTCACTCACCATCATATTTTCTCTTTAATTAGAAAATGAAAAGATCCATCTGCTGAATTGTCTAACCATATTTTAAAAGAAGCTCAAAAATACATTTTTTATCTTTAGTAAATTGTTATAAAAGGTAAATATAATAAAAATCATTATAAAATATCAACAGTGTAGCAGAATCAACTTTTACCTTTAAATTTAAAAGAAAAAACTTAGCAAAAGGAGAGGGCACTAGAAATTTTGTATCTACCTATTTTTCTAGTCTGGACTTCAAAATCTGAGATGAACATTTGCAGATAGAAGCATGGAGCATATTTTGGCAATAATCAAAAATATATCTTTAAGAAATAAAGTCTACAAACCTGGGTCATGTGGTCAACCTTGCCTTAAGGCATTTCACTCAGAATGCAATTTGTTTTTTAAATTAAATAACAGCCCCATAAGAGAATAACACTATAAAATAGACAATACCTCTGCCCTACAGTACCTCAATATTTCTTGCTAAGAAATAAGAAAAAATAATCAAAGAGAACAAAAACTCCTCACTGGAGTAGGAAATAATTTTTAAACTATGCATTTCTGTGCATATGAGTAGCAAGCAAATAGAAAGAGAAAGAAAATCAATTCAGCAAACTCAATGAAGGACATACAAACTATGAGCAGCAATAATCTTCAGGACAATCAGTCCACTAGCTTCATCAGGAGGAAAACTTAGCACTCAGAATACTTAAGACAATACAGTTACAAACAAATGGAGGAGTACTGCCACATTTTTTAAAAATACTTTCATAACAATGGAACAATCATAAAGCTATAGAGTGTTTTTTGCTTTCATTTGTCTACCTTAGGCTATACATGAAGAATTAATGATTATAAAAGCTCATCTTTACAGTGGCACAGTTAACTAAATAAGAATAATAATTACCATGCATTGAAAGTGTACCACAAGCGTGTGCTACTCTAAATACATTAATATATTTAGCTTATGTATAATATGTGAAATACTAAAGATACAGAGAACACAATAACAAATGTTGGCGGGGTTGTGGGGAGAAAGGAACCCTTCTCCATTTTTGGTGGGAGTGCAGACTGGTGCAACCACTATGGAAATCAGTATGGAGATACCTCAAAGAGCTTGGACTGGAGGTTCCATTTGACCCAGCCATCCCTCTGCTGGGTATCTTTCCAAGAGAACTAAAAGAATCATATCACAGAGAAGTATGTGCACCCATGTTTATAGCGGCACAGTTTGTAATAGCTAAATCTTGGAAACAGCCTATTTGCCCATCCGTTGGAAACTGGATAAAGAAGATGTGGTTTTTCTATAAAATGGAATATTACTCAGCCATAAAGAATGAGAAAATAGATTCATTCATAGGAAAATGGATACATATTGAAGATATACTCCTAAGTGAAATAAATAAGTCACACATGTGTAAATACTGAATAGTTTCCCTGGTGTAAATAATCTGCAACAATGCATAAGATTCTAATAAGATTACTGACATTTAGAAATGGGAAGAAAGGAGCTAAAGGTGTAGGGAAGGTGGGATAGGTAGGGGAAGAGTAAAAAGGGAACAGAAAATAATGTGAGAGAATGAAAAGATGGAAATAAAGTGTTTGTAGATGGGGAGGGGAGAAGGGGGTGAAGGGAGGGCAGAGGTAAGGGGAAAAAATGAGAATCAAGACTTGTCATGTAGAGGTACAAGATTCCAACAATGAATGTAACTGTACTATATCCCTAAAATGTACCAATAAACTCAATTAAAGCTGAAAAAAAAATCTCACAACTGATACCTTAGAGCCAATGTATTTAAGCCTACCAGATCTGTCCCAGTTCACAGGAAGCCTGGTGAAATTATAGGAGATTAGATAGCAGCAACAGAAGCTTAAACAAATTTTAATTTTTTGTGGTCAATCCACTTATTTCTTTTTTTTATGATCTCTTTATTTTTCTTGTATTGCATTGTAAGCCCTGAAAATAATTCCACTGTACAGACTGAATAACTATTCTAGCTAATTGAGGCCAGAAAATGCAACATCTACTAGAAAATGCAACATCTTTGTTCTGATCAGTTTCTTGCCTAGATTTCAGGTAGTCCATCTACCCTGAAGACAGTTGCAATTAATTGGCCATAATTCAGGAACCTTAATTTATTCTTGCCAAGATGAGATCAGCTCCCACTCACATATCCTTGTTCTCTTTGTAGGGTGTAAGCCATTTAAGGACAATATCTTAGGAATATAGAATTGGATGACTAGCTTGTGCATGACCCCACATACCAGCCTTATTCTGTAACTTCTCTTAAAGTGGAGGTAGCACAAGAAATTTTACTTTATAAACATTTGTCTTATTGGGTATACATACATTCCTATACTTACAAGACTAATAGCTACTGAAGTCCTGCTTATTTCTCATCCCAAAACACATATTATTGAAAAATTACAGGGCCAACATAAATTATAAAAGTTTTGATTAATCTTTCTCCCACCTTGTGATACTTTTTTTGTAACTTTCACAAATACAATAAGTATATCACAAAGCACAAAAGGAGAAAAATATCTTTGTATTAATGTATAAATGTGTATATTATGTTTCTATCTCTTCATGGTAAGGAATGGGGGCCTTGAGGGAAAGACATTTGAATAAAACTATTTAGAAGAACTTGTATTTAGCTAAGAAGGATGAAAAGTAATACTGAATCTAACACTCAAGTAGGTAAAGCTTAGACTATCTTCACAGGAAATAAATGAATAGTGCTAATAGCTGAATCCAATTTATAAGGCACTAAATGGGTATTATAAGAGGAAGGGAGGTAATTAATCTTCAGCTAGAACAATGAAAGATCAGCGGTGGTATAAACACAATGCCACATTCTAAAATTCTGGAGGTACTTTGCTTTCCAGTGTAATAATCAAAGACTCTCCAGAATTAGGATGTTTAACTATTTGCAAGAATTATTTGTATTTTTAATGACTTCATGAAGTCACTGATCACTTCATGTGAAGTTTTCCTTTCTGTTATCTACTGCATTAAAATATAACACTAATATCAACAGGCTGTAAGGTTTGAAATAAAGACCTTTATTTCAAGCTATTGTTTTATGATTATTTGATAGAATATATGTTAATTTCAGCTTTCTTTTTAAAGCATCATTTTGGTAATTGAGTATTTGGTATATGTTTTTAAAATATTAGACTTTATAGTAAATTGGTTTTTTCTATTTTCATTTAATTCAAATAAAAAAGTTAAAGTCACAATAGTTATTAAAAGGAAAAGAATCTCTAAAATTTTATTTCATTTTGCAGAATATCTCAGAGATGTATAACACTGGATATAGATTAGTTTTGGTTAATCTAGACAGTGTATACAATTTTTATAAGCACATAAAATGGAATGACAGAGTAGATTATAAAATCAATTCAAGCCCATCTTTCATCTTGCAATATTTAACAAGTTCATTCTTACATGCATTGAAAATAAACTTTTACTATTATCAAAGTGACATCATCATCAAAATGAAATTGGTTGTCCATTCACCAGAGAATAAGTTTTAAAACAGGGCTATCGCTATTGATTTTTTTCCTTTTCTTCTTGTGCCAAAACTTTTTAATAAGTTTTAAAATATTATCTATCTCCAAAATGCTTAATACATTCCACTCCCTTCTATTACTTTGACTATACCCTCTAGTGTATTTCATAAGTATAATAATATTCATATTTTACCTATCATCTACAAATCTGAACAAATTATTTTCTTCTCTGACATTTATTTTATAATAGAAAAGTTCTATTATATGGTAACATGTATATTAATCATATACTTTTATACTTTAAACTACAAAGTTTTCTTTTTAACCTACATATTAAATAAAGATTTTTGGCATAGAATTAAAGGCTTGTCAGGTACTGGTGAAGCTTACCTACTTAGCTGAAACTCCTATGCCCTCCTCTCATGCTTGCTAGCAAATATTTCTAAAAATATTCTCTAAGAAACACCCCTGATAATCTTATCTCATTTTAATTATATTCCAAAGGCTCTACCTCTAAACATTATAATTGGATTAACTTTCTATCCTCATAATACTCTTAATACTGTTTGATTTTATTCGTATTTTTCTAATTCATAAAATTGCTTCACAATTTCCCTGGGAAAAACTCTTTAACACATTATAGGTGCTCAATAAATATATGCTACATTCATTAATGATCAACATCCCCCCAATTATTTATAACCTGAGGTACCAGTTGCCCTTCATTTCATGATATTCTTAGTCTATTTTCTGTTGCAAATAATGCAATACCACAAATGGGTAAGATATAAACAAAAAGAATTTTAGTCGAATGTGGTGGTGCATGCCTGTAATCCCAGCACTCAGGAGGCGGAGGCGGGAGGATCACTATGAGTTCGAGACCAGCCTGGTCTACATAGCGAGTTCCAGGTCAGTCTCAACTAAATAGTGACACCTTGTCTTAAAAAAAACAAAAAAAAAAAAAAGAAGAAGTTTATTTTGGCTCATGGTTCTGAAGGTGCAAGGTTAAGCAGTAGCATTTCACCAGGGCCTTTTTGCTGTCAGAATCTGAGGCAGCACAGGGAATTATATAACAAAAGACAAGGGGTATGTTTATGTTTGTTTCTCTTGTCTCTTTCCCTCATCTTATAAAGCCAAAAGAATTCAATCACGAGGATCCCCCTTCATGATCTTACCTAATTCTAATCACCTCCCAAAGGCCTGATCTGAAAACATCAAAGTAGGGTTGTGTCCCTCTTTAAATAGCTCACAATGAGGATTAGGTGAAATCTTAGGAACAAACTCAAACTATGTCATGCCTATTGAGATGAACGCACCTATTTTGTACTGACAAAATATAAACAACAGGGCTGGGGATTTAGCTCAGTTGTTCCGCCACCTGTTTCACAATCAAGAGAACCCAAGTTCAATCCCCAGGACCAAAAACAAAAAGGTACCTGGGATGTCCTTCAGGAAGCTTTGAGCTAAGGATTTACTCAGTGGTTCCACAACCTGCCTTGCAAGTGCAAGGACCTGAGTTAGATCCCTGGTACCAAAAAAAAATTTTTTTTTTAATGGGCCAGGATTTAGCTCAGTGGTTCCACTGCCTGACTGGCAAACATAAGGGCCTGAGTTCTATTCCTGGCACCCCACACACACACACGATCTCCAAAATCACCCAAAACAACAAAAACAACACTGGCATTTGAGTATAGAACACATTAGATCCCAGGAAGAAATAAAATGGAGGAAAATTAATAATTTTCTTTTAGAACCTTCTGTGGAGCCTTCCAAATGAAGGAAAATACCCAGTGCAACCTTTTGAATTTTAATTTTAATACCATAAATTCAGTTAAATGAAGTTGGCTATCTCTCTCCAAATGACTCTGACCATGATTTCACAGACATTTCTCTTAAGTTTCTCAAGATGTCTATCATAATATGGGCTAAGTAGCCTTAATTCCCAAAATGTTGCACCTACAAATGTTTTCCTCATCCCAATTCTCAACCATCTAGTGGGAAGGGGATAAAGAGATGGAGGAATAGGAAGAAAAGGGCTAAAGGTGCAGGGAAAGTGGGAAGGGTAGGGGAAGGGGAATAAGGGAAAAGAAAAAATGTGAGAAAATGAAAAAATGGAATTAAAGTGTTTGTAAATGAGGAGGGGATGAGGGGGTGAAGGGAGGACAGTGGTAAGGGGAAAAAATGAGAACCAAGACCTGTCATGTAAAGATATAAGACCCCAAAGATGGATGTAACTGTACTGTATACCTAGAATGTACCAATAAACTCAATAAAAATTTTTAAAAAGAGATGGAGGAAATAAGAAAGGATGGAAAGGAAAGGAGATTTAAAAATATATAAGTATCTGGGTGGAATTTAGCTCAGTGCTCTGCCACCTGCTTTGCAAGCACAAAGTCCCGAGTTCGATCCCCAGTACCCCCCCCAAAAAAAAAGATCCAACATTCAACAAGGGCCCACTTCCTCAAAGCACAGTTAGCCATAAATTCAGCAATGGATTAATCCACTGATTAGTGTAATGTCCTCATGTTCCAGTCATCTTCAAACAATGAGACTTTCAGAGGACATTTTAGATCAGAACCATAACATTTCATCTGAAGTCCTCAAAGGACTCATGTCCATCTCACTACATTAAGTGCATTTAGTTCATCTCTATGAGTCACCAAAGTCTCAATAGTTCAATCTGTAAATGTCCAGTCTCTCTTCTGAGACACAAGGCAAACTCTTAGCTGCTAGCCCATGTAAATACAGCTGACATACAAAGGTACAAGGTAAATATTCCTATTCCAAAAGGGAGAAAAGGGAGGCTAGAAAGGAATTAGATAGAAGACTGAAACTCAGCAGGGTAAAAGCCAATCCTGTAATTCTGTGTCCAGCACCTGGTGCAACTTGTTGCAAGATTTGAACCCCAAAGTATGCGAGTGGCCTAACATTTATGAATTCCCAGTTGCACCCCAAACAGATTTTCTCCTGGGTTGGTTCCACTCACTGTCTGTAACTTTCATCAAGAGACAATCCATGTCCCTGTCATCTCTATTTCCTGCAGTCTGCGCTGCACTTTTTGCTTCACTCTCACAGTTTCATGCACTGCCTTCTCAGGGCTACTTTTGGGTCTCACAGACCTTCCTTTAAAATCTGGGTAGAAATCTTCCTAAACACACAACTTTTGAATTCTTAGTGCCTAAAATATAAGCACCATGTGGAGGATGCCAAAGCTTGCTTCTTAGCTGAAACAGTAACAAGGTTTCCTTGCATCGGGATTACAGAGGTTTCTGAGAGTCTAGATGGCTAAGCCATTTAAGAGACCAGAGGCCTCTTAGAGTCTAGACTGAGAAACAAATACTAGGAAACCAATTTCCTAGGCAGCCATTTTTAAACAAGGACCCTAGGAGCTCTCTCCTCAAATGCAAGTTTTACAGCTGTATTCTTTTATGTCTGGAAAGATTGATGTCTTGCTTATTTCTGAGATAACTTCAAGTCATTTCTCCTGTTGCCCTGATGTAAAATATTTGGCTCCTTTTTAATGCTAACCTTTTTAGCAGCCATATTTCCTATAGCACCAATTCTGTATGGGGTTCTTTTCTGATAGAATTGCAGACTTTTCCCTTGTGCTTTTTGCTCCTGATTTTCACTGTAGATTTGGATAAAAGTAGTGGGCAACTTTCATGATACAACCTAATCATTAGGTTGCTTTAAAATTTCTTCTACCAGATTAAGTTAATCTCAGCACCCCCGCCAAAGTATCAGGATATAGGAAAAATTAGATTTTTGTCAGTGTGTGACACATGTAGCCTCTGGTCCAACTGCCTAGTGACTCATTTTTCCCAACTGAAAGCTCCTTATCTTAGATATAGTGTTTGCATTCCCGTTAACATCCTGTTCTGAGCTCCAACAAGAATCTCCCAAAACTGTTTTCCAATTCTTACAATACTCTGAGGCTTGTCTAGTGAGTATTACAAAACTTTTTCAAACTCCTCCCAGAAGCCAGTTCCAAATACTTTTTCCATATGGTCATACATAGTCATGCCAATGATCCATTCCTACTACCAAAATCTATCTTAGCAATTTTCTGACATCCACAACCTGAGAGAGAAGAGATTTACATTGGCTCAAATTTATAGTCCATGCTTGGCTGGGTCTAAAGCAGAAACAGCATTATAGAGAGATACAACCGAAGAAAGTTGCTTACCATGATGGTCAGGAAGCGGAGAGAGAAGGGAGGAGCTAGGGACCAAACAAACAAAAAAAACCTTCCAGGTTATTCCACCTCACCACAGTCCCACATGCTAACAGTTCATTTAACCATGAATTCCTCAATGGGCTAATCCACGGATGAGCACAATGCCCCTATGATCTAATTACCTTCCAAACCTATGACATATTTGGGGACATTTTATATTTAAACCATAAGAGGAGGAAAGGTATTTATTTTTATTATCACAGGTTTACAATACATAATAATTACATTTATCACATATATATATACAGTGTTTACCAAAAAGTTATAAATACTTCATCAGTACACTGTACTAATAATTGTTTGAAAATGAAGGAACACCACTTTGAGCATCTTTTGTAATTGTAGAGGCCAAAGTAACCTGTGTTAATCTCATGATGTCTCGATAAATTTAGTATTAAAATATTTATTCACATATTGCCTGATATGTACATTTTTGGCAGAATATGTATGTTATCTGAATATTAAGACTATATATATATATATATAATATATACATATAATCTTAATTTTTATTTTCCTTTTCCTTGTCTTCCCATCTGACCCACTCCCAAGTTGACCTTTTGGACAAAGAGTCAAAATTTTTGCTGCTTGCCAGGGATTTAATTCAGTGGTTCCACTGTCTGTCTCACAAGCACAAGATGGGGAGTTCAATCTCTGGTACAAAAAAAAAAAAATGTGTTGCTGCTTGGAATTTACCTAGAACTTATACTTCCTTTAGGTCAGGACATAATTTTGAATATTTTTATCAGTCATTCTGTGTTCACTAGACACTTTAGGGTTGAGATTGACAGTATGAGACCTCTAGCCATATTGACCTGTCGACTTGCTTTCTTTACTTCTGTTTATGTAATATTTATCAAGTATCAGTTGCCTCTCTATTGGATTGTTACAAGATTTAAGTGAGTTAATATATAGAAGACAGTGAGACCATTGTCTTAAACACACAAAGCACTGACATATATTAGCCAGCATCATCACTTGAAAATCTCTCTACCAAACACAAACTATTACATACACAAAGCTGTAAGTACCTATAAAGTTTTCCTTCATTTACCTAAATAAATAAATAAGCTTTCCCTAGAATATTGGTAAGAATCAATTTCTTGTGTATTAAATGGATTCTGAACAGGGAGATGTTTATTTGTCTTTTCTTAACAGATAACCTTTTTTGTCTAAACTTTCTTAGCAACTCCAAAATCTACCTTCACAATGTTTTTGTGTATCATATTCTAACCTACATCTGGAGGTATTTCTTGATTAGTAACCACTGCCTCCATTTGGTGGGAAAATGGATTTCTCACAATTTTCTGTATCTCACTCTGTGCAGTTAATCAGAGGTAGTTTCAAATCTGAAAATAGTATTCATTTTTCCCAGCTTGCAGTATACTAATCCTTCTATCAGAGACAAGCTTGAAAGGACTGCTGCGCTGCATTTGATTAACTAAACTCTCTTAATAAATATAATGGCTACTTATTATTAATGAAATTATTTTTTACTGGGACACCAAAATTACTCTATCTTAACAGGGCCTTTACTGCAGCACAGGAGTATCAGTGCACAGAGGGAACCCTCTCAGACTAAAATCCCAGAAGCTGGCAGACAGTGTTTCTTATATATCTACAGGCCTATATTGGTGACGGGCAAGACTGAAATATTTGTCCATACCAAAAACTTCATTATCTGATGGTCCAGATAGATATGTTTTACTCTTACATTAACTAGCCGATCATTCTCAACCATGCCCTCAGAAAAAGACTACAAAAAAGCCTAGGCTTGAAAAAATTAAAAGCTGATCTATGATGTATTCAAGAAATAAATAGTTCTACTACATTAGTAGAATTGTAATGAACATCACTCAAGCTCACATGGAACATTTAATGGAAGTATATTTAAGAAACATTAACTCAAGATATGTAAATTGATTGAGTTCTGAACTCTACTGCAATTATTAAAACAAATTTCCTCCTTCTGCATCTTACGTTGACATTTATATCATTTTAATAAGAATCCATTATAAGTATCATGTAGGAGAAGGAATTATGTTAAGTGAAAGTAACTACATGTGTACCTAAGCAAATGCCAAATAGAACACAAAACAGATTTTAAATGGAAGTTTACATTTATAAAAGCAATGAATGTTAATAGTACCTCATATTTGTATAATTCTTTTCTTTAACAATGCCCTTTCAAACATCCTGTCTCATTTAGTTTTCAGAAACTCCTTTGGTAAATTGATACTTATCTGGTGCTTAGGCTAGGCAATGACTAGATTTCTATTACAGCCTGACAATATTATCTTATGGGGTGGAATTTTGTCAAAGCAAAAAATTAAGAATAACCATGGAAATTGAATTAGTAATTTTAAAAAGTTCTAGAAAAGTCCATTGCTTTTGGTACTAAAGAGTACTACATTTCTTTCATTCCCAGTTATTATTCCTTTTAAAAAGCAGGATTAATTTGCATGAGAGGCTGAGTGCTTATTTTGCACATATAAAAACCAAAGAAACTATTCCACACTAGAATTTTGGAGAACATGAGAGGGAAGGGAATATGGCAATGTACTTCTTTTTTTTGTTGTTTAATCTTTGGTTTGCTAGCTCAGGTAAAGTCTAAATGGATCAGCAAAGAAATCAAAATCACTTTGTTCATTTTTTCTGAAATCTTGAACATTTTCTTCAAATAAAAAATATATTCATGTTTTAGGTACACTTAATAATAAGATAAATTAATAGAATTCATAATAGAAATAAAACAGAAAACTAGGAACAAATTTAAAATACATCACTAAAATACATCATTAAAATACATTAATTACTTTTTCTAGATGTATCACATTTTATCCTTCCATTTAAAATTTACTATATCAAAATATTCAAATTGCAGAAATAATGTTTATTTGCACAATAAGTTGATAGCAATGAAAATGAAAATACTGCTGGCTTTTTAGAATAAAGTTGATACATTTATTCTACCTTCATAAAACTGACATGATGACACATTACATAAACTCTTGTTGTATCAGGTCAAATAGAAAGGAATACTACCACTATTTATAAAGTTTACTTTGGCAAGGAATGGAAGAACACTTTCAACACTATCAAACACTCTCTTTTCCACTTAAAATACTAATTGTTGTCAAGAACAAGACACTCATAGAGACTGAAATTATTTCAGGAGTCAATTTTCATTCTATGAAAAAGAAATCTCTAGTTATCCATGATAGCATCACCATATGGGGTCCAAGAATGTCCACGGGAACCTCATCTCAGTGTGCCAAGTAGCTTCTTGATTCATGTCATAGAAAAAGAATTTCAGGGCATATCAGTGTTAGACATAAGCATGTTTATTGGACAGTTAAAAGGTAAAGGAGAATAGGAAAAAAACTACAGCTGCAGCAATTGGAGATGGCTCATTCTGGTGAAAGTGTTGACTGGCTTGCTTAGAAAAGAATGAGGACAACTTTTGCAGATTAGCTCAGGTGGACCAGGGTCTGGTCAACCACTGCCTCTGTTCTAGGTTCAGTTTCCTTAGTTCTGGAGGAATTCTTATATATTGAGGGGCAATTCGATCCACACAAGATGATTGCTCTTGATTGAGAGGGCTCCTGCCTTGGTTCCATCAAGGAGTAATTGCTCCTGTTAGCAAAGGTGATCTCCTCACTGATGGTGAGGCTCTGCTCTTACTGGAAACCCAGATAACTGTAGGTATGGAGGCTCTTGGGGTGGGGCTGGAATAAAACATTGTAAAAGTTGGCAATTGAGTGTTCTTGAAAGCTCTAAAAATTACTTTAGTTACTTTTATCTTAGTATCCTCCATATTTAAGGATGCCACACTATGCAAATTTAGGGTTAATATACTTTTTAATACAGATATTCCTTAAACAATTTACATTACTACCTGCAGAGCTGAGGAGGGTTCTGGCCCAGGATTTTAAAGTAAAAAGACCCCAAAAATGAGTTTTCCTACCTTCCTTTTTTGCGGGGGGTAACCAGGGATTGAACTGGGGACCTTGTGCTTGTGAGGCAGGCAACAGAATTACTGAGCTAAATACTAGCCCTTCTTTAACTTCTTTTTACCTATCTTTATTTTTTATACCCTACCTAATAGGGGCATCCAAAAAAAAAGGATGATATCTAATTTTTTCTAAATAGATGAACAAAAGAAAGCATTAATTTTCATGACAGTCTAAGGATAAGATTTTTAGATCGTAAGAAATGGGTACAAGGGTCGCGGATTTAGTTCAGTAGTTCTGCTGCCTGCCTCAGAAATGGGTATAAGTTGTCTGGAGGGAGGATGAAAAGTCCACCTCAGTGTTCAATAAGAGAGCGCCTTAGATGAGAATTTACGAGAAAGAGACTTCCTGTTGCAATGCATGGGCAATAAATAGGTGGTTATGTCTTGTGATTGATTTCTTTTGTTTCCCTTTTGAAGTTGTTAAAAGTTAAGAAGAAATGAGGAAATCAATAAATAGGATTGAGCAAAAAAATAATTGTTGAAGAAAATCTAGCAAAACAGATAATAGGAAATAATGAAGATGAAAAAAATCAAGAGAATTGGATAAATACTAAAAACTGCATTCTAAGAAAAAATTCCAGAAGTTTAAATCTTTGAATTACATATACAAAGACTGTACCTCAAAGACTATCCAACATCAAGAAATATTCTAGTAAATCTACTGAAATTTTTTAGAAAGTCTCTGATTACTAAGATTTAATAGAAAAAAATGACTAATAGAGGAGAAAGAAGTTGGTTATCATAAAATGCTTTATTCCAGAGGAAATAAATATTAACGTTACTCAAGGAAGGAAAATTTTAACTGAAGATGCATATTCAACAAAACTAAGTTCAGCCATAAATTTATCTGGTATAAATGTGCATAAATTCAAGGAGTATTGCTACTTTGAGGTTTTTTTCTGAGCAATCTACTAGAAAACAGCTCAAACAAAATGACAAAAGAGATAGTGACTGCCTGGGAATATTATAGTTAAATACAGAAGTAAGAATCAGTTGTTAGATAAAATACCTCACATTATGGCTAAATAATCTGACAATGTGGACATAGTATTATTTATAGAATAGGACAAAGTAGACAACAAACACAAAAAAATGTTTTAACTACTTTCAATAAGCAAACTGGTAACATTAGTATTATTTTTGTAAATAAATTATGCATGTAAAAGTTGAACAAAACAAGTGAATAATTCTATCCTCATCTGAGTCCTTAAGATTAAGGACAATGATAAAAAAAATGAAAAAAAATAAAAGAATGGAGGGAGGGATGCCATGAAGGATAAATGAAAAGAGAAAAGAAAAAAATAGTTCATCTAAAGAAAATAGCAAGACAAAAGAATAGGAAAACTAGTAGGAATCATCCTTGAAAAATTTTAGAGAAGTTTCATTTTCCTTTCTTATCCTTGCTATCTTGGGCTTAAGCCTAAATTTATTTTACTTTCTAGCGGACATATACCAAACCATTTCTTATTTAGTTCTCATAATAAACCTACACAATATTTATTGTTATTTGTATTTTAAGGTGACAAGTTAAAGCTTCAAAAAGCTAAATTATTTGCACAGAGTCTCACAGCTGGTAAGTTGAGCTATGGTTTGCATATAAGTCTCATGCACACACAAAAAGATACAAAATACAAGGGGAAATAAAAGACTATTTCCCAGTTATTACAGTAATTTACACCGGCTTCTATTTTTAAATTTGTAATAAGGTGTAAAATATATTCCTTAAGTGTGCTGCTCAATTAATTTATGATTACTTAAATATATATTTATGCAATTTTTGAGACAGTACTGAACATTTTCAACAACCCAGCAAGCTCCCTCAGGATCTCCTCACAGTTAATGTCCTCCCCAAAGCTAACCTAACTTCTATCAAAATATATGCATTTTGATTATTCATGAACTTCATAAGAGTAGGATGAATTATGTATTTCTATTTTGTATCTGATTCATTTACATTGTACCTGTGAGTTCAGTAGTTGCAGCTATGTAATTGTACCTAGGAGCTACTCTAGATTTTTCTTTTTCTTTGAGGTATTTTATTGTGCAAATATTCCACAATACACTTACCCATTTTCCTGTCAATATTGAAATTGTTCCCACTTAAAACTATCATGACTAAATCTGTAATGATCATTCTTTACCACAGATTTTAATGATCATAACCATTCACTTTTCTTGAGGACGTCCTTATGTCATAGTATAGGAATATCCTCAGCTTCTATCTTTATAAAGTAAACAGTTCTCTGACCCAAATCACTGTGTCTTAAAAGTATTTAAATCGCTTCCTTTTGTAAAGGAAATCCTCATATTCGTTACAGGCAAATGAAACAGCCCTTGTACTGTTTGCTGATTAACTTTCACCCTGGCTACTGCCACTCCCGGTACTAAACTTTACTCAGTGAAGACTTACGCTGCTAAAATTTCCCTCTTCCATTAGCCTACTCATAGGTTTGCTAAAGCTGAACTTCAGGCCAGAGAATTGTTCCCCCTCAATATTCATCTCGCTGAATACTCTTCATCCCTAAAGATGTATGTGGGCTTCTGACTAATCATGATTTCCTCTGTCTTTATGTTCCTAACCCCTAGAAAAACATCTGAAACAGTGTTAAACATATGAATAAATTAAATTAGGAAACATTCAGAACTAGATAATTAGAAATGAAGACATTTCATTTAAAATTGCAAATGCGTTGTACCAACTCACTCAACAGTTCTAACCCTAATACTGCAAAACAACTCTGAAGTTAGGATAGAAAATTAACTAAAGTATATTTGCATATCTTAAATCTCTGAGATTAATATATACATTTTAAAGTTTCAAAGATTATGGTGACTCATTTTGAGCACAAATACAAGATAAAAAAACCTGAAATTGCTCTGTAGAACTTCACCTGATGTTAATAATTTCAAGATGACATTCCAAATGGAGCTTCCACAAAAAAGAACATAAATATTATAGTTTTGCAATTTAGCATTAACATTTCTATACATAAATAAAAATTGATCTGGAGCTAGATTGCACATCTGGAAACATTTTGTAAACTGGATTAGAACCTCATGAGAAATCAAAATGCATTATAGACAGACTAAAATTTTAGTTTAATTATACTTCTCGTTCTCTGTAAGAAGCCATGTTTTGGGATTGGATTGTCATCAAAGGCATATGGTTAACCAAATGTGTGAAGAAATATAACGCTTTGGAGTAAAACATTGGTAATGTATGTGCAAATGAAAATGCCATGTCTGTCTAAACCAAGTAGGCATATGCTTTAAATAGTTGCTACTTTTCTTCCTCATCACAGAATCACTTCAGCTTCAAGCAGAAGCACAACTGTGTTTCCTCTGGGAATCAATAGACAAAAAGAAATTTAATAACCAGAAAGAACAAATCTTGAAAAAGTCTTCCAGATTTTGCATGGCAGTTTTCCCATTGAAAATCCAAAGGAAAGCTCCGTCTCCCTTCCCTATGTAAGGTTCATGGAAGTTGTCTTCTTTTTTTGTTGGTTTCAATTACTGCTGCAAAGAAAGTAAAAAGCTCTATTTCTGGGCAACATATCTCACTAGCTGGAGTTGAATAAATATTTCCATCTGTTGATCTAAGTGTATAAGGTGGAAACTTCTGCCATAATACGAATGTAATTTAACTTTTTTAACAATCTGATATTATAATTTATCTATTTTTCAACTTACATTTTATATGAATTCTATAAAGTGTGAAATATTAGATCTAAATCTACAGAGATTTTACTTCAAGAATGACATGAAAAGATAGTTTGCTGCTAGATGTCTAAATGATCATCTTACTGAATTTGGATTAACACAGACTGATGACAGTTTACTGCTAACAAGTCCTAAAGCTTTAGGCATTTCCCTTATTATTTTGTTACTATTGCTTTTTAATCCTTACTCATTTTAAATACCTTTTCCTTTATGTTTTATTGATTTGTTGTGGAAATTTTTAATACAGAAAAGCAAAAAGAACCGGAAAAAAATTTCTTCTCTGCTTCCTTCCAGAAATAATCATTGTTTACTGTAGTTTTCTAAAATGGATGGAAGTTGCCACTAAAAATATGATAAAGGCCAACAAGCACTTGAAATTTCTGGATTTTATGAAGACAATAGTTGGGCCAGGGATTTAGCTCAATGAGCAGAGGTCATTCCCTGGTACCAAAAAAAGAAAAAGAAAGAAAGAAAAAGAAAGAAAGAAAGAAAGAAAGAAAGAAAGAAAGAAAGAAAGAAAGAAAGAAAGAAAGAAAATAGTTAAGATTGAGACAACTGCGACTGAAAATTTTAGAGGTATGAAAAGTCTGGAGTCATATGAGCTATACAGATATGGAAGTAATTAAATGCCAGAAATGACAACAGAATAACTATAAGATAGGAGAAAAGGAAGTCTGATGATGAAAATTCCAGTTCTAATGTCCTTTAACCTTATTGCTTCCTTTATCCAGTGTTCAGGATGAAAGTGTGGGTGACAGGAAGGGAATAGAAGTGGTAGTGAAGGATGTGAGAGGATGGACAATAAAACAATAATTGTCAGAAATCACTTCCTGGATTCCTCTTTAAAAACTACAATAATTATAGAGAAGAATCTATCAGAGAAATAACCAAAAACACATCCATAACAAAAATCAGCAAAAACCAAACAAGAAAACAAAACAAAAACACTACAGAAACTACATACTGTCTGTTCTGAACTATTTACTGTAATCAGCAAACTTCTACTTTTTGAGCTCTCCTTTCTCCAGTGTTGATTTGAGAAGACCATTATTTGCTATGTGGCCACAAAAATCATATATTCTGATTGAAACCTAGACTACCAATATTCACAAAATAAGCTCAGCTTGTTACAAAAATTTTATGGATACAAGAAGCAAATTCAATCATATCCAAGCTGACCTTCTACTCTCCAGCAGGTTTTAATGCCCTTTTCTTCCCAAGACTGGTGGATCACAAACTAAACAAATTGCCTTTTCCCTATCTTTCCAAAATTGCAAAAGTCTTTGACTACAGGAGTGATCTGATGCTAAGTGGTCCTGTCTGTGATGGCTCTCATCCAATGATGAGAAGCTTGAACAACAGCAGTCCTATAGTGCTTGAAACTCTCCACCCTGCCATTTCCAAAACTACCAAGAGAGACATAAAATAACATTTGGTACTTAGTGTTTTCCAACAAACCTTTACTAGGCAGAGTACCTGATACACCATGCAGTAGGGTGCTTCCAATGCAAAAGAAAAAGTGCAATCACTATAAAAGAAAGGCAATGAATTGAGCATATCTGAACTTGAGCAGAACAGAAGACTTCAAATAAGTATATATAATACTTCCACTTAAATATATGAATAATATAGTATATATATAAATGTATAGAAATATAAATATATTGAAATATATATAAATATATGAAGTATATAGTATATATAACAGAATTTTCAAGTAAGAGCAAGATAAACATAAGAATAAATGAAAATTAGGTAAAAATTATAAAAGCTGGAATAAAAAAAGAAAAGAAATTTGATAAACAGCATAATGGAGAGTTTAAGGCCATCTTGAAAACAGTCTTGAAGCAAGATTAAAAATAAAGGTGGCTGTAAAAATTTTACAAACTCAGAATTACCAAATGCATTAATAAAATTTGTAAGGTTATTCCATTAGAAAATTAAAACTAAGGATAGAAAATAAATATATCTATAACCTGTCAGTAATAAATTCTAGTAAATATGATCACTGTGGTCAATTGATCATCTTGTGGAACAACCAATGAAATCAGTTCCAAACTATTAAAATTAATAAAGAAAGTGACTAAAATTTTCTGATATAAAATCAAATTGTAAAATTCAATAGCATCTCTTTATACAAAAAAAATAACAATTTAAAATATAATGAAAATGGGATACTACTTTCATACTACACATCTTCAGAAAACAAGAGGCTCTAAAGTGAAAGAATTTAAAGTCTAAAATACAGCATAGGTAAGCTGAGTAGGAGGAAAATACACTGCAGTGGTAGTATGCTATTGGGACGAGAACAGACAGTGATCAGATGATGGAATAAAATAGGCAGATACAGGTCCAGGAATAAAAATACATGGCAGCACAACAAATACAACTGGGCAAATAGGAAATCATTAAATAAATGACTTGGAGAAAATGACATTAGGGAGAGAAAAAAGCAAACTCCAGCTACATCACATACAAATGTAGGTTCCATATAGATTAATAATGCAGAAGTATAATATAAAACTACAAACTCAATAATATCTAAAACAAAAGGGTAACTTGGGAGCATGCATGTAGGGAATGATTTTTTTTTCCTTTTTTTCTTTTTTAGTTTATTGGTACATTTTAGGTATATACAATACAGTTACATTCATCATTGGGAACTTGCACCTTTACATGATGTATCTTGGTTCTTATTTTTTCCCATTTCCCTTGCTTCCCTTCACCCCCTCCACCCCTCCCTATTTACAGAGATTTATTTTGTTTCCACTTTTTCCTTTTCTCATATTTTTTCCTTTCCCTTCTTTCCATTACCCTGCCCTTCCTTCTTCCCTTTCGCCTTTAGATATTTTCTTCCTATTTCACATTGTCAATTGTGCATAATAATCCTTATTTATACTTTTAGTTTCTCTCACCAGAGAAACTATTTGGAGTGATTTCTTAAAAATCAAAAAACACCCTCAAAGAAAAACTTTTTTAAATCAGAATTGAGAATAATGTTCAGGGAAGAAACTCACAAATGAAAATCAGAGGGAAATAGAAGATGGGAGAGATTTTCAACGGTTAAAACTATTTAAGAATCTAATTCATAGTCTATGTGAAAATCTAGAAAGAAAAAAAACAGCCCATTGAAAACTGAGTATATTATTTGTTCCATCAACTCACAGAGGAGGTCATCTAAAAGGCCAAAAAGTGCATGTAGAGAGATTCAAACTCATTAGTAATCAGAAAGATGGACATTATAGCAATGAGGTATTTTATATCAGTAGTCACCGAAATTAGAAAGCTAGATAATGCCACATGTTAACTGGCCTGCGGGAGCATGAGAAGCCTCAGGAAGCACAAGTAGCGAGGTGTTTAGTACAACCACTCAGAAAGCAATGTGGTGATGCATATTCAGTCTCAACTGTCTTCCTATGAATGTGCCGAAGAGTTCACAGGTATTGTTTGCTTTGCTATAAAAATTATAATAATAACAGAGGAACAGAAGAGGTAACAGTTGGTAAACGCACCCTATAAGGTCCCAAACATTAGCTAAAAGGAATGGACTATAGCCAGTGATGGTGAACCGTTTAGAACTTTCAGTGGCAATAAACAGCCTGTTGTTGTAGCACATGTGCCTTAAGTTTTCCATTAGTGGACTACACTAATCATGGCGCGAGGGAAAGGAATCATGAGAACATATTTATGAGTGAAAACATTAAGATTAATATCTATCACATTCCCATTTCTATAAACACTTCATATAAAATAGCATAACATATTTTAGAATGTAGGAACAGAAGGATATACATATATATGCATTGTCTTTGTGGAGGAGGGTGGTCAATGGGAATAAAGGAAACATCAGTAAGTAACAGAGAAAGCAGTTCGTGTTCACACCTATGTTGAGCTGCTAAAATGAGAATATGGTTAACTTAATTTTATTGTATAATTTTTAAAAACAAGAAAAAATATAGAACAAAAATAGATTTTTAAATAGCATAAAAATGGTATTTAAACAAAAAAAATTGTAGAATAGGGGTCATGTTCTCTACCTTTGTGCCTTTGTGAAGAAAAGCAGAACTCAATCTCAGAGCGGGCAAGTGTGACACCATAGTCTCTTCTCTCACCTCATGCCCTGACAATAGAGAAATAAAGCCTCAAAAAGAAATTGAGGCTTACTTCATTTGGATAACCAAATCCTATGTTGTTAATTTCTTTACCAAAAAGTATAAATTATAAGAAATACAAAATTGTTAGTATATATCTTTTCTTTTTTTTCCTTTTCTTTCCCTTTTCCAAGACCCAAGCATCATTGTGTAATGGTATAATTACATAATTTTTAGTGGCTTGAAAATAAGGAAATACATATGTTTGAACTATTGATCATTCATTCCTTAACAAACATTTTGAGCCCCATTAGATATATCAAAAAAATCTAACAAGAAAAAAAATATACAGTAAGAAATTCTGATGAACACTTTTATGTTGTAAAATATGGATTATTGGTAAAGACATTTTAACTTTTAATTTAGAAGTATTATTGATTTGCTGCACCATGTATATATAATGAATTTGCAGTTTGTGTCACAATCATGTCTCAATGCTTCATTGTTATTGAGCCCAAAATCAACCTTTATAATCTAGCGTGTTATTTCTTTAAATGTTCATAATACATATCAGGACGCTGTAGCCATGAAAAGCATTTTGAAAATAATCTGATCTCTCCATGCCAGGCATTCTGGCCCTTCTTAATCATCTCCCATAAATCTGATCTTTGACACTGCAGACAAGTACAACTTTATTAGTTGAGAATCTGTTTGGCAGCTTCTAAATGGCTTTCTCAAATTGCACTACTCTCACAGTGCAGTTAGCCCTTTCATGTTGATTAAAATATTTGAGGGATACAAACAACAACAAAAGAGTAACAGGAAATCCAGTCATTCCTTTCATCTTCTCGGAGGGAGCTGTTCAGTGCAACCAGCTTGACTTTCTTCAAACAAAACTTCTCTTTTTGTGGCTGAAGAAAGGCTTTGGCAAACACTTACCCTTTGATATGATATACACTTGACAAAAATCACAGAACAAATCAAGCCCCTGCTTTGAAGAAAATGCTTATTAAAAACCAGAAGCTCTTAAGTGCACTAGGACTTAGTGTGTCGCTAGTGACATGAAGCCAAATATGTCTGTGACATAAAATTAAAGTGAAGTCTAAACGTATGGACTCCATGGCTGCAGCTGCCACCTCACTCCTTTGTTAAATTGCAAGTATACCTTGAAAAATTGTTTCATTTTTAAGTGTATTCTGGAGTGTTACTTCTATATTTCATTCCATTAAGGCATATATTTTATTATGTATACAGAAAGGAATGTGAGAAAATCTTTATTCTGTAGGTTTTGTTCGATGTCTCCTAATCTCCAGCAACATGCCAATGTCTTTTCCAAGTAAAACTAAGCTTTTAAAGAAAAATGCTGAGACAGAAATCAATGCAATTGAAATTAAGAAAACGATACAAAAAATAAATGAAACAAAGAGCTGGTTTTTTGAAAGAATAAATAAAATTGACAAACCCTTAGCTAATCTTATCAAAAAAAGGAAAGAAAAGGCTCAGATCCATGCAATTAGGAATGAAAAAGGCGAAGTCACAACAGATCCGAAAGAAATCCAGAGGATCATGAACACCTACTTTGAGAACCTGTACTCTAATAAAATGGAAAAATCTTTGACACTGCAGACAAGTACAACTTTATTAGTTGAGAATCTGTTTGGCAGCTTCTAAATGGCTTTCTCAAATTGCACTACTCTCACAGTGCAGTTAGCCCTTTCATGTTGATTAAAATATTTGAGGGATACAAACAACAACAAAAGAGTAACAGGAAATCCAGTCATTCCTTTCATCTTCTCGGAGGGAGCTGTTCAGTGCAACCAGCTTGACTTTCTTCAAACAAAACTTCTCTTTTTGTGGCTGAAGAAAGGCTTTGGCAAACACTTACCCTTTGATATGATATACACTTGACAAAAATCACAGAACAAATCAAGCCCCTGCTTTGAAGAAAATGCTTATTAAAAACCAGAAGCTCTTAAGTGCACTAGGACTTAGTGTGTCGCTAGTGACATGAAGCCAAATATGTCTGTGACATAAAATTAAAGTGAAGTCTAAACGTATGGACTCCATGGCTGCAGCTGCCACCTCACTCCTTTGTTAAATTGCAAGTATACCTTGAAAAATTGTTTCATTTTTAAGTGTATTCTGGAGTGTTACTTCTATATTTCATTCCATTAAGGCATATATTTTATTATGTATACAGAAAGGAATGTGAGAAAATCTTTATTCTGTAGGTTTTGTTCGATGTCTCCTAATCTCCAGCAACATGCCAATGTCTTTTCCAAGTAAAACTAAGCTTTTAAAGAAAAATGCTGAGGTATTCGGGGTCACACTAGATGTCTAACATAAAGAGCCAGATTTGGAAATCCTCATACATTTCAGGATCCCACAGGAAGTAAATGATACATTAAAATTAGGAAAACCCAAGAGGAGTTTAATAAAAAGATTTTACAAATGTGTGGGGAGGGCTGAAAAGTGCAGTAGACATAAAGCAATTGCTTCTAGCCCTTTAAAGGGAAGAGTGTTAGTCACCTTCAACAACCCTACAGAAAGAGAACAGGACAATAGATTTCAAAACTTGTCGTTCTTCCGTTTCTCCCTAGTACTCCCCATTGTTCTCACTGAACCAAGAACCCTGATGTAGTTTCTAAAGATTAGCTTCCCAGGGCCAGAGAAAGAGAGCTGTGGGTTTGTAGGGTACTCAGAAGGCAGCAAACATATATGTATCATGACTTCCAACTAAATTGTCACCGATGCTACATGGTATCTGTCAGGAGTATCAGCAAAACAGAAAACAACACTTTCCCTAAGTCCTCACCTCAAATGAAAGGAAACACTCAGAACTCTTGGATTTTCTGTGAAAAAGCCCTTTCAGTTTCCAAGACTGAATTGTGGGAGCTCAGACAAATTTTCAATATAGTTTTGAAAAATTTAAGTCGATCTAACTAATGACTTATATTTCCCCAGAATTTCCAACTATATTTGTGTTTCAGTAATAACAAGTGTACCTGAAAACATATACAGAAATCTAATTGGAAATACTGCATAAAATGGCATGTTGCTATAATAAATAGTTTCAACAACTTATTTTTCTTTTTGTTTCTAGAAATTATCACAGAAGAGAAAGTACAGACAGAAAGTATTTTCTTCAGTAGCTTGACTCTTTCCAATCTCTAAATATTTTTGCTTTGGTCACTCTTGACCTTCAGACCTAGCAAGTCTACAGATAAATTCAACCTCCTCTTCCTCCTCTCCCCTTCCTGAGATTGGAAGGTGGACATGGCTAAAATTATCTGAGAAAGGAGGCAGGACAAGATCCGAAAAACAGAGAAGAGCAGTTCCCAAAGCCCTATATGTGGACTTCTCTTAAGAACTCCACCAGGTTTTTGAAAGGGTGGCCTGGACCTGAGTACAAGCACAGTCCACATCAAGGTTTTGTCACAGTGTTTCTTCCCTCTTGCATGATTGATTGTCTCACCCTCACACTGTAGAGTGGACTTCTTTTCCTACTTTTACTTGGCCCAAACTCACTCTGCAGAGCCTGTTTCTTTTCCTACGCTTTTAGAAACTTTGCTACCAGTTGCATTGGTGTTGACCAATTCTTAGCTCGGAACAGAAAAAACCTAGAAATCACCTCCAGGGAACTCCAGCACCCCCAAATCTAGTAACAATCCTAAGACTAATAACTTCCTGACTGATGAAATGGTGTGAGGCTGAAAGCATTTAACATAAATATCCAATGGACATGTTTATTGATTATTAGACAATTATAAGTTTTAAATATATACACTAGAAATGTAATGAAACTTTATGTGCAAATTATAAGTAAGAAATATAGCAGAAAAAGCTATAATTTATTTGCTATTTTTAGGTGATCAGGATTTCACATGGACTAGCAAGGATTCACAGGTGAGTTAATAAATTAATAAATTAATTAATAAATTAATAAATTAGTGTATGGGGAATTTGATCCAAGAATTTTATCTTTATCAATTAAATTAAAATGACAGTCTTTAAAGGAAATGAATAAATGCATTGTTTACCTCTCCAATTCAACAAAATTCAGAAATGTCATGTTAAATAATTAGGGAATAGTAAAAATTGTACAGATTTCATTTTAAAATATAGGCAACAAGCGGGTGGACATGCCAAATGTGGGACCAATTATCTGTATGACATAGGCAGTTCTAAGGTGCATGAAAGTATGAATGAAACAAGATGGGCAATGAGTTGGTGACTATTGTAGTGAGTATAGGTATTTATGGGGTTCGTGCCAACACTGTACAAGAAAATAAAATGTAGACTATATATATGTAATTTCTTTTTCTTTCTTTTATTGAGTTTATTGGTACGTTTTAGGGATACAGTACAGTTACATTCATTGTTAGGACCTTGTTCCTCTACATGACAGGTCTTGGTTCTCATTTTTTCCCCTTGTCCCTGCCCTCCCTTCACCCCCTCCTCCCCTCCCCCTTTACAAACACTTTATTTCCATTTTTTCATTTTGTCATTTTTTTTAATTTTCCCTTATTACCTTTCACTTACCCTTCCCATTTATATATGTAATTTCAAATGCTCTAGTAGTCACATTTAAAAAGGTAAAATGAAATGGTGAAATCTATTTAACTTTTTATTTACCTCAATATAAGCAAAATATTTTTCAATACATTGCTAATCATAATTGATATTGAAAATGGAGTTTGCTGCTTTATTTTACACTTTTATGAAGGTTAAAAATTTGACAAAGATGTGTTCTGCCCTTTTAATAGCTATTTCTCCTTCTGTATATTGAAGGAGATACACTGGTCATTAGATAATGTCTATGGTTCCTTCTAATTATCAATTTCCTAGTCTCCTTTTCCTAAAGCAATGTTGTTCCAGATTTTTGATACTCCATAGGGAAAATAAATGTATACTTTTATAAAGCAATTTCCTCATGTGCTATATTAGTCAGCTTTCCTCTGCTGGGACAAAATACCTACCACCTCACCACAATTTAAAGGAGGAAAAGTTTATTTTGGCTCACAGTTCCAGTTTGTGATTGACTGGCTTTGAAACAGATAAGTCAAGACAAAGGGGCATGGTAAAGGGAAGCTACTCAACTCATGGCAGCTGGGGGGAAAAATACAGGTTAGAAAAGGCCAGAAAAGAAAAGCCAGGGATCAACTATAGCCCCCAGTGTCATGCCCCTCACTGACCCACTTCCTCCAAGTAGGCTCCACCTCCTAAGTGGCCCGTTCAGCACTAAGCTCATCAGTGATTTTATCCACTGATGAGGTTGGCACCCTAGTGTTCAACCACTTCTCCAGTCTCTTAATGCAGTTGAACGGACAAGAAAGATTGATTGGCAAACACTTTCAAAAGGATGTAACCAGAAAATTGTTATTCTCTACTTATCTATGGCATATTGGAGACAAATTACCACATATGTATAATTTTTCTTCTGTTTTAAGACCAAAGGCAATAAATGAGCTCAGTTTGCATTACCACTGCTTTATTTGCCCAGTTTTCCCTTTTATACAATAGGATTTACTGCCTAGCCAGTGCTAGATCCTGGCAATAGACATGTGAGCACTGGCAAATCAAAAATACAAACATAAACCATAATCTATGTTCATTATGTGATTTTGAAAGAGTAGAAATTAAAATGTCCTATGAATTTTTGCTATCTTTTTAAAAACTTAGTTCAACAACTTCATGGATTGATTTATCAGAGTTACCCACTTGGTTTTATGTTCCAAATCATTTTTTATTTTTTTGATGTTGCGATTCAGTTGTATTTATAGAGTTTCAGACATATTCCATTCAAAACATATATTTAAATGAATGTTCCTGTAAACAATGACTTTTGTAATGTCCAGCTTGATGACTGCAGCCAAACTAATTTTAATTTGATTGTTTTTGTGGCCATCCTGTTGCAATGATTCCATAGGTTAAGCTTACCCAGTAAGCGTGTTCCTGGTGTCATTTTGAAGAAACTGCTAGGTGCCTCTTTTATTCATACAAAATACTCGACCAATTTTAACAGAACCTGATATATGAAAAAAAATGAGGCTTACACATTTATCTTTTATATACCTAAAGTTTTTTCGCAGTATTTAAAAAGTTGATTCCCAGGATAAATCTGTCATTTTTAACAGGAAATTATTTAGGTAAAATTGCATGATTATTTATAGTTTTAAAATCAATTTTCATAGGATTATTTAGGGACCCATTTGCTATAATCAACTTCTGTATTTATAGTAATTCTATTCAAATGTAAATAGAATTTATATGGCTAATATCTATATAAATATCTAAGATAAATGTGATATACTTGAGGTTTTTTTTTCCCCAGTTACACTGAAAGCCAGAGTGCAAACAGGATCTCCTCTTAGAATGAGAAGATGTTTTTGTGTTCTACATTTACTCTTTTAGTTATTAATTTAAAAATTGTGGTTGATCTCCTTTTGTACCTATGTAGGTGAACAAGATTTCAGGATGTGTGAAGTAATCCTTAAAAAATAAAATTCAGAGCCTAAAATCAAATACATACATTTTCTATGATCTAAGGTCCTTCAGTATTACTTCCCATAGAAGAAAAATTGATTATGGAGACGTTACAAGGACAAACCAAAAAAAGATACCATGGGTCTTTTTTTTTTTTATTTTATCAGTTTATCTGGTCTTTATTATCTGTGAGCTTCCAACCTACTTATTCTTCAACGTTCATGAAAAAAAAAATCCACTTCCCTTAATGGAACTAAAAATCTATTGGCAATAACAGGAACAAACCTCTTTACGCAGTTATGGGAATAAAGGTTGATGCTCAATTATGGGAATAAAGGGTTGTTCCCCTGAATTAGCAGTCATTAAATACAGCATGGAGGAGGACAGGTAAAAAATGAATGAGTAGAAAAGAAATAGAGTGATATGTCCTCCTTAAACACTCATTTCTGCTTACCTAATGACTAAAACATGTAAAAATGTGAATTGAATTTAACTAATTCAACAGGCAACTTATCCACTATAAAAGTATACTCGAGGGTCTCAGTGTTTCATCACATAAGTTCAGTAGATAAGGCTCTCAACTTTTATCCCAAAGTAAAAGATGAAGGATAATTTAAATAAAAGAAAAATTACTTACTTATAACATTTTCACTATTTCATAGATGTTAGAACAATGAACAGGGAACATGCAAGGTAGATGGCAGTAGGTGGGTGCTGGTGTAGTCAGGAAGAAATAGCAACAGTATCAAAAGGACAGGATGAGATAACCAGTTTAGCACACGCTCAACAAACTTATCTTCAACTGTACTACATCCCAGCCAAAGAGATAAACAATTACAAAATAAAACATAGATGTCTCTCTTAAGGATCTCTAGTTGAAAAGTCACATTTCATGAGTAAATGTATCAGGTTGAAACTGATAAATCTTAAAGAGACAGTTTCCTTGAGGGGGCAGCAAGATAGGTAGCTTGTTCTCACTGTGTTTCCTAATTTAACACAGCATCCAACTCTCCGAGGTCACTTAATGACTGCCAGTTGGCAAATGGATAAATGCCTGTGGTTGGGAGCAAGCAATGAGTGTGTTATCTCACCATTACCCCAGGAGCTCATATGAATAAAGTGGTGGCATCTTTGGCAGCGACAGCTACACAGTGACTCCCAGTGGTCACAAAGCAAACTTCACCTTTAATCACAGAACAGTGTGGTATATAATTTAGTGCAGTATATTTATATATATATATATACATATATATATATATATATAACTACTGCATATATATCTTACATGTAATTAGGGATAACTAAATCCATAACCACTTTAACAAACCCAGATAATAAAATTCTAAAAAGCGAAAATTATATGTGAAACACAATGATGTGAGGTAAATGAGCAGTAATGTCCTTTCCAACTCCAAAAGCTATATTCTGCGATTTTAAACTGATTTTCTAATGTGATTAATACTCTGTTAAACTTAACATGAAGAAGAATAAATAGAAAATAAGTTGATTCCTGACTATGCATTGTTTCTAAACTAATGAGAATCCCCTTCCTGGGAAAAGAAATGAGAGTGTTTTCTCTGAATGTTGCCTAAAAATCAGAGGCATTTTTATTTACTCAGAACAATTATTTATTTGATAAGAATTCCGCATTATTCCAGTTACTTATAGACGATGTACATTCTCTTCCTTAGTTATAAAAAAGACTAGAATGGGTCATAATTTTGGGGCCTTTGTTGCAGAAGTATTTGCACTGATATGTAAAATCTCTATCAATACTAGTAAAAAGTAACTAATACAAGAAGGTCACTTGAACATATTAGCACTTACCGTGTTTAATAAAATTTTAGAAACAAAATTAGTGCCAACTATATGTCAAGCATTGTGCAACATAGTGGAAAATAAAGATGGGTAAGATGCGCTACCCAAGAACTCAGGGTACAGTGGAGAAGACAGACCTCTGTGTTCTCCAGGAGCCAAAGAAAGCAATAGAAACCAGCAACATTAGATAATGCATCATAGCTCTCATAGCATCCTCATATATGGCTATCATATATTATTTGTATCCCAAATGCAGTCACTGCACCAGCAACTGCTATCTTCCACGTATTCTTAAAGGCTTTCGGAAGAGCTTGATCTGCTGCTGTTATCAACAATTCTATCCCTGCATATCAAATTAGATGAAGGCTCTGAAGTGACATCAGACAGAAAGAAACAAAGGACCTGGGGGAAAAGAGATCTCAGCTATATATTTACACCCTCAGAGAAATTCCCAGTCAAGTGTTGAACCAGAAAACTCAAGCTGCAAGAGGCTCTATAATACCATGTCAGTGTCCAAAGGGATTCTCTATCCCCCCAAGAAAACACTCTGAATGAAATGATAACACTGTCCCAAAATTGGATTCTTAAATGATAGACAACTGTTCATGTAGATTGGCCCGTATCATTATAAATTAACTGCTTCAGAGAAACTACCTTCCTAAGAGATTGCTTCCCTTCAAAATGTGGTGTTACACGGGCTCATAATCATGAACGTTCTGAGTGAAATGTATTCCCCTCTCTGGAACCAAAATAAACATAACCTACAAACTTTACAATGATAAAGAAAGCAATTTAACAGAAAACATACTCATCTAGAGTCAACAAGACTATTTCTTCAAATAACTACATATGTACTGTTCTGTCATCCTTGCTATTATCAACATATCTATCCATGTATCTCTAAGACTGTATTTTAAATAATTTCATAATGTCATAATTGGCCATCATATTTGGTAGCAAGTTAAGATTCTTTTCCATTTTCAAAATTTATTTCAATGTTTTGATATGCCACAAAACAGCCTAAGCTAATTAGAAACACTTTCTTTATTTTTCTTTTTTTTACGCTTGTGAGGCAGGCCACCGAACCGCTGAGCTAAATCCCCAGTCCATACAAACACTTTCTTTAGGTAATCTGCAAATTTTCTAGTAATAAAAAATTAAAACATAACTCATTAACATGTTTGCCAAAATAATTACCAATAAATTGAAAATGTTAGTTAAAATGAAGAGCTTCTTTTCTTTTCTTTCTTTTTTTTTTTTCGTGTACCAGGGATTGAACATATGCTAAGCTAACACTGTAGCATTTGGCTTACATTCCCACCCCCTTTTCTCTTTTAATTTTGTTTTGCAAAAGGGTCTGGCTCACTTTTGTCCAAACTGGGCTCAAACTTGTGATTTTCTTGATTCAATCTCCTAAGCAGCTAGCATTACAAACGTGTGCCACCACACCCAATATGTGTGCTCCTTTTTACCATGAAACAAAAATTACATAACAAAATCACATTTAAATTTAAATTACGATGACATAAGAATAAGTAAATGATTTTTTACATACAAAATTAGAAGGGAATGAATGACCTCTCTCCCCATCGATGTAAAGCATGGATTACCTAAAATAATCTTTATTGTAATTGGGGAGTTTAGAAATGTAATCACCTACAGTGGTCAAATAAGGTCTCCTGTGTATCTTTACTTTCAGCCAGATGTTCTTTCCCTTTTGGCTTCTCAGAGAGAACTATTTCTATCTTCTGCTTTTCTGCCATTCCCAGTAGATAAGTCTTTGTGCCACCTATGGGAAAGCAGAAAAGGAGGGTCACTCAAAGTCTGTGTGTTAAAGCATTCATGTGTCATATCACCACCTATGTTTTAAAGTGGTCATCGCTACCACCATAGTAGAGAACAAAATAACCTTACGATTGTTTCTCCTATTACAATGCATAGCAGACCATGTGTATAATAAAAGATCTATAACCTAATTCTATAAAGTATATATTAATTAAATGTAAAATCAAAAGAAATGAGGTAGTATGTGTAAGCTATTTGAAGTGTGGCAGGTTTATTCTCAAAGAACTCTACAAATTGAAGATGTCTGGAGCCCAAACCATCAATACACTTCCAAATGACACAGCTTCTGTTAAACTGGCAGTGTTCTGGCAAAGAAACATAGTCTTGAAATTTCCCTTCTCTTTCTACAAATAAAATGTACTATAACTACAGAAAAATAATAAAAAGGAGATTGTTATGGTTTGTTCTTAGATGTCGCCCCAAAGCCTATGCTTTTTCAGAAGTGGCTGAATCTAGAGTGTGTGATTGATTCCTGGTGGGGCTAGGCCTGAAGGCACTGGGATTAAGGGTGTGACCGCGACCCAGCCTGCGTAGTAGTCTGAATAAGATAAAAGGGGCAGATTTCACTCAGTGGTTCCATCGACTACCTCACTAAGCCCAAGGACCTGAGTTCGATCCCTGGTACCAAACAAAACAAAGTCTTGGGCCGGGGATTTAGCTCAGTGGTTCTGGCACCTGCCTCGCAAGCACAAGGACCTGAGTTTGATCCCCAGTACCAAAGGTGGGGGGCAGAAAGTTGCCATGAACTATTGCCCCTCTGCCATGTGCCACTCTGCCTGAGAGCTGGCTGATTATGGACTGAGGCCGCAACAGACTGTGAGCCAAATAAACTTTCCTTCCCCTTTAACGTTGGGTGTTGGGAATTTTGTTTCGGCAACGAGAAAAGAAACTAAGACAGACAAATTATTGCTGATGAAAATAAGGAATTTGGTCACTAACAGAGAGGACAAATCAACAAATGCCCATTTGTGGCATTACATATTCTGTATTCTATTAAAACAACCCAAACCGCTTGAGAAACTCAAATTATAAAGTTGAGCAGTTCTGAATTCCATCCTGCTTTTTGCATATAATTACCACACCTGTACTAGTAATTCTAGGTTTAAAAAAGAGAGACAGAAAAGAAAGAAATTTGTATCATGGGCTGGGGATTTAGCTCAGTGATTCTGCTGCCTGCCTTGCAAGCACAGGACCTGAGTTCGATCCCCAGTGCGAAAAAAAGCAAAACAAAACAAAAATTTGTATCAGGCTGGAAAATGAAGAAATGTTTTCAAATATATATTTTTCTACAAAACAATCTATTATTCACTATAATTTGCAAGTCACTTGTATCAAAGTTTACCTTCAATTGTTTTTGCTGCCTGCACTTCCTGTAAAACTGTTATCTTCAAAGAAATTTTACAACTGTTTTTCTAAAATCATATATATATAGGTAGTAACTCTGCTAAAATTATTTATATTTAAATTTTTCCACAGTATTGTAGGTAACTTTCCCTGAACAACTGGAACTAGTTTACAGGGTGTGGAATTCAACAGCTAATCCTTTTTTATAATTCAAACTGCTTAATTACAGTCATGTTTGTTCAAAGACATTTTATCACACTTCCGCTCTTCATCTTATATGTTGGCTGTTTGGAAATCTCTAATCTGGTCATACAGTTCTCATCAGTTATATCTCTCCAAATGAATCTATAATTCATTTGCAAAAATTTGAAAATTTCCTATCAACAAAGAATAGTTACACTAAAGCAAGGACAAGTTCCCAAAAGTAAAATCTTTGGAAACAAACTGAAAGAAATAAAAAGAAGAGAAACTCTTTTTCCCACGTGTCCTAATTGTAAGTCCCACTGCAGTCCTCTATTTGTCTTATTGTATTTTAAAAATACATGTTCTTCCCTTATAGTAAAGTCATGTCAGTGATCTATCACAGCAACCAGATCCAGATGGAAAGCAAGAGAAATGTTTTCCAGTTCACACTACAGAATGGACAAAAGGGCTTAGGTTTAATATCCAGTACTACATAAATAAGTCTCTTAGGTACCCGTGTATTCTCCAGTTTAGAAAATGTTTAATATCAACATGTGGAGGATGCAGTCACATTGGGCTATTATTTGGAAAAGGTCCTGCCCTCCCTCTCTCCTACAAGGCTCCATAGAGCGATGAGCAAATGTATTCCCTTTACAGTTAAAGAGTATGGAAATTAAAACTATCTACCCAGAGGTAGATAAGTAAAATCTCACTTTATGAAAATTTTCCAGATGTCTTTACATCCGCTTCTTTCCCTTAAGGTGAACCAGTGCGGAAAACTCTGATTTTTTTTTTTTTTTTGGTTATCGGGGATTGAACTCAGGTCTTTGTGCTTGCAAGGCAGGCCACCAAACCACTGAGCTAAATCCTCAGCCCCAAAACTCTGATATTTTAAATTCTCTGTATAGTTGCTGGGTTTTTTGTTTTTGTTTCTTTTTTTTTTTTTTTTTTTTTTTTTTTTTTTTTTTTTTTTTTTTTTTAGGCAGGGTCTCACTATGTAGTTGAGACTGACCTGGAACTCACT
>NW_022900936.1:39227264-39244802 GCF_012274545.1 Fukomys damarensis
TTTTTTTTTTTTTTTTTTTTTTTGGTTTTTCTGACAGAATGACATCCACAGTCAAATGTACACTGTAAGGACTCAAATGTTTTGTTTCTCCTAAGCTCCACTATGACTGGATGTCAATGTACTTGTTTTGACATGAGAAATCCTAACAGAGAAATTTCAACTACATAATTATGTTCTTCCCTGAGTAGTCCCTATTGCCAGACTAAAAGTCAGTCAGACATGAATGTCACTTCCATCATTCCAAATAGGTTGCAACAATTGGGAGTAGTCCAGTCCCCTTTTAAGATGACTGACTTATCCACAGCGCTTCATTACTAAAAGCAAGTCTTCAAGGATTTCAACATTTTAGCTTCCCTCTGTCACCCAAAACAAGTAGGATGTTAACATGGTGCTCTATCATTTTTAGGAGCAGGCACTTAAGAATCAAGTATCAACCAAGATGAGACAGTGAGATGGTGGTGGATACGACACTACATGAAAGAACAAAGAAATAAGTGTAATATAAAGTGTTCACAGAGATTCAGGGTTCAACAGACATTTATTACAGTTTTTTTGAGCCCTAGAAATTTGAAATGTCTTACATTATGAAGAGGAAAAAACATGGTTGGTTTTCTTTTTTACTGTAGTGTAAAATAATCCACTAAGTCCTATGTAAATACACAGTACTTCTGTGAAAGCATATTCGCTTTACTAATAATGTATTTGGCAAACAAAGCCTTTAAGGATAATAGGTTCTCCACACTGAGCTCCAAATAATGGCTCTATGTCTTAGTTGAAAGTAATAAAAGATCAGCAGATATCATCTATATCTGATAATTTCTCATCATTGCCTCACAAGATCATTTCAATCCAACAAAGATTTATTGAAAATATACTTAATAGCAAGACAAATCCCACTAAAGGTTATTATTAGTTTTGTACATGTGTTCTAATAAACAATTTTTAGAATATTCCAATTATGGAGATATTTTCTCTTCTAGAAAGGATATAATCATAACAAAATCTGACATGTTAGCCAAAGTAGGAAAAACAGAGTTCAACTCTGTCATGTTTTAATGGGAAGAAATCTGGATGATTGTCAAAATTCAAGATTATATTATATTATTTGACAAAAAGTATAAAATTTTAATTCTCACTTTTGTTTTCATATGCTATTTTGAAGAGTGTGTAACTGATAGAAGATCAGAAATATGAAACCACTCATAAAAATGATGCTTGTGAGAAATCTGAACTTTCTCCATTTTTTTCTTGGAAGTTGTGCCATAGTCTATATTTTTCAAACAAAATATATTAAAATTTGTGCTTTTAGCGAAAATCTTTCTATTTCCATGAAAAACTTCAAAGATCAAAGGAACAGTTTATTTTTGTGTGTTCAAGAATCTTTAAAATGAGAGTTACACAAATGCAAAGAGTGTTGAACCAGAAAAGAGAAAGAAAAGTGAAATCCAAGAAAGCTTATCCACCCATCTCGTGACAAGTTCTTATTAAGTGAACAGTTCTTGGGAACAAGGGCTTGATGGCTGCCAACTGCTAACTGAGTATCAGTTTTTAAGTGGATAGAATATAGAATAAATAAAAAGCCTAACTTATTAGTAATTCAGGCATAAGCAGGCCTTTATTTTGAATTAAAATGACTGGCTAAATATTAACTAAGACCTCTACGTGGCAAGCAATTCTGATGGAGACTATAACTAAATAAATATCTATTAAGAAATAAATCTTAAAAATAGGAATCAAGAAGATTGTACATAAAGTTCATCAACAACTATAAGTTTATCTGTGATCCTTCTTACATGTCTGGAAGATAAATCCTACAAGAAATAAAATTAACCATCAATTAGCCCGTAGTTTCCAGAGATTTAAAAGAATTTTTTTTACTATTTATTTTAAGAATGTATCTATTGCCAATGGTGTTTCTGTGATTTAGCACATGATTTGTTTAATTTTACATATTATGTTTTAAAGCCTTCACAGTAATAAATACCTTTGAATCATTTGTGAGTGTAACCTCTGAATAACAAGTCATAGACTGGAAAACATGCAAACAGTCAATAACATTCTATGTGTCATGTTCTACTTTGTTAAATGGCTGAAAATGGGATATAGAAACTAAAACTCTCCAAAAAAATCAATAACATTTCTTCCTTCATTATGGTTTCTTTAGAGAACATTTTAGCAATCCCAGTCCTTTGGAAGTTGCAAATATATGGCAAATTAAAACATTGAATAAGACTAAAAGGTATTATTTTGCTATCTTAAAAGAAATTTTCTGGAATTATACTATCTCATGCTACACTACCCTGAATCTCATTTGATTGAGTAGTTGAAATGTCAAAAAAAAAATTATTCAATTAAATCCTCCCTCTAATCAGTAAATCAGACATACAAAAGTCTCAGAGAAAGACATAAAATAAAAGCATAATTCATTATATATCAATTTTAGAAATAATCTTTTGGTTGTTATATGTAAGGTTCTGGTTTATATTCCACAGAATATAAGTATTCCTTGTTGAATGACCTATGCATTCAATGACTGGACTTAGGATCAAAGAGTACTGTTTGGACTTACAACTTGCTGCAGGGACCTATGACCCACAGTTTATGTGTCAGGAATGTGAGCAGTAGTGTGGCCTTATGGTGTCTTCTTCTATAATCCAGTATATAATTTTGCTGATTGTTCTGTATAGTACAGTACTATTATACTATATAATATACTATTATACTGTAGAGACCAAACTGATGCCATTTTTTTTAAATGACTCCATTTTGTAGTTAGGTGACCACCCCATTACTGGAAAAGCCTCAGAGTGCCCTTTTGACCCAGTTCTGGAAAAAACCTGCTATAGTTCTTGTAAACTATAATCAGGTGTCTTTCTCTGTTAATCTTGCAGGAACTTGTGGTTGGGGCAGGGAGGGACATCTGGCCCTGGCCAATAGAACAGAAACACATCTGCCTTTGCCCAATGCTAACCAAACAGGCACTGACCCCTCTAGAAAGCCCCTAGTTCCATTTCCTTGCTAATAAAAAATCTGTTTGAAATCGGGTGCGGGGCTCTTTGAACCGAACCGCTGCATTGGTGAGGTCCAGGAGTCCAGGCTGGAGCTTGCAATAAACTCCTCATGTGATTGCATCGGACTAGACTCCTTGATGGTCTTTGGGGATATCGCCATCTGGGCACAACAATACACAATAGTACTGCATGTAAGAGTTATGCAAATAAAAGCAAAGTCATCAAGTTGGAGCTTCTTTTGACCATTTCTTTATTCTAAGTATTGTAATGTACATGCTATACACAATTCCTCATTTAGTGACCAATTCAATCAATGATCTAGTCATTAAATAAGGAATGTCAGTATATAAATATCAAAGACAAAAAGTTCTGATCTTGGGGTGCTTATAGTTTAGGACATAAGCGTTCACATTGTCAGCAAAACTGTGCAGCTGTCACAGAGACAGTAAGTACCAGCTCCTTAACAGGTCAGCCTTTTGCAAGAGATGAATGGTTATAGTAGGAGGAGAAACTGACTCTAAAATGAGGGAAACAGGCAAACTCTGCACCCCCCAATGGCAGTGGCTTCCGTAGACCAAGTCACAAATACACAGAAAACAAATGAGGTAAGAGCAAAAAGAAATGGCAGACATGAAGATGGTGTTTATGGTGAGCAACATTATCCACAAAATTTGTGCAAAGACTACATGGAGAAAAGAAACCTAACTCATCTAAGTCAAGAGCCATTCATAAAAAATAATTGCCACAAGGTGGCAGACAGGTGGTCTGTTCAATCAATGGTATAAATTACCTTTCTCAAAGATTTAATGCCCTAAGGGCAAAGAGGGAAATAAGGAAAGAATGAGCTATTTCTATTTAAACCACTGGTGGCCAATGTAAGAACTTCAAGAAGAAGGTATTATTTTAACAGATTTGATTGAAAAAGTTTCAAATGAGTAACATTTTTAGGGGAACATGTAAACAACCACAAATATCAGGTGAATAAAAAATGTATGCCCAGCAGAGCAGGCGAGTCACCACAAGCCACTGCAGGGCAAGGGCCTGCAGAATCATTAGCTATGTAGCTGGACGAAAAGGCAGCTGGGTAAGCTGGGGTTCCACAGAGCTGATAGGCGCAGAGGTTGCCAGGGTGACTGGGATATTGGTTATACTATACAAAGTGTTAAGAGAAAATGTTGCAGTCTTGAATTTCTAATTTGTAGGGCAGAGCAATAAGCTGGAAACGAGAGTAAATGTTTACATTACATCCTGCCTTAAAGCAGGATGCCTTTGTCACTGAAAAATTTCAGGTTTTGTTCCTGCATCCTGACTGGAAGAGTCCCACCCACATTATCAAGAAGAGTCTCTTTTAAGTCAATGGATTATAGTTGCTAATCATTTCTACAAAATAACTTTGGAGTAAAATGTAAACTAGTGAAAAAACTGGGCATCACAGAATACTGATGTTGAAATGGAAAATTAACCATCACATTTAGTATCTTTTTAAAAAAATCTTGAAACTCTCAGTAATTAATTTTTAAAGAGTATATGAAACCACGAAGAAGGAAATTGGGAAGGTTAATATCTAAAGTATTGACTTCTAAGGCACACAAATACATATGGGCAAAAGATTAAAATTTTTACCAAATTTCATTCAGAAGTTTACTTTTTGATAAAAATTATTTGTTCAAGGGAGGGACCCTGCTCAGCATTCACTCCCAAATGACTCCACCCCTATGCTTTCCATCCTCTTGCCATGGTTACCCACTAAATCTAAGCAGGCTCTGTGTTTTGTTTCCCTCAGCACCAACCATCAGAGGCACCGACCAAACTTGATCCTGGATGAGGCCAATGCCCTAGAAGAGAAGGTAAGCACCAGACAGTTGACACTTCCTCCAGGAAGTAATGGACCTGGATAACTGTACTCCCCCTAAAAAAAAAAAAAAGCCTACAGCTATTATAAACTACAAAAACTTACTCCAAAATTGACTGTTTTGCGTCTGGCTAAATTTGGAGAAGAACTCCAATGCAGTGCCCACCATATTGTCAGAGATTGTTCAGTCAGGCTTCATTTTGGAAGGGGTTGTTGAAGATTAAGCCACTGAACAACACAATTCCAGGTTTTTCAGTTTTACCCTCCCATAGTGACTGGGTGAAAGCCACTGGAGATAGTCCTATGAGGATGTGCACTAAACATAGGCACCCTCAAGAAGCTTAAGCTCGAGCCAGGAAGAACACAGGCCAGGCCCTCTGTAGTAAAACCCAGGCCCAGAGAGTGAGGCTTTCAGAGGAGGCTGGAGTTGAAAGTATCCGGAGTAAGTCCAACAGTGTGTTGGAACTCCTGTTCTGCAAACTACATCCAGGAGAGATCTGAGGGATGACTGCTTTTCTCAGCTTGCAACATGAGCAAGGCCATGCCTCAACTTGAATGGTTGCCACAGTGTGAGAGTACATCCAGAGATGCCCCTGTGATAAAGATGGCAACTCACAACCCATAGGCTACATGAGGAAAATCATGACTTACTAGATTCCAGGACTGTAGATCTCTTTTAATAAATGGTGCTGGAAAAACTGGCTATCTACATGTAGAAGACGGATGGTAGACCCATATCTCTCATCATGTACTAAACTAAAATCAACATGAATCACAGATCTAAATATTAAAATATATTTAATCTTATTGAATATTAAAAAAAAGCAAAATTCTTAAAAACATAGGCATGGGCAAGGACTTTCTAAACAGAACCCGCATAACATAAGGAATGGTATCAAGAATCAACAAATGAGATCATGTCAAAACAAAAGGGTCTGCATAGCAAAGAAAATCACCAAAAAAATGAAGAGAAAATCTACAGAATGGGAAAATGTTTATGCCAGCTGTTCTTCAGATAGAGAACTAATATCTAGAATATATAAAAACAAAAAAAAAATTTAGACTATCTCCAAGCTAAAAGACCAAATTAAAAAAAATGGGCAACTGAAATGAATAGACACTTCTCAGAAGAAATAAAAATGGCCAATAATGGAAACTGGCTAAAGAAGATGTGTTTTTTCTATAAAATGGAATACTACTCAGCCATAAAGAATGAGAAATTAGAGTCAGTCATAGGAAAATGGATACATATTGAAGATATACTCCTAAGTGAAATAAATAACTTACACATGTAAATACCAAATAGTTTCTCTAGTGTGAAAAACTATAATCATAAATAAGATCCTAATGGTATAATTGACAGTGTGAAATAGGAAGAAAAGGGCTAAAGGTATAGGGGAAGTAGGAAGGGTAGGGGAAAGGAAATAAGGAAAAAGAAAAAAATATGAGAAAATGGAAATAAAGTGTTTGTAAATAGGGAAGGGAGGAGGGGATGAAGGGAGAGCCAGGGTAAGGGGAAAAATGAGAACCAAGACTTGTCATGTAAAGGTACAAGATCCCAATGATGAATTTAACTGTATTGTATAACTAAAATGTACCAATAAACTCAATGAGAAAAAAATGGCCAATAAATAAATGAAAGAAAATACCAAACATTTCTAGACACTAAAGAAAAGCAAATTAAAACAACACTGAGATACCATCTTACTCTAGAAAGAATGATTATCATAAAGCAATCAAACAATAACAAATGTTGAAGGGGTTATGGAGAAAAAAAAAAGAGCCCACTACATTTTTTGTGTGAGTGTAAACTAGTACAACATCCATGGAAATTCCCCCCGCCAAAAAAAAAAAAATGCCAGGGATTTAGCTCAGTAGTTCTGCTGCCTTCCTCACAAGCACAAGGACCCAAGTTCGATACCTGGTACCAAAAAAAAAACACTACAAATTCCATTTGACCCAGCTAGTCCACTTCTGGGCATCTTTTCTCAAAGAGTTAAAGACATCATATTACAGTGATACTGCATACCCGTGTATATAGCAGCAGAATTCATAATAGCTAAATCTTAGAAGTAGCCTATATGTCTATTAACAGATTCATGGATAAAGAAAATGTGGTATTTGTACACAATGGAGTACTTTTATGCCATAAAGAAGGAATAAACTTGAGACATTTGTAGGAAGATGAATGCACCTTAAAATCATAATGTAAATTGGGCATGAAGGTAAACTATTACATGATTTCTCTTATATGAGAAACTCAAAATACAAAGAAAAGAAAAATCAAAGATAGATAATAGGAATTAGAAAGATAGATATTTTTCAAAAAGGAAGAGGATCAAGACATGGAGGGAGGGATGAAGGAAAGAAAAAGGGATGAAAATAAATAAATTAAGATGTCATATACATGTAGCAACTCCTCAAAAGGAATGCAATCATTATGTAATCATTATGTAGTCATTATATAACGCAAACATGTAGTAACACAAAATAAAAACTAGACAAAATAAAATGTAACAATGTAATAAAAATAAATTTAATTCAATAAAAATGTATGTGAGTATATAAAGCCTTAGATACTCTAGCTTTAACTAAAAATTTGAAAGGAAGAAATTTAACAATAAATGGAAACCAGAGAGAAAAGGCTTACAACAGAGGGCAGAAAGGGAAAACAAAACAGAGATAATAAGAGGGGAGGATTTGTACTTAAATCTGTACAAGCAATGAATGCAACTAAATTTGAAAAAGTGGGCTATAGTTAATTAGGGTTAACTTGACATATTGCATCATTGACAATGAGGGCTTGTCCATCTAACTTTGTTTAATAAGAAATGCCAATTTAATAAGCTATGACATAAATAGATTTCATGAAAAAAATCAGAGGGTGTGGTACAATTTTGAAACTTCCTGTGCACAGAAAAATAACAGACAATTAAAACATAGTATACAATCCAGGAAACTAGTCCAAATTATCTGTATCGAAGGCACAAATGCACCTCCTTTTACTCTGCAAGCCTTTCTCCCTCCCACCCTCCCTTGTTCTTCTGTAACCCCGTTTTTCTCCACCACACCTGCATTTGTTTTAAAGTTAATGGGACTGGGAAGAAATCATGAGCATTTGACAGCCAAAAAGTAGGAAGGTTCAGAGATTAATTTGCCATAAAGGTCATTCATATTCTAGACATAGCTTTAGCACCTTTTTCTCTTGCATGTAGAAGAAAATTATTAGTAAGTTTTCTACAAATTAATTGGATTGGCTTAATCTCAGCATAGCATTCATTCTTTGAAGTGCATGAAAATACTTGAAAGTTTAAGTTTTTATATATTACTTTAAGTATTTCTTTGTTGAAAGTGGCTCTTCTAAGGCCAGGTGTGGTGGCGCACACCTGTAATCCCAGCACTTGGAAGGCTGAGGCAGGAGGGTAGCTGAGAGTTCGAGACCAGCCTGGGCTACATAGTGAGTTCCAGGTCAGTCTCAACTCCATAATGAGACCCTGTCTCAAAAAACAAACAAACAAAAAAGAAAGAAAGTCGCTCTTCTAATGGATTTATATAATTATATTTTAGTGGTAAAACTGTAAAAAAAAAAAAAAGGTTATATGCTTTAAGATTACTCTTTAGAATTTTATTTTATTTTTTATTTTTGGTTTTTTTGTACCAGAGATCAAACTCAGGACCTCGTGCTTGCCCAGCAGGTGCTATGCTGCTGAGCTAAATCCCCAACCTCTAGAATTTTATTTTAAAAGCCAGGACCAACAGTGAAAAAAGGTCCCTTATCAATTAGTAATTACTCAAAGTTACAGAGTAGAAACATCAGATATAGGAAATAAGCTGAAACAGCCCAAGACCAGGAAAGTTTGTCTTCCTGCTCTGCAGGTTATAGAGTCCTGGGATAATAAAATAGTGTGGACATAACAGTTCCACAAATGGCTTTCTTAGAACTCTGGTAGATAGTAAATAATTAAAATAATACCATCTGAAGTCTTAGCATTGCCCCAAATGTGCTCATTATCTAATTCGCATCACAGTATTTAGTTTCACCCTTATAAAGAAGGCCAACAGTTAAATAATATTAACCTAACTTTATTTTTAAAATCTAAGATTTTTAGTGAAATCAAATGCCTTCACTAAGAAACACAACAGGTGTTCAGTAATGAGACTAGACCTTGACTTCTGACTCTCCTGTTACCTTTTGCCTTGCTCTAGGTGCCTTTTTTTTTTGCATATAGTATGCAGACATTTTTTAATGTGTTCAAGTATGAGATGCTCTATATTTATCGGTTCATGTATTTCTCATGTTACTTCTATAAAATAATGACTCTCATTTATGTATAAGACGGAGAGCTAGAGAGGTTAAGACCTTTTTGTTTGGTCAGTTACTTTGCTAATGTCAAAGCTGAACTTTGTACCCAGGAAAAATTGAAAGTCTGTGTTCTTAACCATCATTTTCTGTCCAAACACCCTAATCCGGGTAATGGTGACCTAATTATGAGAGGGGCTCATTCTTATAAAAGCACAGAATCAGCTGGGCATGGTGATGTAAAATCCCAGCATTCTAGGTGACAAAAAGGATCACAAGTTGTAGCTCAGCCTGGGCAACTTAGTGACTTAGCAAGATGCTGTCTCAAAATTGAAAATAAAGAAAGTGTTTGAAATGTCACTCAATGCAATGTCCTGGATTCAATATTCTGTACTGGGGGTGGGGATGATGGAGAAAAAGAAAGGCACAGAATCACTAGAGATTGTAACGAAGTTAAAAGGCATAAAGAGAGGGCAAACAAATATTGACCACATTCTTGAGGAAAGTGTGTTTATTTTTTTACTCATTCACTATATAGCCCCCTGATGGGTTAATTTTCTACATCAAGTGGGACATGAGATACCCAGACATCTAGTTAAACTCCGTTTCTGGGTGTGTCCGTGAGAGTGTGTCTGGAAGAGATTAGCCTTCAGATTGGTGGAGTGAGGGAAGCCGATGCCCTCCCCAGTGTGGTGGGTATCATCTAATCAACTGAGAACCTAATTAGAAGAAAAGGAAAAGGGAAGTAGAATTAATTTCAAAAAAAGCTTAAATCTAGGCGGCATCTCAAACTGACAGGCAAAGATAATTCAAACGTCCTTGTAGACTGCCATTTGGAGCTGTTGCCTATATTTTCTTCCACCCACAATAGTGCTAGTTCTTAGGCTTTCCGATGTGGACAGAAAGCAACACCACTGGCTCCCTAGTTTCCACACCTCTGAACCAAAGCAGAAGCTTTCCTAAGTTTCCACAGTTGATAAGAATTCTCAGGTCCCACAATTGCACAATTTAATACTTTATGATATATTTCTTCCTATATAACAACAGCCAAATACATACATACGTATATATATATATGTATAATATATATATATATATATACATATATATATACATATGTATATAATGATGTGTACACATTCACACATATATTCAGGCAAATCTATACAAGTAGAGGCATAAGCAGATATATGTCTACTATAAAAAACTATATTAGAGAAACCCTGACTAACATGGCCACTTAAAGTGTTGTATTCTAATCATAACTTCTACTCTAAGTAATACATGCTATACCATTTTACAAATGTAAAAAAGCAGGCACAATACCAAAAACCAGGTCATTCTGACCCTAAAGTCATTGTATTTTTGCTACAGTCCTTCTGTCTAGCCATTTTTTAACTCACTTGAGTAAATGAATGTAAATATGATAATGTCTGGCCATCCGAAGGGTACACTCAGTACCCAAGAAGCTCTTAGCTTGGGCAGCAAAATAAGAGGTAGACTCAAGACACTCCACTCCCTTTTTTTTTTTTTCTAGCTAATGCTTGTGCAGAAGTACTTTCCTCCCAAATATACTACAGTATTAATTCAGGGTTTCGCTCAGTGATTGTTAACCTTCTCATCCAAAAGCTACTTCCTTTGCAATGTTGTACTTCCTCATACATCCTACATACATGAATTTACAGTTTCTATTTTTGCCCACAACTTCTTTCACCTCCTGAAACTCTGGATCTGACAGTATGTGGAAGTACAGGAATAAAGAAAGCTGTCTCCTACAAACTAGAAACAGGTCTTCCTTTCTAGCATCCTCCAGATAGCCCTCCACTCATGATCTGTCTGCAGGGCCTCATGCTATGTGGTAGGTAGGAGACTAATAATTAGCTGACCATGTATCACTTAGAATCTTTCCCCCTACATAGCAGGGTAATCTTGGATGCATTATGATTATATAATATTCATCTTTGATCCCAGTACCTTTCACTGACTGGAGGGTCAATAAACATATATTGAAATGTCAAATTAATATAACAATAACTTCACAAGGTTAATGAATCTTTTTGATCAACTTATATTGATTCTTCATGAAATGTTACATTTATCACCAAGGAACAAGGCAAGGTGAAATGTAGGTTTTCAATTATTTTACAAATCAATTAAATACTCAAATCTGTGATGAGCTGGGCTTATTAGTGATCACATATGAAATAGTAGTACTTCCTGATTGCCAAAAGGAAAACATCACTATTGCAAATTCTCTACCTTTCTTGTTACACACAGAATAATATCTTCTATAAAGCTCCCACTTGCAACTATCAGAGAATATCACTTTAGACACAGAAGTTATTCAGTTTCCAGGTCTTGGGTTACATTCAGCTCTCGTCTCAATAAAAAAAACTCCAAGGCTACTCTTAACTAAAATGTTAATAGATCACCCTAATAAATAAGAATCTATGTTGCATGCAAGAAAAACAAAGTAAATCCATTGTAAAAAGAAAAAAAGAAGTTAGTCTTTAAAAATATTTCTTTGACAATGTCTTCATGTTTTCTTTTTCTGCACTGTAACCTTACATCTCCTTCTACCTTTATAAATACAAAAAGTCTTAAACTTACAAACAAGTTCTGTGCTGGAAGAACACATACACTGGATTTGTTCATAATCCAACAAAGTGAGTCTTATACAATACACCTTTAAATCTTATACAGTACACTTGGGAAAGTGTGCAACTCAAATGTTCATGAATCAGGGACTTACTATAATACAGTAGATAACTTCAGGAAAATGAAGCCCTAAAAAATATTATTGTTGAAACATAGCACATCTAATGACAAAAATAGTTTCCTAACTTTAATTAATAAGTGAAGAGTTAAGGAAAATCCTCCATCTCTGCTATTATTTGTGTGTCCTCTCCAAACCTGATGCTAAAACTGAGTCCCATTTGCAGTGGCACTGAGAGGTAGGAAGTTTGGGGAAGGGCTCTACCTTCACAAATGGATTAGTGCCCCCTGAAAATGCTCAAGGAAATGAAAGTCAGACACAGACACCTTTCGTTCTTCTCCCTCTGTATTGTGTGAGGACTTGTCATTCATCCCCTTTTCACTCCGTAGCACCTTCTTTATATGGGGACATCTAGGTGGCACCATGCCTTAGTCACATTCCTCATCACTGGGACAAAATACCCAACACTGGCAACTTAAAGGAAGGGAAATTCATATTGGCTCAAGATTTAGAAGTTTCAGTCCATGATCAACTACGAAATCAGACTCCTAGGAATGCCTAACAAGACGGGGTAAAAGGAGATTAAAGACAAGGTACAGAGATAATTTTGAAAGAGAAGCCAGGGAACTCTTGCCTCTAGTGGACAAAGAGCCCTGAGCATCTGGGTCACCTTGCTTTTGGACAATTTAGGCTCAGGAGCAAGCAATTAGGTTAATAGAAATACATCTGTTTCTCATTATTTGCAGGGTAACCCAGGTAAATACTTCTCTAAACTAGATCTCAGCTGTTGTTGCTTCTTCTCTGGAACTTGCAACTTGGCATATCGTCAGAGGAGGATCAGCTTGTTCTTCTCTCCTTCATGTCCACAGGGAAGACCAACCGGACCTCAATCCTTATGTCTAGTTTCCCACAATCGGCCAGTTTAAACACAGTAATTTCATTGTAGAAGAGCCTGAGTCGTGGAAAGCTGCTCAAATCTTGGGGGTTAGGAAGCAGAGAGAGAACAGAGGAGCAGGGGAGAGAGATGCATCCTTCCCGGTCACATCCCCCGCAGATTGCCTCCCACCCCACCAGGTCCTACCTCCTAAGAGCAAGTCAGCTACAATGCCCTCTGGTCCTGTCACCTGCTACAAGTTCTGCCTACCAGTGCATGGGACTCTGCGCACATCCCGATGTAAATTGCAACACACCCTTCGTAAGTGGACCTGCACCAGGCACGGAATTTGATGGCGCCTTGGACTTGCCAGCCTTCACAACTGTGAAAAAATAAAATTCTGTTCTTTATAAACTTACAAAGAATTTATAAAATTCAGTCTGTAGTGTTTCCTATAATAGCACAAACAGGGTAAGACAATCTGCTTCCATCTAGCCGTGCAGATAGCTTAATGTAAACTAGTGCATATGTTAATTCAGTATGTAATACAATATTGAACATGTTTGCCAAGCTTAGAGGCTTGAACTCACAAGTAAAGATGTTACTGTGAGATTATTTCAATGTTTTAACTTCACATTTTCAGAAAATAAGGGAGCTTGACTTTATAAGAATTGCTTAAAACTTTCTAAGTTGCTCAGAGCTATCAATTTTGAGGTGGTCAAAAGCATGGCGGTGGCCAGATATGAGGATACGTGCCTATCATCCTAGCTACTCGGGAGGCTGAGGCAGGAGGATCATATATTCAGGGACAGCCTGCGCAATGTATGGAGACTATCTGTCAAAAGATAAAGTATATGTCAATCAATAATTTTCAAATGCAAATCCCCTTGGAAGTAATTTGGTGACAGAGAAATATTTACTTGTATAAACTAGGGTATCTGAGCTTAAAGATGGATGAGGCATGAGAGAAGAAAAGACTGCCAGCACTGCCTGTCTTTGTTTTTAGTTGATGTCACAGTGTAAGCAAAAAGGTTGGAGTTATAGGGAGCATATTTTGTCATTACAGGTGAAAGTGAACACGCTTAGTGGTGGAAAGGAAAGGAATAGTAAGAGAGTAAATAAATACTCTGTGGGTCAATTGTATGATCAGCACACTATTACACAACACTTAAGTCTCTGCCACTTTCAGAAGAACAGCCGTTAAATATTATTGTTCGTCTCATTCCTTTAGTCTACAGATAAAAATTCCTAATCAATTGGAAAAATAATTCCCCAAAGTGTCAAAACAGCTTACTAGCAAAGTTAGGATTAAAGTCTAGTTCTCTTGGTTCCAATTTTTTTTCCGTCCCCCACTAATGCCTCAGAGAAGTTTGCCTAGTATTTTCAGGCAAATGAATAAATTATTGTGAAAGTAGGTATTTCCATTTTCTGCTGCTGAATAACCTTTAAATGCTGGTGTGTTGGTTTTCTTTCTCCTTCTAGCCATTCGATTTAACTGAGCATTGACAAAAGAAACTTCAAAACCTAGGAAAACAGACATAATGAAAAACACAGTGCCTGTAGGCAATGCTCATTAACTGGAGATAGCATACTTTACTTTAAAATTATATATAGATTTTTGCAGTCAAATTTATAAAAATAGCAAACTTTTTTCCCAAATCGGAAAGACTTTTCTCCTTAGAGTAAGATTTTCTAGTGATACTTTTACTATGCATCAGGTATCTCCAAAATTTTAGAGATAAGGTTTTTGCTATGTTCTACAGGCATTTGAACTGGATCTTTGCCAGTAAATAAGAGTTGCTCGAGAAATATGATCAATAGAAAGTATTCCCTGGAGAAGAAATAATGCAAAGTGTCAAGTTAAGGTGAGAGTAGGCTGCAGTCAGAAGGATGCAAGGATGAGTGTTAAGGCTCTTGGAATTGTGCGAGTGAGAGGTGTTCAGTAATAAACAGTGACATTGGACAGACAGAGAAAGTCAAGAAAACTCTGGTCAAAGTATCTACCTGACTTAGGGATGAACTGGCTGTGGGTGGTGGAGAAAATAGAGAACAGATGAGCATGACATCAGGTTTCAAGCATGAGAAGCTTTCCACTGATCCCTTTAACTGAAATTATAAAAATACAAGAAGAGAAGTATGTGGACATATTTGAGCTGCGGTTTTCTGAGATGGTCCCCAGTCTTCTTTGATTCACATTCTTCTGTAATCCTTTCCTCTTGAGGGTTAGCTAGACCCAGTGATTTGCTCCTAAGCAGTAATGCTGTATGGAGCAAAGGTGATGTGAGGTCACTTCCACAATTAGGTATCTTTGTCTACTCAGGCCGCTGTTACAAAATACCAAAAACTGTGTGGCTATTGACAACAAACATTTATTTCTCTGTGGTCTGGATGCTGGGACCAAGGTACCAAACAATTCAGTGACTGGTGAGGGCCAGCTTCCTCATAGGTGTATGAGCCATATCTTCCTAAGGTGGAAAGGTGACTTTCTCTCTCTCTCTCTCTCTCTCTCTCTCTCTCTCTCTCTCTCTCTCTCTCTCTCTCTACCTCCCACCCTCCTTCTTTCCCTCTATTTCTTTTTTTCTTTCTCTCCATGGTACTGGGGATTGAGCCCAGGGCCCTCACACTCAACTACATACCCAGACTTTTCTTCCTCCTCCTCCTCCTCGTCTTCCTCCTCCTCCTTCTTCTTTTTCTTCTTCTTTTTTCTCACTTTCAGACAGGGACACAGTCTGTCTCACTAAGCCACTAAGTTTCTTCGGCTAAATCAGAACTTGGCAATCCTCCTGCCTCAGCCTCCCAGAATACTGGGATTGCAGGTAGAGCACCATGCCTAGCTTCAGACCTCTTTATAAGGGAACTAATATCTTTTTATGATGGCTCTAACCCCATAACCTAATCATTGATATCTGGGAGGTATCTCACCATATGAATGGGGGGAACATAACCATCAAACAACATTATCAAACAGCATTAGGTTAGATAAACCATAATCCATCTTGCTACAAGATTCCCTCTGTCTTTGAGGGTTTATTTGTTTGTTAAATAGGGTCTTGCTTTGTAGTTCAGGCTGGCCTCAAACTCATGGTGGTCCTCCTGCCTCAGCTTCTCAAGTGCTGGGATTACAGTTGTGTGCCACCATGCCCCAGCACCTTCTGTCTAGTTTTGATGAACCAAGCTGCATGTTAGAAAAGCCCACATGTCCCACACTGAGTGGGGCCTTGTGCCAATGCTAGTGAGCACATAAGGCTGGCTATCGAACAACACTTAGAGAAATGAAAGCCACCTAGAACCACATTTGCCAGCCTCCAAGTGATACTCCATCTTTGACCACAACCTGGATAATCATTTCTTAGAAATCACAAGGCACAAACTTTACCCAAATACCCGACTCACAAAAACTGTGATATAATAAGTAAGTGCACATTTAATCTATTGTAGGAAGGCTTGCTGCCTCTTGCCTGCTATGCTATGAACTGTTTCTCCTCTGCCATGGCCCTCTGCCGTGTCACCCCACATTGAAGTCAGCCACCTGTGGACTGAAACCTCTATAAACTGTGTGTTAGAATAAACCTCTCCTCCTTTAACTTGGGGATGTTGGATATTTTGTCCCAACGTAATGATACAGCGCTCTTGAATGATTTTTTGTGTGGCTCTGTGGAACCAGACTGGAAGGTCACAAGTTAGAATTTTTAGCTGGAATCAGCTAACTGAGTTGACAGTATTAGAGAGAGCAGAGGGATGTGAGGAATATTAACAATTTATATTAAAACAACTTTTATTATAGGTTTTATTTAAATAACACCTATATTTTAAAATTATGAACTTGAATTACAGTCAAAATTTAAACAACTTTTCTATGAACAAATTCCATGATCTTTAAGTCATCTCAAGAAATTGTGGACCAAATAAAAAGGGTTAAAATGTGGAGAAAAAGTAAAAATGTATGATAAAAGTACTTTTGGGGAGAGCCACTTCTATTCATCCTAATAGAAAAAGTGCATATTGCCTTTTTAAGGAATGACGTGTTTCAAGATGATGACTTTGCTGGCTTCAAAATATGATCCCTGGAATTGAAAAATCTAAGGAACAGGTGACAAGTTATCCTGAGATAGTTAACGAGACAGCAGCCTGGGTTTAACTCTATGTAATCTACAGATGAAGAGAGGTTCTAACAATTAGAACAGAATTAGGAGACTGCTCCTATGTGGCCATTGGGCTACTTACTCTCTCAGAGACCCTCAAGACAAATGGTTCTGCCTGGGGTTACCTTCTAGGTGTTAATAAACTAAAGAAAACAAAGAAGCAAAACATGTCAAAGTTGGATGCCTAGGACCTGGGGATGCAGCCTAAATCTTCATGACATTCCTCAGAGCAAGATTAGTGGATCTGCTGGTGTCAAGGAAACAAAAAGAAGACATGAGGATCCCCAAGAACACATGAACAGACACTAGGAAGGAAACATCTGTCAGGCCCAGCAAGCACACAGCATAGCACAGAGCTAGCAATGCTACAATTCAAGTCAGAACTCTTCCCAGTCCTCACTTGCTTTTCTCTCTCCCGCCTCTGCTTTTTTAACTCTTTAGGATAAAAAACAGAATCTACTCCTAAGTGAAATAAATAAGTCACACATGTGTAAATACCAAATAGTTTCCCTGGTGTGAATATTCTGCAACAATGCATAAGATTCTATAAAGATTACTGACATTTAGAAATTTGAAGAAAGGAGCTAAAGGTGTAGGGAAGGTGTGATGCATAGGGGAAGAACAAAAAGGGAAAAGAAAAAAA
>NW_022900936.1:39245033-39342062 GCF_012274545.1 Fukomys damarensis
TCTAGCAAACGAATGGAGCCAACAAGTGGTGAGAGCCAGGTGGTGCAGTGGTTCAGAACCTGCAGTGCCTGAAAGGAGAAACTAGGTGTGGCTTCTTCCCTACTGCAGACTTCCATGTATGCAACTGGCTTGAGCTAGGGATGGAGGACAAATTTTGACTATAATTCAAATTCATAATTTTGAATACAGGACCGGACTCCTTATTTACCAAATCGAGATTATACTCAAGACATAAAGTTAGTTGGGAGGCCCATTATACATGTATGACAGAAAAGTGGTAGTGTCACATACAGCTTCCTGAAGATCAAAGCAACACAAAGCCTGTTTGGTTATATAATCTCCATGATCAATAGTAAATGATGGGCCTCAGAAGGAACACAGGATTTCCCTAGAAATGTTCTCTCAAAAAAGTCTCATGATGCATCTACAGAAAGAGACATCAAATAGAAGCCAAGTAAAAGCAAAGATGCCTGTAGCCCAGCTGTTCAGCAAACCTCTGGCATCAAGACTTGCATTGCTTGGTTTTTGTTTGTTTGTTTGTTTTGTTTGGGGGGGGGCTTTTGGTTTTGGTATTGAAAGTGAAAAGAAATATTGAGATTTGCGTTATTTTCCTGTGGCTATTGCAACAAATTACCACAATCCTATTGGCTTAAAACAGTATACATGTATTGTCTCACAAAGAATTCTTTGGGAAGCCAGAAATCCAAACTGTCACTGATACAAAATCAGATGTACCAGGTTTCGTTCCCTCTGGTATTCTCTAGCAAAGAATCCATTCGTTTATCCTTCTGAGAGTGACTATCCCAGATCCTCGTTATGGCTATGTCATTCCGGTTTCTGTCTTTATAGCCACATTGTTTTATTCTCTTTTATTTTGTGTAATATCTGCCTCTGCCTCCCTTTTGTGAAGGTACATGTGATTTCATTTAGGCACCATTTGTATAATCCTGAAAAACAATTTCCCTGTTGCAAGATCTTTAATGTAAACACATTTGCAATGATCCTTTTTTTTTTTTTTCCTAGTAGCATTCACAGGTTTCTGCTGCTGTCTTTTAGTGGGAAATCATTTTTCATCCTACCACAGCATTAGACACCTTATATAACAAGCATAATGGGAATTTTTTTCACCCATATCTGTTAGGTAATGAACCGACATTGTAAATTCTGAAATCATGGTGAATTTCAATGACATCGTCAATAATGTAATAAATTCTAATGAAATTGCAAATAAGAGCTTGAATTCTCTGTAGGAATGATACGTTTCTGAAAGCCAGCAGGTGTTGGTGAAATAGTCGGTGTAAACATGAGACCAGATCATTGTAAAACTCCATTAAACACAAACACTTCTACTAGGAATACTACATAAGGAAAGTAAATTTATGTTGTCCCTTTAGGACAGTAAAACATAGCCCAGTGTGGAATCATAGCTCACCACAGAACTTTAATGCCTGACAGAATCTCAGCCCATTGTCCTAACTTTCTAGATAAGAAAATTAAGGCTGCTCATGTATCCCACAGCTCATAGATGTATGAGAGACCAAAACTAACATATCCTCTCTCTTGGTCCATCTGCTTTCCTGTAAGCCATGCAATTTATTTACGTATTTATTTTAGTTATTTATTGAAGTAAAACCTAGCAGTGGCCGGGTGTGGTGGCACACGCCTGTAATCCCAGCACTCAGGAGGCTGAGGCAGGAGAATCGCTGTGAGTTTGAGACCAGCCTGAGCTACATAGTGAGTTCCAGGTCAGTCTTAAGTACATAGTGAGACCCTGTCTGAAAAAAATCAAAAAAAAAAAAAAAAAAAAAAAAGAAAAAGAAATAAAGCCTAGTATAGATCACTCTTCTATCCAGGAACTATACTACCATCTTTAGAATTAAAGAACATTGATTAGGATTTGTCTTTATTTGTAAATATTTTCACAAATGTGATACACAGAAGTCTAATCTGTAGAAAGGAAGAATCAAGAATGATGCCCAATACTGAACTGTTACGAGGTTAATTCAGTGGAGCTCTTTCAGTTAAGATTTAATGTGAACAAAAGGAACAGAGCCTGCAAATGTACTTAGGGTAGATGTATCTACCAGAGCAGCAAGCAGAGCTTAATTTGTAACAGCTGGAGAGGTATCCATCTACAAATTAAATTAAAGAAGCAGAAATTTGCTCTCTCACACCAAACAAGCGGTCTTTTGGCTCCCTAAATCTCACCAGCTACGTATCTGTTGTTTTCTCATGAAGAGAGACAATAAAAGGCCACAGCGTCACTCTGACATCCTGTCAATCATTTACTTTCAAGTTACCCAGGCAAGCTTCCAGAGGAGACAGCTGATTACAACATAAGATGCCCCTGTCTCCAACAGATGTCAGAATGCTGTATGGCAAATTCAACTTTTAAAAATCTGAGTGGCTGGGTGATTTTGAAGTGATTTAGTTCTTATAGCAGTGCCTAATGTAAGATACATAAGACGTTACAATGTGGTCCAAATTTTTTCTAAGAGTATTATATGTCGTGTTTGGACAGTTAGAACTCCCTGCTATTATTTATTCATGCCAACATAAATTATTCCCTTCAAATGAACTCAAGTCACGTAAACCCTGGCTTCCAGGAACCAGAGCATGCTTTCTTTTGGAGAGATGTGAATCTCACCCCATTCCTTGGAAATTGAAAAATCAAATAGCAAACAGCCCCAGTGTTTGCAATCAATACCTACTTCAGTAACTTTTTGAGACTGTTTGACTCCAGAGTGAGTTGCAGTCTGGGAAGAATTAAACATTTGAAATCTTTTTTTTTTTTTCTATTAACTCCAAAACCAAGATGAGCTACAGTAGGGAGTTACCTTTATTATGGGGGTCTGAAAGAGATTGGTTTGTTTTATTTATTTTACAGCCAAAAGCCAATTCAAGGATGATGAATGGTGTCAGTTTGACAGCACCAAAGAACTGAAATTTTTCATTCCTTCCAAGGTTTCATAGGGCAATGACTGCAATTTCTTTTACAGTCTACCCTGTGAACTACGTTAACTCTTACCTGAATAAACTGATTCTAAATTTGTGGTATCAGGATCATGATCTATTCTGACAATTCCTTTTCTCCTGATAGCCCTGATAAGTCAGAGGATAGATGCAATAGAGAAGTGGGTTTTTTCAGCTGGAACTGAACAAAGCTTTCTGATTGGGTTTGTTCAGGTCAGAACACATATTGAAGGATAAAGCTGGCTTAGATTTGGCCCGACAATGACTGTTCTATGAGTTCAATCTCACATATAGTTCAGATTGATTGACCTAAATTTTGCCAGATTGAAGTGAGGGAAAGTCTTTGGGAAATTTTATCTTTATATAGCCCATCTAACTATTTTAACAGAAACTTTGCTCTTTGACTAGCACCATAAGCACGGTGATATAGAAAAGAGATATTTCTTTGTCACTGAGAAACAACTGTGAAATAACCATCTAGGTAATAATGACTTTCAGTTGCCAATATTCAATCAAATTTGAAATGGCAATCATTTTGTCTGAAGTAATTTGCTTTTCATTTATGGCTTCTTGCGAGTACTAATTTACAACATGTATTTTTTGAAAGGGTTATAGAATGGGAGACAGCATTTTTTTCTCTTTCTCATGCATCCTTTTCTTCTACTTTTAAATATTACCAATGTGTACTCTTTAAAAGAAGATTATTAGTAGACTTTGAAGCTGAGTCCATAAATAGTAGCAGAAAAGTTAAAGAACAACAGCAACAATAATAATAATAATTGGCTAAAATGACCATGCTAATAAACTAGTAGGGCAACAACACTATGGTAATTGTGTTGTTACCATCTTTGGGGGTAATAATGAAAATATAGTTTGCTTCAAGTTGTTCATACTGATTGGAAATAAAATAGTGGTATGATAAAAAAACACATAACAAGGTGAAATGAGAAGCAAAACCTTGGGTTATTGTTCAGGTAATTTCAATCTGTGTAAAAAATTAATTGAAACATAACTTGGGAGCTGCGGGGGAAGAGCCATCTTCCACTTAAATGACTGAATTTATGTTAAGATTTGCTGCATGTAATTTGATAGATTTTTTAAATCTCTTTCTTGATTTAAAACAGTAAAACAGAATGGGATGTTACATTGAATTCATTCACGTATGGATCACTTATAGTTTACAAACATAATCATATTATTTTATGGTAGAGAGGAAGGAGAAGAGCTAGCCTTGATCGGTGGTCTTGATCTTTCCTATTCCCAGTTTATTTGAAGTTTAGTTTTCTTTTCTGTTATTTGAAAAAAAAAACAGTTATTAATAGAGAGTTTCTGTTAGTTAAAATAAAATCAATTCCTATGCCAGTGTCTTCAAGAGTTCTATCTAAACTCTCTTCCAGCCTGTTCAGTGTTTCCATGTTAATATTTAGATCATTGATCCATTTTGATTTTAGTTTAGTGTATGGTGAGAGACATAAATCTAGTTTTAATCTTTGGCAAGTTGAAACCCAGCTTTTCCAGCACTTCATCTTTGAGGTGGCTTAGTATGTCCAGAGTTGTGTTTTTTTAATATATATAAATGAGTATATGTATATATATATGTATATATATATATATGTATTATTTAGCCATAAAGACTGAGAAACTACAGACATTTATAGCTAAATGGATGCACATTGAGGCCATGCTCTTAAATGAAATAAATAGGACACAGGTGTAAATACCAACTAGTTTCTCTGGTGTGAGAAACTAAAAGTGTAAATAAGGATCAAAATGTATAATAGATAATGTGAAATAGGAAGAAATGGTCCAAAGTGAAAGGAAAAGGGGAGGGGGAGGGAAAAGGAAAGAAGGAAAAAAATAAATATGAGAAAAAGAAAAAATAGAAACAAAGTAAATAGGGAGGGATGGAGGGGTTGAGGGGAATGGGGGGAAAAGTAAGAACCAAGATACATCATGTAAAGGTACAAATTCTCAACGATGAATGGCATCGTATTGTATACCTAAAGTGTACCAATAAATTTAATGAATAAAAAAATTAAAAATCGGGCATGGTGGCACTCGCCTGTAATCCCAACACTCTCAGGAGGCTGAGGCAGGAGGATCCCTGTGAGTTCGAGACCACCTTGGGCTACAGAGTGAGTCCCAGGTCAGTCTCAACTACATGGTGAGACCCTGTCTCAAAAAAACAAAATTAATTAATTAATTTAATTAAAAATTTAAAAATATATAGTGCCTGACACAAGTTTGGAATTAAAGTATGAATTCCCTACACAGACTAAGGTGCCACGATTTAAAAGACAAAACTCAATAGGAGAGAACTTGCTGAAGTCTTCACCAATTAAAGAGAGAGACATGTTAGGGGTTTACAAATTTACCATCTCTTGTTTTTTCTGCTCGAGTTTCTAATGTAAATAGTTTACATATGATTATATTCACAGATATGAGTCTCCATAAGAATCTATAAACACATTTGCTTACATTTCACAAAGACAAAATCATTATATATTGAAGTGATATACATACAAATCCATTTAAATATATAAAATATATATTTGAGTGATTCAAAACCACATTATGAACATGGAATGCTCTGTAGATGGAGACTGACAATCTTTTATATTTAAATAGGCAGACAAATATAACAGACATTCTAAGTCTCAATATAAACCAAATACTTCTTCTTGAAGAAATTTTAGATAATAACTTAGTTTATATGGCCATATTTTCAGGTGTGCTTCATACTTAGAGAGGAAAGTTTGTCAAGCAATGAAATCCATGTTAAAGGCATTTGTGTTTACTAGAAATCTACACTTTCCAGAATATAGGACAGAGATTGGTTTGGTCTCTAATCATCTGTTCAAAATACAACTTCTACATATTGTTATATTATATTGTTATGTATACTCTTTACCATGTTTCTCTTCCTCTATTTTGAAAGTAGGAAACATAAAATGGCCTAAGTAAACCTAAGGAGAGACAATAGAAGGAAATAAGGCCCTCGCTATTACAGCATGCATAGCTGTTTCAATATCCTATAGGACATGATTTTAACTAAGGCAAAATTAAAGTTCTTAATCAGATTAAGTGCTCTGATATGAGTGACATGCGTGCTGCATAGTAAATTTCAAACTAGACCTCGAAACTGTGTTTTATGATTCTGGAAGTCTGTAAACCACATTTCGGCTCTGTCCAGCTGTCTCCTTGTTGGATTTTGTCAGTAGGGGGCGCTAAAGGGAGCCTGAAAGGCTAGAGGAGGAGGAGGGACTGGGTGCCTCCATCAACTTCCTAGCCTTGTCCTAGTGACCCAATTGTGAAACGTTCTTCTCATCAGTGACAGTTTTTCAGTGAGAACAGTTAAGTCCAATTTGCAAGGTTTCCCAAGTAATTGTCTATCCAATCCACTATGTCTTTTTAAATAATTCATTTAGATTCTTGGCTATTTTAACAAACAATGCCAAGAACTTTTTGCTTTTATTTTCCCCTCCCTCTCACTTGAGCTTTGTCAGAAATCTAAAGAGCAATAATACTGTCTTAGCTCTCGCCTAAGGATTCTTCATGATTGGGCGAACTTCTTTTGCAATTACTGGAAACAGAGCATTCAAATGATTATAATAAAATTTAGCTCAATACCACAAGCCATGATACCATGAGATATTATTTCAAATCCTATCTAAACGTGTCCATATAAAATACTATTGAAAGGAGTAATTAATTCAGACTTGCAATTTTTAAAAAATTAACTCTCTAGAGAACTTCTGTTGGAGTAGAAATTTTTGTTCACAGATGTAGCATAAAATACACCAGAAACCTAAACCATTGAACCTCTTACATCTGTTTTTTCTACTTAAAATATCAAAGTCTAATTTTTCCCTTTTTCCCCCTGTTCTCTGTGTAATGCTTTAAAGAGCTTTACGTACATGCAATCAATAAGCATTGACACAGTGAGTAGCGATAACATGTTTTCTCTTTATGTCAGAACTCACTTTAATTTTTCATAGAACTAGTAAAGAGATATTTCAAGCTTGCCACCACTTCATCAGATAACACGTTTTTAATTTTTAAAAAACTCTTACTTTTAAAATTCTGAATCTTCTTTAAAATTAGAAAGAATTTCATTAATATTGTATGTGAATATGGCTCGTCCGCATGGTATAGACATTGGTCAAACATAGTTCTGGATGTTTCTATGAAAGTGTTTAGGATGAATTTAACATGTAAACGAATGAACTTTGAGTAAAGTGGTTGCCCTCCATAATGTGGATAGGCCTCATCCAGTCAGGAGAAGTCCTGAATAAAAACAGATTTATCATGAACAAAAAGGAGTTCTGCCACCACAGACATCTCAGACCTCAAGTATGACAGTGGTATTTCCATAGTGCACCCCATACATTTTGAACATAATAAGGTGGTCCAAATCCATACATTCACACTCTCTCATAAATTACCTGGGAAAGAGAGTTAAACAATTGGCAATATAAAAGATTAGTAGCTTTCAATTGTCATATTAATCTACTTTTGTGTGTAATGATAAACATTAACATCATGGACCAGAGATTTAGCTCAGTGGTGCTGCCACCTGGCTCACAAGTGCAAATTACAATCCATAATCTCTAAGTATAACATTTTGCTACAGAAGGAAAATCTTTAAGGAGTTTAATAGTTCTTTGTATCTATCATTTTATACTTATTCCATCTTCAAATTCTTCTAATACTCTAAAAAATGTTTTATGTGAAGAAGAAATTGATTAAATATTCTGTTTTGTCTTACGGTGTGGGGGACATAATGCTTTTCTGGTGTTGCTGGTGCCTCGTACTGCATAGCAAGAAGCACATGATGCCCAGTTGCTGCACTGTTAGTGACACTAACATTAAACTCTGTTAAGAGAGTGGCTGCTGGAACCTTCCTTTGTAGTTATATCCTCTTCCTCTGTGGCCAGTGAATAACATTTGGGATGATATTTTGACATTTTGTGTATATAGGAAGAATCTTTCATCTAATTATTTTATTATCCATTAATAATTATTGCATGCATTAAGCATTTTTTTAAAGTTTCAAAAAGAAGTTAGGAGGACATCCACTGTCAAATTACAAAAGAGCCCATTCTATTGCCCACTTTTCTCTCTAAATTATTCTTCAAAAGACACTAGCATGCAATTTGGGGTTGCAAAGACTAGAAAATTAATCTAAGATAGAATAAAATGTATTTTGAGATTTGGCTTCTGTAGAATAAGGAGAATCCAAAAATTATTGATAGGATTAGTGATGTTCAGAAATCACAATCTGCATATCACTTTTTTTTAATTACTATATGAGATTTTCTAATAAAATGTTGAGAGATAATGATTGGACTTTGCTTGGAAATGCACACCAATGCATTTTTTGGAAAAGAAACTAAATTGCATGTAGTGTATGGAACCACCTGAGCTAACACTATTGTCCAGCATTTTTATAGGGTGTTAGAAAGTCTTCACTTTTTTTCCTCTAATTTATATTTTCCATTAATTTAGAATCAGAGGTCCTAAAATAGTAAGTTTTACTTCTTTGTCCTTTGATTTTTACTTTTTTTCTACCACTGCATATTTTCTGTAAATGTAAATTTACTTTCAACCTTACTAACTCTGTAAAGGAGGAACACCCACTGATCATAAATGGAAAAATTATTACATTTAAAGAAGATAGAAAAATCAGAAGTTAACATTCTGATCTGAGGAAAAGTTTCTGAGGCAGTACTGGAAAGAAGCCAGGTCTAAGTCTTTGGTCTGCACCAGTATATTGTGAAGGTTTAACTAAGATCCCAAAGGACTTTTAACTCAGAGTACTTTTTCAAACTTATCATGAACCCTTTGAGGTTGACTCATTTCTAGATTTTTTTTTTTTCACTTTAGGGTAAGATTTCCTACTGACACTAACCAACACAACCTCAGTGTGGATGAGTAGAAAAGGAAGTTCAAGACCACCGAATTCTTGTCAGATGACTTATTTATTGGTTTTACCTAATTCCTCCGACATGCTTTGTGGGCTTTTATTATTATTATTATTAGATTCTTAAATTCTATTTTCCATCTATTGGTCCTAATCTTCCTAGAAAAATCCTGAACAACAGGGACAGCTGTTAAAAGAATGAGCTCACTAATTAGTTGCATATTGGGAAAATAAATAGTGTCAAAAGCAACTTACCTTATTGTTTATTTCTTTAGGAATGGTGTGGAAAATGCCTACTCATACTTAATTGCAATAAAATAAACGAGATTCAATTTGTGTGCTTCGGTTGACAAATTTTCTAAGAGAAGAACTGTTCCAAATTAAAATAAGAACCTATCATTTTAAGCTTGGTTGTTATCAATGTATCTATGTATTTATTTATCTTTTTGTCTGAGTAAAGTTCAGTGGTGAATAAATTATTCCTTTAAATGCAGGTGGAAAGCAAGTCTGCTCCTTACATTCCTCCATTATTTAGTCTGCATGCCATTTTATCATGGAAAGCAATACACTATGGAGTAATGATAGGTTTCTGTAAATTCTAAATAAATGCCCCACACATGAATATTATCATATTATTCTATTTTAACAATGCAGTTTTTTCATTTCTTCTGTTCTAAAAATGTCATTTGTTTAATGTGCTCATTGTTTCTTTTTTGTTCCATTTTCTCTTCCCTTCCTCACCAAAAACATACTGTCTAAACTAAATAACTGCATATCATATGCTAAAATAATATATTTTTAAAATAATGCTGGCAAAACTTCAACATTGTGTATAAAACTACATTGTAAAACTCATTTCCTATTTCCTCTTCTTATTCAAAAGTTGCAGTATTTTTACTAAAAATAAAATGTAATGCCCATCAAAATTATTATGTGCTTTGACACAACTTGCTTTTCATCTTTGCTGAGTAACAATAAAAGTAAAGAAAAACCTGCAGGCAGCTCCTGTAGGGGCACAAAATGCCAATTTAGTTTTTCTGTAGCCACCACAGGCTCTCTGGCATCCAACACAGAAAGTCCTCAATAAAAGGCAGCCATTTAAAAGTCTCTTTCTATGTCATGTTACCCCAATCAGAGAAAAATGAGGAAGAAAGTAGATAGGGAAGAAGGAAAAACAGCTAAGAAAACTTAGAAATGGGTTTCTAATTCTCCTTATAAAAGTCTCCAATAAAATTCTAGAATAAAAGGTCATTATAAAATGAGGTATCAATAAGTAAGTTTGTAAAACAGATTTTTACAGAGAAAATTAATTAAATAATGAATACTAAAAGACAAATAAAATATCATTTTATTAAATGTATTATCTATTAAGTTTATTATTAATTTTATTAAATATTTGAGATGCCTTTGTTTCAGCACAATGACTTAAGAAAACAAGTCACGTGTTTGTACCAATCTGTAGTGTTTAGCTATAGAATAATTTGAGGGCTTTTAGTTTGCTTTGAAAATATTTTCCAGAACAAAGTTTATTGTGTGTATCTATTCTTCCTCAGTTTATTGCAGTCAGCCACCTTCTAGGTTAATAGTTGTCTGCTAAAACTCTTGCCTTTATAAGTAGGTGTATTAGATTAAATATAAATGGTATCCAATAAATATTCAAATTGCTGAGTCATGAATAAACTCCTGCTGGCTTCTGCACGTGTCTTTTCAGTGATTTTGAAGTAAAATAAAAATATTTATAATTGATTACTTGCTATGATACAAAACTGCAAAAGATGTGATTAGTGGTCAACCAAAAAGAAGAAACTTAGGCCTTGATAACCATACATAATGTGAACAATTGCATTTTTAAAACGGCCATAGCCTTGCATGACTAAAAATGACAAAGAAAACAAGACTGAATAAAGGAAAGCTTAACAAATTTCTGAGATTCTACAGGATAGGACAGTAGTGATATCCAGTTTCAAATAAACATTATCCTTATGAAAGAGTGATTCTGAAGGCTATTAAGGGCTATCACTCCACCACAATCCAGGGGACTAAGCTGTTTCCTCCTGAGTATCACAGAGGAACAGGTTGCCACAGCCCAGTGCCATGAGGCAAGGCCATTGTCCCAAACTACAGGGGCAAGGAAGCTGCTCAGGTATGTCTAGGTGACAGTGATACCCTATGCACCCAGAGAACAGTATTAAACCAAATTCGATTATTATTTTAGGCTTGCCTTACAAATTTTCAACTTGCTTGGGACCCACCACCTCTTTCTTTCTCCTAAGTGTCCTTTTCAAAATGGAAATATCTATCTTATGGTTCTCTCACCACTATATTTTGGAAAAATATAATTTGCCTAGTTTCATAGTTTCACAGCTGGAGAGTAAATGTTCCCCTGGATGACACATATTTTTAATGTCACCAATACCTGATTTAGTTAACATTGATATGAAGCTTTGTACTTGAAATTTATGTTACAATGGGTTTAAGATTTGGGGACTGTTGGGATGGGGTGTATATTAAACAGAGTTATCCAGCGAAACCAAACCAATAAGGTATATGGAAATAAGAAATTTATGGTAAGAAATGGCTCATTCTGTTATGGATACCAAAAATCCCTTCGTTTTAGCAAGCTGAAGAAACAAGAAAGCCAATCAATCACATGACTAAGTCCAAGTCCAAAGTCTTCAGAAGAAGGAGAGTCAGTGGTGTAATTCCTGCTGCAAAGCTAAAGACTTGAGAAACCAGGGGTCTGCTGTTATAAGCACCACTGTCTGAAAAGTGTCTATTCAAGAAGATAGAAAATTCATCTTTCTTCTCCCTTTTTGTTCTCTTTGGACCCTCAAAGTATTGAGTGGTGCCACTTACATTGGTGAGTGTGGATATTCTTTAATCAGTCTAATAATTCACGTTTTACCAGCTTACTGAGCATTTCTTAGCCCAGTCTTGTTGACACATAAAATTAATCATCACAGAGTGACTGTATTGGATTAGAGAAGGATGTGAATATTAGCAGCCAGATAGTGAAGAGTTATGGACCGAATTTGGTCACCCCAATATTCGTATGTTGAAGCCCTCACCACCAAAATGACTATATTTGGAAATTTAAGTAGAAATTTGAGAGCAAATGAAGTCATAAATGGGAAGAAGGACTTAATGCAACAAAACTAATGTCCTTTAAGGGATAGGAAGGGACATAAGAGTATGTGTACAAGATAGAAAAGGTCATGTGAGGCCACAGGAAGAAACTGAGAGTTAAGATCTTCAGCTGAAAATACAGATTTATCTTTTCATCTTTCCACTTCTGCTAGTTTTGTATATCATATTTGGGGCTCTCTTATTAGGTTTGTGCATATTTGGAATTCTTATATGGTCCTGATGAAGTGATCCTTTTATCATGAATATCCTTCATCACTGGTAATTTTTTGTCCTTAAATTTATCTTCCTAATACAAATATAATCTCATAAACCTCTTTAAAGTAAATGTGTGTACGGACCATCTTTTCTATTCTGTGACTTTATTGTTTTGTTTTTTTGTACCAGGGATCAAACTCAGGACCTTGCATTTTCAAGGCAAGTGGCGGAAGCACTGAGCTAAATCAACAGCCCTTCTATTCTGTAATTTTTAACATATAAAATATGTTCCATTACATAGTGAAAAAATAATATTAAAAATTTAGTTAAGAAGAGAAGCTCTAATTACTTTAGAAACCTAATCTCACTTGCTAAATCACTAAAATTAGAGAATGTAACTTTTAAAAATGTATATGGCAAGTCACTCATGCATATCTGCATTTAAGAGAATGATCAGTCTAAATAAAGAGTTGTGCCAAACTTTACCAAACTAAATATTTTTAAACACCTGTAGACCAGTTAAATGGATCTGAATTAAAGCTCTTAGTTTACACAATTAATTTAACACATCAAAGCTGTAACATTTATTTGACCTTTAATAAAACAGTATTTCTAAATTTGAAAAGATCTGAGACTATCTACTCAAATTACATTACTTTAGAGTAAAGCAGATTTAGGTCAAGAGATGATAAAATGTTTACCTAACATTTCACTGCTAATTAGTTTGCCAAATTGGGATTAGAAACATATCTAATGACTTACAATAATGAAAACAGTAAACTAGAATAGTAAATTGCATTAAAATTTAAAAACACTTTCAAACAAATATGTCATCTAATGCAATTTCAATTGCACCAAAATGGTTTCTTCTGTTCTCTTTAAGCATATTAAAGTATGTTTAAGCTTAATTGTGTATAAGGAATAACAAGCTCTTTCACTTTCTACCTGAATGTTTTTTGCATGATTAGACCATCTCTTTGTTTAAGATGAATGCCATTCTTATGATGCAAGCAAGGTAACTTCTTTATATGATTATCAGTAGCATTCAGATGTATTGAACCTGATAGATGAAAACAGTGAGTTTTTAATTCACATATTCTGCAGTTAAAATATTTTTTGTTTCTAAATTATTTCCTTTTTCATTTAACCTGTGCTGAAACTCAATCATTTATATAAAAATTCTGTATTGTTATAGATGCGTTTTAGCCTAGAGTGTGTATCAAGAGGATAGAAATGATTTTTAAAATGTATCCTAATTTGCCAGAATGAGTGAAAATGTAAATCTGAAAGACTTTATTCTCATTCATGAATTGTTGACTGTTCTGCTCTCTTAAGCACTTTTCTTCTAAGTATTATGTGAAGAGTTGATGGCAGTATATTGAGAGAAAAGAAATACTTGAAAGAAATGAGCTTTGAAATTAAAATCAATGTAAAGATTATAATCAGTGGGGATTAAAGAATAAAGCAAGGAAGCCAACCTGCTGTTTTGAATAACACATGAAATTTGATGACACACAAACCCACCATTTTAACATTTAAAGAAAAGTACCAAAGTAAAACATACTAAAAATTTTAAACAGTAATTATTAAACAGCATAATATTAAGTTGTTCCACACCACATTTGTTTATAAGGAGTAATAAATTATTTCAGACTTTATCCCAAAACTAGATCAAATTCAAATAAGTTCAGGTTTATGAATGTAGACATACAATTGTGGATATAAAGAAGGCTTCCTCTGTTTGAATGTACAAATATTTGTCTCTATTTGTCTATTTCCTCTTCATATTAAAATTGTCATTTTTGAAAAGGTTCTGTTTTTTACAGGATAAAAAGAATAATTTCAAATCTCAGATATAATTTATTTTCCTTCACTCAAAGAGGTAATTTCATAATTCCCATGGCTTTTTGAGCATTGCATATGCTAACATTATCTTTGTTTATTCAGTTAATATTCAATTGTCAATGTCATGGTGACTATAAGACACAAGCTAGCAAGAGTTTTTCATTTTGATACCAAGAAGTCATTAGGATTAACAAGTTAATGTTTATCAAATTACTTTGAACACTCAAGTGTATGGTTTTGCATTAGTACAGAAGATTATCTGGTAAACCAAATTAACAGACGTGAACAGCATGATAAAACAAAAATCATCTGCTTTTAGGAATTAAGTAATTGTACATAATTAATGGAAAGGAATAATAATTAGTGAATACATAGTACTTACACAATAATCAGTTAACACTTGAAAAATAATTAACTTTCCTAATGACCATTTTCAACAAAATTAATGTAGCTTGCATGAGTAGCTGGTGACAACTAAAATACTAATAGCTCCTCATTACAACACTGCCAGAGGAAGTGGAAAATGTGATGAGAGCAAATCTTCATGTTTTTCACTAGGGTATGCCTCTTGTTTGTTTGTAAGAAAGAATAATTCCCCTCAATGAAATTAAGCTTTGGTCAAATTTAAGTTATAAAAATATATGCATATATGTCATACTATATGTGATATAATAAATAATTTGTGTTTATAATTACAACATTTAAACACTGTATCAGAAGAAGTAATTCTTTTTTTTCAGCTTTAATTGAGTTTATTGGTACATTTTAGGGCTACAGTACCATTACATTCATTGTTGGGATCTTGTACCTCTACATGACAGGTCTTGGTTCTCATTTTTCCCCTTGACCCTGCCCTCCCTTCACCCCCTCCTCCCCTCCCCATCTACAAACACTTTATTTCCATCTTTTCATTATCTCACATTTTTTTCTTTCCCTTATTACCCTTCCTCTACCCATCCCATCTTCTCTACACCTTTAGCCCCTTTCTTCCATTGAAGATATATACTCCTAAGTGAAATAAATAAGTCACACATGTGTAAATACTGAAGTTTCTCTGGTGTGAATAAACTGCAATAATACATAAGATCCTAATAAGATTACAGAAGAAGTAATTCTTAAACCATCTCAGTATCACCTTTGACATGTTCCCTTTCTCTGCTATGATTAGTCCTAGCTCTAGAGCATGTGCTCTCTCTCTCTCTCTCTCTCTCTCTCTCTCCCCCTTCTCTGTATATATATGCAGATGTATATGTACATAGATAGATATAGCTAGCTAGCTAGATAGCCCTCTAATAGCTCCACCTATTTCAATCTTTCCTTTCCACATGTTTCCTATCACGACATGTCTTTTCTCCTCTAGGTATCTTGCTTCAGTTTCTAACTCTTACCTTTCATCTTATACAAAGTCAGAAATCTTGTTTTCTTCTTAAATGTGATTTACAGCTAAGTCCAGTTCCCACAAAGCATCAGTGGCTTCCCTTGCCATAAGATGAGGCCAAAACAATTCAGCCTAATACGTAACCTGATCCAAATTTAAGAAGATCCTATTCACTGCTCAAATACTATTTCATATTTCTATTTCTGCATTTAAATCTTTGAATTAAGTAAAAACCCCATTTACCTAAATTTAGTAATTTATATATAAAATGATAAGATGATGTCCAGGTTCAATATAGTCTAAGTTGCCAGCTGTTACAATGATCTTCCAACCTATGCTTAATTTTCTCATTAAATCAGATTCTATGTCAGAACTTTCTATAAAAGTCAAATAAACAACTGGTCACTAGCTAGTATCTAAAGGAAACAAAGGCTAGTCAAGGGTATAATGAACCAAAACCTCTCCCTATTGTGAGGACACCTGTTTCTAAGGGCTCTGCAGTTATTGCCAACTCTTTTTAGGTCAGTGAATCTATTCCATAGGAATTTTTCTTCTTTCTTCATCCTTGACTTTTAGGTATGTGAATCAGGATCTTACCAATTATGTGTCCCTGCTCTTGGCCGTCTTAAACTCCCACATACTATTTTTTGGCAGAACCTAAGTCTTTTGGGAAAAAAGAAATTTTGCTAGAATGTAAGAGGAAAAAAAAAAAACATAGAAGACACTAGATCAGCCCATGATATTGTTTTTAAATCTGTTGGACAGCATTACTGGGAGAAGACGGAGAAGACAATAAGAAGAGATGTGTTTACTAAGAAGGTAGAAAGGACAACAACAAGGAATTCACCATTCTGCAATATTAGATCCAGGGAAACCTTTGAGGTTATTTAGTCTGAAGGCCTTATCTTGCAGACAAAATTGCTAAAAATATAGAATCACTGGTATATTATTCTATGAGAGTTAGTGTGATAAAACTAAAAAAAAAATAATGAGTTTTCTTACTACTAGTCTGATAAAAATTTTTTCACCAATTCATGCTGTAGACCCAGGGTCTTCAAAGCAGAGTTCATACACCCTAGGATGTAAGTGAATCAAGCCCTTTACCAAACATAAAAAAGTTAACACTTCTAATTATTTCCACTTTTTATATTTAAGAGAGAAAAAGACATAAGTAATTAAGTTCCACAGGATTTTACATACATTTTGACATTAGTACCCCCATCAGAGTATGGATATGTCAGATTCACCTATTGTATTCAAAATGTCCTGAAAATAGGTAGGGCAGCTATAATTAAGAAAAATGTTATAGACGTAACTTCATTTTTGCATTTTCTTTCATCTTAATAATACATGGCACAGCCTACATTTGCACCACAAAGTGGATTTATGTATTACATTACTCAGTTTTAACCAACATTTAAATTCACAAATTATATGGTTCAGTTTCGACTAAATTTAAGCTCCCTACATGGTCAAATGACTTCCAATAATGTCTTAAATTAAAGCAAGGATTGAAGATGTACTAATGATTACAGAAAATATCATTACAGAAAAAAAAGAGACAGAAAACTAAGTGAGAAACACATGAAAGGAAACTCAAGGATAATTTACAGGTTAATGAAAATGTCTGGTCTTAGTTTGATATTTGTTACACAGTTACTTGTATTTATCAAAATTCACTGAATGGTTCATTTGAGATATGTACATTTTACAGCATATAAAATTACCTCAATCAAAATGCCAAAACACATTTAAATATATAAAGCCAGGTAGAATTTGTTGAATTTTTGTCTGAAGCTCCAGTAATCTAGTTCTTTTATATGGCATTGTAATTTTCATTCACATGTCTGTTTCTCTTCCTGTAGGTAAGTAAACACTGTGTCTGCTTTAAACCCTAATATTTTTTCTGCCTCACATAGACTATCCATGGCATTGGTTCAAGACAGGTGTTGTTAAACAAATAAAAGAGGCACTAAATATTTATTTACTAGTTGTTTAAAGTACTTTTAATTAGTGCAAAATTCTCCACAATAATTCCATAAGGAAAATTCTCATTGTTCCTAAGACAATACAAATTAAATTTTTCCAGGTCTCTGAAAGCACCTTGAGTCTTAAATCAATCATTTTTAAATCACAATTCCAGATGGGCTTCTTACTACCTATGGGGTCTTAGGTAAGTCAGGTAAACTCTCTGGGCCTATTTTCTCAGCTATGTAAAGATAATAAAACTCAGCCAAAAATTGTTGACAGATATGTGACATTTTTAAAAAAAAACCACTATCATACAGTGTGTTGCATAAATAAGCATGCTATAAATGTTAACTTTATTCTCACCTCCCATAAAAATGCACTTTTCCTTAGTCATCAAAATAATAAAGACTACTGGTTTTTTTCAAATTTTTAACGTGTACAGATGGCCAGAGAGGTTCAATAATTAAACTCTTGTCCCTGCATAATTTAGAGTTGCCAAGCTGCTTCTCCCTAGTCCCGTTTTTAATTTGGTGCGATTGGGTAAGCGGAAGTGTTAAACCCCACACATTTTTTGTGGCTCGTGTGTTAAAATTCTCTTTTAAACCTGCTAGGAACTTCCTCCTGGCGTACTCCACAACTCTTTCAGGATGTGACAATTTAATCAGACAGCTCCTTGTAGAATTCAGTTTTCTGAGCCTGCTGAAATATCTAAGGAGCTTCTCCCCTTCCACTTACTGTTTTACTGATTGCCTTCCCCCAAAAAGTAGTGTCACTTGTTTCCTGCTAACTGCCTCATAACATATTCCATTAAAAAAGCAAAAACTAGTGGAAGAAGGGCCAGCAGTTTATAATTGTTCTGCTCCTTATGAATATCTTGTTATAAAATAAAGAATGAGCAGTGTTTTTATTTTTAGTAATAAAACTGAATTCTAAACTGCAAGGAGGTCCATGAGCTATTATCTAATTATTCACAAGTCTCTGACAAACCTTCCCTTCCCATTTCAGGCACTGTACAACTAAATTCACGGATCACAGACATAATTATCCCTGAAACCTTAGTTTTTTACAAAACAATACTTACAACTCTCATTTATACAATATGTATCAGATTTAATGTGTGTGACTTCAAGAAAGGTGTGAAGTTGGAAGTATCTCTATAAAAAAATTAGATTTTACTACTTTAATGTAGAACCATTTTCCCTGAATTCTTCCATTCCCGCTTCATTTTCAAATTGAAATAAGAAAATAACTGATTTAATTAAGTCAGCTACTTTCAATTAGAAAGATGATCTTTGCTTAATGAAAGGTGTTTTTACTGGACATGCTGGATGGAGAGAGATCCGAGTAACCTCAGACCACTGCCAAGCCCACAGTGTTCTGTTAAGAAAACAACCAGAGCTGGTCATATCCTGTATGTGATGCTATCCAATATGTACTGAGTGAAAGCAACCCCAGTACTTTGGGCACAACACTGTGACGGCTGAAATAATCAGTGCACTAGTCAACATAAACACATTAGAGAAGAAAAGTGATGCCAACCATCTCTAGAGCACTTCAGTTTGAAATTCTACCCAATCAAACCTCTCCATATTGAAAGACAGTAAGCCAAGCCAATTAAAACCTCTTGTCGGGAGGGCAGGGGCAAGGGGAAAAATGAGAACCAAGACCTGTCATCTAAAGGTACGAGATCCTAGTAATGAATGTAACTGTACTATATGCCTAAAATGTACCAATAAACTCAATTTTTGAAAAACACCTCTTGTTTTTAGGGATACAAATGTTAAATGTTATTTCTCATTCCTATTAGATCTTAGTTAACACTTAGCTATGGTTTTAATTCTCCAGAAAGGATGATTATATATACCAGTCCTAGAACGTTCAACCTAATATTTTTGCATAAACTTAACATGAAAAGCCTCATGTGTGCACATATCGCTACCCACTGAGATTTTTGGGGGAGTTATGTAAGGTATATTTTTCATCAATTCTGCAAGGTTGTTCATTCCTTGAAACCCAGTGGTGACTACCCCCTCTCATACCTTCTTTGTACTTACTATTTATATTAAGTGGAGGTAAAAAAATAATAGAGTTAGTCAATTTCCATTATGCTCAGAAACAGGATATTTATGTAGCCTGTGCTTAAAATATATAGAATGTTTTGTATAGGGAAAAAAATAAGGAATAGAGAATTAACTCTAATTTCACTCTTTTGACATTTAGGCAGATCATCAAGCAGGTATGGTGTCATGAATTAAAGTAGTATAAAATAAATTAAAATAATAAAATGTCTTTTACTTTTGGTGTCTTACTTCTTTTATTCTTTCTTCTAGTCTTGCCATTAGCTTTTAAGCTACCCTTTCCTCTGGAGGATTTTTTGAGACAGGGTTTCACTATGTAGTTGAGACTGACCTGGAACTCACTATGTAGCCTGGGCTGGTCTGGAACTCACAGCGATCCTCCTGCCTCAGTCTCCCAAGTGCTGGAATTACAGACTTGGGGCACCACACCTGGCTTTCCTCTTGTGGTTTTTAATGTGCCTCTTTATTGTTTAGTGGGACACTTTCTGATCAGCTGACCAACTGATCTCTTTGGAACATGTTTTAACTGCCAGTTGTTCTGCCATGTACTTTACCTGTGTAAGGTCGTATTTCTAGCAGACTTGAGTTATATTTTCCATCATTTCCTTTTACAGAGAGAGAGATTCTGAGACTTAGAGCAATTGAGAATAAACATCTGACAGAAAGTGTATCCTTATGAATAATTAAATAAATGCGTGAATGCATTATCCAGCAATTTTTCTCCACTCCAAACAAAACCTCTGAAGCTAATCCAGTGAGGAAAAAGGCACTGTAATTATTGTCTTAGGGAAGGAATTGTACCTGGAGCCAAGAAGCAGGCTGTTAAATCATAGCAGCAAAATTTTGGGACCTATTGCTGAGAGTAGCTACAGAAGATTTATTAAAATAAACAATTTTTATAATCTCGTTACTTTTCTTTTCTAAGGGAGGATTAACAAACAGTTTTAGTTTTTCTTCCTGATTTGTGAGAAGAAATCTCTACCTAATAAGAATTTATGAATAAAGTATATATTTTAAAATAAATATATATTTATATATAATAAAATTTTATATATTTAAAATAAAAATATGTATTTTTAAAAGATGGGAAAAAAATGAAAAAACTTGAATACAATATTTTTTTGCCCCATTGAGTTTATCTTTACATTTTAGGTATAAAGTATAGTATTAATATTAATTGATAACAAGTCTTTCATTTGGCTTATTACTTTAGAGTGTTTGATCAATCTTTCTGGTATTTTGTGACCCAATTCTTGGCTAAATTTGCTTTTTACTTGCACAAAAATTCAGGCAACATTATTATTTTTCTAATCTTAATAGCCTCTCTTTAAAAATAACCATTGTCAGCCTGTATTCAGAGGTTAACCAAAGAACCCGTCTCCCCAAGAGGGAAGCCTTCTTTGTGGGAGCCCAGTGTTGCTGATCTAAGTCGCCCTGTACAGATACACTATCCAGCCCAGGAGAGTGCAGTGCGCGTTAAGTGAACAGATACATTCCAAAATCAAATGAGGACCTGGGGAATTGCCCACATTTAACCAAATAACCAGCTGTGCAAATGCTAAACTCTATTGATCTGGGACAGTATTTGAGAATTACAGAGGGTCATTTAGTTCAACACTCAGGTGGTTACCCAGCAGGGCTGGAGGATTTGCAGGTCCAGCGTGACTATATTAGTCATTAGTGGACATGATCAAAAAGGCTGACTGAAGTCTTTGAATCCAGCTACCATTCCATTCACATATTCCTCCCGCCAGTTCCCAGATCTTTAAATTTCCTCCCTCACATTTAGCTAAGGGGGGTACTTTTGGTACATGTTTTTCTTCTTCACTTAATTTCTTACTACTGGATAGAAATGGAAAAAATTAAACAGACATTCAGTAGAGAAGTAGGCTTTTTATCAAAGAGAAAATAAGAACTGTGGGGAAAAAAAGCTTTTTTTTCTGGTAGCTCTTCCTTTCACATTTTTATTTGTCTATCTCTTGTGCTTCATCTAAATTTACTTTGCTTGATAATTTGGGGTGCCTGAAGTCTGCTTTCAGTTTTCGCTTCTATACAAAACTGAAACTCACAAAAAATTTGTACTTAGATTTAATTGTTCTACTGCCTTTGTATTTTCTGTGTTGACTCTAATGAGTAATTCTTGATGACAGATATACTGTCCTTGTTTATATGTATTCTTTTAATGCCATTATACAAAATAATTAATTTTAAGGAGATTTATGCCTTCTACTTCAAAAATGTGAGTATATTTTCAAAGTATTTCAGGAAGTATTGGTGTAAAAGTTGTTGTATTTGTGAGAGTTCTCACAAAAAAATTATTTCCTTTTGGCTACCTGACCTTCTGAGTTTCTATCACATTTTGGAACAATCATTTGTAAAGTTCTTAACAAATGTAATTGTAGTTCAAATAAATATATTTATGTTTTGAAATTGTAGGGCTTTATTATTAGATGCAAATCTAAAAAACAATGAATTAAAATTATCCTCGTGTTTAAATAGCAAATACAGCAGAAAATACTGAAAAATTACATCCACAGAGTTTAAAGTTCTTTCGAAAGTAGATTAGATGATCTAGGAATATAAAAATAAAAGGAAATGAAACTACCAAGAAGACAAGTTTTTTTGGTAACTTTTATTGTGTATATGTCAGATATACAGCATGGTGTCATGTGATATTTACAAATACTAAAATGATTACTACAGTGAAGCTAACTAACGCATCCATCATGCCGCATAGTTATTCTCTCCCTTAAAAAAAATTTTTTTTGGCAAATGCTACTATAAAACCTTCTCAGCTGGAGCTCCAAATATCGTGCTTTTTATTAATGATACCCTTCATGTTCTGCATTAGATCTCTGTATTTCTTCATCTTACATATCTGCTACCTTACACCCTCCGAGCGATATCTGTGCATTTCCTCCCCTTACCCCATAGAAACTTTTTGTCTCTGTATTTGCTGCAGGAAAATAGAAAACGTGTCCAAACTGCAGAAAGAACTGGTTTCTCTGCTTTAAACTAGTCAAGAGATTCAGTTTCTCATCACTAAAGCATCTGCAGGGGATTCCCATGGTTCCTCTCCCCTTTACACTCTACGCATTCTTAGAATACTGAGCTACAGAATGTTTCGAAAGTCATGAGTACAACCAACCAATCCAATCACAGACATCAGTATTTTCAGACTCAGAGCTGACTGGTAGGATTTTCCATCATTATATCCTGTTTCTGAGTAAAATAATTCTTACTGTTGATGCTGAAATGTTGCTTTTAAAATGGTGAAATTTCAACATATCTTGAACTCTGAATTTTGGGGGAAAATTCTTAGTTTATCACATTTCATGGCCTTAGAATTTAAAATACTACCTCTTTCTTCTTAAATGATTCATATGAGAACAGAGACTACTTGGTGCTTCCATTGCACTCTAACTTCTTTAAGATTTGACTTGTTATTGTGTCACTCATCTCTAGGTACAAGGGATTGTCAGGATGCATGGTAACAGACAAATTTAATTAACTGCATTTAAAATCCAGTATCTGATTTTCATGAAAGAATAATATATTTTAAATTTGCAAGGCACTAGAATATTGAATATCTATTTTCATGGAAAGTATTGTTCTGACTATTTAGCATAGATGACTCATACTTAGAGAAGTAATAAATCTTTTATGAGTCTGACTAAGTTAACTTGCCATCTGATAAGTGGTTGGTAGGTGAAGAGAAGTTATGTTCACTAACCAAACTATATTTGTTTTGCCATTTTGGGAAGAGATGGAGCAACTTTTCAATGAACTTGCTTATAAATTTGAAATCTAAGCCAGATTCCAGGTTGGTGCCTTCCAATAGTTTAATTCATTTTATTTACCTCAAGTAAAAACACTAGCTATTTAATTGTAATGTTTTTTTCATAAACAAGATTTTGACATTTGTCTTCTGCTGCTCAGCTTTCTTGAAAAATTTAGTTCCTCTCCGCCACCCCAGATAAATTACTTTGGGTAACTATTTGAGTACACTATCACCAAACAAACAAAAAAAAACAATCCAACCATCTCAATACAAAACCTAAAAAATGTATACAAGGTTTCTTCTGGGTTTAGATTAGGACAATCAAGTAAAAAGGACGACAAGGATGTCTGTGATTGGAGATAGGAAGAGACAAATAAAAAAGTAGGATAAATAAAAAGGTATTTAGTAAAAAGTCATAATTAGATGTGTGCATTATGAATAGGGTAGCACATATTTTGGAAAAGTGTAAGACATTTGCACAAATTGCATCAGGGATTAAATTATTGAAAGTGAAAATATGGCGGCAATAATGATTAGCCATGCTAAACTAAAAATGCTTTTATGTCTAATTACTATCCACTTTATATCTTGATATGATCAGTACTAGTCTACACTTCCTGCTAAGCATTTAAGAAATTTGATTATAATTTTTTGTTTTTCTTTATTTTGTTGGGCTATAATTTATATTTTTAAAATTTTGGCTAATTTTGTTAGTGTGATATCACTTAATAATCACAATTACTACATGACCTAAATTTTGGAGGAACTTCATTTTTTACTTTCTATTTGCCAACTCATTTTAATACAAAACTCCACTTTTAACATCTACAGAGCTTAAGGAAAACAGAAATTAGCATTTTAAATTAGTATTCTTCTATTAATTAAACAATGTTTAAAGTCAACTGCTTTGCTAAATTAATTCCTTTATTCCTTCAAACTGTATTCTCTCTAAACATGTTTCTAATGGTAAGGAAACTAGCAAGAAAGAAATATGATCTATAATCCCCATGATAAGATTATAATTTATTATGTTACTATATTAAATACATAAAAATCAATGCATTATTCCAGCTCTGTTTTTGTTATATTAGTTAATAATGCAGCAAATAGGTACAAGAAGTTGCCTTTGACAAAGGGGACTGTTTAAGTTAATCTTGGGAGTGGGGTGCTTCAGAATTTATTCTTGAAAAAGTGACTGAAAATGAACTTGCATTTGGTGGCATGAGTCTAAATTTAGGAAAATAAAATTTAAAGAAGCCTTCCCCATAATCATCTAATTGTTTTTATTTTCTTATTTTTCTAGAAAAGTCTGGACACTAAAGTTTTATTGTCTTTGCAAAGAAATAAAGAAGGTACAGAGCAGAAAAGCTGGAACCCACCTCAAGGGGTTAATGAGGATGGGAGAGATGGAAGGGAGACAAAAATCAGTAGCCACTACAGCTGGGGATTGTTAATAGCAATCAAGGGCCACTATAAACAAATCAGCAGGAAATAGGAAGGCTCTGCCTTTTCCTGGCTTGGTAGTAGGAGCCATCTGGACAGAGGGAATTTGGCTTAAAATCCTCATAAGAAAACTTGGATTTTTTTTTTCCTTTTTTAAACCACTCCACCACTGCCGTTAACAAATTGAACTTGATTATGCTATAACAAATTAAATTACTATCACAAAATATAAAATGCACAATGGATTAAGACAAACTTAACAACAATATAGGAAGAATTTTAGAGCCAGGGAAAAGTGGGCATAATTTATGAGAAAAATTTTAAAAAGAGACAATGGAGTATGGTTTATAATATACATTTACTATGTTTTCCAGGGATTCAAACAAAATTGCTTATTGTTTAACAGTATTTTAAGTCAGCAAAATTGGTGAGCACAGTCAACTCTGTTTGAAAGCATCTTATAGACAGCACTGGGCAGCAGAGCTTTTAGAGAACGGAAGTGAAGGACAATCTGGAAAAACAGAGATAAAAGGCTTTCCCTCCAACAAAAGGAATAGCCAGGCACATTAAAGGAACAGTAAATAACCAAATGATGTCTTTTTGCAAAACTCTTCCACCTGCCTCTCCCGCCCAGTGCTTCATCATCTGTTTCATTTCCAAATGTTTACTACACCCAATTCAGATTTAAAACACTTTATGTATTTTTTAATTTTTAGCTTGGCTTGCTTTAATTCTCTATGGCTCCCTTTGCTTCTGTGTGGAGGATGGAATATCTCACTGTCAAGGGGATAGATAGGCTAATCTCCTGAGGCCAAGGGGATTCTCCACCTATGAATCATCAGGATTAATTAGCTGTCACTTTTAGCTTCCCTTCTCTTTTTCAATTGTCAACTCTTTATAAGTGATTCCTGAAAACATTGAATCTAGTAGAAACTTTGATTTCAGAATCAAGATCATGAAATTAAAGAACAAGTACAAACTCAAGATGCTCTAAATCTGATAGATATAAAACCTGGATGTTAACAACACTGTTTCGGGGGCACTGTTGTGGGATCAATTCAGTACATCGGAACTCATTGGATAATTTGTTCCTCGGGGATATTCCAAAGATATTGGGATGTCCCAAGAGTAAATAGTCAAAAGTGGCTATGTGATTTAGTGCCAAAGTTATGGACTCCATGTACAGCAACATCTCTTGAAGATAAGACTTAGCCTAGGGGCAAATCCCATGTTCTACCATTATGCATCTGGGCAAGTAGGCAAGTTGTATGACCTCTCTGAGAATCAACTTTCTCATAGGTAAAATGGAGAAAATAATACTTAACTCACAATGTCCCTTGAGAATTTAATATTTTCATGTGTGTAAAGTCCTCAGCACAGTGCCAGGCATAAAACGGTGCTCAGAACACATGCTTAGAAAAAGGCCATCTCTTAGTGCTATATCCAGGAGCTGTTTAGAAAAATTCCCTCCATTTTACAAAGATTCATATTTAACTTGAACTGAATAGTGAAACTATGAATAGTTTACTGTGATCATTGTACATTTATTTTGTCATTTTTTTTTTGGTCAGGTGCATTACATGCACGTAATTCACCACCAAATAAAGGCGGAAATAATTTCTTTAGTTTTTGTTTTTCTCTCTTGGGCAGCAATTATAATTTATTGGGAACATGGTTTATTAGAGCTCATCAAATACATTTCCCAATGGTGTCATTGCAAACCACCTATCTAAATATTTTTTCTGCTGACTTTATTTATTCCTCAGTAAAACAACAAAGAAATCAATAAGACAAAAAAATCTATTTACTCAAAAGTTTTATATATATATATATATATGCAAATGCATATTCCTTGTTTTTTGTTTGTTTGTTTTTGTTTTTGTCTTTGTTTGGGTACTAGGGATTGAACTCAGGCCCTTGTGCTTGCAAGTCAGGTAGCATATTCCTTGATTTGACCTAAGGCTAAAGAAATGTTATACTGGGAAAAATAAGGTCACTGAATCTTCTTTCTTACCTTCTAAAAATAAATCAGACCTTTAAATTTTATCATTAGCTTAAAATTATGGTAGTAGAAATTAAAAAGAGTCCATAAAAAGGGACTGATTTCAAGCTCCACCCGGTTAAAAGAACAATTTATTCCCCTTGGCAAAGGAGTCTAAATCAATGAAGCAACTTTGAATTCACTGTAGAAGAAAATCATTATCAGGAGGCCATAGACAAGTCTGTAAAGTCATCTAATTCCTTTACTACAACTTTAAAACCAAACACTGTTCTAACTGAGGCATGAGAATTTTTTTAATTGAGTTTATTGGTACATTCTAGGTATATAGTACAGTTACATTCATTATTGGGATCTTGGACCTTTACATGACAGGTCTTGGTTCTCATTTTTCCCCCTTGTCCCTGCCCTCTCTTCACCCACCTCCTCCCCTCCCCATTTACAAACACTTTATTTCCATTTTTTCATTTTTTCATATTTTTTCCCTTATTACCTTTCCCCTACCCTTCCCACTTTCCCTACACCTTTAGCCCTTTTCTTCCTATTTCACATTGTCAATTATCTCAATTAGGATCTTATGTACTATTATAGTTTTTAATGAAGAAGAGGTTTAAGTCCTGAACCTCTTTTGCAAAGACTGAAGAACTGGGCCGGGGATTTAGTTCAGTGACACTGTGCCTGCCTTGCAAGTGCAAGGTCCTGAGTTTGATCAACCCACCCCCACCCTGGTACCGCAAAACAAAACAAAACAAAACAAGGACTTAAGAAGGACATGGTTCAACTGACAAACATCTGATAAAGTGAAGAGACTTATGCTAGATGTACAAAGAGGATGTGACATACCATTTAAAGGGGAAGATACAACAATTTTTTTAAAGAAAAAGCTGAGTTTTTAACTGAAATTTTGAAAAAGGCTTTCCATATCCTTTTTCTAACTTCAAGCATTAATATTCTGAGATAAAATAGAAATATTCAACTAGAGTATTTAAAGATACACAACTTCTTCATCTAAGCAATTCTGTATTTACTCACCATTTTGGAGAAAGTATGGGGGGGTTTTGTCAATTATTTTGAAAGGTTTAGTCAATTCTACATTTTGTAGAAATTATGAAGACTAATTTTCCCATACCTGATTATGTGTGTCTAAAAAATTTAATAACAGTTGAAATATAGTTATTTTGATTTTTAATAATATTAATCCTGACCTCTAAAAGGGAAAAAAATGAAAGAATAAGTTGGAAATGATCTCTTCCTATTACTAGGAAGATAAATCTTTCAAAAATAAAAATAAGACACAATTTGGCTTTTATAATTCTAACGCTTGTGTTTCATGTAGACAGCAGGGCTACTCAGTTGACAAAAGATTCCTAGATAACCAACACCACTAGTGTTACCTCTTCCTGGTCAGTGCCTACCAGGATTATCTACTTGAAATATTCAGCATAGATTAGTTTAAGATTTACTGCCAGCCAAACCCAATGCAAATGAATCAGTCTGCCTAATGGTAGCAAAGGAAATCCAGAGATAAACTAATCTCCATATGCAGCTCTTGCCTTATGCTTTATGGTGAAACTCACGACTATGACAGAGTCTTATCTGTCTTGCTCCACTGTATGCAACCCGTTACCAATGTTTTATTCAAGTCTTAAGGTGCCAGTTTTTTACCATTGTTCAAGGGCAGATGGGAAGGAGAGAGTGAGATGAGTGAAACGATTAGCAAGATGGAATCCTTACACCTAGCACACCGCAGTTTATGGTTTCTGGTTGATGCCAATCTTATCTTCACCTGGTGGATGAATTATTGTAAGACTCAAAGTCTCCCCTCCACTCCGCGGAGCGTGAGCAGCCAAAAGGCCTCCACGATGCTGAGTCCTATAGCCTAACTATGGCTCTGGAAGCAAGAACCAGGGCCTTACTTCCGAAAGCCGTGAACAGCCAAAAGGGCCTCCACGATGGTGGGACCTATAGCTCAGCGAGGCCCCGGAAGCTCGACGGAGGAATGAGAAACCCAGGAAGGAACACACCAGGCTAGATGGTAAACAGACCTTTATTAGTCTGGCCAAATGGCACTCTCAGAACCAAGTAGCTGGCACAGAGAGGTGCCAGCTCAGGGGCTGAGGTCCTTTTTATAGGGGAGTAAACAGGGGAGTTAACATTTTAGGCTTGCAGGCAGGGGACAAAGGTCTGCTGATTTGAGCTGGTGGTCAGCAGTCACATACTCGGCAGTCACATATCGATGAGTAACAGATACCTATAGGATGTTTCAAAGGTCACCAAGACATTCCAGATGAGCAAACAGTTTGACAATTAACTTGGGGTCTCTGTGTCTAGAACCACTAACTTACACGTTAATTCCGATCCGGACTTCAAACAGTACAAGATTGCCTTACAGTCCTAAGCCAGGGTTAGAACAAAGGTCAGGGCTATGGCTACAATGGGAGTGGGTCAGGGCCCTGTCTCCTAGGCCCTTTGTCATTTAGCATGGGCTTGTAATTTAGGTCTTACATTATGCTACGGAGGCAAAGGCATGGTGATTGGGGGTGACCTGTCATTTACAGATACCTGTCCATCACGGCCAGGACACTTGTGCTGAGCAGCTTCAGAGTCCTGTGTGGGTCGACCAAGATCTCAGGTCAGGAGAATAGAAGAGACGGCAGCCAAGGTTTCGTGGTCCCACCTTTTTGCCCTTGCAGTGGCTTGCTCTGTGTGCATAGCATATTTTCTCTTTTCTCTTCTTTTCTTCAGAGCACCTCTTTTTCATTTCATTTTGGTCTTATTTTACCTCTACTGTTAAACTTCTACGTTCTTTGGCTGTCATTGGGAGCTGACTCAGGATCGGGCCACCATCATGAGGCATCTTGCTAACCTCCAGCTCTTCATGATTTCCCTCCCTTTGTGCCTCAATTTACCCTGCCAAAGTAGACAGTTCAGGTTGCAAGGAAATGTTCCTTGTATCCTGTTTATTGTGTCCTAGTTGACATGGTCCTAGAACAGCAAGCTCACATGCCTCTGTTCCCACCAGTCTTGCCAGTCAGTTACTCTCAGAATGAGTTAAATCAGATTACCCAGGACACCCTGCGCCATCTCCTTGTTTGTATTTTGCCTCCTCACACCTTAAAGTGATACCAGGGCTGAGGTGTTCTCTGCTCAGCAGGCGCGGAGGCCTCACACTGTCCTGCTTTAATTCTCTTTTGTTTTCTTCATCTTCCTTTGCCCTACTCAGGCCCCAACCCTTGCTGAGCAGGCCTTGGCAGTCTGTCCCATCCAATTTTTTGTTTTGTTTTGGTTTTTGGTTTTTGAGACAGGGTCTCACTATGTAGTTGAGACTGACCTGGAACTCACTATGTAGCCCAGGCTGGTCTTGAACTCACAGCAATCCTCCTGCCTCAGCCTCCCCAGTGCTGGGCTTACAGGCATGTACCACCACACCCGGCCCATCCAATTTTTTGAACATACCTCCAACTTGCCTCCAAGCTCCAGAAATTTGCATATAATACCAACTACAGTAAATGTAGAATGCAGAAATACAATAGGATTTATATATCAGGCTTAAAAAGTAACCTTACATTTGTTGGTCTTTTTTGGTGTTGTTAGTATTTGACAGCTTATGGTCACACCATGCTAATATTAACTTGCATGTGATACAAAGGAAATTATGATTCAATTATTTGATTATTCAGTAATATAATTACTGTTACAGTTCAATATGTTTTCCCCAGAAAAAATTTTGAAGACATATTTTCATAATTTATCAGGACATTGCAATTTGGTTTTTGGTATCTTCACTCAACAACAAAAATATAGACAGAGGTCATACAATCTTTTATCATAGCCTGTCTGCACCATGGAATTTGAGTCTTCCTAAAGTTAATTTATGCCTAAATTTAATGCAATTGTGTTTTTTCTCCTCAAGTCCAAGACATAAGAATTACAGACATTTATAGCTAATGGATGCACATTGAGGCCATACTTTTAAGTGAAATAAACAGGATATGCATGTGTAAATATTGAAGTTTCTCTGGTGTGAGAAACAGAAAGTGTAAAAATAAAGATCAAAATGTATAACAGATAATGTGAAATAGGAAGAAAAGGTGCAAAGGGAAAGGGGAAGTGGGGGGGTATGGGAAAGGAAAGGAAGGAATGGAATTAACACGAGAAAGAAAAAATGGAAAAAGAAGGGTGGAGGGGTTGGAGGGAGGGCAGAGAAGTGGGGAAAATTAGAATCAAGATATATTATGCAAAGGTACAAATCTCAAATGATGAATGTCATTATATTGTGTACCTAAAATATAATAACAAAATTAATTTTTAAAATGCAAAAAAAAAAGAATTACAAATTGAAACTTTCAAATAAATTGACCTTAAAATATCATGAATAATTCTACATTACTACTTTTATTCATATATAACAAGTATAATCCATGCATTTGTGATAAGTATGTGATATTACCTATATATATATTCTCTATTAAAAAATTCCATAATTTATTTCTACATACCCCCTTTTTACAAGTACCTGCTATATAAAAAGCTTCTCACTTAAAAGGCTTTCCTGGGCTAGGGATTCGGCTCAGTGGTTCCACCACCAGCTTCATAAGCACAAGAGCCCAAGTTTGATCCCCAGTACAGAAAAATAAATAAATAAATAAATAAGCTTTCCTTAACATTTCTAATTACATGTAAAACTGATATATTCATATGTAACATGAATTTATACTGATCCCTTTCTATTTTGCAATACAGTCTCTTTTTCCCTCACTATTCATAATTTCTCCTCAGCAGCCCACAGTACTGACCTCCCCAGTATTGCTCCTTTTCCTTCAATTTTTCCATTGTTAATAGAAAGAAGCTGACATACTTCCCTGGAATATAGAATCTCCAACCCTTTTTGCTCTTTTCTCCAATGTACTAACTCTACCCTTTTGCACATATCATCTATTTTAAGTGCTTCTCCCATTCATTTTTAAATACAGCTAAAACTTGCACGTGTTACATATGTCAGTTTATTTAATCACCACAACCACTCAGTGAGGCAAGTACATGATTGGTTCCATTGTACAGGAAGGAAAGTGAAGCACACAGAGGTTAACTGTCAAAGGCTCCACATTATGAATAGAAAAGCTGAGGTTTGAGTAGACATTATAGTGTCAGAGTTCAGGCTCTTAACCAGTAAATTAATCTCCTCTTTTTTGTAAAATATTGTCCTTTTATTTATATTGTTAAAGCCCATGCCATTGCATTGTCTGTTCAGGTGTTCTAAAAACTCTATTACTGTAAGTAAAATGCCAGTTTATTTCAAATTATATTTGATTTTTTATATTTATTATAGAAGTTGATATATTCAGGAGTCCAACTAAATTGGATACAAAATGTTAATACATTAGGACAAAGACAAAAAGAGAGGAGAGAAATATGTTGGGGCTGTATAAATAATATATTTGCTAGATTTCTTAAGGAAATTGATCATCTCCTTTCAAAGTAGTCTTCTGCTCAAACCATTGCTGAAAGATTAATACTCCAGTCACTTCAAATGGATTACTTGCTTTGTCACAAGTATTTGCAGGTTTGGATTTATTTTTATGAAACCGATACCCCAAATTTAAAGGTGTTTTGCTACTTTCAGTGTACTTTTACATATATCACCTCATTGATCAATATCAGCAATAACCTCTTTTTTTTCTGGTCTAGTATGGAGTAAGAAAAGTCACATGAATATGAGAAGGAATTTCTTAGGAAACACTTTATTTTTAGCAAATGAATGTAATGCTTTGTGAGGGGAAAAAAAAAACCACACCTTCATCTCTCCAAGAAGTAAGACTCTATCTTAATCTATATGAAGGTTCTACTAGCATTGTATCAATACCAGTTTTGTGTTTATTTTTATAAAATAGTAACCAAGGCAAACAAATGAGAGAGATTGAGAGCTAGGATGAGTATCAATTCCCACACATAATGGTAAGTAATGGACAATTCTAATTTAACCATGCTGAAACTTCTTATTGAAAGATATGTGTTCCTGAGTTATCACCAAGAACTAAAGGTATGGCCCCCTCCTCTTTCTGTCTCTTCTTTCTCCTTCATGATCTCTGCCTCTGTCCTCTTCTTTCTCTGATATACACATACACAAAATAACCAGTATCCAAAAGAATCATTTTTAATTATATGAGTTTATTTTTAAACTAATAGAAAGGAAGTGGTATTTTATCTGGTATTACTTGCTTCTATTTCAGAGGAAATGCGTTAGGGCTAACAAAATTTATGAGGTAAATTATGAGAATAAATTTGTGTATTTTGTGCCCTCTTGGCTTTCTATTATTCTAAGGGATATTGCGTATTTGGTTTTATATTTTGTACTTTAAAACCACTCTTCAAATGAATTTAAAACAAAAGCATTAACGTATGGATTTTTACTGGTCAGCAAATAAACAGTAGATGAAGTTGAGACCTTGAAATGCACACCAGTGCTATTCTTTATTCTGCAACCAATAATTACACGATTATTAACAGTAAATAGGCCAGCTGTATCTCCAGTATAGACTTTTTCATAGGAATTCTTGTGATGTGATTGCCAAGTATAGATTTCTACATCTGCTAATGTACATTAAAGAAATTATACATTTTCAAAGTAAACAATTAATTACCTCAGAAATGCTCTTATCTTAATAAAAACAAAACATTTAACAAAAGATTGCAAAGCATTTAAAGAATGTTTGAAAGTCTCAGTTATACCCCTAATTAGAATAAGCACCAAGTGCCACCTTTAAACTGAAAAAGTTATTCTCTCTGAGCTTGAGACTAAATCACTGAACATTATACATACCAAGTTTAATCTGTGAGTTTTCCTTTCACAGGAAGGGAATTATTTATCAAAATTTTATTTTACCAAGCAATGCTGATAACCTGCAATTGTGTTTAAGACAAATCCTTGTAGTGGAATCAAAGAATCACTGCTGTATAAAAAGGCAAGAACACAAAGGTCTTTAAATCACAATATCAATCAGATTGATGTTTAAGGTCCACAAAGAAGTCACTATAGCTGTTCAATTCTGCCTTTTATTTCATTTTTGCCTGTTTTCCAAAAATCATACCCTGATAGTTTTAATTCAACAAAGCTGAAAGAAAAATCTGTTATAAAGACATCTGTAAACGATAATGTAAACACGGCCATGGCCAGACCCCCAAATTTAATTTTGCATAAAAATCACAAATAAAAGAGAAAAACTTCCAAACTTAAATAACATGGTGAATATTAAATGGATTCAATGGATATCATATTTTACAAGTCTCTAAATTTAACAGGCATATAATCTAAATGCCATATTTTCCTTTTTAGTTTACACAATGCTAGTCATGAATGAAAGCATGCAACAATTGATTTAAAACCTTTCTAAGCCTGTGGGTGTGTTTCTCTCCACACAAACATGTCATTGATAGTTTACAACTCCATTAAGGAGAAAGCTTGGCTAGTGCCAGGGTAAAAATATGACTCCAGTAGAGAGTTCCTTGTCACCAACCAGAGCCCCACTCATTGCTTCTCTAGGCTTAACGCACAAAGAGAACTTTTTTTGTCATTTATACTTTTTTTCTACCTGAGGTCAAGTCAGGGCCTATTTTGCCACTGTGACTTTTGTCAAAGGACTTAAACTTTCTGCATTTGGATTGCCTCAATTACAGAAGAAAGACAATTAAAAAGTCACTATGAGGATTAAGTGAATTAACACACACACACACACACACACACATATATACATATATATGTATATATATATATATGTATATAATTACTCAGAATACACTTTGATCATATACCACTGTAACTACTTTCACTAACCATGGCAAAAACCATACCCAGTTTATCTGTACCATTAGTCCATAAACTTGATCACAGATTAGAATCACCTGGGAAAATTTCACAAGTATTCATTACTGGTATAGGCTACAGCAGAAGCATTTGAATTTTTCAAAGCCTCCCAGCTTAACCTAATGGGCAAACAACTTAAGAATCTCTGATCTATATTCATTACCTAGAGGATCATCTCTAGAAAATGTAGTCAGAGTAAGTTGGGAGCAGCAACAGAAATTTCTCACCATTCTTGGACCTGAGAAGTCTAATATCAGGGTGAAAGCAACTTCGCTGTCTATTGAAGGCTCATTATCTGCTTCCAAGTGGTAACGCATTGCTGCGTTGTCGTACGATAGAAGTTGGAAGAGCAAAAAACAGGCCTTGTCCGTTTCCTCTAGCTATTTTATAAGGTCACTGATCCTGTACATGAGAATCATCTTCAAAGGGCTCCTCCTTTTCACACCATCATTTAGGGGTTTGAGTTCCAACACAGGAATTTTGGAGGGGTACATGCATTTAAACAATAACTATTAGTCTCAATCTTCAGTATACTTAGGAATTCCTAGGAAGATTCATTAAAACAAAGATCCCTACCCACGTTCACAGGGTTTCTGAATGTGTAGGTCCAGGAAAAGGCCCAAAGATTTGCATTTCTAACAAATTCCCAGGGCATGCTCATGTTGCCAGTCTGGTTACCATGAGTTGGGGACAGATAAACACATAGTAACCACCAGATGTGGATATATTTACTATGTCCTGTATTAGTTATGTCTCTCCAGACACACACACACACACACACACACTACAGAAAACACAAAGGCACACAACATACACTTAGACGACTTTGAGGCCCAGTCTTTGTCTCCTTCCCAGCAGCCCCTTCATGTAGGTGACAGTATTCCATTTCTGGTCAAGTGCTCCAAGTTTTCCTGCCCTCTTCATCAAAGTACATCTGTCCTGTTTTCTGAAAAGCATCCTAATGTCAGCTAGACATTTTATAAAATATCAAAGTGTTGATATGTCAGGAAATAAAGAGAACATTTACTGACATGGACTTGATTTTTATGTGGCTTACTAAATCAAACTCTTGCCAACATTATTTTTCCAAAATGTTATAAATGGATAGCACAACCAAGCAAAGGAAAAACTTATTTTCTAACACTGGCCTCTGCGGCAAGCATTAGAATTAGTGGGAGAGGTTTTCCAAAACATATATCTCTTTGCACACAGGATATATTAATAGTCCCAGTAATGGATTGTTACACATAATTTAAATAAAACTCCTCCCCCGTGAGTGGTCCTCAATCCTGTGTATTAAAATCACCTTCTATACATTATGTATATTATGTACATATGCCAGGCTCCTCCCTAATCCAATTAAGAACCTCTGTGATGGCTGAGGAATCTATACGGTTTAAAAGTTCCTTTGGTAACTCTAATATGCAACCAAGGTCACTGTCTCATACTTAGCAAACCATGAGATCACTGAATTTGTGAGGCAAAAGGACTGCACAATTTACTATAAAAGAAATAAAATCTTTACAGCATCAATATTATAACATATAGTAAAAAATGTTATTATACTTATAGCCAATTGAATTGGGAAACAGCCTAATATAGAAGGAGACTGGGAAAAAAATAGGTAGTTGCTTCAAGCACTTTTTAACTTTTATTCTCACCTTCACAATTTGTACTCACTGAAAAAGAAGGCTTGTTTCACTGAGTATGCGATATATCAGGTTCTTAGGTAAATAATAACTTTTTAAAATAAAATGATAAAAACAGTTCTTTTTCTTTATTTTGGCTTTTCATTTGCTATTATGAAGAGCTTGAAATATAAATGCTTGCAACTATTCTGAATTTTTGTGGGACATTGATCAACTAATGCAGGGGCTATCTCCTAAATCAATTCAAAAATCCCTACTGCTCTAGCCTAGATAGGCGCTCAAGTATTTATTGATTGTCTGATGAAGAATTAATTATTTTTTCTAAGTGTTTATTTTCACTCATAAGGTATTTTAAATGCATACCTTTTAATTCATATATTTAAATAAGATATACATTTATGTACTTTAATTTTACATATGCAAGCTAAGTCTTCAGAAAATATTTAAAGTGCTAAGGATTTTTGTTAGTTTTGTGAGGAAAAAGTTCCCCTTACCTTTGATCATGCACAATGGGCACATCAGAATGTGGACAGGGAGCAGGGCAAAAGCAAGACCTTTTATTCTTTGATGTTGCAAGAAAGGGTGCTGGCCTAACACCCAGCGTGGTTACAGTGAGCAATTTAGCACTGGGCTTCCTCCCCACCCAGTGCGCAGCTCCCTTCTCCCTTCCCTCACTGGCTCCAACAGTCTCCTTCCTCTGCACTTGGACCCTTGACCTGGTTCCTCTGTAGACATTTTCTGGGTTTTAAATGTAAACGATTAAACTGTAGGGAGTAACTTCTTAAATGCCAATTACTCTTCCAATTAGAGTTAGCATAGTGAGTACTTTACTATCTATCCTACCCCATTCAAACACATGACTTAAATAGCTTCTTCAAGCTGAGTAATTTTAAATACTTTATCCCAAAAATATACCACTTTAAGTTTCTTTTGCTTACATGGCTCAAAGAAGTAAATTTTTAAAAGATCAAATAATGAATGCATACAAAGAATAAGAAATATTATGGAACTGTCATTTCCCAAATCATTTCAGATTTTAGATTCAAAAACATTTTGGGTATCTGTGAAAATAATTATAGCTACCACAAATCCTACCATGAATTCAAAGGAAGCGATGTACAAACCAACAGAGTATAATGCAGGTTCAAAGTTGTGAATAAGAGAGTTAAGTTGTAGAATGGATTATAGAAGAATCCGCCTCGAATTCCATCAATTACAACTAAAATGTCACCCATTGTTTTGCTTTAGATCTAAAATGTTCCCCAGATGTCTCAAGTTTCAGAGATAGTGACTGGATGACAGTAGTGGTATCCTGAATCTGCCACAGTGGTGGTAGGGGGGTACCTAGTTGGAAGTAGTGGGTCACTGGATGTCTGATCTGAAAGGATGTACTCTTGTTCTCTGCCCCCTCTCTCTCCCTCTCTCCCTCCCTCCCTCTCTCTCTCTCTCTCTCTCTCTCTCTCTCTCTCTCTCTCTCTCTGTTTCCTGGCTGCTTAGGGATGAGCAGTCTTTTTCTACCATGTCTTTCCACAGTGATGTTTCTGCCTCAGACCCAGCCAACCATGGACTAAATCCTCTGAGACCCACAAGCCAAAATAAAACCCTCCTCTTTTAAATTATGGTTTTGTTATTTTGTCCCAGTGATGAGAAAACTGGCTAATATAGAAAAATTGGTACTGGAATGGGGTCCTTGCTGTGATTATAACTGACCATTCTGATCTGAAGCTAGTTTACAGGAGGACTCTGGAAAAGTTCACAGAAGCAGGCTAGTGAAATTGAATTGCTGTAAGCAGAATTTGATAGGTGATATTGGTTGGAGCCCCAAAGATCAGAAATGCAGACAGTAAAAGGCCCCATTCATGAGGTTTTTCATATGGAAATGAGGAGCGTATTGAAAGCTAAAGTAAAGGAAAGGATTGTTTCATTCTGGAAAAGAATTTGTCTACATTTTGTCCATGTCCCAAGACTGTGTGAACCTGAATTTAAAATTGCTGTACTAAGTAACCTTTTGGAGGAAATTTCTACACAGTCCAATATTCAGGCTGTGGCATGGGTACTGCTAACTGCTACTACTAGCTATCTTTTGAAACACCATTAATCAGTCAAAATTTTCTGAAACTTCCATCTCATTGCAACTTTTGAGAGGGATAGAGTAGAAAGTTATTAAAGTAGAATGCAATTTATACTATTTTATTTTAAAACACATACTAATATCATGGAGATACAAATAACTCCTCAGAATTTTTAGGATTAAGTAGGAGACATCAAATATTTTTAAGACATTGCTATCAGGTTACATTTCAGCCACCTCTACAAATACAAAGGCTAATTAAAAAATATGTTGTGTGTTTAAATTTTAAACTTTATTAGAATAAAAGACTCAAAGCTACTAGTTCCCTCAGGATGCTCCCTTTCGTGTCAAATGAACTTATCCCATCATTCCTGTCACTTTCTGGAAGTTCTTTTTGGTGAGTATCTTCACAAGGTATGATTTTAAAATGTAATGAATACTGCTGCTGAGTGCCATCCAACAGAAAGACAGGCTCACAAAAACGTTCTGGCATATCCTTACCCAGGTTATTTTCCAGATCTGGCTCTACAAGATTTCTCACTCTTCCCCCAAATCAGAATGATCACAGAGCATGAAGATTTTGAGTCAACTCATGACATCTAGGTAATCATGACAGCGCAACTGAATACTCCAAAACTGTCTCCAAAAGGGGCAAGAAATGATTGGATAAGTGTGTGTGAATCAAAGAGGAATATTTTGATGGAAATAATGATAGTGTGCATTTTACTTTAATAAAAAAAATTTAAATCACTGCAATTTTTATCACATTTCATAACTTTAAGGGAAAAATTTGAGAGGTGTAACTGTATTCCCTTCCCTTTGTTCATTGAACTGTCAACTGTATCTCTTGCTCTATATTATACAACCACAAGTTTGTTCATTTGATTACATTCAACAAGTAACCAAAATTTACTTATACATAGGACTTTAGTATGCATGCAAAGGGATACTGAAGGATAAGAAATATAAGACAGCAACTGAGGAAAGAAATTGCTCTAGCTTAAAGCCTAAGACATGTAGGACAGATGGATATGAAATAGTGAATTTTAATAAATTCCACATACAATACAATAACTGCTAAGCTCCTATGGGGTAAGGATACAGGCAGTAGAGTAAAGATCAGACACTAGAACAGGGACCTTAGATTTGCTCTTAAAAGAATTGGATTGAGAGAAGGGGGCAGGATTCTCCACTGGAAAGAAAACCTTTAAAATTATATCACTGGCCTGTCTTGCAAGCGCAAGGACCCGAATTCAATCTCCGGTACCAAAAAAAGAAAAAAAAAATTATATCACTGGCAATAAGGAACATCTGAGAAACATAATAAAAGAAGAAACTATTTCTCATGCAAAATTGGGCAAAAGTGAAGATGAAAATAAAAGATTACTTTTCAATTCCTAAACTGAGAGAGAAGAAGAACAACGATGAGAAAAAACCAGAGGGGAAAGTTGGGGGGGGGGCTGAGTTTGGTTTGAGATATATTAAATTTTCAATGGTTTATAGCACATCCAAAAGAAAATGAAGACTAATGTTAAAGCTAGATCAACATGAAAACAAGGACAGAAAAAGTTTTCTGCCACCATTTTTGCTATGGGGAAAAGCACAAGAGCTAAAATTTTTAATGAGTTTGATCCTAATCTCTCTTCTTTCAATATGAAACACAGGACAACAGAAAATCTCCATAAAAGTTCCAGTGGAATCTCAAAGCAGCAATCTGGAGCCTCTCCAGGAAATGAAGTTTATCTTAGAAGTATGAGTCAAGCCTCCGTCCAAGGTTTTTCTTACAAGCTTTTCTCCCATAAGCACCAAAAGTCTTCCTAGTTCTTCCATGAGTATGCTCATTTCTTAAAAGGAACTTCAAGGAAGTGGGGCTTAGAACATCAACATAAAGGAAGATATTATCACATTTCCATCCTTGCAACTGTTTGGAAAGATGGCATGGTGCCTTCCAAGAAATAAATAATATGACCTCAGGAGTTTCCCACATAGAACAACTTGATGCCTCCCATAAATAGAGAGCAACTCAACTAATAGCCATGCCTGTGTGATCCAGTCTCAGCTCAGACTTGTGGTCATAGAAACACAATAACCAGAAGTAATTACAAACATTCAAATCATTTAAAGATGTCCTTTTATAAATAACAGTGTTGAAGTACACTTTAAAAACCACAAGTCATTTTAAATATCAATTCTTCCCATCCCTGTTACACTTAAATTCTTCTCATGCATGGCAGCAGCTCTTAAAAACCTTCCTCTCTGCTACTATCAACTCCCAGAGCAAAGCAATTTCCTTGGCCCAACTATCCCTCAAAGATATATCTTTTCCTCACTTCCTTGGCTTTTTTTCTTCACAAAATAGATACTCCATCTTCCTTTTCTTAAGTTTTTATATTGTTTGTTTGTTTGTTTTAATTTATTGGATCAAAGCAACAGCAAAATGTCATAGTAACTGACAGAATTCTCTCCACAGGTCAGGGGTCAGAAGAGGAAAGGGGGAAATGTGGAGAGGAGTACGCTTGCACACATTAAAATTTTTGTTCCCGTCAAATGTAAATTAATTTCAAAACAACTTACTATTATTGTGTCTTATTTTCTTCTCAAACACCAGGCCTTTCAGAAGAAAATTAAAATTCTTAGGGGCTCTCCAGATCCTTCTCTTTTATGATCCCTTGGCCTTCTGCAGTCAGTATGAAACTTAACAGAAATCTTCATAGTTATTTCAAACCACAGAAACCTCAAGAGTTCTCAAACTCTTCAGTGCTTTTGCCTCCTTGAGAAAAAACAATGGGACATAGTACAGTGATGGATGTTCAAAGGTTCGTAAAATAAAAATGCAGAATACATTCTTTTCTTTTCTGAAATACCCAAGAAATTCTGGGGGTTTGGTAACTGAACATCTAATTAACCTAAAATTTTTATATCACTTACTACTCTCACATAAAATAAAATAACACAAAGAAAGCAATGTGTTAAAAACAATTCCAAGATATACTTTGGTACTTAGTGAAACCTCAAGATTAATAAGTGCATCATTCTTCAACAGACTAAATTATGGGAGGTCATTGCAGGTATATTCCATGCCAGTAAACTGGAACAGTAATTTGCTTTTTAAAAAGATATTTTAATTGAATCTCTTAAGAACAAGTCTAATTTCAAATAGCTTATTTGAGTGATTTCTCTGATAATAGCCGAATTTATTTTAATCATTACTATAAGTGCCTCAGGAAGTGCTATGCTTTTATCTCCATTCTCAGAACAAGAAACAACAATGAAATGGGTTCCAAGGAATGGGGTTTGTAACTATGGTAAAATATGTACTTCCTGCTCAACTGGTCTAGCACTACTTCAATTATGTGATGTGCAACTATCCATTATACCTACTCACCTGTTTATTCAGCTGAGTAAAGATGTATCAGCCTAAGTAGCATGAAGTTCAGGTTTACCTGATGCTAAATTACTTTAAAAATATTAATGAATTATACCAAATAGTTAACAACTACATGAATAAGTGAAACTCATTCAGAATGAATGAATTTTTACTTAAAGCATATTATGTAAGAGAAATGCTGAACATTTCAGCTGTGATGAAAGAAAATTTGAAATAGATTTTCTTAGTTCTGGATAACTATTCATGTGTTTAATAGCATTATAAAACATCACTTCAAATGCACCATTAGATTTGAAGACAGCATTTTCTTAAGTCACAAAGTTATGATTCATATACATCAAGTCACTTAGCACTCCTGGCAAGTGTTGCCAGCCAGAAATATAAAACAGAGAGGATAATAAAACTTTAACAAGCAGCAATAAAACTAATGAAACATAATCTCAAATACACTTCACTAATTCATCCAGAGAGGAAACACAATCAGCCAATCCTGAGGATGTGGAAATGTAGCCAGCTCCATAAAAACACATATTCATCATAGTAACATGGATGACTTTAGAATTGGAACTGGAAGAAAATTCAAGCTGGTTATAGTGGCGTAATTATCATGGTCAATAGATGAAGATGACAGAATGAAGCAACAGTTCACATATGCTTGTTTTGGCTTGATATTTAAAGGACTTGAAATGAAAATATTGATGTTATTTTTAATAGGGATAATCTTTCATGCTGAGGATAGAGAAATTGCAGAATAGTCAGGCTGAGCAGCATTTAAGAAGGTACTTATAACTTCTAAAAGCAATATGTAAGTGGGTCACAAGTTTATTTACATACAGTTTGCATGTGCCTTTAATAACCTTTCAATCCAGTCCCAAAAAATTTGATTAATGCTTATTACTGTGTCCCTGGAGGATGTAGTTTGACAATCATGCATCTCCCTACTTACTTCTTGCATTTTCATGTGTTTTTGAGAACATGGAATTCCAGATTTAAGAGAAAGGAAAGAAAAAGAAAGCAAGATGGGCGGGAAAATGTAATGGGAAAATAAATAGAAAAGACAATATTTTTGAGTCCTTTCTCTGTAGCTTTGATGTCCTGCACACAAAAATGATGTCAGAGACAAACTAAACAACAGAGAACAGATTTACCCAGAGATGAAATAAGAATAGACAAGATTTCTTTTTCTTTTAATAGACAACTTCTGTGATTGTGCATATGGTAGAGTTTAAGGCTCCATGTAAATTAGCAAAGGGAAACAGATGAATAGATGGCCATTCTCAGAAGTATTCACAAATCATTCTTTCCACTAAGTCCTATGCTTAGTTTTCCACCACTAGAAGTTTTTTTTTTTTTTTTAAGAATTGAAGGAATTCATATCAATGATGGACTCCCCAAAGAGGCCTTCAGGAAACACATGTCAAATGTGGGTCGAACAATGAATGGGAGTCCGGATATGGAATTCCGTTTCAGTGTCTTTGAGATAAACACAAGCAATAAGGAAGAGAAAAAGAGTGTGCACCTAATATGTAGAGATTTCTGTTATTCAAAGGGTAACCTAAATGAACTGGCGGAAATATTTGCCCAGTTAAATGAACTCACAGCCAGAGATTACTTACCATGGGCTGATTAAATGGAAACTTTTCAAAAAATAAACTAATAAGGCTCTGGACAAAAACAGAAAAAGGTAAGTTGTCATGAAAATGCATAAATAATAAGAATGAGATTTTTCTTTTTAGCCCTACATTTTATGAGTAAATAGAATGAGACTAAACTTTAACATAATCAAATTTATTTTGTTTTCTCATTTGTCTTTTAAAGTATACTCCTACCTACTGATTTTGTTTCTCTTTAATTGAGAGGATTACAAAGATTAGGCTCAAAGCTGTCCCCTTCTAAGAGATAGCTGTCATACGCTGGTTTCTCAGCAGATCATATGATTCTTTTACCTTTTACTAAAAAATAACTTTGGCTGTTTCCCACCTATCCTAAAATTTTAATGTTTAAGTGATATTTCTATCATTAAGTTATAGTTATTTAATGTCCTGAGAATCAACAACACAGAGGAAAAGTATTTTCTAGAAATGAAATGAGTTTCACAAGCATTGTATATTAATAACCTGTCAATGTTACTATTTTTACCTGAATATAAATGCCTAATCACTCTTTCCACTCAAACTATAACCAAAGCAATGTCTTTAGCATATACCTACTTTCCCTAAAATTTTATCATGCTATGATGGAAAAATAAATCACAATATAATGAGCTCAAGTTGGCAATATTGTAATATGAAGAATGTTTCATGAAATAAAAGCACTGAATGTGATCACATTCATGTTTAAGTGAATAATCTGGTTGTGGCACAGTCTGAAGATATCTTTTTAGTCTGCTACCAGTTATAAGGAATTCGTGTACTGCCACCATGTGGTAACCTCACCACATACCAATTTATTTGAAATAGCATGTAAAGAACCTTGAAAGAAATATGCTACTAGTTTTGGCCCTTGATGCTAACTGCCAAAGCCTAGCAAGACTTAGCTATTGTAATGTCATATCACAGTTATAAGACCAAGCACTTACTTATCATGGCTCAGACAGTGCATGTATGAAGTCAGAATCAAGTCAATGCAGCTGCTAAGATCACAAGAAGTTGATAAAATTATGAGGAGCAAAGAGATTTCCAATTTCAGAGCTGTTTAATATTTTCAGCATCTCATATAAAAGATCTACTGATGTTTAAAGTTGTTTTATTTATAAAATTATTTTCAAAATAACAAATGACAGTTATAATGATGTACTGTAACTGGTGTCTTTATTATCTAAATAAAAATCTGTACATGAATGGATAAATACAAATGCATATGTAGGGCAAATCAGAGAAGTTAAAACTGGAAGTGTTAAGCACAGGGCATCATTTTTTTTAACTTGTATCATTTTTATCTATTTTTGATAGTATGAAATCAAACCTAGGTCTAACCTCATTACACTTAATTTTCAATAGCATCTTTAATATTGAGCCAGGAGTGTAATTAGTCATATCATGATCACAATAAGACTATTTTAAAGGATTTATGTCTTGTAAGTCAAATTTTCTCTTCCAAGATCAAAAACATGGAAATTAAAAACTCACTTTGATAATAAATTTTAGATTTAAATATAGAAATTCACATCTTGTAAAACCTTTACATACTTTTCTACAAATAAAGCATTTCCAAAATTTAAATGTAGCCTAACTAGAGATGTGCAATTCTATTAATGACTTCTCTTACCTTGAAAAGCTCTAAATGAGCTGATGAAATTTTTGCTCTTGACAGTGTGAAAAGTGTGATCATTTCAATATTTCATTTTTTAAAATGGCAAATGTTTTCCAACTCATTATCTCAGAATGTGAAATGCAATTTTATCAGCGAACTTCATAGGACAAAATTCTACTTTATATTCTTTTGCTTCCTTCTCTATTGAACACAAAATGCAAATTACATATTATATAAAAAATATAAAATTATAGCAGATATAATTTCAGGATGAATGTAAAAATAAATACAAATCTTTGATCTTACAACATCACTACTTCTATAACTTCCACTTAACATAGTGACTTTCTACAACATGTTTATGAGTCTATAGTAATTTCACACAGAGGAACTTTGCTCTGATTACCTTGTTCTGATTTAGTAGACATTAATATACAATATGCACATGAGAAAAAAGGGGACAAAAGAAAACATGACCTAGTAAGTACATCCATCTTGAGGAAGAAAACAATAAATAGAGATGGAAATGATCTAATCTGAACATTAGATAAACACTTTTATTTTGGTCATTAGTGTCTATTACAGAAAACAAAATGAACTCAGCAAATAAACTTAAGTATAAAACTTAGCTAAAATTTATCTTTATATGAGTTTATATATATAATATATTATATAATATAAATTATATACATATATATACTTCTATTTCTCTGTAGAACACTATCACAGGAGGTCAATTAGAAAAATAAGGGATTAGTGAGCACATGAATGTACTGTCATCGAATGACATTAAATGGCTATAATTTTGTTAAGTGAATTTTACCTCAATTAAAAAATAAGTCATAATCAAAAGTGAAAGACCAAAAGGCATACGATCAAGGCTAGTGTGAAACAATAGGAACGTAGAAAATAGGGGTGCTTAAGGAAAATGAGCACATGTTATGGTTCTGTTTTGACTTTACTGACATAAAACAAAATTAGAACTGAAATGTGAGCTTATCTTCAAAGACAGGGAGAAAAAGCAATATTGCCGGCAAAAATATAAAGTGTTCAAAAGCAAAAATGTAGTTGGGTACTAAGTTTTAAATCAAGGGGAAGAAAACAGGCCTGTTAAATGTAAACATTTTTTCCTTATGGCTGGATAGAATTCATTTTTTTATTCCCAAGAATGTCAAAGTAATTATGAAACACTCCTGTTGTAAGAATATTTGAAAAATAATGACATGTCCAGGTTGATATAAAAGTTAAAAATTTCCTTTGAGACAGTTCTGGCATGATTTGTGGTTGTGGGATGTTCTACAATAATATGAGTCATCTGTTTTGCTCTGGACATTAAATTATAAGAAGAAAAATAGGATGCATCTTTGCATAGCAATATCTTTCTTAAAGGATAACATCTTTTTAGAGTGCAATGTCTTTTACTCTAAATCACCCTGTTGGGGTCTTCAGTAAGGATGGCTCAGTCATATTTCTTCATAGACAGAACACAAACACAGAAATCTTCGATGTTTCTATTTATATCCTGGCAATGCTCTACTACAACTGCTCAGCCCAAAAATATTTCATTGTTAAGGTATTTGTTTTGTTTTGTTATTTTTGTACCAGTGATCAAATTCAGACCCTTGTGCTTGCAAGGCAGGTGGTGAAATATTGAGATATTTTTTAAGTGATGATAATGAAGCATATTGCAGTTGATTCTAAAAAAGTTTTCATTTAAACTCACAAGCCTCGTTCCTTTTTTCCTTACTCTCGCTTTTCTTTTGATCTTCACTGGTCCCTCATGAATTTTAATGAACCAAAAATTTTTTAAGTAGCCACAAAACTATCGATATTTTAGTAAACAGAGAGCTTCTAGAGCAAGTAGATTCCAAAAGAGAAGTAGATATTTTCCTATACTTAAATCTTTGCAACTCAGATGATAGAGAAGTAAATCCAAGTATATACAAATAATATAATTTATTTATTCAACAAATATGTGTTGCTTACTAAATGCCAAGAATAGGAATATAAACAATATCCAGTCTTTCATTAAAAATTATGATAATTGTAAACAGCATTTATGGGGTTATAAAGGTAGACAAATATTACAGATAAGAAGGGATGGAACTGAGCGTGGTGGCACAAACCTGTAATCCCAGCACTCATGAAGCTGAGGCAGGAGGATCGCTGTGAGTTTGAGATCAGCCTGGGCTACATAATGAATTCCAGGTCAGTCTCAACTACATAGTAGGACCCTGTCTCAAAAAACAAAAAAACAACAAAAAAAGAAGGGATGGATTAACTCAGAAAATCTGAATAAAAGTGAAGAAGGCCATTTTAGTGAATGAAAAATAAGCAAAAGCTAAACAATGAAGATAAATGGATTAAATAGCACTTGAGAAGGACCACAAAGTAACTAACCTGATGAGTTAGAGATGATAGATGGAGATACAGTAGTTGGTAGGGAAAAGGTTGTGAAGGATTTTGGAAACAGTCCAAATTTGAATATAAACCAAAGCAATTAGTGGCCTGCAAAGTAGTCTGCTTTTGCAATGGACTTAACCACAGGGGTAACCTGTTTTTTTTTTGTTTTTTGGTTTTTTTTTCTTTTGGTACTGGAACTCCAGCTCTGCAAGGCAGGCAGCAAAACCGCTGAGCTAAATCCCCAGCCCCAAACCTGTTTTCTTTCTAATGAGGATTTACTTTTACCACAACGACTGCAGAATTTTTCAAGGAAGAAAACAGGAATTCAGGAAAACAATATCTCACACTTGTTCCTAATTGTGGTGCATTTCCTGTATCTTTTAAATTGGAAGCTTGAGTGGAGAGAAAGTTTTTGTAAAATGCTTTAAAATTGAGTCATTTTATTTGTCAGTCCTATTCTCCAGAGAAGCACTAATGTGGGGGAGATTTATTGGAGGAAATGGATTAACAATTATTCAGGTTGAAATGTCTCCTTGGTGGTCATCTGCAGGCTGGAGAACCAGGGTTCAGTCCTAGACCAACAGCCTTAGAACCTAAGGAGTCATTGGCCATGTTCCAGAGGCAGAAAGCCAGAGAATCTGAGGCTTATTATCCAAGGGCAAGAGGATGGTGTCCCAACTATAGGAGGAAGCAAGAAAATCGGCCTTTCTTTTGCTTTATTGTGCTGTCTGGGCTCTGACATGACTGGAGGGTACCCACACGCATTGGAAGAGCTGACTTTCCTTACTTGGTCCACATTCAAACATCATTCTTCTCTGGAAACACTCCAACCAGTATATTCAGAAGCAGTGCTGTATACCGCTGAGTACAGCCATCTGAGTAACCCTTAATCCTGTCAGTTTGACGCCTAAAGCATACCAGTCATTAAAAATGAAAGTAAAAAGCATATACTCAATTTAATACAATGGTACAATTTGCATAACCAGTATTTTGAGTGTCTATCAGCCTAATATATAATTTAAATATTGTATGTTTTATTATTCAATTATTAGAGATAAATATTTCTGCAACTTGAAGTATTATTGCATAGTTTCCTGAATGTATACTGAGGAGTTCTCTAGTGTCACTGTGAAATAATACTCTTTTTCTGACTCCTCAGTACTAGGAAAATATGTTTCTAGATCTAACAACCTGACATCTTCCAGTTCCTAGTCAGTCAAATGGAATAGGAGTAATAATAAAATTGATAAAAGGAGTTTTCAGAAATACCATTTTGTTAATTAAAGCTCATTTTTCTACTTAATGTTTTTACTTATTAATATCTTTCTGCCTAATTCAGAGAGGCCTTATATTTGTTCTTAATAAAAGGAATTCAAACATTTTTAAAGCCAGAACAAAGTGTTATATAACTGCCTATAATTGACTAGAGCATGTTGTAAAAATTTTATTTGAATAATTCTGTGTCCTACAAATGAATCACTGTTAAATACAAAATCTGCCATTTTTTCTTAACTTTCTAAATCACACAACAAGCTCTGTGATAATTGTATAAAAGAACTCCAATATATCAATGTCTTAAAGTAATTCTTTCAGGAAGCTATAAAGACATTTTAATACTTTCAAAGGAAATACATCTAAATGAATTATGCTAGCTAATTATTTCCTAGGTTACCCACCTTCCTCCTCACATAATTTACAAGCAAGTCAAAATCTATTTCTTTTGTTAAATGACCTTTTAGAAAAGCTGGTTAAGTGTAGACACTTTTACTCCTTTCCTCTATTCCTATCATGTATAAATATATATTTAAGATTAATCTTACAGTTTTATAGATTCAGTCCAGAGATCAGTTTCTCAAGCCAATGACATTTTAAGATTTCAAAATAGAAGGCAACCAAAGAAATCTACTAACATTCAGTGAGGTGGAGGCGTATAAGATAAATAATAAAGGATACTTAATGTTTATGATATACAAGAGACTATTACATTTCAATAAGACAAACTATCCAATTACAAATGTGTAATAAACAAGCAAATCTTTCTCTTAAAATGAAACTTCTAAATTCCAAAGAAAAAACTCATACAAAGCTGCTCAAACTCATTGGTTATTATTAAAATTCAGATATAAATATTAAGATATCATTTTTCTAATCAAGTTTAAAAACATTAAACATATTAGTAACAGGGGATATTTATGGTATAGTCATACAGCTGCTGCCTAAAGTGCACAAGGTAAAAATTTCCAGAACTGTGGAAAAAAATTAATCACATCAAACATTAGTAAAGAAATGTATAGGATATCCATATAATTGAGAAGGAAATATAAATTAACAAAAATATTTGGAAGAAATTTGCAATTTGTATCAAATTTTCACCTTGCAGTTCAACTAAAAAGCATCTGTTAACAGTATTTGCATATTTGTAGATTTATGCATTTTAAACTTTTACAAAAACCATGTGTAATGTTTTTAATTTTAAATAAAACAAAAACCAATTTATTCCAGTATTATCTGAAATGAAATTTACTCAATAGAGTTGATGAAGTCCAAGTTGTCCACTGCGTAGGTCAACTGGCCTCATCAAAAAGTTATTCTAAAATGTTAAAATCTTGTAAGATATACACAAATTCCTGATAATAATATTTCGATGCAATCCTATTGTGATCAAGTGTAAAACAGAACATGCAATGTATTTGTAATGAAAAACATGATAGAAGTAGAGTGGCTTATTTTCCCCTAGCATTAGAACACTTGTGTTTAGTAGAAATTAATTTTTCTCCATCTACAGCTTTTTCACTAGCAGATTCAAGACAATTGTTGGGCTGGGGATTTAGCTCAATAGTTCTGCTGCCTGCCTCGCAAGCACAAGGTCCTGAGTTCAATCTCAATTAAAAAAAATAATAATAATTGTTCATAATTGTTCATATGGACCTACTAAAATCTAAAAGGTTGATTATTGGGTTTCTGATTAATTGAAAAGTACTAAAGTAACATTAACATTGACCTCTCCATCTAGAAATTCATGTAGGCATGTCCATGCAATATTACAATATTTGTTTTTATTACAGACTTTAATATGACCCAATCAAACAATGAGTGCATAAAGAATAATAACTGGCAAATGAATCGACTATTTAAACAAGTTTTTCCAATATTCTCTAAATAATATAAAGATAAATTCGGGAGAAAATCTAATATTTTATTACAAGATTTTTTTAAAGAACTACATAGATGAAATATAATACCTGTAGAAGAAATTTGATTCAGCAGATTCCAGTGTCAAAGCAATGTTTCTTAAAACATGGGGGATGAATCAAAAGCATCTTTAATAGTTTCCTAAAGATTGTGTGGTCATTCTGTGTCCTCTGGCTTCACTTGAAACCTTCTCCAGTTCTTTTATTTGTTTACTCTTCTCATCCTAATTAGTTCTAGGCCCCCATCCCAAATAGTAAATATACCATGTTGAGGAGTTTGTCCACTGCAAACATATTTTGGGCTGCTTCTTGATTTTAATTTAATTCGCATGGTTGGGGGGTGATGGATTGATGACTACCACAAGTGGTCAATTTGCAGGAGGGGATTGATCCTATTGTGTTGCTGATTGTATCAATTGGGACAAGGGATAGAGATTGATTAAACATGTTGTTTTCCCTGATATTGAGAAAGTGAGAATGTCTATGAGTAATTGGAGTGTCAGGGGCTGAAGCACAATGATATCAGGAAGATTTAATAATCCAGAGATTGAATCAAGCACAACCCAACAGCAAAAATAAAAATGAGAAAACACTTAAGCAAGACACAAAGATAGACGTCCAGTTCACCAACGGCAAATAGTAGGGCAAAGGAGGATGAAAAGTCTGATAGTGAACCACAAGGACACTCAGAACTCACAGCACAGGAAGTAACAAAACAGACCGATAAAGCTCTAGAAAAATTCAAAACAGAAATAATTTCCCACATAACCATATAGATGGTGAGCAAAATGAAAGTCATGATTTGAGACTCTAGAACAGAAACTGACAAAAAAATAGATGAACTAAAGACCATGATAGAAGCCATGAAGACTCAGAATAAGAAAGAAATGGAAACAATGAATGCCCAACAGAGGAAAGAAATGGAATCCATAAAACAAATTCAAACAGATATCCAGGAGATTAAAAACTCCATTGAAAGTGTACACAACAGAATAAAAGATTGTGAAGATAGAATTTCAGATATAGAAGGTAGGATTGCAGTCAGTGACTGTGAAAAAAGAGGTCTCTCAAAAACATTAAGGGATCATGAGAAATCGATCTAACAACTCCTAGATGATGTAATGAAGAATAATATAAGATTGATAGGAATCCATGAAGTAGCAGGAGAAAATGCAAATGACTTAAAAAAGCTGTTCACAGAATTAATGACAGAAAACTTCCCAAACAGGGAAACAATTTGACTTACAAATAAGTAAGGCATATAGAACTCCAACTAGCCAAGATAAAAAAAAAAAAATCTACACCTACACAAATAATAATCAAGATTCCAGAAGCCCAACAGAAGAACAAAATACTACAAGCAGTAAGAGAAGAGAAACAAATCACATGCAAAGGAAAGCCCATCAGAATCACAGCAGACTTTTCAACACAAACCCTCAGGTCCAGGAGAGCCTGGAGTAAGGTATTTCAAGTCCTAAAAGAAAACAACCTCCAATATAGACTGATGTATCCTGCAAAACTCTCTTTCAAAATGGATGGGGAAATAAGATACTTCCATAACAAAGAACACCTGAGAAACTTCATGAATACCAAACCAGCACTACAAGGAATTCTAAACAATACCTAGAAAAAGACAATGATGATCACAACACCATGAGCCCCAACAGAACAAAGCAAATAGTCAAGGCAAAAAACTAAAAGGAGAGGGCAAAAATTAAAAAGAGTCAACAAAAAGACAAATAACATGACAATAAGAAGTCAGTAGATATCAGTTATAACCATCAATGTCAATGGCCTCAATTCACCAATTAAGAGAATTAGACTGGCAGATTGGATTAAGAAGCAAAATCCAACAATATGTTGTATACAAGAAACAAACCTAATGCAAAAAGAGCCCATAGACTGAAAGTGAAAGGATGGAAAACAATTCTGCATGTGACAGGAGCCCTGAAAAAAGCAGGGGTAGCAATCTTATTCACAGACAAAGTAAATTTCAAACCAAAAATGATCAAGAGAGACAAAGAAGGCCACTACATTCTTGTAAAGGGAACACTTCAAGAGGAAGAGATGACAATCATAAACATATATTCACCAAATATAAATGCCCCAACTATACAAAAGAAATATTAAGTAACATGAAAAGCCAAATAAGCACTAATACAGTTGTAGTGGGGGATCTAAATATCCTACTATCACAAATAGACAGATCATCTAGGCAAAAAAATCAACAATGAAATACTAGAACTGAACCAAGCTTTTGAACGTATGGACTTACTAGACATCTATAGAGTGTTCCACCCCACAAAATCAGAATATACATTCTTTTCAGCTGCACATGGGTCATTCTCCAAGATAGATCACATACTAGCTCACAGAACGGGTTTAAATAAATGCAAAAGAATCGAAATTATTCTGTGTATATTATCAGATCACAGTGCAATAAAGCTGGAGATCAATAGCATAAGAAACCATAGGAACTTCACAAACACATGGAAATTGAACAACACTCTCCTGAACAATCAATGGATCACAGAGGAAATTAAGGAAGAAATCAGACAGTTTTTACAAATAAACAAAAATGCCAATACAACACACAGGAATCTACGGGACACAATGAAAGCAGTTCTATGTGCAAAATTCATAGCACTGAATGCCCACACTAGGAAAATAGAACAAGTTAAAATAAATAAGAGCAAGAAAAAAAACAAAGCTCAAATAAGAGAGGAAATTATAAAGATTCGAGCAGAAACCAATGCAATGGAAACTAAGAAAATGATACAAAAAATAAATGAATCAAAGAGTTGGTTTCCTGAAAGAATAAATAAAATTGATAAACCCTTAGCAAACTGTATCAAAAAAAGGAAAGAAAAGGCTCAGATCCATTTAATCAGAAATGAAAAAGGTGAAGTCACAACAGATCCTCTGGATTTCTGTTGGATCTGTTGTGACTTTGCCTTTTTCATATCTGATTAAGAAGATGTGGTTTTTCTATAAAATGGAATGTTACTCAGCCATAAAGAACGAGAAAATTGATTCATTCATAGGAAAATGAATACATATTGAAGATATACTCCTAAGTGAAATAAATAAGGCACACATGTGCAAATACCAAATAGTCTCTCTGGTGTGAATAATCTGCAATAATACAGAAGATCTTAATAAGATAACTGACATTTAGAAATGGGAAGAAAGAAGCTAAAGGTGTAGGAAAGGTGGGATGAGTAGGGGAAGGGAAATAAGGGAAAAGAAAAAAATGTGAGATAATGAAAAGATGAAAATAAAGTGTTTGTAGATGGGGAGGGGAGGAGAGGGTGAAGGGAGGGCAGGGTCAAGGGGAACAAATGAGAACCAAGACATGTCATGTAGAGGTACAAATTCCCAAAAATGAATGTAACTGTACTGTATCCCTAAAATTTACCAATAAACTCAATTAAAGCTGAAAAAAAACTGTACTCTAATAAAATGGAAAACACAAAAGAAATGGACAGATTTATAGATACTTATGAATTACCAAAGTTGAACAAAGAAGATAAAAACATTTTAACCACCCCAATTACAATCAGTGAAATTGAAAATGTAATTGAAAACTTACCAACAAAGAAAAGCCCAGGTCCTGATGAATTCACTGCTGAATTTTACAAGACATTTAGTGAAGAACTACTGCCATTACTCTTCAAACTTTTCAATGAAATTGAAAGGGAAGCAATACTTCCAACTTCATTCCTGGAGACAAGTGTCACTTTGATTCCCAAACCAGGGAAAGACGCAACTAAAAAAGAGAACTGCAGACCAATCTCCTTAATTAACATAGATGCGAAAATCCTTAAGAAGATATTAGCAAACAGAATACAGAGGATCATCAAGAAGACCATACATCCTGACCAAGTGGGATTTATTCCAGGGATGCAAGGATGGTTCAACATACATAAATCAATAAATGTAATACACTATATTAACAGAGTCAAGGACAAAAACCATATGATCCTCTCAATAGATGTGGAAAAAGCATTTGACAAAATTCAACACCCATTCATGATAAAAACTCTGCAAAAATTGGAATAGCATAGCTGGTCTATCTCAACTTAGTAAAGGCTATCTATGAAAAACCAACAGCCAACATCATATTAAGTGGCCAAAAACTGAAAACTGTCACGTTAAAATCAGGAACAAGACAAGGATGCCCACTATCACCACTCCTCTTCAATATAGTTCTGGAAACATTAGCCATAGCAATTAGACAAGAAAAAGAAATTAAAGCAATAAAGATAGGAAAGGAAGAAGTTAAAGTGATGACACGATACTTTACATTGAAGACACAAAAAACTCCACCAAAAGACTTCTAGGCTTATTTGACATTTGTAGCAGAGTAGCAGGATACAAAGTCAACACACAAAAATCTATAGCCTTCTTGTACACAAACAACAGGCTCACTGAGAGAGAAATTAGGGAAACAATTCCTTTCACAATTGCATCCAAGTAAATGAAGGATCTAGGAATCAGTCTAATGAAAGAAGCATAAGACCTCTACACTGAAAACTACAGCACTCTGAAAAAAGAGATAGAAGAGGATATAAGAAAATGGAAAGACATCCCCTGCTCCTGGGTAGGAAGAATCAACATAATGTACATGGCCATACTACCAAAACTGCTATACAGATTCAATGCAATGCCAATTGAAATTCCAACACTGTACTTCAAAGAACTAGAAAGAAGAATCCAAAATTTCATTTGGAACCATAAGAGACCTAGAATAGCAAAAGCCATCCTAGGCAACAGACACATGGCAGCGGGTATAACAATTCCCAATTTGAAACTATACTACAAAGCCACTGTGATAAAAATAGCATGGTACTGGCAAATAAACAGACCCGAGGATCAGTGGAACAGACTGGGAAACATAAAAACAACTGCAGATGTACTCAGCTACCTCATCTTTGACAAAGGAGCTGACCATCCCCACTGAAGGAAAGATATTCTCTTTAACAAACGGTGTTGGAAAAATTGGATCTCAAGCTGCCAAAGATTAAAACTAGACCTTTATCTGTCACCATGCATTAAATTAAAATCCAAGTGGATTAAAGATCTAAATATTAAAACAGAAACACTAAATTTGCTGGAAGATGTTAGGCAGAACTCTGGAAGACATTGGGATAGGAAAAGAATTTATGAACAAATCCTCAGTAGCACGGGAATTAGCAGAAAGAGTCAACAAGTGGGATCTCATCTTATTAAGAAGCTTCTGCACTGCAAAAGAAACCACCAACAGAACTGACACAACCTACAATGTGGGAAAAAGTTTTTACCAGCTGTTCCTCAGACAAAGTACTATTATCTAGACTATATAAAGAACTCAAAACAATCAGCCTCCCCCAAATATAAAGACCCAATTCAAAAATGGGCATCTGGAATAAACAGACATTTCTCAAAGAAGTAAAAGCAGCAAAAAGATATTTGAAAAAATGTTCCACATCACTGATCATTCGAGAGATGCAGATGAAAACAACACTGAGATTCCACCTCACCCCACAAAGAATGAGTACTATCAAGAAATCACACAATAACAAATGTTGGCAGGGTTGTGGGGAGAAAGGAACCCTTCTCCATTGTTGGTGGGAATGCAGAATGGTGCAACCACTATGAATATCAATATGGAGATACCTCAAAGAGCTGGGACTAGAGGTTCCATTTGACACAGCCATCCCTCTGCTGGATATCTTTCAAAAAGAATTAAAAGAATCATATCACAGTGACATATGCACACCTATATTTATAGCAGCATAGTTTGTAATAGCTAAAACTTGGAAACAGCCCATTTGCCCATCAGTTGGAAACTGGATAAAGAAGATATAGTTTTTCTACAAAATGGAATACTACTCAGCCATAAAGAATGAGAAAGTAGATTCATTCATAGGAAAACGGATGCATTTTGAGGATATCCTCCTAAGTGAAATAAATAAGTCACTCATGTGTAAATAATGAATAGTTCCTCTGGTGTGAAAAACTAAAATAGTGCTCAAGATCTTAAAGGGATAATTAGCAATGTGAAATAGTAATAAAAGGGCTAAAGGTGTAGGGACTGTGAGAATGGCAAGGGAAGGGGAATAAGGGAAAGGGAAAAAATGTGAGAAAATATAAAAATGGAATTAAAGTGTTTGCAGTTGGGGAGGGGAGGAGGGGTGAAAGGAGGGAAGGGACAAGGGGAAAAAATGAGAACCAAGACCTGTAATGTAAAGGTACAAGATCCCAGTAATGAATGTAACTGTACTGTATACCTAGAATGTACCAATAAATTCAATTAAAACAAATCTTCAATAGAAATTTTTTGCTGATAATTTGGCTTCAGAAGCACACCCATTAGTACAAGATCAGTAATGAATGTAACTGTACTGTATACCTAGAATGTACCAATAAATTCAATTAAAACAAATCTTCAATAGAAATTTTTTGCTGATAATTTGGCTTCAGAAGCACACCCATTTTAAAATTTTATATTATTTATGAAAAGTATGTTTAAAGTTGTTTTTTACACAGTGATTTTTTAAATTATTGTTTTAAACAGCTTTATTGGTGCATGACATATACAATATATACATTTAATGTATAAATTTGATTGGGAGTAAATATATATTCACAAAACCATGATCACTATATAACTTACAAATATGTCCAACACACATCAAAGTTTCTTCTTTATTATTATTATCATTATTGTTTTGTGAGGGGGCATGGGGGAGTAGAAACACAACATAAGATCTACTCTCTTAGCAAATATTAAATATATAATTCAATATTATCAACTATACTTACTATGTTCTATAACAGATCCCCAGAACATACTAAACTCTAGTAAAAATGATGGATATGTTCTGTTTAATGATAAAATGCCTTACTTTTGTGCTTCTATGTTATAACTGAAATTTTTTGATACGCTTTATGTTTTTACCCAAAACATGACAAAATAAAATATGCTTTAAAATGCTTTCTAAATATATGTATTGAAGTGAGCGATTTAAATAATAATTTTTAAGAAAAAGTTTCATTCGTAGTGGGCATGTAAGGTGGTTGCTAGGACCCATTCTTTGGAGTTTCTCTCACTCAGCCCCATCTCATCCAACTTGCTTTATTGAAGATGCATATTTTTATGAGTCACATTAGAATTGTTTTCCCAGACTGCATACCATATCAATTCAGTTATAATATTGGGCTCAAGCTGGAGTGGGGACTGACCAGAAAAGGGTCAATATAATTTAAAGTTCTGCAACTGAAGAAACTGTGTAGTCAAATTAGAAAACACTGCCTAATTAATGTAGGTGTGTAGTTGCCTTTATGCGGCTGTGGGTTGTTTCAATATAGAAAACTTGACCTAGGCTCATCAATCAGATCTTTCCTTTGCAATTCAGTAACTGAGCCTGAGACCCTTTCTGATTAATACAGGACTCTTCATATGCAACCTGTTTCAAGAAAAATGTGAAATAGGAAGAAAAGGGCTAAAGGTGTGGGGGAAGTGGGAAGGCTAGGGGAAAGGAAATGAGGGAAAAGAAAAAAAAATATGAGAAAATGGAAATAAAGTTTTTGTAAATAGGGAAGGGAGAAAGGGTAAAGGGAGGGCAGGAGTATAAGGAAAAAATGAGAACCAAGACCTGTCATGCAAAGGTACAAGATCCCAATGATGAATGTAACTGTACTGTATACCTAAAATGTACCAATAAACTCAATAAGGAAAAAAAAAAAAAGAATTCCTCATGAACCAAGTTGAAGCCAAATGAATGTAACTGTACTGTAAACCTAAAATGTACCAATAAACTCAATAAGGAAAAAAAAAAAAAGAATTCCTCATGAACCAAGTTGAAGCCTCAGAACTGTACTGAGGTCCAAAACTTCCTACCAGCCCATTTCTTTCTCTCCCTTCACAGGTGCCAGACTTAATGTGGCTTCCTGAAAATTTTCTCTACCCATTCCTATGCCTTCCTCCTTTTACTCTTACAGGAGTTTCTGTAAATAAATCAATCTACTGCCTTCTCTCTTAATTTTGTAGGGCTTTGATAACAAAATATCATAGACTAAGGGCTTTGCAGAAACTGATTTCTTTACAGTTGTGGAGATGAGAAACTGCAGACCAAGCTGTTTGTTTGTTTGGTTTCTCTTGAGACCACTCCGCTTGGTCCATCCTGTCTCCCTACCATGTCATTCCTCTGTGTGCAAGTCCTCCTGATATTTCTTCCTCTGAAGACATTGGTTATGTTGGATTAGGGATCCATCCTTATAAACTCATTTAACCCATTTAACCTCTATTAGCTCATCAAAAGCTCTATTTGCAAACACTCGCTTTAAATTTTAGAGATTTCACAAATGAATTTGAGGTTGACTCAATGAGTTTAGCATGTACCACCTGACTAATGCCCTCTTAGCATCTGCTTCTTGAAAATTCCAAACTAATCCACTGAACAAAGAGAAAATGGCAAATAGTACATTCTGCATCAGTAATGGTGGTCATAAAAGAGTTTATGAGGTTACTTCTAAGTGATATTAACTGGTCCCACTCATTAGGTTTTTATTTAAAATCCAAACCAACAGAATATTTTTAATAATTGAACACTAACAATAAAAATTTCTCTGGAATCTGTCATGTACATGACCAATAGGTACTAAGGTTAACACTGATTAATATCTATTGTTATGAGTTGGACTATGAATCTCTCCCCAAGGACATGTGACACACTCCCCACCATGATGTTCTACCTTGTTTCAGGCCCAAAGCAATGGAGTCAACTGACCATGGACTGCAATATCTGAAACTATGACTCAAAATAAATCTTTCCTCCCTATAAGCTGTGTATATCATCAGATATTGGGTCACAATAACTAAAAGCTGATTGGCACATCTCTGAATATGTAATTTTAGAGGAATCATTGAAGACACTTTTTGCCTTCTAGGCTTCCTTTTTTCTTGATTAAAAAAAAATTTTTAGTCACGTGCACATTTCTGCTTTGTTCAACCAGGGGCCCAAGTGTCTATAACTATGTAGTATGTGGTATTTTGTATATGATCCTCAAGTAATTGTTGAATAAATTATCATTACCTTCCCAATACTTCCATAGTTATTGCTCTTTAAGGTGATTTTGTTCTTTGTATTAGAGCTGAGGTGGAGAATTGTGATGATTATGAAGCTAATAAGAGATTTAAATCTAATAATTTAAGTGATCTTTCTTCATTTCACATCTTAGAAAGTCTAGCCTCAGGGACAGAAATTAATGATGTGTTCTCACAAGTCTTCACACATGGTGCTGTTGCATAGTCCCTAAAATCACTCCAGGAAGAGTCCACATAATTACAGGCCATTAAAACTCAATGTTCATTCCTAGACAGCAAGAAAGGAAAGGGAGGAGGAAGACAGAATAGAATGCCATGCTCGGTCCACAGAGCTTTTATGAATGGGCCAATGAATGAAAAAGTGCAAGTGCTTAAAAGCTGCAGATCCTTAATCTCTTTAAACATTTCTAGAGAGTATTTAAACATTAGAGTTTGGATACCAGATAATGTAAGAGGAACTTGAATTGCCCTGGCATGAGAGAAAAACTTGCATGAAATCTGATATTTCAAGTTGGGTATACATTTGCCAAAGGCTTCCAAGATCACCAAATTGTGATCTCTGGGCAGATTTTTTAAAAATCGGTGCTTTCAAGATGAAACAAAAAGAATCAAACTTCTATAATAATTAGTCCATATTTTTCAGCAATATTAAAGTCAACAAGGGGCTTGAACTTGAGACAATGCCTTTTAAAGAGAATGAGCATTTATTTAGGGAAGTAGCTATGGCATCATTTTAATGGTTGATTTTACTGAAGGTGCAGTGTCAGCAAGATCCTTTCAAGTACTTTTTTCTCCTTGCTTTCTCTCTTTCCTCTCCCTTATTTTTTCTTTTGTATTTTATTGTTTCAAGGAATTTGTTTTTCCATGTTTCTTCAATCTTTTTCATATTTTCTTTTCCATTTTTTTCTGTCCTCCTGATTTTGTATACACACACACACACACACACACACACACACACACACAATCTCTTTGTCCTTCTCTAATCTATCTCTATGTTTCACTCCTTTTTTTCCCCTTCCTGTCTAATCTGTACATAAATGTGCTGAGGGAAGGCACAGAATAAGAAAGGTTGTATCTGTAGTTTGTAACTTTGATTTTCCAGAAGAATCTTCCATTTGTAGTTCATTTCTCCCCTTCCAGAATTCAATGCAAATATTTAATTCTCGCGTTTACCCTTACAAAACTCAGGCTTCTATTTATATTAGTCATCTATGTGTCTGCTGTCTCTTAAATTGTGAATACGCAGACAGCAGGATTAGGACATTTTTTCACTGTTTTCCCAAGGATAGTATCTAGGTCAGAATACTAATTATATGAGTCAAAGTCGGAGTTGACATTTGCATAATTCAACTAGATAATATCACATTTATCTTCAAAACCATCAGTGTGATAATATTATCAATGGAGAGTCAATGACAGACAATTACATGAAGAGTTGGAGAAGAAATTAGTACTACCCAATAAATTCTTAGTTGTATTGGATTGTTTACTCCAACAATGTCATTTACTAAATAAATACTGGATAACTGGTAAGAATATAGAAACAGTGTTAAATTTCAAATTTAGACACAGGTTCTTGAGCTGGTGGTCCTGGCTTTCAATCCTAGCTATGCAATTTGCTCTCTACAACTACAAAGCAGGCAAGACCATGCCTGTTATTTCCCGGCAGCCGCTCTGCATGCTGAGTTGGCTCAGGGAGGTACTGATACTACTTGAAGGCTCCCACCTCAGCCTAGAAGGCTTCCCCCTCAGCCCCAGTTCTTTGTATGGCCTTATGTAAATTAAATGTTTTATATTTAATATGTACAACTCCAAATAACAATGCTGGGCTCTTCCTATGTTAGGTAAACATTGGTTCAATTTCCCATCTCACCCAAGCCAGAGATTCAGATTTCAGATTCCAAAGTTTGAAACTTTAGCAGGATTACAGATTTTATTATACTATTTCTTTTCTTTGGAAGTAGGATTATCTTTGAAGAGGGCTTGCCCTAGCTAGCAGATCAGCAGACAAAAATGTGTCAGTTCCTGGAATACTACTCTTATCTACAAGGAGGTAGGCCAGCTGCTATTCCAGAAGTCCAAAGCAGGGAACACTTCATCAGGGAAAGTTATTTCTTTTTCTGCTCTTTTTCCCCCTCTTTGCATATGTCCCTTTAGTTTTTATCCTTTTCTGCTTTTTTTGCACTAATATAATTACCAATGGTCACTTGCTGGTATTCATCACTCATAGTACATGTTAGTGATTGAGAGAAAGTCAATACAGTAAGGTGATCCAGCATAACTTCTGATTTTCTTCCTTTTCTAACCTCCACTCTACAACCAATCATAACTACTCATCCAGTATTTGAGTGTTACCTGTTTTCAACTGAAGAACTCTGTTACCCTGTTAGATTATATATTCGTTAGAATAAAGATGTTATTCCTGCAGGGACAAGGGGGAAAAATGAGAACTAAGACCTGTCACGTAAAGGTACAAGATCCCAGTAATGAATGTAACTGCACTGTATACCTAGAATGTACCAATAAACTCAATAAAAAGAAAAAAAAAGATATTATTCCTATAAAGATGGTATTCACACACATTGCTAAAATATACATCAATTTATTATATTTATGTGATTTAAAGTATCTGTAGTGAAAAAAAGTTTATTTTCTAAAAAGTCAGTGAAACATCCGATACACACCTGATATGAATGGTTGGCTCAGGAGTGAAAAAAAATGCCATTTCAAGTGCATTCTCAACAAATATGTTGCAATCTTGCCTCCTTACTTCTTTAAGTACAAAGCATAGTATTTACTATTCCTCTCTGCAGTTCTCTTTCTGTTAAAAACCTGTTCTAGCTCTCATAGATTCTTTTGTTCCTCAGCAAATTATAGTCAAGTGATTTATTATATTAATTGAAATCTAGATTGAAGGAAAACTGTAAACCACATTTCTTTATTCTCCTTTCCACCATTAAATACTACTGCCTTTTCTCATCCAGAGCTTATAAGATCTCTACAGCCAAATTTATGGAATGTATTCAATCCAAATTTCCACACCCATTCCAAAATAATGAAATGTATCATCCTCATTGCATCTAGTTCCCAAGAAGAAAGATTCATGTGCTGCTCTCAAAGAAACTTGTCCCTTAATTTTCTAATTCAATGAAGGTACTGGTTGAAATGTGAAGCCATGTAAGAGAAAGACAAAGACTAAGTTGATCCTCCTGACAAATTATTTTGGAATAAAGCTTTAAGACCTTCCATTCCATTCACATTCAGTAATCCACCATTTCTTCTGCCTTCATCACAAAAGAGTAGCATCAACAAAATAAAAGTATCTGCCTATGATCCATAATATTTAATCGCATGACCTTTTGTTCATTTTTACTGATTTGCCTTCTTAGAAATATAGATATTTAAAATACTATTCCAATGATGATGAAATTAAAATTTGCATTTTCAAACAAAAACTAAAGCAATGTGATTTTGTAGTAAAAAATTACAATAAAATTGTTTCCTTATTTAATTTCCAGACAGCAACAAAAGAAATTTTTAAATATTATAGCAGAATTCTTTTTCTTGATAAGAGCTTTTAAAATTTCAAGAAGCTCAATGTACCACAAAATAATCAAAGACTTCACTTCATAGACAAAACCTTCCAGCTGTTACAGAAACATAGGTAAACACAGGTGAAAAAATATTATCAGCAAATAAAAGGATGCCTTAAGAACTTTCTGTGTTATTCCAAACAGATGGACATGAGTGAGCTCTAATATCATTATGTTTTGAAATGGCTTCATCCAGATCCAACTGTACACCATTGACATTCACTTCCATGCAGCCACTATAAAAGGCATTCACTGGTGTGACACTGAATGGAATATCTGTAAAAAGAATATTTTACTATTAGTCCAAGACTTTCAGTATCTTATTTGCTTAAAGTTAGATTAATTGTTCAGACTTTCCATTTGCAACCAAATTGTAACATTAAAAGAGATGTTAACAGTGCAATTCTACCCAATAAATATATAGTAACATGCACACACACGCATATAACACACAAGTATGTATCAATCCATATATAGTTTACCATATATAGTACTATGTTTGGCATGGCACTCAGCATCTTTGGGAGTTCTTCTGATTTTATAAATGCAATCAGTTCTAATCAAACTGAAGATAAATAAACACCCTTACAGAAGAGCATAAAAGAACATATTCCAACTCATGATATTCTGTATTTATTTTTAAAAGATATATGTTATTTTTTTTTTAAGTTTGAGCAATGCTTTAAGCATTGTTAAATCACTTTTTTCAACTCCTAATCACAGTTACTTGGAAATGTTTTTTAAGTGCCATGATAAATATATCTTCTTATTGCTAAAATAAAAGCAGATTTTCATATTTTCCAAGAAATAGTTTCTTGTTGAGAAGACAACAACAGCAAGCCATAGCAGAGGATTCACTTTTATGGAATAATAATACTGTACTAATAATGACAATTTTAAAAACTACTTAGTGAACAGGGTAATTTTAGGGTGTTGAGCCTCTCTTTATAAAACTTAATACTCAGGTCATAAACCTTGGATTCCTTAGAACTATGGTTAATTTTTTTTTAGAATTCCCATCTCTCTACTTGTTTCCTCTTTTTTTAGGCATCTCCTCTTTATAAACATTCACAATGTATAGTCACTAGTTTTCTTTGTTAGTACCTTATGCTAAAAATAAATACTTCAATTTTCCTTCTTTAAACTTGCCAATGTAGTCCATACTTTTCTATAAGTTTATAGCATATTTTAAAAGTCCTTTTCAAGTTCAGCTAAACATTATCCATTATGCTATTATTTTTAGAAAATATTTTTATCCCTGGAATATGTAATTATATAATTATTAACATCACCTTAAACTATAAGTATTTTTAATAATCTTCAGAATTTATGTCATATTTTACTTCTTAACTTGTGACTTATCATGCCTGTTTTGTCTATCGATAGTTTTCCCATCTCATAATTTATAGGTTTATCTTAACTTTTTTTCATTCTTTCAACACTTCTACCTTGAATTCAGTCTTTAGTGTTATTGCAAGGTCTTGGAATCTCTGAAAGTTTGGTAGTTTTACATCATTTAAACTCCTTCATTGCTTTTTTGATTTATTAAAATTGCATTCCACTAATTTGTGAATAAGGTAGTAGGTTTCAGTACAGAATTCATTCACTTTAATTGAAATTATAATAATTCACCATGCTTTACCTAAATTACTTGAACTCTATCTTGTTTCTCTATCTATCTGTCTATCTGGAACTTTTGGAGTTTATTTACTTCTGATCCCACCAAACCCTGATTAAATCACATATGTGGAAAACTGATAACATGAGAACTGAAAGCAATATAATGAAGATTACCAGAAGTCTAGAGGGTGACTAATCAAAATTCTGTCCTTGAGAATAATCTGCAAATAGTACTAGAAAATGTTTCTAAATAACTTCCTGTCTCTTTTTTGCCATTGAAAGTAAAATGGTGGCAGAATTTAACACTTTCCAATGTTAAGTTAAAAATGAACCTGCTTTTCCTCTAGTTTTCCTCATTTTGATAAGGGGGAATCCCTACAATACAATTTCTTATGCAAGATACCTAAGAGTTATCATTATACTTGTATTTAAATCACTCAATCCCTTTATTTTCTCACTTATATTTCTAATCTACTCAGTGTGTCGTGTCTCCAGTGCCCTCACCCTAATCCAGCAGCTTCCAGTTTCCTCATCTATAAAATGGGAACACGTCCCCATTTTATAGTACTTTCCTTACTGCTTTGAAAATTAAATTAGTTGATACATTTGAAGAACTTAGTATAGTATTCAGACTCTTCATTATGCACTAGTTGATGATAGTGTGATTATTGCTGAACATGATTATTCACCAGCCTCGCATCTCAATTTGTATCCACTTTTTTGCCAATTTTTAAAATTGTGATATTGAAATGTAACTTTCTTGCCTAAAACACTTTAAACAATTCATGTATCTTTCATAATATGACCTTGAACCGGATCTCCAAGCCCTCCACCCACCATCAGATTCCCACCCTCAACCTGCAGCACCATATCACTTGCTCAACATGCTTTACACATATAGACCTTTTACGCATATCTCAAACATGTCACCCCTTCCCAGTTTGTCTACAGGAACATTTTACCATATACACTCATCCCTGCTACTATCACCTGGCCAAATTCATTTTCTCCATCAGATATCAGATTTATATCTTAGTGTCTTATTAAGGCAATTATTCCTGGCCTCCACAACTGAATCAAGTGCACATTTCAAGCTCTAAAATAAATCCACACTTTTCCTTCACAGAAATAATCAGAATTTTAGTTATTTTGGTATTTCCTAAACAGTTGTTTTATGACTGCTATTGCCACTAGATTAAAAGAGCCTTAACAGCAGGAATCATATCTATTTGCTTATTACTTTATCCCTAGTACCTAGGTTATAAATGCTTAATAAATACTAAATAAATGATAAATTATTTAATGAATGAGTAAATAAATATTTGATAATGAATAAGTTCAAGAATAAATATTGAATTTATAAGACTATTGTGAAGATGACATGAAATGAAATCCCCTCTGGCTGTCATAGACAAATACAGCAAAAGTTGATTAGTTTCCATTCACCATTAAAAAAAGAAGAAGAAAACCAAAATGTAACAATAAAATGTCTGTTCAAGCATTTAGAAAATGAACAATAGACCCTGGAATTCTGTCCTAATTCTCATACCTTTTCATTAAAATTCTATATTTTTAATATCATAGACTTGATTAAAATACACTTTTTATATTGAAGAAAAAGTGCTTACCTGGAATACCACCTAGGTAAGTGGCAACTGTTCCTTTCATTGCTTCATCCAAGATGACAAGCTGCCTTTGAAGGTCTTCTGAGTAGATGATATCTTTTTTAAGTGGAGTCCACAGCTCCAGATTATTTCTGTTGACTCCGACTACCAGTTGGGATTGTTGACTGGAACACAGACTTACAGCCTTGATTCGACTTACTACTGTATTTTCAACAGATACTAGAATGTCCTAAAGAGCAGGGCAGAGACCCAATATAAGCAAGTAATAATAGTAATGCTACCTCTGTGACTTCTGAGCTTTGAAATTCAAAAACTGAATTTAAATGAGTAAAGCACAATGTATGACAGAGCCTCTAACTATAAATAAAAACTGTAATACTATATTAATCATAATCAAGATTTAATTCCTTCAACTATGTGAATGTAATGTGAAAATAGGAATTCCATCTGTTTAAAAAAAAAAAAAATAGGCAAGCAAAAAAACAAAAACAAAGCCCTGAAATCCAAATGAAGTAAGATCTGAGTAGAGTGGAGGTTAACAAAAAGTACAACAACAAAACAGAAGAAACTCTTCAAATTGCTCAGGTGTAAAAACCAGATCATCCAAACAATCATTTAAATTGCAAACAGGACACCCTTTTTTATTACTGTAGGCATTATTCAATTATATGTCTTTTTCTAACAGCAGCTTAGAGCTTCCAAGAAAACCTGGGCATAAACATAAGCAGCCTGCTGATACTTGTTGGAATCCACTGTGGATGACAGCAGAACTATTAGCCTCTAATAGAAGGCTGAATAACATGGATCTTCTGATAACTTTCATGTTTCCTGTATGCAAGACTTCCCTGTTTTTCCTCCTAATTTCTAATGGGTTGCCAGCTAGAATTCAAGTAGACCAATTTTAGTCTTCTCTCTCCTAATGTACTCATGTGAAAAAAGATTAAGAGTGAGAGAAAGCAAAAAACCACTATAATTAAACACCAAATACCTGAGAGTGGATTATCAGACTCGCTTCTATTTTGTTAGAACAGAATAACTCCTACAATGTTATAAGAATTTTGAATAAAAGTGGATTTCTACATACTCTGTAAATTTGCCAAATCTTAGCTTTAGATGCACTAGGTTTTTGAGTTTCTATTTGCCTTACTTCTTCTTTCAGACCTTGAGTATAGATAATAATATAAGAGTACCAAGGGGCCTATGTTAATGTTAAATATTATGCCTAATACTTTGCAGAGTTGGCCATTCAATCTTCAAAATATTTCTGCAGGATAAATATAATACCTACTGTAAAACACATGCATATACATAGCACATATTGTTTACAGATTTAGAGTAAATTTACCTGATAATTTGTAGAAGTGGAGTCTACCAATGACAAAGCAAAAGGCACTGTGTTACCTGAAACTAAGGCAAACATAATACCTGTGCCTGCAGATGGGCGAATAATCAAGGTCACATTGACTTGCCAACCCTCAGCATAAGTTTTGTTATCTGTTTAAAACAATGAAACACAAGTACAATCAATAGACTTCTAAAATGAACCAAAAAACTCAATTACAACTTGATTAATATCCAGAAAAACATGGTATAATACTATAGACTTTTTTTCAAATGCAAACAAGAAACACAAATGGAACCACATGCATCTGTTCTTCCTCAAAGAGAATTCTCGATTGTAGTGTCAAGTATTATGAATTTTTCCCATTTACTCTTTGATGGATTTACTTTCCCTGGCATATTTCAATGTTACATTTCCTTGTAATGTTCAAATCTCAGAGTGAACATATTTGAAAGTACACAGTTAGAAGAAAGGCTAACAAGTTTATTGTTATATTGGAGAGAAATTTTGAATAACTCTGCATTGCCACCCCATCATTCCTCATTCTAGAGTAGTTAGTAAATAAAATACTTTCTACTTACATTGGCGGGGGGTTGTCAGTACAGAAATACTGTCAAACAGATCCAGAGTCCCACCATATCATCCATAAGTGCATGCAGATGCCAGGGAGCAGCTGAGTGGATGAGTGTGGCTTAGCTGCAGGCAGATCCCAGCCAGGGCCCCACCCCAACCCCAGAGGCATGGGTTCATCTGCCCAAGCCACAGGCCTGCCTAGAAAAGAGCTACACAGTGGCACAAGCTTCATAGAGAAGCCCATCATACAATCAGTAAGTGTGCAGAGATGCCAGAGAGCCATTGTGTGGACCAGAATGGTGGGGTGGCAGGCATATCCCAATCAGGGTCCCACCCCAACACCAGAGTTGGGAGGAACAACTGCCAAAGCCACAGGCACCCCCTAGAAAAGAGCTGCATAGGTGCACAAGCTTCAGCCAGAGACCAGCCACACTATAGGCTACAGCCAAGGGCCAATCCAGTAAAGAACTACACATTTTCACAAGCAACAGTCAGAGGTTCAATCTAATACCATTGATAAGTATGTGGAGACCCTAGCCAGAAGCCTGTACAGACTACAGGAACTGGAGTACACAGCCCCCAGCTAAAGGACCTCCCAGATAACTGCTACATATGGCACCCAGCAAGAAGCACACCTAGATATCATCCCACGTGTGCACAGGCCCCAGCCAGAAGCCTGCTCAGACAACAGGTCAGCTCAGGAATCTAGAAGTCCACCATTCTAAACCCAGGCATTGTTACACTGGTAAGCAGCACCATAAAGGCTGCTCAGTGGCTTGCTGAGAATTGAAGACCACTGGGTAAGCAAAACGTTGCCTCAACAAAGGCATAGCAGTCTTCATCTGTTGAAATGAGAAGACATGGAAATAAGTCTCAAAATCACACTTCCAGATCACCTAAGGAAACCCTAAAGGGCAATGAGATGGAAGAATCTGATAATCAACCACCTGGGCTCCCTGAACTGGCAATAAAAGAGTACTTGGAAAAAATGAAATCAGAAATAATTTCTCAGATAACACCAGAGATTGTTCCCACAGTACATGACATGGTAAATAAGTCCAGAGTGGACACAGACAAAACAAAAATAGAGGAACTGAAAAACATGATGGAATCCCAACATAAGAAACAAACAGAATCCATAAAACAGATGCAAACAGATTTCCAGGAGATTGAAAACTCCATTGAAAGTTCATGCAATAGAACAAGCCAATATGAGGACAGAATTTCAGATATATTAGATAGAATTGAAATTTGTGACCAAGAAAAGAAAAATCTCTTAAAAATAGTTAGGGGCCATGAGAGATTCCAGCAGCTGCTAGACAATTCAAAGAAGAATAACATAAAACTGATGGGAGAAACAGAAAAGAGTGCTGATGACATAAAAAAAAAACAAACAAACAAACAAAAAAAAACAACTGTTCAAAGAAGTAATGGCAGAAAACTTCCCAAATAGGAGAAAAGAGCTTGACATACAGATGAGTGAGGCTTATAGGATTCCAAATAGCTGTGATCGAAACAATCTAAACATAGCACACAATAGTTAAGATTCCAGAAAACCCAACAGAAGAACAAAATTTTACAAGCAGAGAAAAGAAATGATTTATATTCAAAGGAAAGCCTATTGAAATCACAGCAGAATTCTCAGCACAAACCCACAAGGCAAGTAGAGGTGGAGTGACATATTTCAAGCCCCAAAGGAAAACAACCTTGAACCCAGATAGATGTACCCTGGAAAACTATCTTTCAAAATTGATGGAGAAATAAAGATACTTTCATGACAAAGAGCAACTTAGGAACTTCAGGAATACCAAACCAGCATTCCAAAAAACTTTAAATAATATCCTAGGAAAAGACCAGAAGGATCACAAACCCAGGAAGCCCACAACAATGAATCCATCAGGCATGACAAAAAATTAAATGCAAAGGGGGAGAAACTAACAAAAAGAAAAAGTTGTGACAAGGATAAGTCAAGACATATGAGTTATCACCATCAATGTTAATGGTCTCATTTTACCAATTAAAAGAAGTAGATTGGGGCCAGAGATTTAGCTCAGCGGTTTGGTGGCCTGCCTTGCAAGCTCAAGGACCCAAGTTCAATCCCCGGTACCAAAAAAAAAAAAAGAAAGAAATAGATTGGCAGAATGGATCAAGAGGCAAGATCCAACAAAATGCTGCATACAAGAAACACGATGCAAAAAGAAACTCATGAGCTGAAATTTGAAGAGTGGAAACTATACTCCATGCAGCAGGAACTACCCCCAAAAAAGCAGTAGTAGCTATCCTCTTTGCAGATCGAGTGGCTTTCAAGCCAACATTGATTAAGAGAGACAAAGGACACTATATCCTTGTAAAGGGAACAATCCAAGAGGATGAGATGGCAATCATAAATATGTGTGCACAAAACGCTAGTGTTCCCAACTATATAAAGCAAATACTAATGGGTATGTAAAAATCATATTAATACAATAGTAATGGGGGACCTCAATACCCCATGGTCACAAATGGATAGCTCAATCAGACAAAAAATAAATGATGAAATATTACAACTGAATCAAACTCTTCAACAAATGAATTTAACAGATGTTTACAGAGTGTTCCACCCCACAAAATCAGAATACACATTCTTTTCAGCTGCATAGTGGTCATTCTGGCTCATAGAACATGACTAAGTAAGTGCAAAGGAGTTGGAGTGATCTCCTGTATATTATCAGAAGGTAGTGTGATGAAATTGGAGTTCAATAGCAAAAGGAACCTCAAGAATTTCATAAACACATGAAAACTGAAGAACACACTTTTGAAAAACCAGTGGGTCACAGAATTAAAGAAGAAATCAGACAATTCCTACAATTAAATAACAATGACAACACAATATCAGAATCTATGGGATGCAATGAAAGCAGTATTACAAGGGAAATACAAGCAGTGAATAGTCATATTAGGAAAACAGAGTGAGCACAATTAAACAACCTGACACTGAACCTTAAGCTTCTAGAAAAAAAAGAGCAAGTCAGGGCCAGGGATTTAGCTCAGTAGTTCCACCGCCTGCCCTGGTATCAAAAAAAAAAAAAAAAAAAAAAAAGAAGAGCAAGACAAACACAAAGCTCATACAAGGGAAGAAATTATAAAGAGCAGAAATCAATGCAATGGAGACTAAGAATGATATAAAATTTGTTAACAGTGAATTATTAGGAATATTGGGAAAATTTTAGGAATATTTGTGAATACTAGGAAAACAAAGCAAGCTCAATTATACAACCTGGTGCTGATCCTCAAGCTTGTAGAAAAAGAAGAGCAGGGCGAACCTAAAACTCATACAAGGGAGAAAATTATAAAGATCAGAACAGAAATCAATACAATGGAGTCTAAAAGAACACTACATATCAATGAAGCCAAGAGTTGGTTCTTTGAACAAATAAACAAAATTGACAAAACCTTGGTCAACCTTATCAAAAAAAAGGAAAGAAAAGGCCCAAATCCATGCAATTAGAAATGAAAAGAGTGAAATTACAATGGTCCCAGCAGAAATACAGAGTATCACCAATATCTACTTTGAGAAGCTATATGCCAATAAGATGGAAAATATGGAAGAAATGGACAGATTCCTAGACACATATGAATTACCAAAGTTGAACAAAGGTTACCTAAAAATTCTAAGTGACCAATATCAACCAGTGAAATTAAAAATGTGATTAAAGACTTACCAACTAAGAAAAGCCAGGGTCCTGATGGCTTCACTGCTGAATTCTATAATACATTTAGAGAGGAACTACTGCAACTACTTTTTAAACTCTACAATGAAAATGAAATGGAAGCAATACTCCTGAATTCATTCCTGGGAGCAAGCATCACCTTGATCCCCAAAGCAGAAAAAGACCCAAATGAAAAAGAAAACTACAGGCCAATCTCACTAATGAACATAGATGCAAGAATTTATAGCTAAATGGATACACATTGAGGCTATACTCTTAAGTGAAATAAATAGGTTACATGTGTGTAAATAGTGAATAGTTTCTCTAGTGTGAGAAACTGAAAGTGTAAATAAGGACTAAAAGGTATAGTAGATAATGTGAAATAGGAAGAACAGGTGCAAAGGGGAAGGGGAAGTGAGAGGGTAGGGGAATAGAAAGATCGGAATGCAATTAATATTAAAGAAAGAAAAAAGAGAAACAAAGTCTTTGCAGATAGTGAGGGATGGAGGGGTTGAAAGGAGGGCAGGGGAGTGGGGAAAAAATAAAAACCAAGATGGATAATGCAAAGGTTCAAAGTTCCAATGATGAATGTCATTATATTGTATACCTTAAATGTACCAATAAAATTAATTTTAAAAAAAGAAATTGTTAAACAATTACTTTTAAAGGTAGAATGGATACTTTCATCTTGTGACTCTATTATAAAACTTGACATTTTTTTCTCAATTACTAGATTAGTTTTCTACCAGAATTGAGTGTAAGTTAAAAGAGGTACTTGTTTCTATCATTAATTTGTCTCCATAAGAGACACCCAATAAATATTTGTTGAACTAATATCTTTAGCAAGTATAATCATGTACCACATAATAACAGTTCAGTCAATAAAAAATTTAGTCATATAAATGAGTCATGTAAGATTATATAACCTAGTGACATTAATAACAGGCTTGGTTTAAGTATCCTCTGATACTTATATAATGAAAAAAATCACATAATAACATGTTTTTCAAAATGTATCCCCACTATTACGCTCTAGAAATAGCTATCTCAACCAATATTATAGTATTATAAGAGTATTATAGTATATAATAGTATTATAATATATAGTATTATAGTTAGATTCCAAAAAATATCAGTTCACAATCTTTTTTTTTCTTCCAGCTTTAATTGAATTTATTGGTACATTTTAGGGATACAGTACAGTTACATTCATTGTTGGGATCATGTACCTCTACATGACAAGTCTTGATTCTCATTTTTTCCCCTTACCCCTGCCCTCCCTTCACCCCCTCCTCCCCTCCCCATCTACAAACACTTTATTTTCATCTTTTCATTATCTTAATGAATTCCTCCTTACTTAATACGAAGTAATGTAAGAAAGCCCCAATACCTGTTGGAACCTCTTTGGAAGGCTGATTATGAAAGGAGAAAATAATTTTCCTTTGACAAGATGTTCTTTCATTTAGCCACCTATAACACAACTATATGTTTCATTATAATCCTATAAGTCCCACCAAGGAGAGAATACATACAATCACCAAGAAATAAATAAATATAACACAAGATATTAACAAAAGGAAATTAAAATAAATATGCAAATATATAGAAGTTATCACATTAAATATAAAGGACACTTTCAAGTTATTGATGAACAAATTTGTTACTTATAGAAATAATTTTTAAGTATAATATAACTATTTTCATTTCTTTTTCAAGAATTTTTTGCCTTTGAAAAAAATCTTCAATGCCTTTTTCCTGTATTTAATCATCAGCCCATTTAAAATATTTTTTAAAATTTTATGTATACAATAGAGCTAATATTAAAGATATTTATTAGTTTGTTAGAAAAACACTAACCACTGGTATAAGATTCCTCCTTAAGATGATAGTAATTACTTTTTTATTTCTTATTAGTTCATATTTGCCATACATAGTGCTCACATTCATCATAGGGAATTTGTATCTGCATATACTATATCTCAATTCTTCTTTATTTTCCCATTCCTTTCCTCTCCCTTTAACCCTTCTTCATTTCCTATTCACAGAAGCTTTGTTTCCATGTTTTTCCATTTTTTTTTTCCATATAGGGGATCAAACTCAGGATCTTACATTTTCCATGCAGACAAGGCACCACTGAGCTAAATCCCTAGCCCATTCATCTTTTGTTTTTTAATCCCTTTCCCTTTCCCATCCTCCCTCCTTGTTCCACTTCCCCTTTGAACATGTTCTTCCTACTTTTCAATAGGAAAAGTATTTTTCAATAACTATTCTCCATTTTTCTCCTTAGTTACCCTTAGGGTTTCTCACCTAGGAGAAACAATGCAATATTTAAACTTGTTTATCTTATTTATTTCATTTAAAATTATGGTCTCGAAGTGTATCTATTTACCTATGAATGACTCAAGTTTAATCTCAATTACTTTTTAAAGCAACAAATAAAAACTTTAGTAAATACTTTTTGCAGCTACAAATAAATACATTCAAATATCATTTTTCCTAAAGCAGAGATATCAGATGTTCACTAACAATTTATAATGTAAAGTGTCAATAGCTCAAATAAGAAATTCACAACAAAGAAAAGGATAAGGAACTCAAAAAGTAATTAAAATGTAGAAACAGCTAAAAATATAATGATAGATACTGAACTTCAGCAGAAATTAAGAAAATAATATTTAAAACTACAAAATATAATTTTTGAACTATTGGACTAGAAATAAATCTGAACCATCTCCTTCTGTTGGTAGAAGCATTAATTAATAACAGATCTTTGGAAGAGAATATAATTTATCTTGAAATAATACAGAAAAAAAGTATACACAAGTCAGGAAAAAAAAACTTGTATAAATATTTTAATACTAAGTTTATTGAGATATCATGACATTAATTCAAGTTACCTTTGGCTTCTACAGTTACAAAAGGTGCTCAGACTGGTGGCCATTAGTTTTCAGACATCTATTAGTATCGTAACTGCTGCTTGGGTAACCTTAGTGAAAGTATCTGTGGAGACTGTTGCACATGCATTTTCAATTTCTTCTGTAAGGGCCAGTGGTATAGTAGGTTTTCTGTGATATACCACATCCTTTAAAGTCCCCTACAGATAAAAGTCTACAGCTGTTAAATCAGGAGAATGTGCACTTTACATAAGTTTTTCTTTTCCTGAAGTGTCTATACAATTTTTTTGGAAGACTCTGTATATATTCCCATAATCTTTGATTGAGATAAGCTATGATTCTTTCCTTCAGAATTAATCACATAAAAAGTATTCTCAATAATGTTTATAAAAGTTTTTTTGTTTGTTTGTTTGTTTGTTTGTTTGTTTTTGGATCCGGGGATTGAACTCAAGACTTTGCTCTTGAGAGGCAGGTGGCAGAATCACTGAGCTAAATCCCTGGCTATAAAGTATTATTTATAAAAGTAAAAGCTGAGATAGCCTAACAGGACTTCCTGCTCCACTTTCTATAATATTCCTGTAGAAAAGTGTAAAGATCATGATTCCAATCTTTACTCAAGAGCCAAATTATCTGCAGGATCTTAATTTTTCTTGAACTGTCAAAGCTGAAGTTTCTGGGCAATCAGGAAACCAGATACCTAAAGAAAGACAAGTGCTTTTAAGGACAGACAGGATAAGAGACAGGATGAAGCAGTCACCAGATGCCATAAAATTTGATAATTAAAAATTACAAGTTGCAGAAGTTCATGTAGTGTCAGGTGGAGACTATAGGAGCCCTAAGAAATGTACATATGAGAGAAACATTTATCTATTCATAAGGCCTTTTCCATGGGCTTTAGTGGATACTCCAGAGAATATCTGAGAGGAGAGGAGAAAGCTAAAGAAAACCTTTCATTAGCACAGTCTTGGGAGCAACACCTCCTCCAGGAAAGGTACAAAATTCCACCCTGACCCTTCTCTGTCTCCTCTAGAGAAGAGTCTTGAAGCACTAGGGGAAAGGGAACAAACTTTGTCATTGGAATACATGTAAAGACCCATAATGCTTATAGATTAAGCGGAAACAACAGGAAAAAAAAAAGTTGTCTATCATGGAGGACTAGGAGGAGGAGGAGGAGGAGGAAGAGGAGGAAAGCATCTTGAGTCTTACATCTCCCCTACCTCTGTAACTGGATTTTCATACCAATGAAAACAAGGAAATGTCCTTACCTCTGAGACCTAGGGTTACAACAACTGCCTAAGACAGGATCTGTATCAGAACTGTACCAGATCTAAAGAGAATGTTTCCTTACCCTCAGGCTCTCTCTAACATGTTAGCAAATGTTAAGTAACAAGAATATTCTGCTGGGGGTGAGGAAGACAATGCTTGTAGAGACAGTTTCTTAAGGTATATCATACAGGAAATACCTAAAACTGAGTTGCTATTAAGAAAAACTTAATAACTGATCAGCAATTTAAAAAATCTCTAGCAAATCAGTTCCTACCCTAACCAGAAACTTACTTGTATTAGCACATTTTCCATAGCTATTAAAAATACTTACCCCGGGGGGTCAAAGGATTTAGCTCAGTGGTTCCACTGCCTGCTTTGCAAGCACAAGGACCTGAGTTCAATCCCAGGTACCAAAAAACAAAATAAAACAACAACAACAAAAATACTTACCGGAGACCAAAAAGAAAACAAAAGTTAATTTGGCCCAAAGTTCTAGAGGCTGAATATCTACACAGCATGAGGTTAGTAGCTCTGGTGAGGATCAAACAGCAGATGCTACTAGAACAGGAACATGCATGAGACAGAAAGATTTCATTGGAGAGAAAGGAAACTAGGGAAACTATTCCTTCATAACTAAATCAGATAAAGCCTCATTTCCTCAGTAGATGGATTAAATCCCCCTCAATCCCTATTCAGAGACCAACAAAAAAAGAAATGTGGTCACTTCCAGATACAAATATATATTTATCTCATTCTCTACTGTTCTGTGTAAAATGCCAACCTCTACATCAAACAAATTATATACAAAGACACAAGAAAAAATAACACATAGTTAAGAGACAAAGGGATCAACATGATCATGTTCAGATTTTACACAGATTTTGGAACTTTTACATAAGAAATTTAAAATAACTATGAATATGCTGAAAGCTCAGATAGACAAGCTCAACAATGCATAAGGACAGGTGAAGCAGAAATTTTAAGACAGGATCTAATGAAAAAGATAGAAATGAAGATGAATCCCTTTAAGGTGGTAGATGGTAGACTCAAATCTAAGAAATCAGTGAACTTTTAATAGGTTAATTGAATCAGGAGATGTAGCACCAAACTTTAAATAGTAACATAAACATACCTAACTGCCTTTATAGTTTTTTAATATATCAATCATTAAAAAATATAAAATAAGATTATGTCTGGCACATAGCAGATACTCAGCAAATTTTACTTAATATATTATTGCTATTTGTTGTTGAATAATTTAAAAATTGAGTAAAGAGAAAACAGTAAATCACTTACTATAATCTATACTAAATCGAGCTATTCCAGATCCAGGATAATAGGAACCCTTCTCCACATTGACAAGACAATGCTTATTTTGTTTTTCTTGAATAATTTCCTTTGCTCCTAAAGCTCCTTGATTCATCAAATTCCAGCTTCGTATGCATCCATCCAGACGAGGGTTAATCTAACAGGTCGAGAAGTGAATTTTAAACTTACATACGTCAGACTGACAGCTGAATTGATTCTAGGTGTAGGTTTCAATTTGATTGAAAGTCTTTTGATAACATTTTAAAATACTTCAAATATTTTTATTTTAAGCTAAATTTTTCCTTTTGATGTGTCCTTCAGGTGGAAAGTCTCTTTCAGTAAAAGTGAGTTTATGCCACTGCAGTCCTCCAGTGGGATCCTAATATGGCTAACATCTCAAGTCTCACTTAACTCTTCTGTGTCTCATCCAGGACTAAGTTCATACTTCCAGAAAGGCCCTGGATTCTAAACTGCTTTCTGTTCTTCTTTATTTGTATTTACAACATAGGTGCATTTTGCTAAGCCAGATTTTAATCCTCTTCAAGAATAAAAAATGCTTGCATTCTTTAGCTTTCATCAAAAAATCCATCCACATTCAAGATATGTAGTAGCCACTTCAAAAACGATTGACTCGTTTGAATAATTTATTTTGCTTTTAAAATGCCTTGGGTTATCAATTTCAACGAATAAGTGTATTCATCGTGACATGAGCTGATTAATTAAATTCAGATTTAATATCACATTTCTATGGCTCATATCTAGACATTCTTCCAAACATAAGTGGGGTTTTGGAGAATAGATCATGGGTGATACTGACTTAGTTCACTGGTTTAGCACAGTTCTGGGTGTAGGTAGGGAATTTACTGAAGTGGGAAGACCCACTATGGGTGTGGATGACACCAAGCAAGAAGTTGTATCCTGGATGGAAAAAAAAGGGAGAGAAGGAGGAAGGCTCACTGCTTCCTGCCTGCTTTGCCGCGAGCTCTTTCTCCACAGCCACACTGCCCTGCCTTGGAGCCAGCTGAATATGAATTGAAAGGTCTACAATCTGGAAGTTAAAATAAACCTCTCTTCCTTTACATTGTGGGCGAAGGGTGTTTTGTCCCAGCAGTAGAAAGGAACTAAGACACACATCATAGAAATCCCTTAAAGTTAAAGTACCTATGAATTGCCATGAATAAAAGATGGATATAAAGTAGTAAATATTTAAATTAAATTAATTTGGAAAATAAAAATGTTAAAACACTTAAACAGTGATCATTTCCTTCATGAAACCTGCTCCACACTTATTTGACAAACATTCAGGAAATTATTATATTTAATTTCAATTTATGAGAGGCTAACTACACCTTCAGTTAAAAAAAAATCCACCTTCTGTGCAACCCTTAACTTCCAAAATCAAGTCTTGAAATAGATCTGAGAAAGACCCTTGATTGATTTCTACAAAAAAAAATTAGATTCCAATTTATACATTTAGTGGCTGAGTATGAGCCATTAGGATGCTACCAATGAACTGACACTTGGGAATTTAAAAGTCCACCTTTCCACAAGGAATGCTGGGGATTTACGTGGGCACAAAAAAAGGAACAGCAATAATTTTCTTATTTCCTTAATATAATTTCAAGGGTCACTAATGTCATTCTTCCATGTTTAATGCAAGTTGTCCTACTTGATATGTTTAACAAAATAACTTCTATTGACTCTCAGGAAAACACATCTTCAATCCTATCACAGACAAAAGGAATTCATCCATGATAAAGGATATAAGCTTGGATGGTTACCGGTATAATGAGTGCATCTTCCACTTTCCGAGGTAATCCTGCAAAGTAAATTTTGGTTTCCACAAATCCATTTGTTGATTTAAAAAGGCTTGCAGGTTTATTTATATTCATCACTGCTTCTTTAGCTATTTTAATACTAATACTATCTTCTAATTCTTCCACAGACACCTACAATTTAAAAGACACAAATTATCAAATAACCAACCATCACTACATGATGTTTGAAAGACTGCATTGAAAAATCCTATTATTCCAATAAATATTTTCTGAAATCATCATTTAGATATATAATCTAATTATTGGTTTGTTCCAACCCACTTAGGAAGTCAAATTGTAGTGTGATAAATATGTTTTAAGGTAATAGTATTTGATCAGAAATTAAATGCAAATCTAATATAAAATATTATCCATTTTAAATATTCAATAATATAATCAATCCTAGTATGCCATAAAATTTAGTTTGAAAAAGAAAGTGAGCCACCCTATGGAACATTTTTAAGTGTTCTTATTTTGTAATTGTTTGATAATGCACATATGGAATCAAACATGTAAATAAGTTCTTATAAATTAAGAGAAATCAGACTAGCTCAAAACTCTACTCAGTATTCTGTTCACAAATTATTTCTTTTGTTTCTTTGTTTTTTTTTTTTTTGGTACCAAGGATCGAACTCGGGACCTTGCACTTGTGAGGCAGGCAGTGGAATCACTGAGCTAAATCCCCGGCCCTCACAAATTATTTTTTCAAAATCCAGAAATGATTGAAATCTTAAGAAAGCACATATATAAAATTAAATGTTTTCCAATTTTGAACATAGTTCGGGTGTTTTAAAATGGTCATAAGTGATGGTAAACAACAATAAAAATCCTCCCATCCAGAAAGGCAATTTGAAGAACTATTGCAGCAGTTGTCTCATGTAAAACTGTAGATTCAGGACGTAAACTCTTCATTTACCAATCAATAACTGAATCAAACAATAGGCATATTAAAATACCACTACAGGAAAGGAAAACCTATCTTAAAAGTAAAACAAATTCAGTAACACAGATTTAAAGTTGTCCTTAATATGGCCAAATAGCAACATTTTTCTGGAATGCCTTCTCATTCTTCAGTTTTCTTTGAAGACATTCCTAACAGCCTCCAAGACCGGATGCCCACTTGTACATTCTTGCAATTCCTTTTTAGTCACTTTAGCTGTGTCCTCCTCTTCTCGACTTCTAGTTGGACCATGCAAGTATTTTTAATAAGAGGCCACAGGACTCATTCTAGAGCGTTCGGAAAATTTGGAGATGGGAAGCACCTTCAGCTGTCACAATTACTAGGGGACATGCAGCACAAGCTAGACTTGTTCAATATGCAGAGCACTTATGCAAAATAAGTAATAACATATCCAATATCCTGAAAACTGTCTGAACACCCCTAAAAGACACGTATGTGGGGAATACTCATGCTTCTTACTACCTGAACTTATGCATTTATAAACACAAAATATTTGTGGAACCAAATTAGTATTAATTAAAATTCTCAAGAATGTAATAATCTTGTAAACATTAGATCTTTATTATGAATTTCTCTCCATTTTGGAAAATTAATGATAGCAATACCATTTCTGCATTTAGTGTATTTGGTTCTAATATGACATCCCGGTATAAATCTTCGTGGTGGTTTTCACATTATTCTATGTATATAAATAAGCAAGCTTTGACAAGTATTTTAGTTGTAACTATTTACATATTAAAATACATGTCATCTTCTTATGAATTATCTTCCCTTTATTTGCTTCTATAATAGAGCTTTGCAACTCTTAGGTATATACATACCTAATACATTATTGATACATTTCATTATATACAAAATGAGTGTTCCTGTGTACAATCTGACATTAGATAAAAGTTTGGACATGTTGATCAACACAAATTTATGAACCTGAAAACCTTTTTTTTTTTAAAAAATGTTTTTGGTACCAGGGGTTACTGCTGTGGTCTCCTAACCGCATATCCTGTTCTATTCTTATTCTCTCTCTCTCTCTCTCTCTCTCTCTCTCTTTGGTACTGGGGATCAAACTCGGGTCCTTGAGTTTGCGAGGCAGGCAGCAGAACCACTGAGCTAAATCCCCGGCCCTACTCTTATTCTCTACTGACTAGTTTTCCCAAAGCCATCAGGTTCTGATCAGAATTATCTTTTAAAATGTAAATTAGGTTATGTCACATCTTAAAAGTATAAAATCCAAGTCTTCATCAAGGTCCCCAAAACTCAAGGTGATCTTATTCTAGATGACATTTCTGACTTCATTTTTGAAGTACTCTCCCCGGTCTCCCTACACTGCATCTATACTAATCTGTGTGCTGTTCCTCAAACAAACAAAATGCATCTCTCCCATGAGATTGTGTACTTGCTGTTCACATGGTGCAGAATCACTTTATAATCTTCCACGTATTTCTAATGACTTTTGCCCTTAAGTCTCTGCTCAGATCTCATCTCCCCAGAGATGCCTGTCCTGATTCCATAAGCATATTGACTGACTGACTCCATCCACTGAGTCCAAGCACACTCGATGCCACTCCATTCCTTGCCTCATGTTGCTTTTCCTTCTCATCTTTGCATTATTATCTGACGTATTCATTTATTTCTTACTTATCATTAGAATGCAAGTTTCATATGAGCAGTGATTTCACTATATGCACCATTCTATATTTACCTTCTCGAATAAATTTTAGCATATGAATTACTCAACAATTTTTTGTTGAAAAAAACATAAAACAATTACAAATTGTAATAAAATGTAAGTTTACTATTCTAAATATTATCCAAACATGAGATATCGTCACTTATAAAGTGTAATGTTTATTTTTCTGAGTTATGGCCATGCTAACTACTTAATTACAGATCCTATGTTACTTTTTAATGAATTACAAAACAGTTGCACATGTACATTTTAATTTATTATTTTTAGGGTATTTTTTGAAAATTTAAAGCATGTGAAATGAAACAAAGTTCTCAAATAAATATTCTGGTTGATAGAATAATTTAAATTACTTGTCAATTAAAATGCTTAGAATATTTATTTGTTTTCTTCTGGCTTCCAATATAGCTTTCTTTTTTTTTTTTTTTTTTGTACTGGGGATTGAACTTGGGTCCTTGCTTTTGCAAGGCAGGTGCTGGAACCACTGAGCTAAATCCCTGCCCTAGAATATTTGAAATAATTTTTAGACTAAGTAAATTAGTTTGAAACAGGAAAACCCATTAATGAACCATCAAAGTTATAAGCTAGTCAAATATAATGCAGTAATAGTATTTTTACAGTAAAAAACACAAAGTGAAAAAAGAAATCATCTTTATATTAATGGATGAGAGTCATAAATTGTTAAAATATTGAATTAAAGAGCTGGGTGTGGTAGCACACGTCTGTAATACCAACACTTGGGAGGCTGAGGCAGGAGGTTCGCTGTGAGTTCAAGACCAGCCTGGGCTATATAGTGAGTTCCAGGTCAGTCTCACTTACATAGTGAGACCCTGTCTCAAAACAACAACAACAACAAATATGAATTAAGAGCTTAAGAAAAATAGCCAACATGACAGCTGCTAGAACATTAAAGTTGTTGTCTGATTTGCTTGCTTGTATGTGAAATTGCCTTTACTTTTAAAAATTAAGATTGCATTCTACTTTTAGGGGGAGATATTAATTAAAATGAGTATACCATGATTTAGAAGTCTAACAAGGATCAGAAATAAAACATGGGACTTAACAGCTATCTTCCAATCAGGCTAGAATGTTGCCTTTAGGAACATCATTCAGGAGCAGGGATGAAGCTGGGGAAGGGGCATTTGCCTCACGTGTACAAGCAAGGACCTGGGTTTTATCCCCAGTGTAAAAAAACAAGCAAATAAACAAAACAACAAATACCATTTGGGGACAATTCTTCAGTAAACATTATCTGAAGCCCCAAATTTTAACCTGAGTAAAATACACTTTCTTCCTTCTACATGTTATATACCTAGAAATGTAATCAAATTCGCTTCAAAATAGCATTATATTTTCAATTTATTCTCGGGTAAAATTTTATTTTTGCTCTCTCTTGCTGAAAAATTGATGATATTAGTAGTAATTTGGAAATACTATGTGGTAAAATGTTTTTCATATATTTGAGAGATAGATGTACATATCACGCTGTAGATATAGATATAACAAAAAAGATATAGTAACAGAGCTATGTTAATAAGTGCTCCAGGAAGCCAATAATTTTAGAGATTTCTCAGAAAGTTACACCTGGTCCTGCGCAAAGACAAAGTTCTTCTAGAGTGAGGAGTCTAAAATCAACCACTGCTCAAGGACAAAGAGATCCCAGAGGTGAATTTTACCTGAAGCAACTAAGTTTTGCTCATACTTCCACTGCAACACCTTTGATGTCACACTATTTTGATTCATAAACAGTGTCAGCTACTAAACTACAAGATATAAAGCTCAAGAGCAAGGAAACTATCTTGTTATAGTTCTAGTGCCTTGAAGTCCAAAACTCAGCAATTTAAAAGCATTCAATTGCAATTTACTGAATAAATGAGCGCTTGAGTGGGTAAACAAAGCAATGATAACTGAGGATGAACTCACTTGCCTCTCAGTACAACCTCTTGCCTTCCTGCTCCTGTAGATGTAGAAAGCATTTCTCTTGGACACTGCATTCCAAAGAGAAGTGGTTCTTTCCTCAGCTATACTTTGCTGCAAGTAGCAATAACTACTGTGGAAAAGACTTTCTACTATCATTGCGCAGCAATCTTTTCTATAGGAAATGTCCCATTTGATTCCAGTTGATTTTAAAAGATGATTTCAATTTTTAAAATAAAGCTATTTTTAGGGCATATTAAAATGTTAGTTTTAAGCACTCTGGTACCCACTCATGTATCCTGTTTATACAAAATTGACTGCTCATTTATATGCATATATTTTAAATCTAATTAACTTTTTTTTCCCCCGGTACCGGAGATGCAACTTGGGTCCTTGTCCTTATGAGGAAGTCAGAAGAACCACTGAGCTAAATCTCCAGCCCTCAAATTAACTTTTGATTTTGTTACTATGTGTATTCCTCATTAATTTTTAAAACATCCATGGCAAGTGACGGTAGCTTTCCTTGATCACAAATATCATTTTTTTTGAACCAGAGATTGAACTCAGGTCTTTGTGCTTGCAAGGTAGGCCACTGAACCGCTGAGGTAAATCCCCGGCCCCACAGATATCTTTTAAATAAACTGTTATGCCTGCTAGTGATCTGCAGCCTACAGGAGACACCATTCATTCTTTACCCAATGACAGCCACAAATAAATAAGTGAAAGTGATCTAAGTTACTGAACTCCTAAGTATATTAAGTGAAGAGTAAAATTTCTCAGGCTATTTCAGGGATTTACAGTGTGGAAAGTAGACGATATAACATTAGATAATTCAACCCTTTTTGTTTTCTATGATTACAGCAATAAAATTAAATTTTATACAAACTGCATCAACGTGTAAAGAGCCTTAGGAAATCTTTAAAACATACCATATTCCATGCACCATTATTAATAACAGCACCTCCAGTTGTGATTTGAGTTGTAAATTCATTCTTAAGCTGAATTTCAAGCTTTCCCTCACGCAGAGCAATCAGAAGCCACGCTGAGTGGTCAAGAGATTCTGCACACAGTATAACACCTTCTGAATCATATGTCCGGAAATCAAACTTAGCTGAAAATCTGAACATGGACAAAGAGATGTCCTTAATAGAAGAAATATGCAAGCCTCAATATATTATACTTTTATATTTTACTAGAAAACAGTATTATATTGAAAAGGGTCAAGTTTATTTTGTTGCTTGGAATTAATAAAAATGAAAGAGTTGAATTAAATTGTTCATATATTATCTTTTGGTCTCCACATGTTTAAAATCCAGTTGGTTATTTTTTTGGAATCTTTATTTCAATAAACAGATGTTTTGGTGATTTTTCATCTTTTTGGCATATTTTGAAGGAATCTCTCAAATGCTGGAATTAATACACATGTGTAAATATGAGACATACTGTATCTCTCCTGGGACCTTTTACATACCATAAAATCTGGTATTAAAATGTGGGGGGATGCTATATTCACAAGTGATTAGTAAAAGATGTTACATGATTGATTTATCTATCAAAAGTCATATTTTCCCTATGACTTCACACAGGCAGGAAGGGATCACTCAAAAGCTCTATAGGACAGCATCTAGATGACTGCACACATCATTAAGCCTTCATGTGTGCTAAAGATAATAAAATAAAAAACGTCAAGCAGCAGCTACTGAAGAGCAGCAGCTATGGCTCTCTACTACCCCATGGCCATGGGCCTCAATGAGGGCCATGAAGTAACCAAGGACATGAGCCAGCAAGGCACAGCCACAGATGTTTCACTGAGCACACACAGCTCCTGTGGGGACCATCCGAGAGCTGTAAATTCATCAAGAACTTTCCTGCCAAAATGAAGTCAGAGCAGCTGAGCCATGCTGCCTGGCTGCTGTCTTGGCCACCAAGAGGAAGGTGGCTGCCCAGACAGCTTGAACCCTTCTCCCCTCAACGAGTAATAAAACCTTTCTTAGAAAAAGAAAACAAAGCAAAACTAACCACTTTAAAATGTATCCATTAATATATTTCAAATGTTCTTCAAAAACTCTAATTTCCTAAATCCTTCAGGAGAATACACAGAAAGAAAGCTTAACAAATATTGTTTATCCAAGTGTCGAGGGCAGAGATACTCGAGTTCTGACAATTCCTGTTGTTATTAAGACTCCAGAAATATACACAGTATAGATAATTATATAGACAAATGTATATATATATATATATAGACAAATTAGACAAATTAATAGATACAGATAATTAATAGATATAGAGAAACTGATAGATAAATATAGACAATACAGAAAAAAATCTTAAGTGATACTGGATTTAAAATGAGTTGGCTGAATGGCCTTAGAACATCTAGGTGCGAATCAGCATTAAAATCTCCAAGAGACCAGCTAATCAAAATGATTTTAAAAAGACAAATGGAAAAAGAAAAATAGTTGCATAAATTATAGTGAACTAATAAAATAAAGATAATTTAATTTAAAAAGTAAGGACTTTTGATAATTCTTAGGAGCAATTCCACATTATCATCCCTTCATATAGCAGCAATGATAATAGGCACTTCATTTGCAATGGGGACAAGATCTTGCTCGAAGGGAACAAAGAAAATGTGGAATAAGCTTTGCATCTTTAGAATTCCAAATAAATATATGAAAGCAGTACAATGTGCAGTAAAGTATGTTGGATGGATATCAAAGTAGTAAGAAATTATAGACTTCAGTTCATATTTTAAAAGAATCATTTTGCCTAGAATGTGGACTTCCATCCCTTTTCATTATTATCTGAGCATTTTGCTAATGTGAAGCATGGATTATCTTGCCAAAATCCATATCTGTGCACTTCAGGATCTTCCAGAAGTTGATCCTATTATGAAGAAAATTTCCTTTCTTTGTAAAAGCATGCTAAAATTACATTTCAAAGTCTTGTGTTCCGTATATTTTATTTCTGGAATATATCATCAGCATAATGATTCTTCACTCCATTTCAGCACTATTATGGAATGGAAAAAAAGTGAATTTGTTAACATTTGGGTAAGTACAGTATTTTGACTATGGGAAACAGAAGTGAAAGAATTCACTTGAGTAAAGCACTAGCTATTTTCGTGTTGGTTATACAGATGGCAATTTATAAAATTCATCGAAGTATATATTTACATGTGTACACTGCTCAATAAATTACAGTTCCCAGAAGTCAAGCTATATAAATCATAAATAAACCAATGACTATTACAGAAATAATTACTTGGGCTACTTCTGATCCAATCTTAAGTATCAAAATACATATTGTGAATTGCCTGTAAGAAATACTCCTAAAATTATCTGAAGGTACACTATAATTAACATTTTCCCTCATTTTCATGATTCTCATAGGAAGGAAGTGCTGTATGCAGTCAACCTCTTCAAAATATTATTTGCTATGAGAATTCATGGAGAAAACCAGATATTAGAGGAAATGGAGAGTTGGAGGAGAAAAATTGCATTAGTGAATCTTAGAGTATCTTCTAGTACTGTAAAAAAAAAGATTTGTATTGTTAGTTGGATTATTTAATGAATAACAGTTCATGTATCTAACAAATTAAGTACAAAACATTCATATTTAATTAGTCAGGATATCAAGTTTTAGCCTCCATAACCAGCTTCACATGTATTTCCTTCCTGTAATTCCAATAAGTTTCCAATTCTTTTTTTCAAGATTTAACAATGTACTACTGAGAAAATTTGAAAATAAGTACAATCATAACTCAAAATGCTATTCCTTTCTTAAAGTCAGTCTGACTGCAAGGATAACAGCTATTCAGATAGTAAGCTAAAATTATGGAATCATTTCATAAAAATGCCATTAGAGCAATCTCTTAATAATTTTGAATATACTGATATTCTTAAAATAATACTTAAGAGTATTTTCTCATTATTTATTTTGCATAGTATGTGTAAAGAGCCATGAAACTTTTACCAGTACAATAAATATATTTGCCTAGCTCCTTAATAAATATATTATCACTAGACAATGAAGAATGAAGGGGTAAAGTAAAATGATCACTGGAGAATGACCTAGAGTGACCCAGAAATATTCTAGCATGAATATTAAATATGTGAAGGACCAAATAATTTTTGAGGTTCCCTAAGTCATGATTAATAATATATCTAGATTATCTGGCTGATAACATAATTCCTTACATTCCAACCTTTTCAGTCATTGTAGTTTTGTCCTTATTTGCTTATCTTCTAGAGATTATCATTGTTATTCATTTCTTACCTGTTACTTTCTGGTAAATTAAATTTTAAATATAAAACAACTCCTGCAAACTGTTCTGCCAAGTAAAGTAGTTCATAATTTTTGTCAAGGTTCAAGGGAAGACACACTGGAATAGCCTGTGAAAAAAGAAAAAAAAAGTATATGTTATTGTTAGCTGTTTGTGTCAGGATGTGTATCTCTCCCTGGTTCTAATTATGTCCTCTTTAATACACTGAAATAAATTAAGAATATTTTTGGTAAGAAGAAAGCAATATATTTCACTCTCTTGTGAAGTTCAGGAATATAACCTCCAAGAGTACATGTGTTATTCAATTTGTATGGCTTTTGAATTTTGGATATAATATTTCCTTTGCAAATCTCAATGTTAAACAATTTTTTCTTCATGAATCAATATGTATGTCTTATAATATCAGACATGATGCCTCCCATAAACTAAATCTGAAATTATTTTTATCTGGAGTTGGAAATAGATGTAAGCATTAATGTACCAATAAATAGTCCTTCATGATACTCCTTCATTTAACACAAAAACATTTTGAGCACAAATGTCCTATCTAGACTGAAAAGGAAATACTAAAAAATCTGGAAGGAATAAACAGAAGTTCAGATAACATTTTCATCTCAAAAGCGTCTAAAAGAAAGTTATTTAAAGCCACCATACCTCTTATAAAGTACTTGTTTCCTAAAACTGAAAAAAAATATTAAAGTGAATAGTTTCTAGGAATAAGTTCTCGAGCATATGTAAGGATATTTTGAGAGTACTTGTGTACATAGCTATGTATTAAAGATAGGCTCAAATAAAATTTCATTTCAACTACGGCAAATATTGAAATGATAAAGGATCACACAGCAAAAAAAAAAAAAATTCACACAGCATGACATTTTAAATAAGTAGTACCAAGTTAGTATACATAGCAATTGCTTTAAATTTATCTCTCTTCACCACCAAGCTAGCGTGATACTGAATATCACATGTTTCTGGACATAGAAAACTTTGTCTTGGTGACATATCAAAAGGTATATGTATGCACTGTTTTAAAACATTATTTAGGAATTTTTTAAAATAATCTGTCTCACGGATGTCTCTGGACCACTCTGTGTGTAATGGAAATCTTTACTACCCTGCCATCTTCTCACACATCCTCTTACTCTGCTGTTGTTATGTAAAGCTCCTATTGTTCACCTCAGTCCAACACTATGTCCATTTTTTACTTCATGTCTGCCTCTTTCACTAGAATAATAGATTCTTTAGAGCAGGGCCTTTGTTTTGTTCACTAGTGGGTCCCTGGCACATAATGAGTATTTGTTGAGTGAGTGAATAAAGCTTTGGGTAATGTCCAAAAAATAAAAATAAAATAAATAAAATAAAATAATCTGTCACAATCATGTATAATTTCACCTTCACATACTAAAAAAAATCATTATAGATACTTATTTAAAAATAGTTTCAGATGTTGAACTATTTATTTCAAAGAGGTAAATGCTAAAACCTACCACAAAATTCAACTGAATTCCTAGAGAAATTGTGCATTATATCTGAATACTAAAAACAAGTTTAAGAGACACAGATTAACAAAATTGATCTCTGGATTTTGATGTATGTAGCACCCACTAAGCCCTACTCTATCAAAGTTGTTCACACCTAAAAGTTTATAAGTGCTCTTACAACTATTAGCAAGCCTGGGGTGTGATCAGACTTGTCAAAGTGGGATACAGGAAAGTTGACACTGGAAAATGCTGTCACTAAACTTACCATGTAAGATTGTTTTTTCACAAAGAGAATTAACCTCAGCTTTTCTTGGTTTCTTAAGTAAGCATACACATTGTATTCTGTAAATGTACAAGCTATAGACAAGTGCTTTCTAAATTGTTATCCTGTAACCCCCTCGTTTTAGCCTAGATAGTAATGATTCCCAGTTTTTATGATGTATGGGATCTACATTTTGACATACAGTCTGTATGTAGTGCTATAGCAATTAATATATAATATATGTATTTTTTAAAAATTTATGTAATCTATGTAGAAATAAGTGCATGGATCTACCATTTCAGAAAAGAGATAAGAAGTTTAGCATTGTAAAATGTTTACCTCACAGCTCTTCTGATCTTGGGCAAGTTTGAATCCTTTCTTCCCATCACAATAACAAGAATAGCCCCCAGGATAATTGACACAAAGTTGAGCACACATATTCTCAGAGCATTCATCTATATCTGGGATAATAAAGAACATAAAGCTTACTATCTCCTAAATAAATATTCAATCCAACAGGCAACAGAGTATTATCTTTTATTAATAAGATAATGAAAATAAATCCATAGGGAAGATAATTATATGACATCAAGTCATATTTAAACACATGAAATTGGAAATGAGTTACAAATGTACCTTTTACTTATACATTTGAATCAAATTTATAATGTAATTAATGTTAGTAAAACAATTCTTTTACATTTTTATTTTTAATTTGAAGAAAAAAATGATTGAGTATGGCAACTTAAATGTTATTTCTGGTTATATGAATTTTCTTGAGACTACTTCCCCATTCTTGGCTTTAAAGAAAAAGAGGAGAGGGAGGGAGAAAGGAGGGGGCAAGGGGAGAAGGAGGGAGGGGGAAAGAAAAAGGAAGAGGAGAAGAAAAAATAGAGAATGAAGGGAAAGGAAAGGAAAAACAGAAAAAGGAAGGAAAGAAAAAAAGACTCCTAACTAACTGAAAATGCATTGGGGGCTTAAATCACAATATCAAAAACATCTGACTTCGCACTGTAATAATTAATGGTGGCAATAAACTTAAGGACATAGTTAATCTCTTCTTATCCATGTTTTATTTAAATCTCAGTGCAATATTACCTCCCATATTGTGAAATTATCCCTTTTCTACATTTTAAGAAAATCAAACTGGAAAATTTTGCTTAAGTTTAAATCCATTTCAGGGCTGCATAAAATTCTTAACATTTTCATTGGATCCACCCTTGTGATCTTTGAAAATCCCCAAATGTATTACCTCATATAAGTTTTCATTAAAGGCTTTAAAATTAATCCCCAAAGTTAGTGATCCCTCAAATGCATTGAAATTGCAGGACGCATGATTAAATTTAGATGTATATAGTCATATGTAAGTAATTTTTCAAAATCTGTCACTCACGGAGTAAAACTGCAATGTAAGTTGTGAAGTTTTAAAACACTTAAAGGGAAGCATGAAATAATTTGTATATTAAAAAAATAATAAATGATCTAACACATTAGAGCTACCTGAGGCCTCCATGGCAACACCAATGCAGCTCATGGTGAGAGCAGCACCTCCAAGATTGATTACTGATCAAAACCTCTCAACCTTCTAGAGCTTGGGGCCGGGGATTTAGCTCAGCTGTTGGGTGGCCTGCCTCGCAAGCGCAAGGACCCAAGTTCAATCCCCGGTACCAAAAAAAAAAAAAAAATGAAACCTTCTAGAGCTTGGCTATGATTTGCTTATGATAGCCATACTTATTTAAGCTCCTGTCTTTGTTTTGCATGTATGTGTTTTGCTTTCAGAATAAAATTTTCATTGTCTCTGAATGTTACTTTAGTGATATGAAAATGTGTTTATCTTGCTTTAATTACACGTACAGCTTTCCAAATTATGTGAAACAAAAAAGCCTAATGAGTGCACTAACACTAAATGTAAATACCATTTGTTTTAAATACTTTTACTGTGAAAGGTAGCCACTGATTACCAAATTGATCAAGGTATATCAAAGATTAGAAAATACGACTGTTGGTGTCAAACAAAACCAATGCTGCTAAATAATTAAGTGTTCAAACACCACCCTCTCTAGTATCAGCAGTTGCACTAGTACCACTATACCTGTACAAGCCTCCTCTTTGGGGTTGTATCTGTAGCCTTCAGGGCATTCACAGTCATATTCTCCTGGGGTGTTCTTGCACACAGCTTTGCCACAGACATTGGGCTTCCTAGAACATTCATCCACATCTATAAATGAAATCAATGTAGTTTTAAAATTTTTCTAGTACCAGCAGATTCTAGTAAACAACACTATTCCTATTTCATGGACTATACTCATTATATATGAGATATAAAACTAGCTTTAGAACAACAAAATACTAAATCTAACATATTTTAGTTCACTATATATTATTTCTCTATATAAATACATAGAAAACTTAATTGATGTTCACCATGTCCCTTTATCAACATAACAAAAGAAGGCTCTAGTAATTTTCTCAATTATCAGGTCAGAGTATGAAAACAAATTAAAGAAGACATTAAACTACATTCTTTTGGGCCGGGAATTTAGCTCAGAGGTTTGGTGGCCTGCCTTGCAAGCGCAAGGACCTGAGTTCAATCACCAGTACCAAAAAAAAAAAAAAATTACATTTTTTTTTTTGTACTGGGGATCAAACTTGTTTCCTTACTCTTGTGAGGCAGGTGGGGGAACCACTGAGCCAACCCCCCAGGCCCTCAACTACATTCTTAATATTCTCTAAGTGTAGTTCCAAACACGTTTCTGAAGTACGGTCTTAAAGTACGGTCTTCTTATTACCACACACAAAAAATGAGAAGGCTCATCCACTTTACCCTGTTTCTTTGGAAACAGGCTATTACACCTGCCCTTCCATCAACACTTGAGGTGAAATCTCTAATGTATTCATTATTAGTGTTGCCTAAAGTATTGAAGAGTAGTAATTCACATTTAAAATGAGATTAAGTAAGGTCACAAAGTATTTATATAGCTGAAGTTATTCCAACATAAATTTTAGTCATGTATTCATATTCCAAAACACTGAGATGCATTTATTACATTACATAAAGGAGGAGACAAAGTACTGATTACAGTCAGCTACTAGATAAGCACTTATAAGGGAAAAAACAAGTGATAGAAATAGTTCAAGGAAAATATAATTAGTAATGAACATTTCTCATCTGTACTCAGATGTGAAAGACAAATTCAGAATAGAAAATATATCTTCTACTCTAAAACAACTGGCAGGGTTTTTTCCCCACAGATGAATAGCCAAAAATTCAGACATTATTCTGTTTTAAATAATTTGTATAAAACTAATGGAACCAACTCTTTATGATGAGGGAATTTTTCAGTAACTTGACTGTAACAATGTCAACATTGTGAGTGTGGTATCATACAATAAATTCATTAAATGTTACCAATGAGGGAAACCAGGTAAAGGTTACCTGTGAATTTGCTTTATTGCTTCTTACAACTTAAAGTGACTAATAAACTCAAAGAAAAATTTCAATTTTTAAAACATAATTATAAAATCTGTTTTTCCGCTTTGAGGAATATTGCAGAGAAATACATAGATCATATAAATTTAGCTTACAATAAATTGATTTTATGGCTCTACAATGACATCTAATGTTTGATGAAAATTTTTATTCTTTTGACAGGTACTGGCAACTTGATCCCTTGCATATCCACAACTTGGCAAATGTCCTATTGCAATAATTTTAAACATATTTTTCTAAAAGTTCTGTACTTTGTTATTCAAGTATTATGCTTAAAGGACTATGTAATGAAGAATATAAGAACAATATGTTCTGGTCACCAGGGACCTTCTTATTTTAAGAGGATTTTTCATAATTATATATCTGTGTATTACAAGGAAAAAAGATTAAACATTTTTAAATTTAAAAACAATTTTTCAGAAGGACAGACAGTACAAGTTATTTAAATGTAGAAATCAGAATGGGTATTATCTATCCATGTAATGCATATGGTATTAATAATAATAATGATTTTATATATCTGGTATTCAAATGATCCAATTATTCTAAATAACCAAATTTGGATCTTCAGATAGCCAGATAAGAAAGATGTATGCTCACTAAAAGGATAATGGTTTAGAAAAAAAGTTAGTGAATGAAGTTCACTTCAGAGTAATTAACTGTACTTTAGAATTATAGTACACAATAAAATACTGAACAAAATGATGCAGTGAAGAACAGCTCACTCCTTGAAGTTAGTGATCAACCAAAATAGATATAAAGGATTGATCAAAGACTTTACATTTCATTTTACTCAATTTTTCACCTCTTAGCAAAATAGAGGAGGGGTGAGAAGATAAGATGCACAGGAAGAAAAGAGAAGGAAAAGCACTTGAAGTGATTCCAGTTTCTAAATGAAAAATTTAACTACAGGTTGGAAAATTTTGTGTTTAGTTATCTAAAGACCTAGCGTGAATATTTGAAGATGTGTTACAGCAATTAAAATAGCCAAACAGAAGAGACAGTAGACAAAGAGAAAAAAAATCAAAATCTGGGGTCGGGGAAAGAGAAAACCAAAAGAAATATGCTAATAAAATCACTTGGTAAAATGATAAACTGACAGGGATTATGTAAATCTGAAGAAAAAAAGGGATCATAAAAATGAGAATCAAGACTTGCCATGTAAAGGTACATGATCCCAACAATGAATGTAACTGTACTGTATCCCTAAAATGTACCAATAAACTCAATAAAATTAAAAAAAAAAAGGGATCATGACCAATAATGTCATTATAAGTGTACAAAGAGAAGGAAAACCAGATCTTCATCTTTCCAAAAACCACAGTACAAAATGAAGTACAAATAGAGGGCTCACACTGGAAATCAAAAAGATAATTCTGAAAAGGGAAAAATGTTATTGAGAATTGTGGTGAATTTCTTTATGGAGATCTTCATATTATTAGAAGAAAATAATAGTAAGTAATATCTGAAAACAAAGCATAAACATTGTTTTTTGCAAAATCTGCAGCTTGCAAAGATGTGCGCTGAAACTTCACTTTATAATGAAATTCTGTATTTATATTTATCTACAACAAAATGCTTTAATGAAACATTCACAAGTACCACCTCCCACACACATAATAGGCAAACCATAAAACACTATTTGTCAGTATTGTAAACCAAAAGGCAGCTCCCTGTAAGGCTTCAGAGTGGATAAAAATGTATGTTATAAACACGTTAGAATAGAGTGTTCCAGGAATTCCTGGAGAAATTCCTCTAACTGAATTTGTTTCTCAGCCAATAATTACATTTTTGTTCTAATTTTTTTTATCCTACTCTATTTCTTACTCTTACCTCTGCAGTCTTTTTTATTTGAAAGCAAATCAAAGCCACTTCTACAGGAACACTGGTAACTTCCAGGTGTATTATCACAAATCTGGCTGCAACCTCCATTTACATTTAAGGGATCTTTGCATTCATTTATATCTAAAAAAAAAAAAGAAAGAAAATACATTATTTTAAAAATAATGTGAGCCTCAGAGAACTTTTTCTTTGGCCAATCACATGAGTCAGGTGGGTTGGTTTTACATACCAAATTCACACATTCTTCCTTCCCAGCCTGGTTTACAAATGCAAGTGAATGCAGCTTGGCCATCTTTGCAGCTCATATACCCATCTTTGTTGCATGGTAGAGGATTACACTGGTCTGAAATGGCTAAAGGAAATAGACATCTATTGAATTTTTACTTCATGCTTTGGTAAAATAGTATTATTTGTCCTTTAATAAAAACTTTTTATATAAAGCCTGTAACCAATGAAAAAACATATCTTCTTCCTTCAAATTCTTTTTTCACTAAATATGAATCTATTAACAAATGTTTATAATTATTTTATAAAGGGACACCATTTTTACATTTTAAGTATACAAAATACTTTTTATTCTACTGTAGAATTTTTTGAAATGCTATTATGTTGTTTGAAATTTAAAACAATTCCACAAGAATCATGAAACAAAAGATTTAAAAAAATCACTTGGGACTTGCAACTTGGATTATGATGGAGTAAATAGAATCAGATTTACCCTCTTGCGGTAAGTGGAATTCTGGCAAAAATATGTGAAAATAATGGTTTTCAAGCATTGGAGAAAACTGTGATGCCTAAGGGAAAGGAATAAACATTACGGGCCTTACAGTTGTACTGTGGCACTGCCTGGAGATCGTTGCAGTGCAAGAGTGCACAACTCAGATAGAGGCCGAAGCTCTCCTCAGGTTACAAAGACAGACACTACAGTTTGACAAGGTCAAATTAGAATTTTGCTAGACAGAAGAATTTGCTAGTCACTTGCTAGTGAAGGCAGGCGGGGATTGTGTAGAGGGGGAGATAGAAAGATACTGGCTGCGGAGATCTAAGGTTTATGGTTGAATAATGATTTGCACAGGACAGTTTCAAAAGTTCACACTGGACTATGACTGGTTCATTGTAAACTGGCCAGGCTGGCAATATTTGTGATACGGAAGACATCAGATAGAAACCTCACAAGATTATAGTCCTCCTATTGGAGATTAATCAGTTTTAAATTAATGATGCTCTACACTACCCTAATTCACTTTAGAATGAAACTACAAAAATTTATTTATACTTTTCCAAGTTATTTGGCTAAGCACCAGACCAAAGTCTCTGGAAGAAGACAACAAAATCCAGGATGTAACAAATGAAGTCTGATTCTTTCCCTTATATTCGGAAATACAGTGTCTGTCCTCCACCGTCTAAAATCTGTTGCTCTACATAGTTGATCATTTTTTTAAGGCAGAAAAGTAAATGTCATCCCAGTTATTACAGTTCATTTCACATTAGAAGTGATACTTTTTTCTACTGATACTTTGATTATGTTATTTATTCTGTCCATTATACAATTAAAAATAACTAACACACAAATGTGAAGGAAAATATGATCCAGAAAAAAAGAAATCCACTGATGGAAAAATATCCAGAAATGAAAGAACTGATAAAATAAGTAGAAAAAAAAATTAATGTAGCTATTGTAAGTGTACTTTATATATTCTAGTAGAAAGTACAAGAATGGTAGTATCTATCTATCCATTATGTA
>NW_022900936.1:39342082-39344003 GCF_012274545.1 Fukomys damarensis
ATATATATATATATATATATCCCAAATGAGACTTAGACATGAAAAGTTCAATTTGTGAAATGAAAAATATACAAAGCAGGATTAAAAGTAAACTACACCTGGCAAAAGGAAAATAAACTTAAAACTACACAAATTATATAAAATGAAGAAAACACAAAACAACCAAAACAATAAATAGAGTACCAGTAACTTGTTGAACAATATAAAAATAGTCAAAAATGTGTGTTACTGACATCCCAGAGTAAGGAGAAATAGCTGGGGAAAAGAAAACAAAATCCATAATTTTGATAATTTTTTTCCAAATTTGATGAAAACTATAAAGCTATAGATCAAAGTAACTCAACAAAACCCAAGTAAAATAAGACTAAAAAGTACAATTTCCATTTTAATGAAAACCAATGAAAAAATAAATAATAGGGCCAGAGATTTAGCTCGTGGCACCATGGCTGCCTTGAAAGCACAAAGTCCTGATTTTGATCCGAGTACCAAATAAATAAATAAAGGGAGGAAGGAAGTAGATGAAAATGTATCACATATAGATAAGGGATAAATTTAGAAGTGACAGCAGATTTCTCATCAGAATCTATTTCACTGAGAGAACAACAGAGAAATATCTTCTGTGTATTAAAAGAACATTGCTGCCAGCACAGAAGGCTTTAACTAATGAAACTACATCCCAGAAATAAAGGCAATATAAGATTTGGGGGGAAAAAAGCTGAGAAAATCCAACTCTGTCAGATATGTGCTATAAAATATATGAACAGAAGTTCTACAGACAGCGTGAAAATGTTGCCATATAAAAATCTGGACCTATACAAAAAATTGGGTGCCAGAAATCATACCTATGTGAGAAAATATAAACTAATATTTTCTCATTTGTTAATATATTTATAATTTAATGTATTATGGATTTTGTATGTGTAACATTAGGAAGAATGAGCATAAAAACTAGAGGAAATAAAATTGTAAGTTTATTATGCTGTTACATGTAGTATTTTAATTTAAGGTAGAATTTTTTGAATTACAGATTTAGATTATAAATTCCATGTGATTAAGCAAAAAAATTAAGAAAGTATAATTAATAAGCAAATAGTGTAAATAAAATGGATTAACGATCTTGAAAAAATCTACAGAATTGCAGGGGAGATAGGAAGCAACAAAAAGCAGATGGGATCAGTAAATTTATATCCAACCTCATACATGGCTGGATTAAATATAAATGGCCTGTGGCCTAACACTTCCATTAAAAACAAGTATTGTCAGATAAATTGGATAAAATAGCAAAACTCACCCAAAGAAATCTAGTTCAAAAAGAAACCCACATATATTTTGAAAATTAATGCATTAAAAAAAATCCTGAAAACATTAACCAGCAAATAGCACAACCCCATGTGGTGGTACATGCCACAACCTGAGCACTCTGGGAAGCTGAGGCAGGAAGATTGAAAGGATGAGCCCAGTTCAAGCCATTTAGCAAGACTACGTCTCAAAAAAATTTTTTAAAGGGATGAAATATTTTTTTAATTTTTAAAAAGGGTTTAACTCAGTGAATACGTTCTGGATTCAATTTCCATTAAAAAAGAAGAAGATTGGGAATTGTTACACCTGGTGCCATGTGTCTGTTGCCTAAAATGGCTTTTGCTATTCTAGGTCTCTTATGGTTCCAAATGAATTTTTGGATTCTTTTTTCTAGTTCTGTGAAATATAGTGTTGGAATTTCAATTAGCATTGCATTGAATGTATATAGCAGTTTTGGTAGTATGGCCATTTTCACTATGTTGATTCTTCCTACCCAGGAGCAGGGGATATCTTTCCATTTTTTTATATCTCCTCTTCAATTTCTTTTTTCAGAGTGCCATAGTTTTCAGTGTAGAGATCTTTTGTTTCTTTTGTTAGATTGATTCCTAGATACTTCATTTTT
>NW_022900936.1:39344944-39345351 GCF_012274545.1 Fukomys damarensis
CGGATTAAAGATCTAAATATTAAAACAGAAACATTAAACTCGATGGAAGGTAAGTTAGGCAGAACTCTGGAAGACATTGGTATAGGAAAAGACTTTATGAACAAATCCTCAGTAGCACGGGAACTAGCAGAAAGAATTAATAACTGGGATCTCATCTTACTAAAAAGCTTCTGTACTTCAAAAGAAACCATCAGCAGAACTAAGAGACAATCTACAATGTGGGAAAAAATTTTTACCAGCTGTACCTCAGACAAAGGACTATTATCAAGGATATATAAAGAACTCAAAACAATCAGTCCCCCCAAATATAAAGACCCGATCCAAAAATGGGCATCCGAAATGAACAGACATTTCTCATACAAAGAAGTGAAAGCAGCAAGAAAATATATGAAAAAATGTTCCACATC
>NW_022900936.1:39345624-39351604 GCF_012274545.1 Fukomys damarensis
TGTGGTTTTTCTATAAAATGGAATATTACTCAGCCATAAAGAATGAGAAAATAGATTCATTCATAGGAAAATGGATACATATTGAAGATATACTCCTAAGTGAAATAAATAAGTCACACATGTGTAAATACTGAATAGTTTCCCTGGTGTAAACAATCTGCAACAATGCATAAGATTCTAATAAGATTACTGACATTTAGAAATGGGAAGAAAGGAGCTAAAGGTGTAGGGAAGGTGGCATGGGTAGGGGAAGAGTAAAAAGGGAAAAGAAAAAAATGTGAAAGAATGAAAAGATGAAAATAAAGTGTTTGTAGATGGGGAGGGGAGGAGGGGGTTAAGGGAGGGCAGAGGTAAGGGGAAAAAATGAGAATCAAGACTTGTCATGTAAAGGTACAAGATCCCAACAATGAATGTAACTGTACTGTATACCTAAAATGTACCAATAAACTCAATTAAAGCTAAGAAAAAGAAAAAGAAGATAGCATGAATGACTAAATTAACAGAGGATGAAGTTAATTTCTGGGCTGGAGATTTAGCTCAGTGGTTCCACCGCCTGCTAAGGTCCCAAGTCCAATCCCCAGTACCAAAAAAAGAAAGAAAGAGAAAGAAAGAAAGAAAGAAAGAAAGAAAGAAAGAAAGAAAGAAAGAGAAAGAAAGAAAGAAAGAAATAGTTGATTTCTGAATAAGGAGTATTATAGGGAAAAGTTATATCAAAAAGCACAAGATAAAGCTCACTCAATTATAGTATCTTGTTTATTGTCTTCATAAAATGTCACAGCACACAATCTTAAATGATACATATACTCATTTGTTTCTTAATCTGTTTAGGGTCTCTCTGCCCTCACATTGACACTGCTGCATTCCCTCTTTTCCTGTACATTTCTAAATGTGCTTCTCAAGCTTTTCTACTGAACCATACAAGTTCTTTCCATTCTTCCAATACACCCCCTTTAAACTAGCCAGAAGAAATATCTGCCAATAAATCAGTATATAACTAACTTAGCTAAAAGCTAATTAATTTGAATTTTTCAAAAAGTTTCTTCATAACATCAGGTTATTTAAAAAGTAGTAATAAAGTAAATATTAGTTAAATGATGGGAAATAGATTAATAGGAAATTGTATTTCCTAATTGTTATTTTTCTGTCCTTGGTAAATGAGGAAAAAATATGAAGTACAAAGTATGTGTTCATCTGTTCTATGCCTATAATTGCAGCCATTTTTAGTTAGAGAAAATAAAGACAAATGAATATCTTGATAATGCCAAGACCCAATGTAAAATATTAACTGAAAAACTTCTCAATTTATATCTTGCAGTTTTGCCTTTCTCTTTTTCATCAGTTGGTAAATTAGAGAAAAATAATCAATTAGCATCATCACTATGTCCTAGTAAACTTCAGAGCATGCAAGCTAATGTGAGTCACATAACATATTTCACATTTGCACTGTTGATTCCAAAAAGTTAGAAGAATAAACATGGCTCTAGTTAGAGCTATTAATCAACTGTAACATTTGGTCATATTATACTATTTTTCAACAACAGCCAGCACAATGCAGTTAGAAATAGTTTCTGAAGTCAATGACCTAGAGGAACTACTATTCAGTTCGAACATTAGTGAAAATGTTATTTTTGGTAAAAGAGCAGCCTTTACAAATGAATGACATTTATTGATATGGAGTCTGAAAACACTTCCCTGCCAGGGATACAGTCCTTTAAGGACTCACTTATTGATTTTTAAACATCAATTTATATTAACATAGCTGTACTTTATTTGCAGGATTTCCACGTTGTTTTACTATTTAGACGTATGGCAGAAGGGCTTACCATTGATACAGCTCCTTAAGTCAGGGTAACCATTAGTGGACAAACGTGCAGGAGTGAATAATCCAGCTCGAAAAGAACCAAGACAAGCTGTGGAAAGAAAAAAATATCTTCTTAGGGGCTGAGGATTTAGCTCAGTGCCAACACACCAGTCTTGCAAGAGCAAGGTCCTGAGTTCAATCCTGGAACTGCCCCCCAACAAAAAAGTCTTCTTAGAGAAGCCACACCTAGTTGATCTAAAATCATGGTAGAAATTATTCCAGAGAGGTCAGATATTTATGTTCCTGTGGATGTAATATTCAAAAGATCAACCCTAAATATTTCCTCCTACCTATTTTTCCTGTCAAAGTTGAACAGAATATTTCAATTAAACTGATGAATATTTAAAAACTCTACACAAGTGTATTACCTTTAAACTTATACATTTTAAATAGGAGAGCCCAAGTGTATAGTTTTAATGCTGCATAATCCTTATACAGAATATTCCCACTTCCCGAGAAATTATCATATTTAAAATATTTTGATGAACATTGCATATTAAAACATGTGACACTACATAAGTAGACAGAAATGAACACAAATACATACTTTAATACTTTGCAGTAGCCTAAGAATATACCATAGCATTGAAAAATGGAAAGGGGTAGTCTTATATGCAAAATTCTTTTGGTTGTTAGGGGGAAGTGAGAGGCCTTAGGGATGAAAACAGATCAGGTTACTACTAAAGGAAAGGTATCTGGTATGTTCTTGAGGTTTCCTTTCCATCTGAAGGAAGTTTACTGCTGTTTAAACTAATCAAGCAGGTGGAATTCCATAACAATACTATTATCAAAAGTATCAACTGAAAAATGTTAGTTTCTTCTTGTTGTGGGGTATTATTTTGTGTTGCTACACTTTTTTCAGGGATACTCATCAAAACATCCTGTGGTGTAACTGAAGCATTGCTAGTCCTGTTCCTTCCACATCATCTACAATTTATTTTTTGTTTGTATTAATACCATATGCTACTCCACCAGCAAGAAGGGCCAAACTTACTCACTCACTAGATAAATGATCTATTTCAAAATTTAACTTATTTACATCACGGTTGTCTTCAGTTAAATTTTGTGATCCAGGAAAGTGAGCATCTTAGACCATGCTGTACCTGCTTTGGAGAATATTTGAAATTACAGGCTCCCTTGCTTTCACCAGTATGTTCCCTTTTTATTACTTTGAAAATCACAATGATGTCTGACTTGGAAGTCCCATTTCAGTCCAGCTCAGACACAGCACTGTTGACAGATACAGGTGTTCTATCTCTTTAAGAAAGGCATTCAGGACAGAAAGTCTGGAGAATGGCTTAAGGGATTTTTAACTCTGACAAATCCAGCAACAAACACTAGTACTTTATAAATGTCCTTCTGTAATAAACGGAGACTGTGACCTCTTCATGTTCTTCCTGCTTAATTCTCTTACAGCACTTCTTATGGCACTAAGTGATAGATAGCTGTAATCTTTCCATCACTGTCCCGTCTGACCTACTCTCTAGACCTGAGACTATTTTTTTCCAGAAGATTTTTTTTTGTTTGTAGTATTTATTTTTTTATCATTCAGTTTCCTAAAATTTGCTCAGTGTTTTGAGTTCTTATCTGCATCTTCTATCAGCAAACTACACATTTCCCCAGATCCATCCAGATCTGTACAGACAGGTGGTCTCCTTTTCACTTTTTTATTCATAATCATTCACCAGGCCTTCAAACTGTTTGAGCCTTTCCTTCTTAAGGACTCTTATTGGACCAACTGTTGTGTAAATAAAATCTCTTTCATCATCTCCAGTGTCCAATTCTAGCTTTCTCTCATTCAAGGCAACATGAAGATAACCTCTCAGTTTCTGCCTGGAAGATATTTCTGACATATGGAACATCATTTTGTGGCTGAGATGTCTGACCTCCATTTATTTCAAGTGGTGAGACTTCTTTTACATGTCTATTAGTTGACAGATCTTCAGACTATCCAGTGCCTGAAACAATTTTTATGCATGAAAGAATTCACTTGGTTTCTGCTGGAGATATCTTACGTGGGTTTTCTATTTTTGATAAGACTGAATTCATTCCATTTTTTTGCACTAGTTTGTAAATACATTTTCTTCACTATCAATGTTAAAAGAAATGACTTTGGCAGCTTTTGTTTGTATTTCTTGGCAGCTTTTCTTCCATTGGGTGCCTTTCTTTCCAGCTCATCATCGTTAGTAGTCCCTGTGATTGGCATTCTTGTGACAGTCCATCTAACTTTCTGGAAAATTTAAAATCTAGACGCAAAATTACAATAAATACCAGAATCATGAAAAATAGGTATTTGGTAGCTTTTTTCTAAAAAAAAATTAAACCAGAAGAAGTGAAAAGGGCCTTGGGTTAACAGAAAAATTTCTTGTCACATAAATCTATGTTTTTAATTCTGTAGCAAAGAAACACATGTGTAGACTAGCGGTTGATTTAGTATTTATAATTAAATCAATAGGAGTTAGTGTTTCTCCTCTTAGCAAGTAGCTCACAGTTCTTCTAATGTTGCTAGAGATGGATAGAATAATATTTGTAGAGCTCCTTAACATAATAAAGTGAGTTTACTTTATTCCTTTTGTTCCTGATTACAACCCTGTAAAATTAATATAGCAACCTGGCATATATTGTTAATAAACTAAAAAGTAGTAGCTGACAAAATAGAGATAAAATACTTAGGGGCTTATAGTAACTAGGGATCAGATAGTTCAAAAACATATTTCCTAATAGCCACTGGAGACATATGTACCATGGTATATTGGAATACAGTATTTTGTTATAGAAATTGTGCTTCCTATCATGGTGGTCTTTTAGGAGCCCAAAAAAATCTTAGCAGGTTTAGGTCTTTAGTACTGTTACCTCTGATTCATTTGTTCCTCCTCTTGAATCACCCTCTGTATGACAGTTTATTCCATATGGAGATTTCATTTGAACTACTGTTTTTGAGAAAGTGTCATTTTGCATTTCTGAACAAATCTGACAGGAATGACACCCAAAATGTGAAAGTCCTGTGGCAAGAGGTCCAGGTGAAATGCTACATTTCACTTATAGGATCCCAGGTCACATTGCAAGGCAGATTTAACCCACAACGTGCCTTACATGTAAGTCTACTAATTCAATATGCGTGACAACATTTTCATGGAAAAGTACATTTACAGTTCTGGTGTGCAAAGTCAGTTATATGGTTACTCCAAAGCAGTGCAATATAGAACACACATTTGCTTATATCTCTTTCTTACTCTGACAAAAATGGCTAAAATAGGGGAGCAAAAGTAGAAAAGTAAGAGTTGGAAGGATAGTATTTCGGTTTTTGTAATCTGAAACCCAATCTTCCATAAGAAATGAGATTAGTAGCCAGGCATGGTGGTGCACATGCCTGTAATCCCAGCGCTCAGGAGGTGAAAGTGGATCGCTGTGAGTTTGAGGCCAGCCTGGCCTCCATAGTGTGCTTAAGCTCACCCTGAACTACATAATGAAACCCTGTCTCTGAAAACAAAAACTGAAAAAGATAAGAAAGGGAAGGAAGGAGGAAGGGAAGGAGGAATGGAGGGAGGGAGGGAGGAAAGGAAGAAGGAAGGAAGGAATTAGAAACAGAAATTAAAGCCATCAGGAATGGTTAAGAAATGGCACTTTAAAGAGAATAAAGTGAGAAATGGGCACCTTAAGGAAAAGGGATAAAGACAAGACATACTAGGAATGTCTTGTCTTTATCATGTGTTGTCTTTATTTATTTAATGTCTTGTTGGTTCTAGATTTATCTGGATTCCTCTATATTCAAGCTTTATTCACCTTTTTACCCACTGATTTTATTAAGAATGGAATTATGTTATCCCTTTTGCCACCTGCTCTGGGTATCACTGCCCTAGCTATCTTGATTTATCAATTCTAAAAAAATAGTTCAAAAGTCCACTACCATCTAATCAAAAGTGCTCCTGGGATTATAGTGGAGCCAGAGTCAAGTAAAACTTTCTTTTCTCCAAGAAACTACTTTATACCCTTCTATATTTACGTCATAGAACAAGCAATCACATAATATGCTGAATGTTTCCTTGTTTCGACTTCAGTGAAGATTGAAGTGATTTATACTCTTCTTTTGGTCATATATTATTATTATTATTATTATTA
>NW_022900936.1:39352056-39375870 GCF_012274545.1 Fukomys damarensis
ATGATACCGGTCTTTAAAAAAAAAAAAATATATATATATATATACAGGCCAGGGATTTAGCTCAGTGGTTCTGCCATCTGCATCGCAATCACAAGGTCCTGAGTTCAATCCCCAGTACCAAAAAAAAAGGAAAACAAACAAACAAAGTATACATTTGCTGGGTGTGGGGGTACATGCCTTTAATCCCAGCACTCAGGAGGCTGAGGCAGGAGATTTCTGTGAGTTCAAGACCAGTCTGGCTACAGAGTGAGTTCCAGGTCAGTCTCAGCTACATAATGAGACCCTGTCTCCAAAAACTAAAAATGTATGCATTATCTTCTGTCCCTGCTTCCACTCACAGTCACAAGCTCTAGGCCAAGAACCTGAATGGGTTTTTGTACCTTTTAAATATTTGTACGTGTTCTTACAAAATACATATTTATAACTTTGTGTTCATTTTTTATTTTTGTAAGTGGTTTTTGTATTGTATAGCATGTTTTCTTATATGCTTTACTCAGCACTGTAATTTCATGACCCTCCCCTCTGGCTGCACTTAATTTGTTGCTAATCATTACTCCATAGCATGTGACCTCCATTTTTATAATCCTCTCTACCTATAATACACTGGATTTGTTCCAAATTCCCATCACTGTAATGAATATCCTCATACAAGCCTCTTTAGTGTTATGAGGATTTCTTGGGAATAGATACCCGGGGGTATAACTGTGGGATCATCAGATAGACGTGCACTCAATAGCTCTCCTGAGGTTTTTCCCACCAACAGAGCATAAGAACTCTTACAACTTTGCTTTCTAATTTTTGCCAGATGATTAAGTAATAAAGTGACGGATCATGTTATTTTTCTTTTTTCCTTTGTTGTGGAGTAAGTTCATGTTACAAAATCTTTTTCCAGTTTGTAGAACAATTTTAAAAGAGAGAAAATTTGGAAGAAATCATCTATAAAAATAGCATCTGGTTTCTGGATTTGGGAACGAGTAGGAAGAGGAAGACTTTGAGACTTCAACTTGTTTAGCGCTTAATTGTACAGTTAAATTTTCTATTGCTTCCTGTGAAGTTACAGATGTCTGACACACTCCTAGGAACATAACTGGCTTATCTAAATTTCCAAATAAATTTTGGTTATAGTTTTTTGGAATATTTTATGATTATCTTTTTTATTTACACGGGTTTAAAATATTTCTTCTCTTCTTATTAACTTTGTATATTAGCATCTCTTCCCTTTCATTTTCTGTTTTTCTTTTTATTATGTTTGCAGTCTAACTTATGAACATTTGCGAAGTATGAGATTTTGCTTTCATTAATATTTACTTTTGTATTTTTATTTTACTTATACTGATCTTTGATTTTCTTCTTTGTATCCTGTAACTCAGGGTTTGTTCCATTATACTTTTTGTTTGTTTGTTTTCTTGATTCAAACACTTAGGCCATTTTTTAAATCCTTATCCTATCCTTCACCACTCGAACCCACACACACACACACACACACACACCAGGTCAAGCCAGCCTGCAATTTATCCATAGATTTCTTATGTTTCTTGTTATTTATAAATTTTATTTTGTTATAATAGGATCTATGATCCTGTTGCTTCTCTGGGGATGATAAGAAGGGATGAAATGAGAAGTTTAGATTGATAACCAACTTAGTAGGACCTAGAAACTAAAAATGATTTTGAATATTCACAGTTAGTCTTAGAGTTTAGTATTCTCCCCAAGAGATTTCTTTCCACCATATGGATGGTAGAATCATTTATCCTATTTTCTACAGAAAAAAACTAAATTTGATTTGTATAATAAAAACAAGGCATCTCTACTTAAAATTTTATGTTGTCAAAACAGTATAGGGGATATGTGTATTGAATGAAGAATTTTAAAGCGCTTGAGCTGTCAAGTCTAAACATCCAGCAAAAATTATGGGCTAGAGAGATTGTTTTCTTGACTGACTTTATCGCCCTGTAATGAGGTAGTTGTGAGAGTATGGCCCTTAGCAACCCTAACCAGAACTAGAATTATAAAAGCAATTTGTTTTTCTAATTAGGATCATTGTCCAAAGAATATAATGTAAAGTGACAAAAATTTAACTTTGACAGGGTTTTTTGTTCCCCTGTGTTCAACAGTGGAATGTATCATTTGCATTTATATACAAAGGCCAAATTATAAAATTTGAGTAAAAAAAGCATACCCAAAAGTATATTTTTGTTTCATATGAAACATACAGTTATAATGTACACTTAAAAATATGGATCCTGAAAAGTTAAATCGCTTTGCTTAATGTGACCTAGCTAGAAACTAGAACACACATCTTGCTTTTTGTTTTTGTTTGGTTTGATTTGGGGTTTTTGTTTGTTTGTTTCTGTACTTTGGTTTTCTACCATGTTGCCAAATGATAAAGAAAGAGAAGAGAAATATAAATGGGGTCAGAAAAGAGAAAGTTGAGAGGGATAAAGGAAGAAAAGAAAAATATCTAAGGAACTTCTCCCAATCAAAATACTGTACTAAAATGTAATTTGTGTTTATTCCACTATACTATGTGATCAAAGAAAAAAAAAAGTATCTTCTAGGGTGTTGCTCTTAGAGAGACACAGCCCCATTGCATGGACCCAAGAAGTAAGGTTAAGCAATGTTTTCAGTCAAAATGTATTATTTTTAGTAGCCAAATATTGTTTTATAAAAAATTAAATTCCAATCTAAAATTGAGATGCTGAAATAGTCTTTCCTCCACTTCAACAATACAAACTCTTAGTTTTTTATTTAGAAAGTGAGGAGTCACATGTAACTTTAAAAGTTTTTATTTTCATGGATATGGACCTATTATACCATCACCCTTTAAAGATATAGCAGCAGCAGGTTTTAGAAAACCTTGTTGCATTTTCATATTGATAGATGCAAATAACATCATGTCACAATTAATATTACAGTGGCCCCTTTCCAAATCTGTCCGAAACTATCAAAGTTTGATATTAGTAGGTAGAGAAGAGATGAGAAGGAAAAGAAACAAAGTAAAGAAAAAAGGAATAGGAAAAAAAAAGAAAGAAAACATTCTTCCGGGTGCTCTGACAGTATTATCTCATTTTACTTCTTGCTGCAAATTTTAACCAAATTATTTCTATTCGTTTGAAAAATGCGGACACTATAGCTCAGGGAAGGTAATTTAAGATCTTGCAGTGTCCTAAAGAGATACTATTGAAATGACGTCCCACAGTTGGGAAGAGGGTGAACAAGAAACAGTACATTATTGTTGAGTTTCCCTAGCTCAAGAGCTCAGCATGTACCTCAAACACAAGATGCTCACTGTCATGTACATTTAAAAAGTGGAAATCATCTCAGGAGCTGTGAAGTCAGTCACTGGTTCTAAAAACGAGTCTTCTACCCAGTGATCTTTGGCTGTTAGCCTGTTAATTGTCCTAAAGCATAGATAAAAGTTCTTGACACCATTTTAGTGTATAAATAGTTCCCCATCTCAGTATGGTCCCTGAAACTGCTGCACTGGTACCCAGAACAAGACAAAATAAAAACAAAATTTTAAAAAGCCTTAAATTATAATTAAATCCTCAAATTTCAAGAGAAGTGACTTAAAAAGACATTATTATGTATGAAATTCTAGTAATTCTAAGCTGCATGTTATTAGTGTATATATGGGTTTATTTCTATACTTTCTAAAGATTTTTTAAAAACTTATGCAGAGAAGGTGAAAATGCAAAGAAAAGATGCATAGATGAGGGACATTCTGAAACTAAAGAAGGGAGACCACGCCACTGGGTGCTGGATTCATGGAGAATCCTATCAGAAAGACGTACACAAATTAAATTCCATTTTGATTGTCTGAAATTACTGATACCTGTCCCAAGTACTAAGCCTTGCATCCTTTAGTTGATATTTAGCTGAAATCATCTAATTCCTGCGTGTGAGAAAAAAACGACCTCCTTCCTTGAGAGTGCCAAAACGTACCCCAAACCAGGAAACGATGGATACTGCAAGGTGGATAAAATGGTGTCACAAAGAGAGAAGCCATTAATACTTTCTTTAAATGTCTAAATAATAATTGTTTATGCCATAAACTCTGAAGAGCTTAAAGTTCTTTCTTTTTTTTTTTAAGGTATTTTTGGAGAATGCCTGGGATTCTAAATGTAACTGAGCCCAAAATTATGAGAAGGACCAAAGAATAAGAAAAAGACTAAAAGTCAAAATGTATGCATGGTAATTAAAGAACCATTTCAAATGTGTTTACATAGTTTTAAATAAAAAGGACAGAAAAAAGAATCTCCCTCCCAGGGGTAATTAAATTATATTGTATTGAATATCCAGGTAGAGTCAGAGTCAACCTGGAAAGTGGCTTAGCTCACTTCCATCTTTATGATTTCATGATTGGCATATTTTGAACTTACCTAGGTATCTCGGATAAAAATAATCCTAGAAAGAAAAAAAAAACCATATATTAACAAACTTAAATTTAATTACAGAGATAAAACTTAATTTTATAGTGCATTTTTCTAATGAAGATGGAAATAAATTGCACACTGCATTTTTACATTATAGTTGTTTCTACAGTAAAGTATACCAAGAGTAAATAAGTAATATTAAACCTATGAGTCTAGACTTAAAGCATTATTAATTAATTAAATAATGTTTCAAGAGCTTCTAATCTGGAAGCAGGTTCCATTTAAGGGGAATGGGAGTGGCTGGGATTGAAAATGACAAGCCACAACAAATATTTTTTTCTTTCCCTTCATTTGCCCCATCTCTGCCTTACTCTGTCATCTCTTTGTTTTCTGTCAAAGAAAGCAATTTTAGAATTAGTGGAGGTGAAGAAATGCATTAAAGATTTTTTTCCTTCTCCAGGATATTTCCTCCTCTTCCATGGACTTCTACAAGGCTAAACTCTAAAAGCTGGGTTAGGTGGTGCATGCCTGTAATTCAAACGCTCCGAAAGACAGGGGAGCAAGAGGATCTCAAGTTCAAGTCCAGCCTGGGCAACTCAGTGACTTAGCCTTGTCTTCAAAAAGAAAAAAAAAAAAACGGTGCTGGGGATGTACACCAGCAAGAAGGCCTAGAGTTCAATCCTCAGCACTACCAAAAAAAAAAGAATGTATTTACAACTACATACCTATAAAAATATATGTATACTACATATACTATATTATATATATACACTATATATTTATATATACATACTACAGGTTATATAAAACTATATATATCTTTGTAGATATATAAGTAGTTACCAATGATGTTATGCTATGATAATCTCAGGCATGCAAACGTGGGTTAAAATATTCCAGCAAGTTTAGTGTTTCTGTTTTGATATTTAGATCTTTAATCCCCTTGGATTTTAGTTTAGTGCATGGTGAAGGATTCAGGTCTAGTTTTAATCTTTGACAAGTTGAAATCCATTTTTTTCTGACACCTTTTATTAAACTTCCTGGAAGATAAATTAGGTAGAACTCTTGAAGATATCAGCAAAGGAAAAGACTTTATGGACAAATCCTCAGTAGCATAAGAGCTAGCACAAAGAATCTTTTTAAAAAGCTTCTGCACTGCCTGAGAAATTATAAGCAGAGCTAAGAGACAACCCACAATGTGGGAAAAAATTTTTACCAGCTTTTCCTCAGGCAAAGGACTACTATCTAGAATATATAACGACTCAAAAAAATCAGACTCCCCCCAAATATGAAGACCCAATTCAAAAATGGGCATCTGAAATGAACAGACATTTCTCAGACAAAGAAGTAAAAGCAACAAATAATCATATGAAAAAATGTTCAACATCACTGGTCATTTGAGAGATGCAGATGAAAACAACACATTACATTGCACTCCATAAAGAATGGCTGCTATCAAAAAATCAACTAATAACAAATGCTGGCAGGTTGTGGGGAGAAAAGAACACTTCTTCCTTGTTGGTGGGAGTGCAGACTGGTGCAACCACTGTGGTAATCAATATGGAGATACCTCAAACAACTAGGAGTAGAAGTCCCATTTGACTCAACTATTCCTCTGCTGGGTATCTTCCCAAAAGAATTAAAAGAATCATACCACAGTGATATATGTGCACCCATATTTATAGCGGCACTGTTTGTAATAGCTAAAACTTGGAAACAGCCCAACTGCCCATCAACTGGAGACTGGATAAAGAAGATGTGGTTTTTTTAATAAAATGGAATACAACTCAGCCTAAAAAATGAGAAACTAGAGAGATTTATAGCTAAGCAGATGCACACTGAGGCCATATTCTTAAGTAAAATTAGTAAGTTACATGTGTAAATACTGAATAGTTTCTCTGGTGTGTAAATAAGTAAAAGTGTAAATAAGGATTAAAATGTATAAGTGATATTGCATAATAGAAATCTCTAAAAGAATAGAGGAAGTGGGAGGGGTAGGGGAAAGGTAAAAAGCGAAAAGAAAAAAATTGTGAAAAGGGAAAACATGGAAACAACGTCTTTGTAAACAGGGAAGGTGAGAGACTGGGGGAAGGGCTGGGGTATGTGGAAAAATAAGAACCTGATAAGTCACATATAGGTATAAGGTGTCAGAGATGAATGTAACTGTTTTGTATACCTATTATGTACTAACAAATTTAATAAAAATTTAAAAATTCCAGCAGGGCCAGGTGTGGTGGCAGATGCCTGTAATCCCAGCACTCGGGAGGCTGAGGCAGAGGATCACTGTGAGTTTGAGACTAGCCTGGGCTACATGGTGAGATCCAGGTCAGTCTCAACCACATAGTGAGACCCTGTCTCAAAAAAATTTTTTTTCCAGCAAAACAAAGCAAAAATTAGAGTGCATAAGGTAGAGAATAAGTAAAATAAAACAATCAGATTACTGAAGAGGAGGTGGATACAGTGGGATTTATTATATTGTTCATTCTATTTTGATATATATATGTATATATTTATATATGTAATATTTCATAATAAAATCAAATGTATGTTATATACTCTATTCCTTTTTTATTATTGAAATGTATATTATATAATTAAGAGTGTACAAACATTCTTTTTATTTTAGAAAAGCAAAATGTGTAATATACATAGAAAACCCTTCATAATAAGAATAAAATATTATTGTCTTGTTAATTACTTATCATTTAAGGAAACCTAACAGAGAGCAACATTGTGATTCAGTCCTGAAAAGATTAAAAAATGATGTTTGAGTACTTCAAAAATTTTCCTTTGTACTTATTAGAATAAGTAGAGGTAAATGACATTCAAAAATAGCCCCAGATAATACATCCTGCTAGTTTTGGACAGATTCTCTAATTCCAGATGCATGGGTCCTGCTCATTCTCACTCATCTTTTCTCATGGTACTGAGAGGCATGGTAGAGGTGCAGGACATATCTCGTTCATGCGTTCTTCCTCTTATTCTAGGTTCTATAATAGTTATAGTTGGAATCTAAAATGGCCCTCCAAAGGCTCATGTGATCAGGGGAGGCTTTTGGAAGGTGACTGGATCATGAGGTCCCTAATCCACTGATGGATTCATAATTTGACGGCATTATCGTTTTTCACACCAGAGAAACTATTCAGTATTTACACATGTATGACTTATTTATTTCACTTAGGAGCATATCCTCAAAAACGTATCCATTTTCCTATGAATGACTCTAGATCCTAATGGGATAATTACAATGTGAAATAGGAAGAAAAGGGCTAAAGGTGTAGGGAAAGTGGGAAGAGTAGGGGAAGGGGAATAAGGGAAAAGAAAAAAAATGTGAGAAAATGAAAAAATGGAATTAAAAGTGTTTGTAAATGGGGAGGGGACGAGGGGGGTGAAGGGAGGACAGGGACAAGGGGAAAAAATGAGAACCAAGAGCTGTCATGTAGAGGTACAAGATCCCAACAATGAATGTAACTGTACTGTATCCCTAAAATGTACCAATAAACTCAATTAAAAAGAAAACAAGAAAAACAAAAAACAAAAATAATTTGATGGTATTTTTGGAAGACGACAAAAACTGAGGATGTGGGGCCTAGTTGGTTGAAGTAGGTCACCAGGGGGTGTGCCCTGAATATATTTTGTATTTTTGTCCTGGCACACTCTCCCCACCAACCCCCTACTCTCTCTGCCTACAGGTTGCCCTGAGGTGAGCAGCATTCCTCTGCAGCACCCTTTTGAGATGATCTGATGTGATATTGCTGTTTGGTCAGAGTCCTAAAGTAAAGGGATTAGATGGTCTTGTTTCTACAGCCTAGCAATAAAGTACAGAAAATACAAACTTAAAGAACTTTAATGATAACAGTACAAACACATAAGGTATTGTACTTGAGACATCTCTTCTCCATCAATACTATCAAATTCTGGTTAGGAAAAAAATACTTACAAACCATGAGTTGACATTGTTTGCTGATAATGAGGTATAAGTGAATTACAGTTTGCTCAGAGCACACTGCTATTGGTAATAGTAGCTTGATAATGAGCCTCCTTTCTCTTGAAGGTACCTCTTCCCAAAATGGAAATAGTCACATGAGAAATGTGTTACAAAAAAATCATTAAATGGGAACTCAAGCTGGAAATATGTGTAAGTGTATCAACTTGATAGTTTCCATGGACTCTTACTGTTTCAGGGTTGTTCTCAAACACCTCCCTGGCTTCTTCTTTATTACACAATTCTTCAATGCATTCTCTTTCAAGATTACCCTTTTTGGTTTCTTCGAGCAAAGAATTCGCACGACGTTTCCTAACCAGGACTTGTGAAGCGCGTTGCTTTGACAAAACTGAAGGAAAAAAATAAGTTTTTATGAATAAATTATTTTTGCTTTCTTTCGCTGATATACTAAAATAATAGGAATCTAAATAAATTTCTGCTGATGAATTATATGACACTTAAAATCTGTACAATGGACTAAGTAAAAATACAGACACAGAAGCATTTTGTCTAATCACTCAGGAGGTTTGGTGTGCAGCTACAGCAGGATTACAGTGACCGACACAAATTACTCAAGCTCATGCTTGAGTCCAAATATACAAGATGATACTCATTGTTTACCATATTATAGCTACAATGGAAAAACATCATGCTAAAATGCTATGTCAAAAGTCAGGCACACCATCTTTAAAGTGAGACTGATAAGCTTTCCTAAAGCAAGAATAATAATAAACTTTTGGGATCTCTGTGGAGATGGAAAAATATAGGTAAAATATTTGACAAGTAGCTGGAAAGCTAAAATATTTAATTATTCATACAAACAGGGAGATAAAATTTCATGGAAAAAGATCTTGTTTGAAGCACAAAATACACAAGGCCAAAAAGAAAAAAGGGGGACAACTTTGGAATTTTGACTACGTAAATTTTTTTAACAGTTGAACAATAATAGAAATAACATAGCAAAGTTTAATACTAACCAGAGACTGGAAGAAATTACCTGCATTACCTAGAATAGAAAAATCACATGCAGAACTTAAAGGAAAATTTTGGAAATTACAAAAAAAAAAAACAAAAAAACCAAGGGCCAACCAATTCTGGAATATGTACAATGTTGTACACAAAATCACTTAACACAACATAAACAGGTGCTGGGATGTAGCTCAGTGGTGGAGGACTTACCTAATATGCCTGAGGCCCTAGGTTCAATGCCCAGCACCAAAAAGCAAAACAAAACAACCCCCCGACAAAAAAGGAAAAAAAGATTAAAATTAAAACATTAGAAATAAGAAGAGATTCAAAAATATAATATTATTATTTATCTTTTCTTTGTTGTGGGTTAATAAAAAAACTTTTAAAAGGAAAGATGACAGTCTTAAACTGAAGATCTCCAAGATATAACCTCAAGTTGTAGAATTCTATGCCCATAATATAATCCTATATTGATCAGCCAGAGATGTTTAAGAAAGTATGAAATATGAAAGTTTTATCTTTATAATTTGAGTATGTTGAATAGAACAGCTTTATTTTCTGGTAACTTTCTTTTGAAACAGGGTCATGATATGTACTTCAAACTGACCTTGAATTCAATTGGTAGGCCAATCTTGAGCCAATCCTGTCTCAACCTCCTAAGTGGGATTATAGGCATATGCCACAATGCCCAGTAGAACATAGTTTTTAATGAGAAGCGTAAAAGGCATAAATAAATTTTGCAAATAATTTTCATACAGATTTTATCACAAATAGTTCTTTTCCTAAGCATGTAAGTAATACAGCAGACAAATGCATTTTCCTTTTCTACTGTTGTATTACCTGTAAATAATAAACAATGTGTACATAACAATTGAGAAAAGAAGGAAAAAGAAAAGGGAGTAATTCAGGGTCACCATACTAAATGATTAAATAACTGAAAATTTTTCAGCTGCAAAGTCAGTAATGCTACTTTATTTCTCTTACTTGCCAAAAGAGAAATTTGAATGTGATGGCTAAATAGTTTGGCTTGTGCATATAACTCTGTCTCTTGTAATTAAAAAAAAGACTTGGGGCTGGGGGTTTAGCTTAGTGATGCTGCCTCCTGCCTCACAAGCAAAAGGTCCAGAGTTCGATCCCCAGTACCAACAAAGAAAAAAAAAAAAAGACTAAATCAAGGCTGTGTGAGTATAAAAAACAGATATGAACATGCTACCTGTCGCGTGTATTACTGGCTGATAAATGGCAACTCTGTCAACATTAAACGAGCCTAATATGTGTAATCATCTCATATATTTGAAGTAGTTTTAAACATGCTGCTTTGTAATCAATAGGGCAGAAATGTGGACCTTCTGAACTTCAAAGCAAATACACGATTCTACCTGGGGAAACAATAACACTTTCACTGGAAAATGAAGACATTAATCCAATAACAAAACAAAAGCCAAACAAACAAGGTCAAAAAATTTAGAAAAAGATAACCATCCGTGCTTTGGCTTTTCTCCCATTAAGATTATGAAGTTTGCCACTTAAGAACTTCATAATATTTTAAGAATATATCTTTTTCTTCTTAGGTCCCCATGACAGGACATAGGCCGAGTTCAGTAACTCACTATATTTGTGTCTGTGAAACAGTCAAGTGCCAACCATCCCTGCAGAATCGAGGTGGTAGTTTAAAACAATGCCCACCCAGGTTTATTTTTAAAAAGGAATATAATAACCTCTACCATTTTAGAAAAGATGAGTCAAGTAAAAAGTATGCAGCACATTTGTACTAAACTATGAATTCAATGACAAAACAAGAACTGGATTATAAACATCCTAGTGCTCAGATCTGCAGGCTGGCCTTTACTATTTACTGTTTCTCAGAAAAGAAGAAGTTTTACTTCCATGATGAGCAGAATGTCAAAACAAACTGTTGTACTTCTAATTATGTTTTATTTCACCTAGGCTCGCTACAATTAATAATTTGACATGATAGTTAATAATTTTCAAAGTGTGTGTTGCTGCATTTGGCCTTCAAGTAAATAATGCAATGAGCTATAGGACAGAATTGTCACCTCATTTTCCTATTGCAGAAATTGAAGCTGAGAGAGCTCACAGAGCTGGCAAGTTGTGCTTATGGAATTCATACAGATGCTTCTTGACTTCTTGTGGGATTATGCACCAATAAACCCTGAATTTGAAAATACCATAAACCAAAAATTCATGTAATAAACATAACCTACTAACAGTTACAGCTTGATAACACAGCATACGACAGAGTGTTGACTGTTTACCCTGGTGATTATAACTCTGTCAGAGCTGTGCCTGGTGTCACTGACTGGCGTTTTGAGACTATCTGACCTCATACTGATTATTACTGGCCCATTTAAAGATCAAAATTCAAACTAGCTTCTCCGGAATATGTATTACTTCTGCAACATCAAGACAACGCATTATAAGTTAAAACTCATAAGGTGGGAGCCATCTTTATACCCATCCTTTTTTTCAGTGTTTCTTCAATACGCATTTGCCTTTCAATATCTATTAGTTCTACATTTATGGATTCCACATCTGTAGATTCAACCAACCATAAATCAAAAATATTGAAGAAAAAAAGGGAAAAGAAACAAAGTTGTTGCTGACATGTTCTGTGTAACCAGACCTATGTTGATTGCTTCTATAATGAATATATACAGACATTTTCTTCTCATTATTTCCTAAGAAACAAAGCATAAAATTTACATTGAACTAGGTATTATAACTAATCTAGATATGATTTAAAGTATGGAGTAAAGTATGTGAAAAAGTTATATGCAAATATTTGTTATTAGCTGGGTGTGATCACACCTGTGATCCCAGCACTTGGGAGGCTGAAGCCAGAGGATCACAGTAAGTTTGAGGTTAGCCTGGGTTATAGAGTGAGACCTTGTCTCAACAAACAAACAAACAAAAATTCATTCTTGCATTAAAGAAAACATGTAAAAACAATGAAGACAATATCAAAAGAGGACTACAGTTAAATGTTTGAATGCTCTGGGTAAAGAATGTAATGGTGGGGGGATAGAAAATAATCTGTAAATTATACGGTGCATGTACAAAGGTGAGTTTGAAAACATTTATATTAGAGGAGTGAGCATTGGCATTTTTTCAGAAGTAGGAAGGCTACAGGTAGCATTTAAAAATGTGACCACTGAACCTCCTACTCTACTCAATGAATAAGTAGAGAGACAATGCCTGAACTATGTAGCCAACAGGAATGAAATGAACATCTATCTTCTTAGTCCAGGATTTAATTATAACTTTAGCTTATGGCCCTTATTCTAGAAAAAAAAGAAGAAAATGAAGAAGGAGGAGGAGATTAAAGCTTTTGATTTAGCCATAGACAAAGAAAGGAGTGCATACTGAGTATTCTCTCCAAAATGACAAATACTTCTATTCACAAGAACAGTCATCTTGCTACTACCTCTCAAATTATACTGGTCATTGCTTTTGCCTGATTTATTTCCTCTTGGTGAGCGATAAATGAAAGTACTTCATCTGAAGGGATTGAGAGTTGAGAATTTGGCAAGATAAGAATAAAGACATTTTCCATAATCCTCTCTGGTCTTTTCTTGATTGTTAGGCTGCAAACTGGTTAGGCTACAACAGGTCTCTTTCATACCTGTAGCAAAATTCAACTTCTCTCTCTCTCCCTCTCACCTTCTTCCTCCCTCTCTCCCTCTTCCCCCTTCTCATTTTTAATCCCTTATCTATTAGAACACTAAAATACTATTTGATTTTGATGTCATATACCATGAGGGTACCATACAGGATATGCTTTGTTTCTGTTCTATTTGTCCTACTTTGTTAGATGACATTAATATTATTAATTAACTGGCCTGTGTCTGTATTTGCATCTGGAAAAGCAACAAATTGTTATAGATCATTTAAAAAGGTGACAGTGAAGAGTTGGTCTCACTTTATAATAACCTACTTCTTGCAGTCTTTTGCAGATCTCTGAAATAAGCAATAAGCAACTGTAAAGTGTTCTGAGAAGCTTATAAAGGACATCTTAAGGGTAAATTTCAGAGGTAACATATGCACTTGCCATCACCAATGCTGGAAAAAATAATTTTTTTAAATTACAAGTCTCATGGCTTCTTTTTTGATTTTTAGGATATTTTTTATTTTCAAAGGACTTATATGCACGTGAGATTATTTAGAATACTAATATAATGGCAAGTAGGTGTTTAGAATTTAATACTAGCTGCTCAGAATTCACTGTTGAACATACAGCACTCTATATGACAAAGTTAGTAAGTAAAAATGGAATAAAATGATAACAATCGGGAAGGAGAGAAAATGATTGGGATAATTGAGGTCTTCCTTCAAACAGAAGTGACCATGAACACAGTGAAAAGTTTGCTTATCTCTTTACATAATAAGCAAAATAATAAAACAGTCATTTGTGTTGTACTTGGTGATCCATTATGCGTTGTCTGTTTGTGTCCCCCTCCTGCAACTTCATATGCTGTAGTCCTAATATCCATTGGTAGTATTTGGAGAAAACTCTTTTTTTTGGAACCAGGGGTCGAACTCAGGATCTTGCACTTGTGAGTAGAGATGACTCTTTTAGAAAATTAAGGTTAATGAGATCACAAGGCTGAGGTCCTGATTCAAAAAGATTAGTATCCTTAAAAGAAGAGACATTAGAGGATTCTGGCGAAGGCACTCTTCACACACCCATACATGAAGGAAAGCTGTGTGAGAACATAGTGCAAAGGCAAGAAGTTTTCCAGTACAGAAAGAGACCACTCCTGAAGTTGAACTAGTGATAACTTCACTCATGGCCTTTCCAGCCTCCAAAACTGTGAGAACATAAACTTCTACGGTTTAGTAACTAGTTTGTGGTATTTTGTTATAGAAGCCCAGAAAGATCAATATAGATTTTGGTACAAGAAGTACGGTATTATTTTAACAAATACCTACAAATGTGGAACCGGATCTGGGACTGGGTGATGAGTGCAGATGAGAAAAGTTTTGAGGTTCGTTCAGGTTAAAATAACAGATTGCAATGAAGGACATTGGAGATTTGTGCACCAAAATTCAAAGAGTACTCAGAGAGAAAAGAAGAAAGGTAGAGAGAAAGGAAGAGCTTGTTCTTTAGAAGACTATCCATCTACTCAGATATAAGATAAATAATCACGAATAATAAGTACACTGGTAAAAATATGGACTTTAAAGTCCATTCTGGTAAAGTCTCAGACTAAAATGAATGCTAGAAACTATAACAAAGCAAGGAAATGGCTGAATTGTGTTCTAGTGTTTTGTAGAAGGTAGAATTGTGAGTGATGAAATCGGATATTGAGAGTTTTCTAAGCAAAGTGTTAAATATGTGGCTCGAGTTCTTCCTACTGTGTGAGAAAAGTGTAAGATGAATTAAAGAATTGTTAAGAATAAAAGAACCAGTATTCAAAGGATTTGGAATATTTTTGGTTTATCCATATCATAAAAAATGAAGAGGCCTATTCTGATGGGAAACTAAGGGTGCAGTAGAAAAGCCATTTGCTAAGAAGATTAATATGGTTGTGAACTAAATATCCAATCAGACATTTCAGCAGAAATCAAGAATAGAGATGTGATTGTACTACTTAAACACTGCCAGATGGGACTACAGAAAACAGACAACATGGGATGGAATGATGAATAGCCTTCTCTTTCAGACAAGGGAAGAAAGATCCTGACAGTAATTCAAGATCATCAGGGCTGTCACTCCCATTATAAACCCAGGGACAAAGCTACTTCCTCCTTGGTTTCTGAGGGCAGCTATGGTTTCAACAGGATGCCACTGTTCTTGGAGACAGAGAGTCAATCCAACAGTCTTGGGAAAATGCTTGAACCCAGCAAGGTAGTGAGGTAGGGCTAACACTTAATCCAGAAGGTAGAACAACCATCTGAATGGCTTTGTAGGAGAAACTACCACCTCACTGGACCTGAAGGAAGACCACAGAATGAAAGAATATTATTTCAAACCTCAAGAGCTAATGGAATTTGCTTTGCTAGCTTTGTGATTTGATTGGGGACTGGATCTCCTTTCTTCTTTTGAAGTTTTGTCTTTTGGAATTGGGAATGTCTATTCTATGCTTGTCCCACCAATATACTTTAGAAGCATGTAATTTCTCTGTTCTTATAGGTTCCCAGTGAGTGAGGAATTTTGCCTCAGGAGTTACACACATATTTGATTTAGATGATATGTTGGACTTTAAACTTTGTAGATAATGATGCACTGAGTTACAGCATTTGAGGCTGTTTTAGAAGGAATAATGTATTTTGCTTTCAAGGACATGGATTTAGGTGATCAAAGAACAGAATGTTATAATTTAAATATCTGTGTCTCCCAGAAATCCATACAACAGAGCCCTGATCCCTATGGTGGCTGCATCTGGAAACAGGCCCTTTAAGGAAGTAATTATATTAAATGTGGTGACCTGGGCAGGCACTTGATCTTAAAGGATTAGTATCTTTATTGGAAATACAGAGAGTTCTCAGCATTCTTGCATGTTGTCTCTCCTCATGTGGACACCAATGAAAAGACATGCAAATATATAGTGAGAAGGCACAGTGAGAATGAAAAGCACCCACACAGAATCAAAATTGGTTAGAACCCTGATCTTGGATTATCTAGTCTCCAGAAAAATGAGACAATAATATTCTATGATTTAAGCCACATACTCAATTCCATTTTGTTATAGCAGTGTGAACATATTAATTCACAAGGCAAAAAAGTTAGCAGCTATATCTAGCTGTACTTTAAAGACATAAAAAGTAAAAAGTAATGTTTATGATTAAAGACGGTAGAAAGTTTTCAACTGTTATTCCTCTGAGTCTATATGAAAATGATAGTAAAATAATTTTTTTATAAAAGGAATAACTTTCAATAGTTGAAAGTGCAGAAAAGGTCATTGTTAGTTAAGTGATTTCAGTGATTTCTTCAAGCTGAAAAACTAATGTAAACTGCCTAGTAATATATATAAAAGTGGTATATCTGAGCCAATATGGACAGTGTTACCACAGAAGTCAGAATCTTCCTGGGTAATAAAAACCTCAAAAAGACTCTAATTCAGCATTAGTAGGAGTGTGAGAGAAATGCAAATAGAAACAGAAGGATTGATTTGAAATTCCACCAATGTCAGAGTAGCATTGGTTTCCCCATTCCAGTGTACACACAATAGTACAATCAGAGACAGTTCAATAAACATCAATTATATAAGTGAAACAATAAATGTGTGCAGCACTACTAACTTTCTCTTTAAATGAAAAATAAGCAAGAAACTTCATCAATATACACAACTACAGAGTAAGACACATGTTCTACCTTAAACCAAATCAGCATTGCTACTTAAGTATCAAGAAACAACCAACAATCATCAGAAATAAAAAAAGAAATTAACTTCCAGTAACATGAAAAAGAAAGACTAAACTGACTTGAGAAAAGAAGATAACTTCAGAGAAGAGAACTCATAGAAACAAACAGAAACTAATGAATAGCCTCATAACATAAAAAGATAATGGATCATGAATGAAGAGATCAAAAGAAAAGCCCAAAGAAAACCCAGAAAGTTTACAATATGATTCTCAAATAGAAGTGTTAAAAGAAAAATTAAAGAAATCTCCTGAAACCTATACCAGAATTTCAAGGAGATAAAAAACATGAACATAAAAAGTCATAAAGGTTTGATCTCAAGAGTAGTTGTAGAAAGACTGAACAGAGGATATGGAGGAAAAAAATCATATAAATAACAGTGCAACATTTTCCAAAACTAACAAAAAATACTACCTTTCATATAGAGTCTTATTAAATGCAAAACCAAATAAAAAAGAAATAAAATTAAACATAATATAAAATTTTTAAATATCAACCAATTGTTCTGGGGTGAGGTACAATTTCACTGTTGTTTTTATTTGCATCTCTCAAGAAGCCCCAGAAGCAATTGATATTAAAAGCACAAATCACCAAGACCTGGCAGGTATAAGATCCCAGTAATGAATGTAACTGTACTGTCTACCTAGAATGTACCAATAAATTCAATTTAAATAAAAAAATACTTTATAAAAAAATAAAAGCACAAATCAAAGTCAGGTCCAGTAATATATACATTATAATCCTAGCTACCTGCAAGCTGATGGAGACAAACTGTGAGTTCAAGAATAGCCTTGTGAATGAAGCAAGACCCCTTCCTGAAAAAAAAAAAAGAATGAAAATCAGATTAATCATAAATCTCCTCTAAGAATTACAAATCAGGTAGTACCTTCTCTCCTACTCTCATTTACAGAAGAAGGCATACTGTTAGCTTTTAAATTAAAACCTGAAAACTACTAATTTCAATTTGATTGGCTTGGCAGCCACCTAGGGGATTAGTAACACACACTTCTTGGTGTGTCTGTGTGGGTAAGGGAAATGGAACTTTGGGTTCCATATCTGGTACTTGATCCCTTCCTCTTTGTGGTTAACCCCCTACTCAGCTTCCCAACTGCTATGAGCTAAGCAGCTTTGCTCTGCCACACCTTTGGGCCATGATGTTTCTAAATTGATGTCAGCCAACCATGGACTGACAGCTCAGAAACCATGAGCTCCTGTAGCTTGAGGATGTTCAGTATTTTGTACCAACAAAATGAAAGCTGGCCAATGCAACAGGACAAATAACAACCTTTTAAATTAAGAGAAACAGGCTGACCTAAACAAACACCAGAAGAAGCCTATGCCAATCACAGTTCATCTAAGTAATTTAAAATTTCCTTCAAAATATATAAATTAGCCAATGCAGTTATATTCATCTGTAACTTCCTATGCTATAGAGGCTTAGACAGGAGGATCTAAAGTTTAAAGCCAGCCTGGAAAATACCAGGAGGTCCTGTCTCAAAACCAAAAGTAGATATCTACTAAAGTACCAATAGGGATTAGGTAACGATTACAATATCAAAGTAGCTGCCTAAAAGCCACCAGACAAAAATATAAAACATTTCTGATTTAAGAAAAATCACTAATAAAAATAAAGGTGTTAGGAATCAAAACAAAGCTTCATCCTAACATAACAAAGACTACATAGCAGAAACCAACAGTAAAAAGACATAGGTCAAGGAAATGTGCTAAGGAATAACTTTTAAACACAGGAATAAGACAGAAAAGCAAAACATCATCCTCATTCATCAGTGATCTAAATTTCCAGGAAGGTAGTAATTTAAGACAATGAAGGTAAAATATTACATATAGAAACAGGCTACAAGATGATGAAACTTAGGTATGTACAGTAGTCAACAAGCAACAGCAAGTAGTCAGCCAATGGCTCCAATGCCAAAACATTCAAATTCAGAGAAACTCAGGCTGTCTCCTATGCCTGTCTCTAACACAGTCATTGTGGGGGGGTAACACTGGGAACCCCGAAGTGAAGCCATCTCCTGGCTGCTCTGAGTCCTGGGTTCAATCATTCAAGCCCGTGTTCTCTTCGGGAATATAGTTTACTAGGACTGGGATCACTTCCCATGCGAGCAGAATCCCATGCTGTTCCCACAAATCACAGCAACCACTGATGTGTTCCACTATCTCATTTATCCCTGGGCATTCATTACCAGCATTTACTTTGTTTCTGAGTTTCAAAAGCTGCAAATTGTGAGCCAGGAGCCAGGAAGAAAGGCCAGGCTGTTTCCATTTATTTATTTATTTATTTTATTTGAGACAGGGTCTCACTATGTAGTTGAGACTGACCTAGAATTCACAATGTAGCCCAGGCTGGTCTTGAACTCACAGCGATCCTCCTGCCTCAGTCTCCTGAGTGCTGGGATTACAGGCATGCGCCACCACGCCTGGCAGTTTCCTTTTTTAAATCTGCCTTTTGTTGTCTCTTCAATTTCTCTGTAGCTTTTATTTCCTATTAGTTTCTTCCTAGTTCCTGGGGATCTATTTCTCTTTTTTTTCTTTTCTTCCACAAGCTGTTATTTTCCAGTGTCTAGATTCCAAATCATGCTGCTCACCACTCCGCATTTTTTTCTCTCCACCTGCAACCAGTACTGATAGACTATTATCTCCTTTAAAAAAAAAAAACTCCATAAAAATTTTGGTATTAAACTATCCTTTCAATCTATTTTGTTATGCAAAAATATTTTTGTTGGTTTTTTAAAAAATGATTGCCCAATTGCCCTAAAATTATTAAGTTTTTATTTGTAAGTATTTCCCAGATACATATAATGTAAAATCAAAGAGAAGAGAAATATTTAAACAGAAAGGATATGCGTCACTGAGAAAAAGCCAAAATAAACTAGTTTTTTAAACAATCAGGTTTGTTTTCTTCTAGCATTAACAAAACCTTAAAATAGATCTTAACAATTTAAAGATTTTAGTTTTAATAATGGCAAGTGGCTCCTGCCCTTTCTGATTCACTGAATGGTAAAGGTAACCTAATCCCACACCTAATGAAAATGATCGTGTCTCCCAATACTTCTGCATTTGTTTGGTGCTTTGCTTCTCTGCTCTTGGGTGTGAACTTTTACTAAGCCCTTCAGTTTACAGCATATTACTTACATCTTACAGCTAGCTATATTCTCACCTTTGTCATCAATGACCCTCTTTGAAAAAGCAGTAGGGGGCAGAGGGAGTGTGGTAGTGGGAAGGGCTGATGTTATTTAAACTGAGGCACCTAAATTTCAAGTTGAGTCTTAGAAATGCCAGTTCCTAAGTCTTTCTCCACCTCATATCTACTGATTTGTCACTGTAGACCTTCTTCACAAGTTGCATTATCCTGCTTTGTTGTTCAGTTTCCTTTCTCCTTCCCTGATGTCTGCCTCTCTCTCCTGGGTTGCCTTCTGCAATGGATGAATATAGGTAGTGTCACTCAAAAGTTTAAGTGTTAAAGAACTACTCCCCAGGGTGGTTCTACTGGGAGATGCTATAGATCATTAGGAGGTGGGCCCTTATAAGAGGCCCTGAGGTCATTGGCAGCATTCTCCTGACCGAAATTGTAGGGCCCCAGCCTGTCCTCTCTCTGCAGTTTCCTGGCTCCATCATATCCTCCTGCCATGATGTACTGCCCTTGCTAGAAGTCCAATAGAGTAACTGATCTTAAACCAGAACCACAAAACACTTTTCGCTTTATAAGCTATTTGCCACAGGTATTTCTTTTTAGTAAAGGAAAGCTGAATAACAATGCCCTATTGCCAGTCCTGAAAAGTTGTGTTCACTTCTTATACATATATTATTTATCTATCTGCTCTATTCTCTCCTTATAGATCAGAAAGTCTCAAAATTTAAATGTACAAGGAATTATCTGGGAATCTTGTTAAAATGAATATTATGTATAAGTATACCTGTAGTTGGGGCCAAAAATACTTCACTTTTCAGGTAAAGGTGATGATAATAGTGCATGGAGCACACTATCATAGCACAGTTATAGATCACGTTTTCTAGTCTTAACTTTTCAAATCTAAAGCTGCTTTTCAAGATAATTTCTAAAATAATAATAGTTGTCATCACAGGAACAATTTTTTTGGAGGGTGCCAGGATGGAACTCTGGACCTTACGCTTGTGAGGCAGGCAATGACACTACTGAGCTAAATCCCCGGCCCTATGGGAGTAATTTCAATATCAACTGTTACCACTTTAAAACAAAAAATCTCCATTCTACTACATTAATAACTATCTCAGTATTATAATAGTAATACCCTGACTAATATGCTGTAGACGTAGGAATTATATTCTCTATCATAAATTTTATTCAGAACATTAAATAAATTCACACTTCATAAGATACATTACCAAAGATTAAATAGGCCATTAGTATTTATATTATTTTTGGAGAATGAAACATTAATTTTAACATTAGATGGAAAATGTCTATAATACAGATAATGTGACAAAATATACCATGTATTTCCTTGGGTTGGAGCTGTTTGAGCTCTAAACAGAAGTAACTTTTGTTACTTCCGTAATAAAACAGTTAAGTATACCTCTCACTTCATTGTAGGGATACTGGCAGCCATGTGTACCAGATGGAATAACTAAGATGGAAGAAATTTATACAAAACACATAAGACTTCACATGGTTAAGAAAGAAACTCTAACTTTGCATTGAGGTTTGGAAATCTAGACATTAATTCAGAGGTTAATGTGTCATTATTCCACAGCAGCCTACTTTATCCCAATATAAAATTAAGAAAAAACTTTAATGCCTAAATCAGAGGTATTCAATAATATGCTAATTTGTTCCTTTGTTAATTCTAAAAATCAGATGAGTATATTAAAAATGCATAGGTAAAAAGTATTTTATATTTATTCTTTGAAGAAAATGAACAATGAACTAAAAAGAAAAAGTCATCAGATACTTTTTTAAGTATTAGAAATAACAACTGAGAAAATGATTTTCTAAATTTTTCTTCTATATAAATTATGGAAAAGAATTCCAGAAAGCTTCATTTCCCTTCAATTAATTATCTTAAAGCTGAGGGACAAAAATCTTTTAAACCTAAAGTTTGAGAAGTCTTCGCCACTGTAGATGACTGGGAGAGGATGACAAACAGGAAAGGGCTTCTAAACAGAAGGACTAAAATGTTGAAAACATTTTAGGAGACTGGGGACAGACAAATGCCCTTTTTGAGGAGAGGAGCAGGGAAAAGTCAGTTGTAAAAAGAAATGAGGCTCCAGACAAACTTGTATACTAACTTCAGTTTTCAGAACGAGACAGATTGAGAAATTAGAGACAAGAAGCAATAGAAAAAGTTTTCCTGTTGGCCTTGTAGAAGCAAATTATCACAGAAAAGGGCCACATGGTAGAAAAGCCAGACATTGTTTATTATGAGGGAATGGGGAGAATTTACAAATAATAGGAGACAAATTCTGGCTTAAATCTTCCTTCTGGCTCCTATCTAGTCAATTTCCTTACTCTTCCACATCACCCCACAATATAGATTTTCCCCAATAACATCAAAAGAAGATAATTGGGGAAGCCATTGGGTTTCAGTATTGGGAATTGAATCTAGGATCCTCACACTGAGCTACTTCTCCAGTCCTTCATTCATTTTTTGTTTTGATACAGAGTTTTGATAAATCACTAAGTTACCCAGGTTAGGCTGGAGCTTGTAGCCTAACCTCCTACCTCAACCTCCCAGGGTGCTGGAGTTACAAGCGTGCTCCACTACACCCGATTTAGACTTAAAAAAAAAAAAAAAAACATTTTACTGGCTCTTGTTCCTAGAGTACAAATTGTGGCAATTAGGCCATCGTAATGAGTTCCCAGACCTCAAGTAGTGTCAGAAAAAAATGAATGGCTGAGTCTAGGTAGCAGTCCTTGCTCACCTGAATGAAATTTGGAGAACATGCAAATCTTGGAGAAAGTATTAACACTAGCATGGCATAGAAAGACAATCCACAAAATTCTTCATTGATTGTTTCATGCAAAAACTCTCTGGATTAGCAAATAGAAACTCTACTTCATAACACAGAGAAATATTTGTGTTCTAGGTGAACACTTGTGAGATAGTCCCACACCAGAGAAATTCTAATAAAGGAAGGAGAATAACCTACTTAGTAATTATAATTTGTGCTTCCTCTCAAGACAATCCCGTGCAAGGACCACGATCTGGAAAGTTTTAAAATGTAAGGTAACAAACACAGAAAGAGAATTGGTGAAAGACAGTGGGGAATGCCCACCATAGTGGCAACAGGAGGGGAGCTGGCTTACCTAAAAAGACAGCTCTGTATAAGCTTTAGTGGAATATTATTATGATCAAATGTGGGCCAGAGTTACAGATATTCATCTTTATGAGACATCATAAAACTGAATGTTCATATTAAAATTTCTCACTTTTGAAATGCTACGAGTGCTAGATACACAAGTTTATGGGTCACAGTCGGTCATTAGACTGCAACTTTGTGTTATTTAGTCCAGTGTTTGTTCATAAATTTCATTAAAAAGTCAGCCATAGCGGTAAGGATGTAGGCTACATATGGGGACTTTTTCTCAGGAAAGCCCACTAGGCTGTCATTACTAAAATATAAATATTAAAGTTGTGAGCAGAAGTGTTATTCCTTGAGCTATTGGAATTGTTGCAAAGTCCAATTAGATAGCTGATGAATAACTCAGTGATTAATCAGGGTTCTTCTATCATAGAGCAGCAGCAATTTTTATTCATAGTTAAAGCCTTTTATTCTATACTTGGATTTAAATTTTCAGTAGTTCCAGTACTAGAAGACTTATTCAATGCTTTATAGAAAAGTCATATAACATACCTTTAATTAAATAATTAATACTACATTTAAGGAATTAAGTCAGTGTGATAACTATCAAAGTTTCATTGGTTTCACTGTATACTTCAATATCTAGAAAGAATTACTCTTCTGGAATGATGAACTGATGAATTATTGAGGAGGGCTGGGCTGGGGGGATTTAGTACAGTGGCACCATGCCTGCCTCACAACTGCAAGGTTCTAAGTTGGATTCCTGGTTAAAAAAAAATACATATATGTATATATATACA
>NW_022900936.1:39376301-39378667 GCF_012274545.1 Fukomys damarensis
ATATATATTGATGGCACAGTCATTGCCCCATGGGATACAATGTTATCTTCCAAAATGTGGTTTCAAAAATGTGGGATAGGCTGGGTGTGGTGGTGAATGCTTATAATTGCAGCACTCAGGAGGCTGAGGCAGATCATTGGGAGTTTAAGACTAGGTGGAACATCATATTGAGACCCTGACTCAAAAAAAAAGTAGGGGGATGTGGTATGTTCTCTGTACTCACAATCATTAACATATAGTGCTGTTTTACAAAAGCCAAAATACACAGGTCAAGAATGAAAGCAGAAAGGGAATAAGTATTTGTCATGATTTAATACTTGGAGACTTATGGATAGAAACGCTGAAGTCCTAACTCCTTCAGTACCCACTATGAATGTAACTTTTGTGGAAATAGATCTTTGGCAAATGATCAAGTTATGATGAGGCCAAGACAAGACCTAATCCAGTATAAGTAGTGTACTTAACAAAGGGGAAATTTGGACACAGAAACCGACATATAGGGAAAAGACAATACAAAAACACAAGGGATTTACCACATCTGAGTTTTCTAGACTCTAGTAAAAAGGTATAGAAGTTTCTTCTTCATACCCTCTCAGAAGGAATGAACCCGGCTTACACCTTGACCTAGAACTTCTAGTCTTCAGAATTATAAGACCAAAATTGTCTGCTATTTAAGCCAACTAGTTCATAGGACTTTATTATAAAAGTTCTAGAAAACTAATAAGCAATCTGTACTTAAATTTTTGTACTCCTTCCTCATAGCTAGGTTCTATTCATCTAGAAATTTGGAAACCAAAAAGGAAATTATTCATTATAAAAACTGATTATATTTTCCACTGAATTAGAAACTAAGACTGTTACATAGCCATTTGAAGTTCTTTACCATTCTAAAAAAAGATGACAATAATCAAGCCAAAAGAGTGTTGTTACTGCATTTAAGTCAGGGTTAGAAGTAGTAGAACCTCTCGATGCAGAGTTCCGAGCCGCTCGCCTGGCTGGCGTCACCCGCGCGCTCGCCTGTGTCTGAGGCACGCAGAGAGGCTGAGTAATGTTGGAGCAAGAACAGGCATCTCTAGAATCCAGTCGAAGAGAAATTGAGTTGTGGATACATTTATTTGAGGTGGATCAAATTCTGGATCTCCTACTATGTTTCTCTGTTACTTTGGGGTCTCACTATGTAGTTGAGTCTGACCTGGAACTCACTATGTAGCCCAGGCTGGTCTTGAACTCACAGCGATCCTCCTGCCTCAGCCTCCCGAATGCTGGGATTACAGGTGTGCGCCACCACGCTCGGCTCTAGCATGCATAAAATAAATAACCTTCAATAGAGATCAAGTTTGAGATAGCAAAAACTAAAATCAGCAATTTTTGATTCCACCTTAAAGTATTCTGGAGTGCAGGAAGAACAAAGAGATTAAAAATAAGAAAATCAATAGTAAATATTATGGGTCAGTGAAACAGAACCAACACAGGACTAATCTAGGTATTTTGAGACATAAGAGCAAATACAATAGACATAATAATAGGAGAAAAAATTCCCAAAGTTAAATAGCTGAATCTCTAGATGAATAGGGATTACCTAGTACTAGTCAAACTAGAAAGATGTGACTGACAGCTGTATACTCTTAGTGATGTTTTGAATTTCAAGAATAGAGAGAAAGATTTCAAAAATCCAGGCACACACACACACACACACACACACACACACACCACCACCACCACAACGACAACAACAAAAGAAAAGAGGTTACTTTAAAGAAAAAAAGACAGCATTAGAATCTTCTTTAATATTATAGAAAAACCACATCTTCTTTATCCAATCTCCAACTGATTAAATGTCATAAGATAATGGAGTGGCATTTATCTTTTGGTAGAAAAAATATTTTGACCAAGTAGTTCTCTACCATGACAGTGCAACCTAAAAGTACTTTCAGAACTGCAGGAGTCCAGAAGTATACCCTCTGCAGAACCCTTAGAAAAAAGAAGCAGAGAATAACTAAAAATAAGTACTCAAAGGAAGAGGAGAACAAAAATTAAGACTTTAAAATTCATACTGTGGTATAAAAAGATTGATATGTATGTCATATTCATTTAAATATAAAAAACGGAGATGAAGAACAATGTGGAAGATTGAGAGTGTGAATGAAAAAAAACAAAAATAAAAGAAAGAAAAAGCAAAATTTGAAAAAAGAGTAAAAAAAAATTAAAAATTGAAAATAAGAGCTGGGGATTTAGCTCAGTGGTTCCACCGCCTGCCTTGCAAGCACAAGGACCTGAGTTCAATCCCTGGTACCAGAAAAAAAAAAGAAGAAGAAAAGAAAAAAAATAATTTTATAAATTAAAAATAAAAATGAAGGGCCTCCTTC
>NW_022900936.1:39385920-39390151 GCF_012274545.1 Fukomys damarensis
AAAAAAAAAAAAAAAAAAAAAAAAAAGAAGTAGTAGAACCTCTCTAGGGAGCCTGCTGTACACAAAAGAGTTTTGCTAAAGAAGAAATGGATGCATCATGTTATAAGCAGGAATAAGGACTCAGATTCTTCTTGAATAATAGTGTGCTTCATTTAATTATGGAGAAACAAATATTAGGAGCTTTCTCAGGGCAAGAGATAGGACATGGGTAGTGATGGAGTTACTACCAAGGTCAACCTTGTACCCACGAGCAAGATAAGCAAGCCCTATAGCCATTATCTATATCCCCTTGTTTATCATTTTGTTGGAATGAGGAACATACAGGATGTGTCAGTACATTACAATGTATCATTTAACTCATAAACTGTAGCACAGAACCAGTGGAAGCATGGTCATCACCAGATGATACTGTACTAGGAAATGATAGCCTCATGTGTTCATCACTGAATTTGATGACTGAAACGTATTAGGAAGGGAGTTCCTTCTACTATACACTAGTTATTATATTATATTAGACAAATAATTTCAAATAGTATGTCTTGGTTACTTTTTTAATTCCTGGGACAAAATACCCATTATCCAAAAGTAAAGGAGGAAAGATTTATTTGGCTCACAGTTTGTGGAGGTTTCAGTTCATAGCTGACTGGCTCCAAGGCAGGGTGGCATGGAAGGAGGACATCACAGAGGAGAAACAGTTCATGCCAAGCAGAAGGCAGCAAGCCAGCAAACAGCAAGCAACAAGTGACCAGCAATGAGCCTCTTTCTGTCCCTTATGTCTTATTCAGGCTACCCACCCTTAGAGCAGGCAGCACTCATGAGTGGGGCAGCCTTCATTTTACCATCACACCACATGTCAAACTCAGCATCACACCTCAATCCCAGCCTCAGAAACCCTAGATCCAGCCACCTCTGAAAAGCCCTACCTATGACCACATGAGATCCAGATACATCTAGATACAAGCCATAATATGGTGTTTATGGAAATAAGGGCATGTGTGTGTTATATAGTCAAATTAGAACACGTAGACTTCTTTATATCTGTTTTCATTCTAGTATCACTCCTTTGTGGAAGCTTTCCTTCTAGTGCTCCCTGTGATTGTAGTGAGCTGCCAATCACAGGACTCTAGGGCCACCCTAAACCAAAATATCAGGCTCTCCTAGGAATTTGAAAGATGAGCAGAGACACACTAGATTAGGGAGCAAGTAGAATTAAGTTATCTGATAGTATCTAAAGTACTGGCACATGAGTTAATATTATAGAGATCACCTAAACACTCAAGTGTATGGCTTTCCTAGGCCTGGTTGTTCAGTATGTCACTCAGTAGCTCTCCAATAAATCCACTTAAATTTTCTTTCTTTTCATCTTTCAGTCTTCTCTCCCTCCATCCTTCCCTTCCCTCTTCTAGTTGATTATTGTTGTTACATGTAAAGATTACTGATGTGTGTAATATTAGGCTTCACTCAATATTTTGAAGGTTCAAATTATTTAAATAGATCATGTAAGCTACAAAAATATTAAATTTGGGGATATAAACTATCTGTTACACTTGCATCACTGTACTCCCTTAGCATAGAATTAATGGTTAAAGGATTTGATATAGAGCAGTGGTAGTGAGCCTAAAGCATGGTATTGGTGTCACTGAAAGCTCTAAAAGGTTCACCATAGCTGGTATAGGGTTTATTGTTGCTGTACTAAAAAATGTCTCTAACACTTACAGCAGAAACCCCAACTGTGACTTAACCTTAATAAAAATCTCTCCATCAATGTAAAATTTTGTGCTTTGAAGTCAAAGAAATTTTAAGAAAAGATGAGATTACATATTGAAACAAATAGCTAGAGAAAGCAAGAAGAAAGTACAGAAAGAGAAAGAAATATGGATTAATAATGTTCAGGATAGACTGTACTCATCCAAAAGTAGCAGTCTGAATAAGGCCAAATTGGACTAGCCAAAGGGACATCTTTTTCCCATTTCCTTTCATTACAAATTCTTTGTGGGAAATGATTTAAAATATGCATACAGTATATTTTAAATATACAGATTTTTTTCTCACATATATCTCATTATACATATATATGCAGTACCTAAAAATTCATTGAACATCTTGGAATAACTGCTTTTTGGTTAAAGTGGAGAAATTGAACTACATAATTTCTAACAACTCAAAAAGAAACCTGTGATTTAAATTATTTTTAATAGCAACTATATTCTTATGAAATCTACAATGGATTACAAATAAAATATTTAGAGTTTTATTCTATCTTAAATCTAAGATGTTACAGAGCTAGGGGACTCAGGATAGAACTCAGAAGTAGAGCACATGCCTAACATAGGTGAGGTCTTGGGTTCAATCCCCAGCACAGGAAAGAAAGAAAGAAAGAAAGAAAGAAAGAAAGAAAGAAAGAAAGAAAGAAAGAAAGAAAGAAAGAAAGAAAGAAAGAAAGAAAGAAAGAAAGAAAGAAAACAGAAAGGAAGAAAGAGGAGGAAGGAAAGAAAGAAGGGAGGGACTCAGAAAGTAAAAACATCCCATCTTGTATCCACTTTTTCCATGTTTCCCCAACAGCATATGAGATTTTTAATCCAACCCAAAATTTTTAAATGTCTATTACATGTCCAACTATGTCACTTATAGAATTATTTTATTTACTCTTATCTATGCCTGTACACAATAAATGTAACCCTCTACATACTATGTACGTATCTGACACACATAACACAAAACACACATTTTTACTTCTTTCTAGATTTCACTCAAAATGTGATGACCTCTACTAAAAGGACCTAGCAAACTCTTTCGATGACAAGGAGTAAATGTATAAGCTGATTTTGCTTCTTTCTCTTTTCCAAAACAGTAGTTACCAGGATTATTTGATTGTCCACATGGGCTATATAGACAATGAGAACCTATAATCATATAGCTATAGCATTAACTATAGGGGCTTGATTGTTTTGCAACTGTAACTCTTTAGTATAAGAACAACAAATAACATTTAGCCTTTAAATTCGAAGTTGAAAATATCTAATTCATCCTGGTCACTAATTAATAAGACTAATGGAAAGCCTCACTTAATTATCATCTTTGAAAATTTTATTTTGGAACACTAGACAGCCTATAAACATTATTTGAAATTCAGAGTTATTGCTTTCAAGGCAACTCCTGAGAATAACACAGAGCCTGAGAAAGCATTTTTAATCATGAACATTTTTATACTTTAGAGAACAAATTAACAACTGAAGTGTCCTGAAAGCCTTGACATTCTTTATATATTTTTCAGAAAAAAACTCAATGTACTTTTTTGAATCTGGATTTGGAAACACAAAGATAAAGTGCAAGGGATTCATGCCACCACCTCAGTTCAGCCGCACGCAGTGTCAAAAATCCTCAATACAGGGCCGGGGATTTAGCTCAGCAGTTCGGTGGCCTGTGTCGCAAGCACAAGGACCCGAGTTCGATCCCCGGTACCACAAAAACAAAAAAACGAACCAAAACAAAACAAAAATCCTCAATACAAAATGACCTGAGAAATATAATATTTAAGTCCGTTTGATTTCACTGCTATGCAAAACCTCGATCATCCTAAAACAGGTCATTTGTTAAAGTGAGACAGGCAAACCAAGTTCAAAGTCCATATATTGCGAAAGAGAGTTTGGTTGTGGGAGGGGGCACAGGCTCTTTCACAAAGGCAGGAGACAGTGGGTTGACTTTGCTTCCCACTAGAACGTGCTCATCCTTGTCCTTTAATTGCGAACTTCAGCTGTAGAGGGGGAGCGGGTAGGTGGGGTAGGTATTCTAATTCCTTCATTGATACTTAGTGTCACCCAGGTTCTTGCATCAGTCCTGTAAGCTAACACGAACTGCACAGCAGGACGAATATTGACCCTGCCCACCATTACACTGCTCACGAGATCCACAGCTGCTTCCATCGGCTGGTGGCAGTCGGGACTTACGCGAAACTTTCTAGGAGGCTGCAGCCCTAGAAAACAAAATAGCGCCGACCACAGCACGTAGCTCTGTTGGCAGCGCTGGGGAAGGGAGAAGACGAGACGTTGCGGAGTACTCACAGTTCGCCTCGGAAGAGACGGGCAGCACTAGGGCTAGGCACGCCAGCAGCGCCCCGCAGCGCCCACCCAGAACCCTCATCGCTAAGCCAGCGAGGGTCGGCGGGACCTGAATGCTGTTGCTGGACGATCGCGGAGACTCGAGCCTGGCTGCCGCGCTCCGAGCACTGTGG
>NW_022900936.1:39390192-39438192 GCF_012274545.1 Fukomys damarensis
GATAATGGGGACTTTTCCAGGAAGCTGGGGGAGGGTCAGGGAGCGTGCCCGAGGCCTAGTAAATATCGCCGATCGTCCTTCCTCACCCTTTTCCAAATCTGAGTTTCTCTGGAATGCAAAGTTTCCAAAGCCCAGGAAAACGCAGGAAAAACTTGCAGCCAGCTAGGGTGGAGCTGAGTGACAGGGAGAACTTTGAGGATTTAGAGGTCTGGATCTCCGGGATTAGGAAGAAATCCTGAGCCATTACTTTGGCGAGGAAGAAGTTACCCAAAACCTAGAAGCCAGTGAGGACTTTTTGCAAGACTGTAGAGAGCAGAAATAATGGAAGAAAATGGAATCATTTTGATCATCCACATTTTTATTTGGATTACGTATTTACGGTGTAAAATAGCAAAGCAATTTAAAAATGTTTTTAATTGAAAAGAAAATAATGTATCAAATTCCAGCACATTGAAACAGCTCGTTTTATTCTTTGCAGTAATTTTTGTCCTGGGGATACACATGTGAAATATGCAACTAAGAGTCATTAAATAAAAATTGTCTCCAGGAGTAGCTCTCTTCTTGATTATTAGTGGAAATTCCCTTTATAAATGTAAATTTTTGTTACAGTTTGGATCTAGAATGTCCCCCAAAGGCTTCTGTATTGAAAGTTTGGCCACCTGCCTGTGGTGCTGTTGGAGGTGGAAACTTGAAGGGGTAGGACCTAGTGGAAGGTCTTTGGGGCACACCCTTAAAGGCGATATTGGGTCCTCTGACCCTTCCAGTATCTCTCTCTTTGTTTCCTGTCTGCCCAGAAGTAGCTTTCTTTAGCCCTGAACTCTCATTATTACCAGGATGTGTTGTGCCACTTCCTGCCCAAAACAACTGAGACAAGTGATAATGGAACCTCTGAAACCAATAAAACTTTCTCCCTGCAAGTGGATTTTCCCAAGTATTTTGCACAGGAATGGAAAGCTAACTGATATAATTTCCTTTTCAAAAGAGAAAATTAATTTTCCCTTCAGGCAGTTGAATGGAAAGTAGAGCTTTCTCTGATTCTGCTGGTTCTCAATTGTTTTTATTTTAAAACAACTGCATAGCAAAGTGACATATTTTGGAGTGCCATGTTCTGAGACTTATCAACTCACTGGAAACAAAAACTGAACGTAGCTATGACTCCATTTCCTCTTTTAAATTCTCTTCCTTCTTAGTTTCACTGATTCTACCAGGTCAGTTGATTTACTAATTTTAATCTCAGTCCCAAGTGATTTAAATGTAAATGTAATTCAAATATCGGTAGAATTGTTCGGATTACTTTAAGTACTATATTTAATTGGTAAATATTTAAAAAGTGTGTAGGTCATCAGTCTTCAAACAAAAGCCCTATTTTGGAATGGCCTTAAATTCTGGGGATAATTTGAGAGGAGAGCATCAGTTTTTAAATCTAAAAAATATTTAAGAAAGGAAAACTTCCAAAATTATAAACTAGTAACATTCATTAAAAAATCATTTCTAATACAGACTAAGGGGCCGGGGTTTAGCTCAGTGGTTCTGCTGCCTGCCTTGCAAACACAAGGACCCAAGTTTGATCCTGGTACAATATATATAGTTAGATAGATAGATAGGTAGATAGATAGACTAAGAAAAGAAGGGAATGCTTAATAAAAGGACTTAAAAGAAAAAAGGGAGAAATTTTGCTTTTAAGAAGATTTTAGAAGATTTCTGTTGAATATGGTTATACATCACAGTGATAGCAGTCGGTATTAATGCTGAAACACTTCTTCCCATGCTGTAATGTCAAAATTCGAAAAGCCATCTGAAATGCTTAATACAATTTTCTAGTCTTTATCTCAGGATTTCACTCTGTGATAATTTCTGGATTTAGCTTATTATTGATCAACACTGTGTTGATTTCATTCAGCCAAAATTTGTTTTGAGTACATTTCTAAATATACAACAAAAACCTATCCAAAATTTAATTCTTTAATCCCATTCTTAATCTTGTATTCATTTCCTTACCCCATTTTACATTTTTCTATACCATTTCTCAAATTTGCTTATTATTTGTGCTTTCTGTCTCATCATCCCACATGTAGAATGTAAAAGTCATGAAGGCAGGAATTTTTTTTATATACATTGTTCACAAATATATTTTAGTGTCTAGAACAGTGACTGGTCCGTACACATTCAATTCAATTTAACTGTTTAAGCTTGGGAATATCTGTGCCAAAATGTCAACAGAAATAATGAAACAAGAATCTTACAAGGATGATAACAGCATGATTCAGAATAAATTAGATCAGATCATGATAAAAAAAATGACTAGAAAATTATACTGGTTTGATAACAAATGTTTATTTCTTGATCACGGGATGGCTAAGTCTGCAAGAACTTTTTATCAGTATTTTTATTAGTATATTTTCCCCAGAAGTAATCATTACATTTATTGTGTGGGAGTTTATACGTATACTTAACACATCTTAATTCTCTTCTTAATCCCATTTCCACTCATCACTCCCTAGTCTTCAATTCTTGCTCACCTTCCTCTTTGAAAACATCTACTACTTCCTATTATCTTTTTTTTTTTTTTGGTTTGTTTTTTAAGACAGGGTCTTACTATGTAGTTGAGACTGACCTGGAACTCACTGTGTAGCCCAGGTTGGTCTTGAACTCACACAGTGATCCTCCTGCCTCAGCTGCCAGAGTGCTGGGATTATAGGCATGCATCACCACACCCAGACCTATTATCTTTTATTGTGCTCTTTATATATTTTAAGTGTCTCATAAGACCCTTATAAGATATACTTATGTTTCTCATAAGACACTTTTCTCATAAGAGAAACTATGTGATATTTAAGCTTATGGTCTGTCTGATCTATGTCACTGAAAATTATGTTCTGAAGGTGCATCCATTTTCCTACAAATGACTGGTTTATCCTTCTTTATGGCAGAGTAGTGCTCCATTGTACATAACCACTACAATTTCTTACCCATTCATTTGTTGATGGACATTGGACTGTTTCTAAGCTATTATAAAATGTGCTGCTGTAAACATAGGTATGTGTATATCACTGTAACTTGATTTTTTAATTTTTATTACTATCTTGTTGTTCTTGAGGATTGAACTTTCAAGGCAGGGGCAGTGCCACTGAGCTACATCCCTGGCTCTTATTTAACTTTTTTGGAAAGATATCCACAAGAGTAATAGCTAGGTCAAATGGAATTTCTATTTTTATATTTTTGAGGAATCTCCATACTGAGCCACAGTAGTTGTAGTAGTTTACATTCCCACCAACAATGAAGAAGTGTTCCTCTGCCCTTGCAGCCTTGTCAGCATTTGTTTTTATTTGATTTCTTGATAATGACCATTTTTTCTGAAGTAAGATGGTATCTCAGCATTATTTTAATTTGCATTTTTCCAATGGGGCAGGAATATTGAATTTTTTTCATTTATTTATTGTCTATTTCTATTTCTTCTGAGATGTATCTATTCATTTTAAAGCCTGTTTTTTAATGAGTCTTTTATTTTGGGAGAGATTTTTTTTTTTTTTTTTTAGTTCTTAATATGTTCTAGACTCTAGTCCTTTTTCTGAGAAATAGCTGGCAAAAATATTTTCCCATACTGTAGTTTGTCTCTATATTCTATTGGTGTTTGGGGTTTATTTGTTGCTGTTTAAGAGCTTTTTAATTTGATATGATCCTAAGCGTTGATTCTTGGTATTATTCCTGTGCCATTGGAGTTCTTTCGACAGTCCTTGCCTTCACAAATTGTACCTATTTGATCTTCAGCAGATTATTTCTGTTCTACCTTTTAGATCTTTGATCCATTTTGAGTTTTGGTCAGTACACAGTAGGATATATGGCCCTAGTCTCAATCTTCTGCATGTATCCCATTCTCCCAGCATCCTTTGTAAAAGATAAAATAGGTGAATATGTCCCAGGTTTTTTTTCTGCTTCCTCTATTTTTATTCCGTTGATCCACATACCTGCTTTTGTGCCAGTAACATGCTGTTTTTAATAACTGTAGCTTTGTAATATAACTTCAAATCTTGGATTTTTGATGCTTTCTGCTTTGTTATTGTTACCCAGAGTTGCTTTTGCTATTCTGTGTCTCTTTAGGTTCCATATAAACTTTTGGATTATTTTATCTAGATTTGAGAAGAATACTGTTGATATTTTGAATGGGATCGCCTTAAATTTGTATATCAGCCTTCAAAGTATAGTCATTTTGATTGTATTAGCTTTTCCTATAAAGGAACATGGGATATCTACCCTTTTTCTGACATCCTCTTCAATCTTCTTTTTCAGAGTGATGTAATTTTTGTTGTAGAAGTTTTTCACTTCCTTGGTTAGGTTAATTCCTAAATTTTTAGTTTTTTTATGCTACTTTGAATGGTATTATTTTTCTAATTTTTTTTCACAGCAAGTTCTTTATTGCTGTATAAGAACACTATGGATTTTTGTGCATTTATTTTATATTCTGCTATATTGCTAAATTTGGTTATTAGTTCTAGGAGTCTTTAGAGTAGAATTTTTGGGGTCTTATAAGTAGAGGGTCAGGTCAACTATAAATAATAATACTTTGACTTCTGCCTTTCCTATATGTATCACTTCTATTTCTTTCTCTTGGTTCATTGCTCTGGTTAATATTTTAAGAACTATGTTGAACAGAATGGTGATAGTGAGCGTTCTTGACCTGTTTCTGAGTTTAGAGGAAAAGCTCCTAGTTTTTCCCCATTTCATATGATGTTGGAAATAAGCTCATCATAAATGGCCTTTCAGATTGAGATAGGATCCTTCTATAGTTATTTTTATGTCAGCATGAACTTTCAACTACCAAGAAGCTGTTTTCCATGCATTGGTTCAATATTCCATGCTGCTCTGATTTTATATTTCCTTAAAATCAACATAGGCTCCCACAGCTATCATTGCAAGGGAAAAGAAAACAGAGAGAATTGCACACCAGCTCTTAAATACTTTCTTCAAAAAGGGACATGCTACCTACATCTCACTCGACAAGGCAAGTCACATGGCATACTTGATTTTAGAGAGTGGGCATAACTATTTCATGTAGTTATAAGGAAAATATAACTAGAAATTATGGACAACCTTTATGAGTATAAAACCATTTAAGATCCTGAAAAACTAAGACCCAACTTATCATTATCAAAACTGGAAACCTATGATCTGTTTTTAGAAAAAATGGTGTTGATTATGGGTCCAGAAATGCTCAACAAATATTCACATAGTAAGATACTTTAGGAGCAGAAGTAGTAATTGAAATCTCCAAGAGAATGTGTCTTTTAATAAGGAAAGCAGAGTGATATGGCCATCTTAGAGACCACATATAATAAGCCAAAGGAAGAATGGCCAGGGAGATAAGAGGGAACTTGAATAGTATAAAATTGTGAAAGATCAAGGCAAGAGTTTTAGATGAGTTAACTTCATTGAATGTATGAAAGATGCAAAGAAAAGATGAACTGAGTGGGTAATAAGTAAGGCAGAAGTTATATCCAAAAAGCATTTTGAGTAGTTTGATATGACTGAAGCCAGATAATAATAGTAAATGACTACAATTGTGAATATCAACAATAAAGCTTTTAAATTTGTAAACAATCAGCAGAAACAGTGGCAATGTAGCTCTTAACTACAGGTGCAATTATCCTGTCCTCCCCTTCTATCGTCTCACCATGGAGACAAGGGATACAAGGCTTTAGCATGCTAGAAATGTTTATAAGACAAGTGATACCACTTTCTAAATCTGCTATTACGTATGAGAAATTGCGCTCAAGTTGTATTTTCCTCTTTTCATCAGCTTAGTAACTCTACAAAATAGGTATTTTTAATTCTACTTTCATTGACGAAGCTCAGAGGTACAGAAGACCATAAGCTCATCAGGTAAGTTAGTAAAGGACAAAATAATGTAAAACCTAGATTAATATTTGTCCTAAATCACTATTTATCCTTGAATTCAGTGGTCTCTTTCATTTTCAGAACTTAAAGGTATACATGTAAGTGCAAACTGAATGGACACACACATGTCTTTTTTTCCTCTCAAAGAACGTACTAGAAATTCAGATATTATATACCTCTTTAAAAGAATAAAACATTATAAAAATAGCCAATGATAATCTCCAACTTGCAGAAGTCAAACATTCAGCAATCTGCATATCTAAAAATCTGGGAAAAAACGGGGTTATCTTTCAATGTTGAGCATAAAATACTTCCTTCATTTTGTTCCCTGCAGGGCTTTTAAACATACATTTCTTTTGTAATTTAATTTTATCCTACAGCAAATATCATATAATTACATTTCTCAATTTATGTAACATAAAGGGATACAAATTATAGATGAAAGCGTTACTCTCTTTTGAACTGTTGAGATTACTTATTAATAATCCTCTGAGTGCATTTTTTTCCCTGTAGTTCTACACCCTGAGTCTGCAAGAACCCTAGAGGATTCCCAACCCTACTTGCCCAAACAAAACAAACCCACGCACAATTGCCGAGATCTTAAGGTCTAGTTGGACATAGACCAAACTAGCACCCTCCCAAAGTAATAGATTTTGGATGGGTACACAAGGTTAAATCTCCATTGATATCTATCTGGATCCTTGGGTTTAATCTCTGGACGCTCCCGTTGCCTAGTTACGAGAGCCATCTTCACGGAACTCCGCCTTCTTCTTCTAGAGCCCGCCTATTTTCCCTTTCCCCCTCTCGGAGTGGGTGGAGGGCCAGGCCTCTCTAGCCACTCAGAGGTCACCAATGCAGGTCTTCAACCAATGATTGGAGAAGTACAATGTGGGCGTTGCTTGGGGGAGGGTCTTCCGCGCCAAGGAGAACGTCAGCACGTCGATGCGAAGGTTTTCTCTGGCAGAGACGAGCTAACCAGGCTCGGGTTTAATCAGCGCCTTTGGCAGCGCTGTCCCCGGGAGAGGAGGGTAGCTGTTCCTCTCTCAAGGGCGGACTCCTCGGGGCGTGGTGATTGGACCGATCTCCTTGCCTCCTCCCAGCTTGTCCGCCGGGCCTACCCGCCTTCTAGTCGTCTGGGAGAGGCTGGGGCTCCTGGGATCGGCCTGGGGAAGCTGGGCGCGCCGGTCCCTGCTAGGGCTCGGATGGGAGGCGGCGGGTGGAGCGACCTGGGATGTTCAGTCTGATGGCCAATTGCTGCAGCTGGTTCAAACGCTGGCGGGAGCCTGTCAGGTAGGCTGGAGCCGCCTGTCCGGCGCTGTCCTAAGAGGGAGCCAGAGCTGCTTCCCGTGGGTCGGGCAGGGCCCCTCCTCTTTTCCCTGCTCCGGGAAGACTCCCTACTAGGCCTCACCGGATTCTGTCCTTCCCGGCTTGACTGTCCTGGGATGGAGGGATGGGAGTTTCTGTCTGCCCTTAAATTCTGATCAACAGTTGTTGCCGACCTTGTATTTGAATGAGTTTAAGTTTCTTAAAAAGTTGTTTCTGTGTGATAAGAAACTGTAGTGAGTGTATTTTTCTTCTAAAAGTTTCGTAGTGATTTTTTTTAAAGACCGAAGCATGGATTGTACTCTTCTTAATATTCATATATCCTATTCCCCTCTTCCCTCACTCCCCCCTCTCCTGTTATATACACGCACAAACACTATTTCGCTTGAGGATTTAGGCTTGAAATTAAGCTCGACGACTTAATAATTATATGACTCAATCGTTCTGGTCCTCACTTTCTGCATATGTATGTGAAGTGATAATATCTGCGTCTCAGAAGGTTTGAGTTCAATGAGAATAAGTGGTGGGTAGTGTTTTTCTAACTATAGTTCAGCTTCAGTTTTCAGATGGACTCCAGTAAAACCTTTTAATTGAAAAGGTCCACCACTAATTAACATCTAATTTTGCAGTGCTAAGGTGTTAAAGTGCCTGTTACTTTGTTCAATATTCTTTTAGTGCATTCTTTGTTTGTTTGTTTGTTTTTATGGTACCGGGTATCAAACTCAGGACCTTGCGCTTGCCAGATAGGTACAGCACTGCTGAGCTACATCCCCAGTCCAATGTACAGTATTCTTTTAAGAAAATAACGCACACCACGCACTTTGTAAAGAAAGAGTCAATGGAAATGTTGCTTTTAAAATGGAGAGGACTAAACTAGAAAGAGTTTGTTATTCTTTGTAAATAATGTTGACTTTCTAGAAATCTTTTTAGTTAGGCTAAAGGTAAAATATACTAAAGTATTTTTTAATCGTTAACATTTCAAATATAATACTATAAAGATGAACTATTCTTTAAAGAATGAATCTGAAAATCTGTATTTACACATTATAAAGAAAATACATGTCAATGTTTAGAAAATAAACTACCGGGGTTGGGGATTTAGCTCAGTGGTTCTGGCGACTGTCTACCAAGCGTAAGGACTTGAGTTCTATCCCCAGTACCAAAGAAGAAAATAAACTACCAAAATGGGATCTTTAAAATTCTTTCCCCTGTATTAACTCTTAACTGGATTTCCATATTTTAATTATAAATAATATTATTGACACTTAATCAAAGATGTTTTCGGATGTATAGATTTTGATTTGCCTATTTTAATTGTATTCTGGTGGGATTATGGGGCTCAAAATTATTCTTAATATATGCCCGTTCATGTTTCTCTGTTTGCTTTTTAAAAATACATTTGATGTTTATGAGAGCAGTAGAGCATATATCCTTTTTAACTAAAAACACTCAGAACTTATAATTCAAAGGAGTTTTCAACTTAATTCATCATAGTTTTTACTTCTCATAGCAACTATAGTTTTAGTCACTGAGATTTGTTTAGAATTCAAAAGAAAGGAGAATGTATTGATTTCCAAGGAGACAAGCTAATTGAATTTTATTAGCAAGTAGAATTAAAATTGAATCCTACAACTCCAAATTGATATTCTTTTTTAATAAGCTGCATCTTGTTGCTACACTATTCATTAGACTCCTAAACATATGAATGCAACTAGTTCAAATTGAAATATTGTAAAGTGTGTAGTAAATCTTGATTCATTATGCAAAAGATATGTCTTTTTTTTCTTCTTCTTTCTTCCAATACTGGATTGAATGCACTCTAGGCAAGTGCTCTGACATAGAACTGCATCCCTTGCCCCACTTTAAAAGTTGATTATAAACCAGGCATGGTGGCGCACACCTTAATCCCAACACTCAGAAGGCTGAGGCAGGAGGATCGCTGTGAGTTCAAGACCAGCCTGGGCTACATAGTGAGTTCCAGGTCAGTCTCAACTTCATAGGGAGACCCTATCTCAAAAAAAAAAAAAAATGCATAAATTGGGTAAAATAAAATGTAACATGAAAATTAATTTTTTTCTTTTTTACTTCTGAAAAAGTGGTCACTAGAACATTTATAGTTAGTTATATGTAACTTGCATCATATCACTTATCTGCTGCTCTTAATATAAAGGACAAAGGTAAACGTCTCTCAGTGTTAGATAGTATTAACTGTAAAAGGATTTGAAAATAAGTTTGATTTCTCATATCTTTGAAATATCCTTGTTATAACAGTAAATATTTGCTAAGTATTACACCTAATTCACTCACCCATTTCCACTAATCTCCTTCAGTAAATAATACAGCAAGTCGTTCCATTTATTTTGCTGGAATAAATGAGAAGTGAATAAGTTGATTTAAAAAAAATACAGTGTTCTGCACTTTTTAAAGAAAAATTATGTATTATGTTTTGTTTTCTGTTGACTGTTTAAAATTTTAGGCTATGCTATTGCATATTGGTATTCTTTGTTTATATTTTCCGAAGATGTGCTTGCAAATATGAGAATATAATGATTATTAATATACAGAATATGTTCTAAGATTACTTTGCTGACTCCTCTGTTTCATAACCTTGGTATTTACTGAAGGTATCCTCACTTACATGCTCTCTCATTGAGTGTATTATTCTAGAGACTGGGCCAAGGGATTAGATTTGTGTGATACAGACAAGGCCAGAGTCAAAGATCAAGTGTTAGGCCCAGCCTAGGTCAAGGTGAATTTCCTGTGATGCTGGGCAATTAGGAATCCAGCTAAGATTCAAACCATGCTTGCAGTTGCTAACAAGTCAGAACCTGAACCTAGGCTTTTAAGCTTTGTAAATTAGTCTTGAGTAAACTATAATACTGGACCAAACAGATAAATGTGTTGCTCCAGTAGAAGCACTGCAGTGCAATCTTGTTTGTTGTTTAAAAAAATTTTTTTAAGACTACACAGTGGATGACCAAAACTAAAAAAAAAAAACAAAAAACAAACAAACAAACAAAAAAAACAACTTTGCTACAATATCATTACCAAACTTTATTTGGTAATAAAATTTAAGACTTTATTATTCTAAGTTCATTAGTTTTTTATTTTGTTTTGTTTTTTTGAGACAAGAATCTAATGTATAGTTCAGCCTGGCCTTGAACTCACTATGTAGTCTAGATTGGTCTTGAACTCACAGTGATCCTCCTGCCTCAGTCTCCTGAATGATGTGATTACAGGTGTATACCACCATACATGGCTCTAAGTTCATTAGTTTTTGACTAATGTTCTTTTTTTTTTTTTCCCTGTCCAGGGTGTGGACTAGGATTCCACACTACATTTTCCGTCTCTTTACTCTTCTCCAGTTTGTAACAATTTCTCAGTTTTTACTTACATTTCATAATCTTGAGTCTTTGAATAGTATTGATCAGATTTTTTTAATACCCCTCAGTTTGATATCTTTTATTTTGTTATGATTTGATTAAGTTGTTGCACGATGGGAAGGCTGCAGAGAGGCTGTGTGTTCTTCACAGTATATTAGGTGCAGGAGTATAGATGCTGATGCCCATGTACCTTTTTATGTATGAGTCATTCTAATCTTCACACTTGCTTAAAGTGGTACCTGCCAGGTTTCTCAGCGCAGTATTTGAGTCAAATATCTTGGCTTCTGAATCCTAGGAATTTTAATGCCTTTCCCCTTCATCAAGTGTTGATAATTTGTCTTGCAGCATTTTGAGAGAGCAAATTAATGTAAATAGTTGATACTTGGCATATAAGTAGCCATTTAGTAAACAAAACTTCTGATCTGGGAAACAAGTATGGGATAAGTAATGTACTCTCTGCAGTTCATGTTTTATATTTATTAGTAATAAAGTTTCTCCATCTTTCTTTCCTATTTTGGTGAAGGGTCATTTTTCTTTGCAAGATTTTTTTTTTTTTTTTTTTTTTTTGGTGGTACTGGGGATTGAATCCAGGGACTTTGAACTGAGCTATATCCTCAGACTTTTTTTTAAGACAGTTTCTCATTAAGTCACTAAGTTGCCCGTGTTAGATCCTAATTTGTAATTCTGCTTCAGCCACCCAGAGTGCTGAGATTACAGTCATACACCTATGCTTGTGCTCTGTGTTTCTTTTTTCTTTTCTTTCTTTTTTTTTGTTTTTTTTTTTGTTTTTGTTTTTGTTTTTTGAGACAGGGTCTCACTATGTAGTTGAGACTGACTTGGAGCTCACTGTGTAGCCCAGGCTGGTCTCGAACTCACAGTGATCCTCCTGCCTCAGCCTCTGGAGTGCTGGGATTACAGGCATGTGCCACCACGCCCAGCTCCAATGTTTCATTTCTTTGCTTCAACTATTATCATTCATTTAACCCTAAAGTATAAATATCAATGTACAACTGAAACTGGAGAGTTTTTGGTATATAAAAATAAACTTTTATCTGAAAATGTGCTGTTCAGTTTTACTACCAATACTCTTTAGTCTTCAGAGCTTGTCTTGTATTCTTCCTTTAGTTTCTCATTGTTGCTATAACACATTACTATAATCTGAGTGACTTAAAACAGTACTAGTTTATTATCTTACAGTTCTGAGGTCAAAAAACTAAAACGAGTCTGTAGGATTGTATATTTTCTGGAAGTTCTAAGGGGATGATCTATTTTTCTTTGCCTTTTCTAGCTTCTAGAGGCTAACTGCGTTCATATCTGTGGGTCCTGTATTGGTCAGCTTTCCACTGCTGGGACAAGTACACAATAGGCACAACCTAAAGGAGGAGAAGATTATTTTGGCTTGTAATTTCAGAGGTCTCAGCCCGTGTTCTTTTGCTCCAAGGCATGAACATCATGGTAGTAGGGGATCACTACCCATCTCCTGACATCTGGGAAACAGAACAGGTGAAGAGCTGGAGAGGAAAGGGCCAGGGACCAGATATAGTCCCTTGGGTCTTGCCTTCCTGGCATATTTCCTCCAACTGTGCTCTTTTTTTAAATAGCACATTCAGCTATGAACTCATCAATGAGTGGAAGCAGAAATGGGTATTTTGCTTTCCTGGTAATCAAATCAGAAACATTTAAAAAACACACACATTTCTTTGTGTGTGTGTGTGTGTGTGTGTATGTGTGTGTATGTGTGTGTATGTGTGTGTTTTCCCTCTCCACGAGTCCCTTACTCCAGTGAAATTGACAATAAAGATTAACCAACACAGCCCCTTTTGTCTTTTTTAAATTTAATGGCATAACACCTTTCCTCTCTGATCTCCTACCTCTTTGTAAGAAACCTTGTGATTATATTAGACCCACTTAGATGATCTGAAATAAGTTCCTGATTCCCTCTAGTATGTAAGGAAATTTATGCACATGTTCTAGAGATTAGAGTATGGACATCTTTGGGAGGCCATTATTTCATTTACCATACTAAACGACTCACTGTTCCTGGAGCTGCTACAACCTTTCTTCTTCAACTCACAGTAGAATTCCCAGTTGGTGGTGGATTCAAGTTTCTCCTCTGTCATGCATTCTATAACTGCTTGTAGTAGAAGACTTCTGCTCTTATTTGTGAAATTGTTTATAACTCCAGATGCTGCCTGGTTTATAAATCATACAGATTCTTCTCACTCTTCCTTATATGACCTTTTAGCATCATTTGATGCTTAAGACCACTTTCTTCAAATTCTCTAATTTTTTTCTTGAATTTGTTTTCTTTGCTGCCTGCTTCCTTTTCTGTCCCTCTTTGTCATTTTGCCATTCTTCATATGTCTCCTAAGTTTTCACCTGTGTTCTGTGTTCAGCTCTCTTTTCAGTTCTCTTCTTCTGTGTGACCAATCTCATATTAGCATTTTACCTGTCAGAACATGTCCTCAATAAAAAGATGGATCTACCACATCAAGATTTATGTACCTATTTGCCACAGAATACTCCATTTCAACATGTCCAGAATTGAGCTTCTTATTTCCTCTTTCATTTCCATGTTGCATGTTTCTATTAGTTTTCCTATATGTTGTATTAGTCAATTTATTCTACTTTTCTGTTATTTAAGTGAGAAGTTGAGAGTACTTCCGGACATTTCTATTTTTTTTTCTCCCACCTTGTCAAGTTCTTTTTACTGTTTCATGCAGTAGTTATCTCTTGTCTGTGAGGGGTACCTCTAAAAGTTCCATTGAATGCCTGAAACTGGACTCTATACTTTTTTTTCTATACACACTACCAATGATAAGGTTTAATTTATAAATAAGGCACAATTAGATGTTAACAATTATAACTAATAAAACAATTAACCAGTTATAACAATATACTGCAATGAAATGGCTAGCATCAAGTTCACATCTCAGGCAGGTCAGAATGGGGTGGCATAAAATATTAGATTTGTCAGAGTGGGACAGAGTGCCCACCTTCCCCCGCAGCACCCCTTGTACCAGGGATCAAACTCAGGAACTTATGCTTGCCAGGCAGACACAGTGCCACTGAGATACATCCCTGGACAAAAACTTTTGAATTCATTCTCGAACTTCCTGTTTAATATTTTTGGGGTTTGGTTGGCTGTATGCTATGGTTCGGTTGAGTGTCTCTGAAGGGTCCATGTGTTAAACAGTGCCAGAGTGGTACTTCTGGGAGGTGGTGAAGTTTTAGGAGGTGAAGCCTAGAGGGAGGACCTGTCAGGGATGTGCCGTAAAAGAGGATTGTGTAAGCCCAGCACCTTCTTTTTTCTCTTGCTTCCTGGCTTATGAGGAGATGTGATACAAAAATGGTGTGCATTTAAATTTTTAAAAATGTATTACAGTAAAAGACATCATTGTTAATACACTTTAATAATCCCCTTTGCTTTTAAATACAATTATTCCATCATTCTTGCCATTACTGAAGCACTTCTGGAAATCCTTTTTCTTGAGTGTCTACGGGCCTGGTTGTTTTGTTGCTATGAATGGATTAAAAATGTTTACTTTCCACTGTCATTTTGATTTTGAGGAAGACCTGGAAGTCATATGGGACCAGATCCAGTGAATAAGGTGTTGAGGACACACCACACTATTTCTGTGAGCCTGGCTTTCCGTGGGATGGCCCTAGGCTGCAGCATTCACTGTATTTTTGGCCACACCATGTAAAGGCACTCATGAGAGAGGACTTCCTAAACTGCTTTAGAAAGTAGTAAAAAGGACGGGATAAGTCTGTTGGAAGCAAGAGTGGAGTACTGTAAGCAGAATTAATGGCAATATGTCTTTTACTCTAGTAAATTTTAAAAATTTAACTTTTTCTTTCCCTCCTGTAAGTGCTTTTGTTCCACCATATGCTTCCACTGTAATACATTGCTTCATCTAGGCCAAAAGTGGGCCAATCAGTCATGCCCGGGAATCTTCAGGGAGCCAAAATAATCCTTTTCATAATTTACCTCTGGTATTTTGTTGTAGTAGTGGAAAGTTAACATGCTGCAGGTAACTGAAACCACAAGAAGAAGAATTACTGTATCTCTTAAACTTCTACTATATCCATCTTCCTATATTTATTTTCTAATTTGGTTCTGTACTTTCTGTTACAGATTTCTTTTGCAGATGGACTTTCCAGTGTTTCTTTCCAATTAATTTTCTACACTGCTTTCAGTGGTTGCTTTTATTTCGATATGCAACTAATTTTTTTTTTTCTTGAGAGAGGATCTCATTGAGCTCCTTGAACTTGTGATCCTGCTTCAGTCTCCCAAACAGCTAGAAATACAGGCATTCACCATTTTACCTCACAGCAACTAATTTTAAATCTTCAATGTTTCCTAATTGCCTTTGGGATAATATCTGTCAATCTCAAGCCACCTTTCTTCTGTGATCAGCTAGATTTGGAGTACTTAAATTCCCTAATCCTCCCATTCCAATTTGGAATGCCCTTCTCTTTTAGTTTCTCCAACTCAGGATTGAAATGTCAGCTGGAAATTTTCTCCTTCAGAAATATTGCATTGCTGTGGTTTGGTGCTGTCCCATACATGACTGGTGAATCCCAAATAAACTCTAAAATTTTAATTGCCCTAGATTTATCTTCTAATAATATATATTGCCAATCTTTCTGGGATGAGGTAGAATCTCATTGTTGTTTTCATCTGCATCTCTTGAATGACCAGTGATGTTGAACACTTTTTCATATGTTTATTTGCTGCTTTTACTTTGTCTGAGAAATGTCCGTTCATTTCAGATGTCCATTTTAGACTGGCTCTTTATATTTTGGGAATGTTTTTTTTCCTCGGTACCGGGGATCAAAAGGAAGTCTGATTTTTTTTTTAAGTTCTTATGTATTCTAGATAGTAGTCCTTTTTCTGAGCAACAGCTGAAAAAAATTTTTTCCCCACATTGTAGCTCTGTTGATGGTTTGTTGTGTAGTGAAGAAACTTTTTAAATATTATGAGATCCCAATTGTTGACTCTTTGTGCTAGTTCCTGTGCAACAGAGGTTTAGTTCATAAAGCCTTTTCCTATGCCAATGTCTATGAGAGTTCTACCTAACTTATCTTCCAGCAAGTTTAGTGTTTCTGTTTTAATATTTATATCTTTAATTCACCTGGATTTTTGACAGATAGGGGTCTAGTTTTAATTTTTGGCAGGTTGTAATCCAGTTTTTCCAACACCATTTATTAAAGAGGCTATCTTTCCTCCAGTGAGGATGGTTGGCTCCTTTGTCAAACATGAGGTGCTGAGTATGTTTGGAGTTGTTTCTTCATCTTTGAATCTATTCCACTGGTCCTCAGGTCTGTTTCTTTGCCAGTAACATGCTGTTTTTAGTATAGTGGCTTTGTAGTATAGTTTCAAGTTCGGGATTGTGATGTCCCTGTCATGTCCCTGTTGCCTAGAATTGCTTTTGCTATTCTAAGTCTCTTCTGGTTCTAAATGAATTTTTGGATTGTTTTCTCTAGTTCTGTGAAATCTACTGTTGGCATTTGAGTTGGGATTGCATTTGATCTTTATAGCAGTTTTGGAAGCATGGCCATTTTCATTATATTGGTTCTTTCTGTTTTTGTTTGTTTTTTGTTTTGTTTTGTTTGAGACAGGGTCTCATTATGTAGTTGAGACTGACTTGGAACTCACTATGTAGCCCAGGATGGTCTCAAACTCACAGTGATCCTCCTGCCTCAGCCTCCCAAGTGCTGGGATTGCAGGTGTGCACCATGTCCAGCTACTGTATTGGTTCTTTCTACCCAGAAGCAGGGGATGTCTTTTCATTTTCTTATATCCTCTTCAATCCCTTTTTTCAGAGTGCTTTAGTTCTCAACATAGAGGTCTTTTGCTTCCTTTGTTAGATTGATTCTTGGTGTATTTCATTTTTTTGGATGTTATTGTGAAAGGAATTGTTTCCCTGATTTCTTTCTCAGTGAGTCTGTTATTTGTGTATAAAAAGGCTATTGATTTTTGAGGCTGCTATCATGAAATCAACCAATAAAAAATGCTGGCCTAGTTGTGAGGAGAAAGGAACGCTTCTCCATTGTGAGTGGGAGTGCAGACTTGTGCAACCAGTGGGGAAGTCTATATGGAGATATCTCAAAGAACTATTTTAGAGGTCCCATTTGACCCAGCTGGGTATCTTCCCAAAAGAATTAAAAGAATCATACCACAGTGATATATGTGCACCATTTATAGTGGCACAATTTATAATAATAGCTAAAACTTGGAAACAGCCCAGTTTCACATCAATTGGAGACTGGATAAAGAACATGCAGATTTTTAAAAGAAAATACAAATGGAGTACTGCTTAGCCATAAAGAATGAAAAACTAGAGACATTTATAGCTAAGTGGATGCACATTGAGGCCATACTCTTTAGTGAAATAAATAGGACATACATATAAATACCGAACAGTTTGGTGTGAAAAACTAAAAGTGTAAATAAGGATTAAAATGTATAATTGATAATGTGAAATAGGAAGAAAATGTCTAAAGGAGTAGGGGAAGTGGGATGGGTAGGGGAAAGGAAATAAAGGAAAAGAAAATATATAAGAAAAGGAAAAAATGGAAACAAAGTCTGTAAATAGCAAAGGGTAGAGGTGGTGAAGGGATGGCAGGGGAATGGGGAAAATATAAGAACAAAGATACATCAAGTTAAGATACAAGACCCCAATGATAAGTGTAAATGTATTGTATACATAAAATGAACCAATAAACAATATAAAATATATTGCCATTGCTCTTCAGAAAGACCATATTTTTATCCAATTCCTACAGTGATTTCCCACTGATAGTTACATTTTTAATTGAATTTTTGAAAGATTTTTAAGTGTTTCTAGTAATAACCACTTCTTTGTAGTATATCATGCATATATTGTCTGTTCATTTGTTATTATTTTTGGGGTGATTTTTAAGGTACAAACATTTACTTTTTTATTCTAAAATATCATTCTTTGAGTGCAATTTTAGAAATTTTGTCAACATTCCAAGATTATGTTCATCTATACTTTTTCAAAATTACTTTTATATGTTAATTTTTAACCTTTAAATCTTTATTGCAATTTGTGTATAGGATGCAGCCTTCATTCTGGGAACAGATCACAAGGTCTGTCAAGCGATACCTGTACCCTGTAGCATATCCTCACCCTTACAGTATGTATTATTATCTATACACATGATTTTATATCAAGTAGCATGTAGGTGACGAAATAACATATAAAATATAATAGTAGAATATGCAGGAATAAAAGGTCATTTACAAGATATTTAGTGAGAATCAAAAATCAGAAAAATCTAGAAGAAGGTGTAATTTACCCAAGTTGGAAGAAATCATCCTATGTTTTTTAAGAGCTTGATTTCAGGAACGGCCCACTTCAGAGGAAAAAATTAAACTAAATTAAATGAAATCATTCTGGCAGTAAGACTTATTATATAAAGTAATAAAATATTTTTATAATTATTTTTAAAAAATAAGTACCGATATTCTTGTCACCCACATTTTACAGATACTAACCTTTTGTATCACTATTTCAATTTTATGTACTAATTTATTTTAATTGAAGTTTTTGGATGATAGTAGAAGTTAAAACTCAGATTTTACCACTGAGCTATATTCCTAGCCCTTGAAATTTATTTTTGAAAAATAGGTAAAAAAATTCCTTGAAGCTTCCTAAACTCTTGTTTATCTCCCAACATCCCATTCAGCAGTAAGCACTATTTCAAACTATTTTCTTGTCCATATATGTTTTTCAGTATCATGATTCTGTCAAAGTTTTTTGTTTTCCCAATTTGTCAGGAAATTATTGTTTACTGTGACCGCATCTAAAGGACTGAAATGTCACACTAAGCACTGTAGATCAGTGCTTTTTGTACATCAATGTGGTGGCTAATAAAGCATTCATATATATATCATCACTACTATGATTTTTTTTAAAAAACTTGGGGAATAGCTCTTTTTTTTTTTTTTTGGTACCACGGAAAGAATTTGGGTCCTTGTGCTTGCAAGGCAGGTGCCAGAACCACTGAGCTAAATCTCCAGCCCTGGAATAGCTCCTTAATACCATAATTTTTTGGTCTAAATAAATACAACGAAATCTAGACCACTTACAGAAGTTGCTGAGGTCTTAGTTTCCTAATGAAGCTAAACATGCAGATTAGGAAGGATTATCTGAGGTCCTGTATGTGGTTGTAACAAGGAATGTGTTAAACTTCTTTTTATTCCTCTAGTGCTTCTTTATATGTACTAAGCATGTAGAATTTTAGGGTAGAGACATTTCTATTCTTCTCTCATACTGTGTATATATGAGGAGAATACACTGTTAGCATGGAGTTACATCCTCAGTCCTTTTTTCTTTCACACACATATTTAGGTACAGTTTTGGGGGTGCTGATATTGAACACAGGGATTCCTACATGCTAAGCCTAAGCCCTACCTCTGAGCTTTACACCCTGCCCCCTCCCTTATATTTTAGGTATGTGAAAACTGACACTGAGAATTTGAATTAATCAATGCTTAAAGCTAGGCTGTAACTTCAAGTTTGGTTGTCTCTTTACTTATTGATCAATTAATTTAGTGATTTTCATGAAATATTATGCTGGGTTGTTAAAATATCAAAAATTAGTATACTTGTACAGTAAAGTCATACCATAAACCTTTTGTTAAAAATGTTTATCCTATCATTTTTTAAATTCTCTGATACATTTATCTTAAATCAATATTTCTAGATCCCTGTTCATATATGTGTTTATGTTACTTTTAGAATTTATATATCTGTGTATTTTATAATTTAGAACTTGGTCCATGTAGTTTTAAATATTTTAGGTAATAGAGTCTTCATGTGTCAAACTTTGCTCATTACTATAATGTTCTCCAATATTATACTGCTTATATTTCTGATATATAAACTTGCATATCTATTATATCAAAAGGGGTCCTAAGAGAATACAGCCTCATGTACTCAAATTTGGTTTTGTTAGCCACTGTGTTGACATTAGCTCCTGAAGTACCTAATTCCTCACTCATTGAGGCAAATTGCTAAAATAATATAAAACAGACTTCTGAGCCTCTGAATTCCTAAGTTTAATATTTTTCCTAAGAGTTATTTCTGTTTTAAAAATCAGTGTGTTGATTATTACCTGAATCCGTGAGCATGTAGGCTTTTCGGAAAACTTCAGCTAATTTGATACAACATAAAATTTTGTTAATTCTCATATTGAGAGGTAGTGTTGGTGTGAAAATTTATATGTTAATATTACAATTCATCACAGCATTTCTCAATTCAAAATTATATATTTTACTTTCACTTAGTATTTATTCAGCAATTTAGAGATTGGACAATATTTATGTTTTTGAAAATGCCCACTGTGCCCAGCATATTTAATACTGGTGACAAAGAATGGGTTAAGACAAGTTCTGGTAGAAGGGTCTGTATGAAAAGTTACATGGGATGGTTGTGAAGGAGGTGGATAGTTCTGGACTTTGAACATATGTAGGAGAGACTGACAGAAGAACAAGCCGCTGAGTTTGGGCTGGCTGCCTTCCTGCCCTCCCTCCCTACTTCTCCCCCCCCACTCCTTGCCTCCTTCCCTCCCTTCTTTTTTTTGTTTTCCTGTCTTTTCTTGCTTTCTTTTCTTTTCTTTTTGGTGCTAAGGATTAAACCCAAGGCCTTTGCACTGAGCTACATCTCCAGTCCTTTTTAAAATTTTTTTTTTTTTTTTTTTTTTTTTTTTATTTTGAGACAGGATCTTGCTAAGTGACTCATCCAGGGCTCTTACTTGTGATCCTTTTGCCTCAGCCTCCTAAAAATCTTACAGGCTCACACCACCACTTCTATCTCGATCCTGTATTTTCAGGAAGAAAAATGCCATGGTTACATTTTTATAAACATAATGATAGGTTTTGTCATCAATCTGCAATTCATAGTGCAGTCAATGTATTCATTACTAGGTAATGGCTAATGGTGGCTCTTAGAAATATTATAAAATATCCATAGGAAATGAGCCATGCTACCTGTCTACCTGATTTGCTATGTGTATTTAAATACAAGTACATTTTTTGTTTGTTTGGGTTTTTTTGTTTTGTTTTATTTTGTTTTTTGAGACAGGGTCTCACTATGTAGTGGAGACTGACCTGGAACTCACTATGTATCCCAGACTGGTCTTGAAGTCACAGCAATCCTTCTGCCTCAGCTTCCCACGTGCTGGGATTACAGGCGTATGCTACCATGCCCAGCTAAATACAAGTACATTTTAGGATAAACAAAATGCCTAAGTTCTATAAAATAATAGTACAATATTATTATTATAATTAACAATACCTTTTTTGTATTTTTAATATATTGAAGCATCTCATAGAAATTGCTGTGGACTAACTTCTTTCCTTCTTTTACCTCTCTGTCTCTCACTCTTTCTTTTTTTGTGTCTTGTATTCTTTTTCTTTTTTTTTTTTAGTGCTGAGGATTAAACCCAAGGCCTTTGCCCTGAACTATGTCCCCAATCATCAATATTGAAACCTTGAGTAACTTTTATGTGCTCTAGTTGCAGAGGCAATGTGAGGCTAAATGAGTGAGTGAGTAAAGTAGCTTTAACTAAAGCATCATAGGATATAAATTCAACCCATTTTGGAAGCTGTTCCCAGTGATGCCATTTCCTAGTATTTCTTTTTTTTATTTTTTTTGGTACCTGGGATTTCTTTAAAAGTTCCTGGATTCCATTTTCCCTGTCCCCTGGCTCTTCCTTCTATGCATTCTCTGGGACACTTCATCTGTTCTAATGGTTTTAACTGCCACCTATGACTCATAAATCTGGTCCAGATCTCTCTTCCAGTTTCAGACTTCAGCACCCCTTCCAAACCCGTCCAAAACAGCACTCTTAATCCTCTTTCATAATCTGCTTCCAGCCCAAACCTCTGGTTTTATCTTGTGGATTCTGTCTTGAACTTTATGTTGTGATAAGAATAGCTATTGGTAGAGTACTTGCTGTCTTCCTTTGCATTTTGCACATTTTTTTCCTTGTCTAATTTAATTTTCATCACATCTGTTTGGAATGAATATTATCCTATTTTGCTTATGAAATTTTGAGAAGTGATGTGTCCAAGGTTACATAGTTTGGAAATAGCAAATCTGGTACTTGAATCCAGATCTTCCTAAAACCAGGTTTGTAACTGTATATAAGAGAACGTCACAGTGCCTTTTACGTTACTTATTACTAAAACAAATATACTGTAAATCTTACAATACTAAGAACCTTTTCCATCACAGAGCCCTTGGTATGTAATCAAGGACTTAAGGACAACTGTAACAGTAAGAGTGAGATTAGCATTTCTAACTTCTGCAATATCTCATTGTTTAACTGCTTGAAAGTACTGGTTTCTTAGGTACAAGTGTGTGTCAAGTCCCCTCAATGAATAGTTGTATTCAGTTGTTCTGTGTTCTCTTTCATTTAAGGATGTTATACTGAGATGTGCTCTTAACTCCTGGGTTTAGGGTATCTTCTCATATAGCATCCTTCATCTTCATCCTCCTATCTTTGCCTACCCTGGGCTAGATGAAGCCCCTTGCTCTGTATTTCTTTATCATCTTACATAAACATATCAACACTTAGCACAATATATTAATATTTGTGTTTTAGTTGTTCTTGATGAGCACTCTGAGATAGGAATTATGTCTGAGGCATTTTTGTGTCCATAATGCCTAATGTGCTTTTATGGAATTATTGTCTGAACAAATTACTAAATGGTGGATTTTATTGGAAATAGTAAATCTGGAAATAGAACCCAGCTCTCTCTAAGACCAGGTTTGTGGTTGTATATGAGAGAATGCCACAATCCCTTTTATGTTACTTATTGCTTTTTTTTCTGATGGTGAAAACCTAAGAACACTGCACATTATCCTTTTCAATTTGAGAAGCTAATATAATTGATCACTAATCATAAGATTAGAAGATAGTTTTTCATTTATTGTTATATAGCAACACAGCCATACTATATATACCTGCTGATAATTTAAAAAGCTATAATAGCTATTTTTAAAAGCTATAGCAGCATGTTCATTTTACATGTGTTAAATAGGTTGCAGTTCTTTATTGCTTTAAAAGTTGCATAGACTTTTGAGCTTTAGGTAAATATTAACTTTTCAAACTCATTTTGTTTTCCAAATATAAATATAATGGTTTGCTAACAGGCATTGTAATAATTCATGCTGTGATTTTTATTTGTGTTGCTATTGTTATGGATTATTCAGTGAGGCTTTAATTACCTCACATATTTAATTAAAGCTTTTTTCCAAGTTTTTAACATAATCTTAAAAATTAACTAGTTCTTTTTTATTTTTATTTTTATTTTTTGGTACGGGGGATCGAACTCTGGGTCCTGCCTTTGCGAGTCAGGCGGTGGCACCACTAAGCTAAATCCCCAGCCCAAAAATTCACTAGTTGGAGAGTAGTCGAAGTACAAATAGAAATCCAGAGAGACATTTCTTTTCAGTCTCAGCATGATTATAATTTTCCAAAGTGATTTTCATCATTGAAGTGCTTTTTGCTTTGTGTGAACTTAATAGTTTATTTAAAAAGGCAAGCTCGCCAGGCGTGGTGGTGCATGCCTGTAATCCCAGCACTCGGAGGCTGAGGCAGGAATATTGCTGAGAGTTCAAGAGCAGCCTGGGCTACATAGTGAGTTCCAGGTCAGTCTCAACTACATAGTGAGACCCTGTCTCAAAAAAGAAAAAAAAAAAAAGAAAAAAGAAAAGGCAAGAGGCAAGCTCTTTAGATAAAAAATAATGTATTTGGTAGCATTAAAAGCCGTGCTAAGGGCTGAGGTGTAGCTAAGTAGGTAGAGCATTGGCTCAGCACGTATGGGCCCGTGAGTTTGATGCGTAGCATCACAAAAACAAACGAAAATATAGTAAAACAAACAAACTAAAATAAAAGCAATGTTAAAATGTGCTATATATGTAAGTTCTTAAAGTGAAACATTGACAAGAAAATATGTCACCTATATAATAATGAATAGGGGCCATTTTCCTTTCAGAAAACAAAGTATGTGAAAAAAGTTTCATGATGTTTTCCTAGATCTGCTGATGTAGCAGATGTATATTTGTGCTATGATCTTGGGCTTCTAGAATAGACTGTCATCTGCTTTCTTCCCATGGATGGCTGCAGATGCTTCCCCTTTGAACAGCTATCCCACATTACTGAAATTATCTCTCTAATTCTGTGTTTTGTTTTGCTACATTCTAAGACTTATGAGGGCCAAGAACTGTAGCTTTTTGTTTGCTGCTGTAGAATCAGTGATAACTATTTTTAGGATAAATGTTGCAACATAAGCAAAAAACATGGATATGTTCTCCAGAAGTAATTGTTTGGGATCATGGTGATGTTTAAAGCACTGCAGACCTTGAAATGTATTATGAATAAGTACAGAATAATTCAGATAGATTTAATATTAAGATTGTTTTAGAGTAATTCACTGCTTCTAATAATTTGAATTACCTGAAACTTGTATTTAAAATGCTCCATTATTCATCTTCTCTATATAATCATTTATTATACTTTGTTCAGGAAATCATTTTGTATTTAAATCTTATGCTGTCGTATTTGTTAGCCTGTTTATTCAATTCATAATTATGAATTATTTAAACAAAATAATAAAATTAGATTCTAAATATCTAATAGCTTCCTTACAAAGTAAATTCATGTTTTGTAGGTTTGAAAATGCAGATAAAATTTTCACATAGTTAGAGGAAACTGGACTTTACATATTACCTCATCTCTATAGATTCACAAACCTACTGTGACTCTCTTTTCACTGGTATCATCACCAGCTGGTTAGGGATGGGGCGGAGAGTGGTGCTTATTGTGATTTACCTTATTCTTAGACTGAATCAAACATAGTAAGAAAGTTTCTTTATGTTTATTCTTGTTTTGTTTTGTGGTGGAAGTCTGTGCTTTAATCAGCCAGAGCATCTTAAGTACCTTAACACTGATATGTGACGTAGAGAAATTGGTCAGTGACTATTTAATAAATGACCAGTTTGGCTTTAACAAGGCTAAGTTTCTTCCTCAACTTGTGACCACTTCCTGGACTGCCTTGCACCTCGACTGCTGTCCTTTCTTTTTTATATGGACTCTCTTAATGTATATGGAATTCAAGAGAAAAAGAAAAAGACCGTGTTCAAGAAAGCCAGGCCTAGAAAAATTGAAGAACACTTTTTACCGCTATCTGACTTGTTTTTAATCTTCTTTGGCATTATTGTCAATGAAGAATAAATATACTTACACTGTACTGTATAGTATTGTTGGCCTTTCTTGTCATTTTTTTCTAAGTTTTTGAGACCGGCTTTGCTATGCTATGTAGCCAGCCTTGAACTTGCATCTGTCCTCCTGCCTCAGTCTCCTGAGTGCTGAGATTACAGGTGTGCTGCACCATCATGTCCAGTTTTCTTTGTGATCTCAACATGGCAGTTATGGTCTCTCATGGCTTTCTCTCTCATTCCCAAATCCATGGTGGTAATGGACCTTTTTCATGTGCAAAGGCTCAGCCTGGAACTGAATCAATAAGGACTGAATCACCAAATTAATAGGAGTATTGTTATTGATTTATTCCTTTATTCCTTCCCCTGGTTTAAGTAGTTCCTAGGAATTGGTTGCTTCAGATTCTGATTCTGAATCTGTAATTGATTAGTGGTATAAACTTTGGCAAATTAATTATTGGGCTTATGCTTCAGATATAAAATTAAACTTGATTTTTGTTTTGCTGTAAGAAGTTTAGCTAAATAATATCACCAGAAATATTTTAAACTTTATAAGTGTAAGAAGGTTCTTTTAAATTATGTTAGTACTTACATTAGAAATAGTGCTATATTATATTTAAGATTCATATTTAATAAGGTGTTGAATGTCTAAAAACAGTTGAACCTAGGACATAGCAAAAATTCTTTTCTTGTACACTTTTTTTTTTTTTTTTTTTTTTTTTTTTTTTTGCTACTGGGGATCAAACTCTGGCCCTTGCACTTGCAAGACAGGCAGTGGAACCACTGAACTAAATCCCCAGCTCTTGTGTACTTTTATAAGATAAATAGATTTGTGATAATCCCTAGAACTAGATTATCAAAAACATCAAGTCTTTATCCATGATAAATAACTCAGGGCTACATTTCTTATCCCTGACTTCCTTTCTGTTTTCCTTCTTTTATTCTTCACTGCCCCTTAGATTAAATCTGTTGCACAATTTTGCTTTATTTGTTTAGAGAACAAAAGAATAACATTGTAAAGATATTTTTCATACATTTTGCTTTTGAATCTGTATTTTGTCATTGTACCTCATAACATCCAAGAGATTGTTCTCTTTGAGTGTTGCTTCAGTGAATGAGTTTTTTTAACTATGCCAGATTAACAAAGAAAGTGATTTTTGATTTTTTTGTTTTTTTAAGAAAGGTGACTCTTGTGATGGTGGGACTTGATAATGCTGGTAAAACGGCAACCGCAAAGGGAATCAAAGGAGGTAAGCTAAAAATCTTTTTATGTTTTCTGAACTGTATTAAATTTTTCTGAATTATATACTTATCTATGTTAAATTGTTTTAGTACATATTAATTGGCACAGGTAATATGTACTTCATTATCTTACATTCTTAATATACCTGTGACCAATATGAATAAGCTCAGGCTTCGTGTTAACAGCTATGATCATGTTTGAATAGATGCAGAGTGTCCTTGAGGTCTTTGATTATTTAGAAGGGATTATAACTGTGTTCTATATAATAGGAAGAAAAAAATAATATACCCTTTCCTTTAAGGATACAAGTCTTATACTTGTATTTTATTGACCAGAATTTAGTCATATGTCTACTCCTACATGAAATGGAGACATAGCTAGCATAATGTCTCTCGATGTTATTTAAAATATATGTAATTTTGTACAGGTATATTAAAGATAAGTCTTTATGTCATTAGCTTTGTATCATATATATTAAATCTCACTGAAATATTTAGTTGGTTAGTGTTAATTTAATGCTCTTTTATACAATATAGCAGTGTCTAGGATAGTGAGCCTTTTGGGCACTAACAGTATACCATCAGTGGGGAATCTTACACATACGAACTGGGTGAAATCTTTAATGTATTTGTTTCTGAAAACCAATGACTGTGAGAAGATAGCTTGTATGTCAAATAGAGTGTAAGGTACTAATACCTTACAAAATTAAGTGTCAGGAAAACACTAACCACAAATTCGATGTGACAGTAAATATAAACTACATAATATTGTATAATGAGTCTTTTAAAATCTTTGGTACATCCTTGCTATATTCCAGGTAAAGTATATCCTTGCAATGATAGCCACTATCATTATCTAAGCCAGGGGTCAGCAAAATTTTTCTGTAAAGAGACAATGAATATTTTAGGCTAGGGAATCAGTTTCTTTCTGAACTATACAAATCTGACAATGTAATATGAAAGCAGCCATAATAATGTATAAACAGATGAGACTGGCCATATTTCAAAGATAGTTCACTTATGGATACTGAATTTGAATTGAATGTAATTTTTATGTGTGAGGAAACATTTTCAGTGACTTAAAAATGTAAAACATATTCTTAGCTTTTGGGCCACACAAAAACTAGTAGCAAGGTACGTTTGACCTGCAGGCTATAACGCCTCATCTGAACTTCTTTCCTTCTTCCTTGCTTTCAAAATCTTGCATGCAACAAATCATGTACTTTAGAATATGCTAATCAGACCATCTAATTTGTTGTGTGTACTTAGAACATTCTCATTCTGTTAGCCCCTTTTATCCACTATATCCTTTCTTTGATTCTAGAAAAAGCTCACACAATAAACTAAAAGTCATAGCTGGCTTCAACTTTTACCTCTCCTCTGCTCCATTTTTGTTTGTTGTCTTATATTTACTGTCCAGCGTACTCCATTGATAGACTACTTGCCTTTCATTTTTTTTAAGATTTTACTAATTTTTTAAAAGATGTATTTGTAGTGTACCAAATTAATCCTTCTCACATCTTTGTTTTTGTTGTTCCCACTTGTCTTACTAGGGAGAATATCTATGTATCTGTAAAGATTTATTTTTGTCATATAGACTTCTCTATAAAGTCTGCCTCTAACTATTACCACTTCACCCACTAAAATTGGCTCTTTCCTGTTTTTGTCCTGCTCTTACTTATACCTACAACTTAGTTGCATTTTTTTCTTTATCCCTCTACCTTTCCAGACAATAAATCTGTTAGGGCTGTTTTAATCATTTTGGTGTCCAATTGTTTCTTTGGAGATATATCTACCTCCTCTGTAAGTACACTATTGTTGCTTAAATCAGATTCTCAGTGTGTTCCATCTTGTGGTCATTATAGCACCTGCTGTAATTGCCTTGCCCTCCCTCCTTCCCTCTCTTCCTTCCCTTCCTTCCTTCTATTGCCTTCCTTCTTTTTTCTTTCCTTCCTTCTTCCTTCCCTCCCTCCCTCTTTCCTTCCCTCTCTCTTCCTCTCTGTCTCTCCTTCCTTCCTTCTCTACTCTCTGTCTCTCTGTCTCTCTGTCTCTCTCTCTCTCTCTCTCTCTCTCTCTCTCTCCTTCCTCCCTCCCTCCCATCCTTCCTTCTTTCTTTCTGGTACTATACACACCCAGGGGTTCATATATGGTAGTCAAGTATTCTACCACTAAGCTAGATTCTCAATCTTCTTTTTTTTTCTTTAATCTGGACACCGATTTTAGTAAGTTGCCAGTGCTGACCTGTAACTCATTGACCCTCCTGCCTGTAACTCTAGTATCTACCTTAATGAGTAGGCTTGGATATAATTTCTGATGCATAAGCAAGTGATAAATATCCCACTTAGTACTAAAGTATGATGGAGAACAATTTTTATGTCATTTAAATTATAAAATTAATGTATTAAAGTCTAAAGATTGTCTCTTTTGTGCCATTTGAAACAGAGCATCCTGAAGATGTAGCTCCTACCATTGGATTTTCCAAAATTGACCTGAAACAAGGAAAATTTGAGGTCACCATCTTTGACTTGGGAGGCGGAAAAAGAATTCGGGGAATTTGGAAGAATTATTATGCAGAGTCCTATGGGGTAATATTTGTTGTGGATTCCAGTGATGAAGAAAGAATGGAAGAAACAAAAGAGACAATGTCAGAAGTGCTAAGACATCCTAGGATATCAGGAAAGCCTATATTGGTGTAAGTAACATATGTATTATTGTAAACCTAAAGGCTGTGACATTAGCCAATGAAGTAATTTATCTGCTACAAAATACTCATTAAGTGAAAATAATTATGTTCTGGTATAATAAAATGTATATAATTAACTATGAATTACTAATACACTAAGGCCTGCTTATAATATTGTCTGCAGGGATTAAGAGTTGAGGGTTGGGCTGCGGATATAGCTCAGTGGTACCTTGCCTGACTGGGAAGCACAAGGTCCTGAGTTCAATTTCTGGTACCAATTAAAAAAAAAAAGTTGGGGATCTATTATGAACAAACTTTATAATTAGATCTCCTGGGTATTCAAATATAAACACTGTTTTGCTTGATTTCATTTTTAGTGAATTTTGCCTTTTTGAAATAGTCTGTGAACAGAGCTCTAGAATATTTAAAAAATTTTTCCCCCTTTTAATAACATTTTTGTGTTTCTTTTTTGGGGGGAGAGTATTTGTCTTTGAAAATTATTTAAATGATTTATTATATCATTTTGTCCTGATGCCTAAACAGTTTTCTTTTCTTTTTTTTTTTTTGGTACTGGGGATCAAACTCGGGACCTTGCCCTTATGAAGCAGATGGCAGAACCACTGAGCTAAATCCCCAGCGCCTAAACAGTTTTTAACATCTGACAATAGACTTTTGCATTCATAGTATTTAGGCATAGTAAACACAAGATGGCGCTATAACTATGAGGCACAATATGCAATTACTCTAAATTGTTCTTTAACTGAATATTTGCCTTTGCCATCTTGTCTCTTTTTCCTTATTCTTGTGATTCATTACAAGTCCAGTTTATGTGATTAGATGAAAAATTATAAGTATAGTTTCTCAGTGGTCTTCAGTAGTAATCGAAGTTTTTTAAATGCAACAGTTTGAGAGCTTTAATTATAAAAGTCAGAACTTTATCACATCACTTATTGATAAAGTTTATTCCTCAAAACTTTTGTACATTTAACCTAGAGAAATTACTTGAGTTATATTATCAATTCTCACTTTATTGAATCTAAAGTTATTCTTGATAGTGGTATATATGAAAAGTGAACTTTGTTGACACCGTAGTTTATATTAGTCTCTATAAATGGTTAAACAGAGTCCGTAATTTCTAAAGGACAAAACACTAATGACTGTTAGTCCTTGGTAAAATAATTGTGTGTCCAGTTTAACCAAATAGTCTTTAATTTATTGTTTCTTATTCTTTTGTGCATTTATTCATTCATGCATATACAAATTCAACACATATTTTTTGAGTACCTACTGTGGTAAAGGTATGTGTTTGAGAATAAAAACTACACTTCTGGATCTTAAATTCTAGGGAGAAAATTACACAATAAATAAAATTAATAAATCATGTCATATATTGTGATGAGTGTGTTGAAAACAGTATATCACATAAAGGGAGATCAGGAAGCATATGGTGGGGTGAAGACAAGAACATAGTGCTCTCATAATTAAGATAATCATTGTAGCCGGGTGTGGTGGCACATGCCTGTAATCCCAGCACTCAGGAGGCTGAGGCAGGAGATTCGCTGTGAGTTCCAGACCAGCTTGGACTATATAGTGAGTTTCAGGTCAGTCTCAACTACATAGGGAGACCCTTTCTCAAAAAAAAAAACCCAAACAAACAAACAAACAAAGAGATAATCATTGTAGGCTTTAGTTAGCACATGACACTTTGAAGTAAGAGAGTCGGTCATATAGATGTCTGTAGAAAAGCCCCAGAGCAACAGTATGCAATTGTTAAGTAACCACAAATACTACTGAATAGTCACATAACTGTCAGCAAAATATATGCTTTTTGTTCTGTCATCACTCTCAGCTACTGAGTTTCTAAGTAGAACAAACAAACAAGCAAACAAACATAACTATGGATATTGATTCACCAATATAATTTTGTAGTAGGTGAGAACTCACGAAGACATCAGAATATATTGTTGATATTATAATATTTTTAGGAAATATAGGGTGCTTCGCCATTTGACCAATTTTTTCATGGAAGTTTTCTAAGTATGTTTTAATTTTAATATAGTAATTATACATGTCTATGAGTCATGGTGTAACATTTCAGTACATGCATATACCGCATAATGATTAGATCAGAGTAACTGGAATATATGTCAATTCAGAGATTTATCATTTCTTTGGGTTCAGAACATTCAAAATGTTCCCTACTACCTACTTTGAAATATTCAGTTGATTGTTGTGAACCATAGTCATCCTTCTGTCCAGAGTACTGCACCTTTGCATCTATTAATGATGCTCTTCCCTCCTTCTTCTTTGCCATACTCTTTCCAATCTCAGGTAGCCATTGTTTTTTCTTTATTTCTTTGAGATCAACATTTTAGCTTTAAAATATAAGTATTGGTCTATGCCTGACATTTTACTTGACACAGTGTGCTCTAGTTAAATTTACGTCGGCACAAATGACAGGATTTTATTTTTTTATGATGAAATAATGTCTCCCTGTACATTTTGATTTATATCTAGATGTCCCCCGAAAGCTTCATGTGCTTATAGTGGGGCTTTTGGAAGGTGACAGAATCATGGAGGTGATATGGCTGACTTGCCATCAGGAGCTGGGATCTAATTGGAAGAGGCAGGTCACTGGGCTGTGTGACCTGGAAGGGTATATTTCCATTCCTGGCCCCTTGCTTCTCTCAGTACCTCCTGTCATCATAATGTGAGCAGCTTTCCTCCTCTACGCTTCTGCCTGGAGCCATTGGATGATATGATGACTAAGATGTCTGAAACTGAGACAAAATAAACCCCTCCTCCTTTAAATTGTAGGTGTCAGGTATTTTGTCCCAGACAGAAGAAAGTGACTAAGACTACACTTTTTTTTTAATCCATTCATCTGTCCATGAACATCTTGGGTGATTGCATATCTGTATTGTGAATAGTGCTGTAATAAACATAGGTGTACAATATCTCTTTGAAATACTAATTTCAATTTTTTGGATATATACTCAGTAGTGGGATTGCTGGATCATATTGAAGTTTTACTTAATAGTGTTGGTTATTTTTTGTCATTAATAATAGCCATTTTAACTAGGGTGATATGATACATCATATCTCATTTTAGTTTTTATTTGTATTTCCCTGACAATTAGTGATGTAGACCATAGTTTGTTACTTTTTGTTGACCATTTGTATATCCCTTTTTTAGAAATATTAGGCCAGGCGTGGTAGCTCATGCCTATAATCCCAGCACTCGGGAGGCTGAGGCAGGAGAATCGCTATGAGGTGGAGACCAGTCTGGACTACATAGTGAGTTCCAGGTCAGTCTCAACTACATAGTGAGACCCCGTGTCTCAGAACCAAAAAAGCAAACAAAACAAAACACATAAATTAATGAACTAAAAATCAGGCATGGCTAGCCTAACAAAAAGTGGAACCCTGCTTAAAAAAAAAAAAAAAAAAGAAAAGAAATATGTTCCATTCAGTTGCCCATTTTTAAACTGTATTATTTAGAGCTTTTTCCTAGTAAGTTGTTGGAGTTTCTTATATATTCTGGTAAATAAACCCTTGTCAGATAAATAGTTGACAAATATTTTCTCCCATTCATTGGGTTGTCTTTTCACTCTGTTGATTTCCTTTGCTATACAGAAGCTTTTAAGTTTGTTGCAATCACCACTGGTCATTTTTTTGCTTATGTTGTGTTTACCTTTGAGATTATATCCAAAAAATCTTTGCCCACAATAATGTCCTGAAATGTTTCTTCTGTTTTCTTCCAGTGGTTTTTATCATTTTAGATTGTACATTTAAATTTCTGATCCATTTTGAGTTGATTTTTGTATATGGTGAGAAAGGTCTAGTTTCTATTTTCTACAAATGGATCATTATTCTGAGCACTGTTTGTTGAAGAGGCTTTTCTTTCTTTGATATATATTATTGCTACCTTTGTTGAAAATCAGATGGTTATAAATATATTGGTTGGTTTCTGGGTTCTGTATTCTGTTCAGGTTTTCTATGTGACAGTATCGTGCTGTTTTGGGAAGAAAAACTTTTGAAGCCAGGCATATAAAGCTTCCATCTTTGTTATTTTTTGGTCAGGATTGCTTTGGCTGTTTGGGGTGTTTTTGGTTCCATAAAAATTTTAGGAGTGTTTTCTTTTATCCTATTGTTTTGAAGAATGTCATTGGCTTTTGAAGGACTGAATTAGATCTATAGATCACTTTGGGTACTATGGACATTTTAACAGTATTAAATCTTCCAATTCATGAACACTGGATAGTTTTGTGTCTTCCATTTCTTTCATCATTGTTTTGTAATTTTCACTTTAGAAATCAGTTACTTCCTTAGTCAAATTTATTGCTAGGTTTTCTTTTGGAGGGAGGGCTCTCTGAATGGGACTGATTTCTTGATTTTTCTCAGCTTGCTTGCTTGCTTACTTGTCTGTCTATCTATCTATATAGTACAAAAAAGCTGCTGACATTGATTTTGTATCCTAGAACTTCACTGAATTTTTTTAAATCAGTTGTGTTGCTTTTTATTTGATGGGATCTTTAGGTTTTTCTACATGTAAGATCATGTTATATGTACACAAGGATAATTTAATCACTTCTTGTGTCATTTGAATGTCCTTTATTTCTTCCTCTTGCCTTATTCTTTTAACTAGAACTCCCAATAGTATATGGAATAAGAGTGATGAAAATGGATATTCTTATCTTGTTCCAGATCTTAGAGGAAGTGATTTCAGCTTTCTCCACTCAGTGCGATGTTAGGGAAAGGTTAGTTTTACATAGCCTTTTTTTGTGTTGAGGTACATTTCTTCAGTACATGTACTTAGTTTTTTGAGAGTTTTTTGGTTTTGTTTTGTTTTTTAATGAAGTGATGTTGAATTTTTTTGAAAGCTTTTATTTAAAACGTATTGAAATCACAATAAGGCTTTTGTCTTTCATTCTGTAGATGTATTGTGTTATTAATTTTCATATGTAACATATTTATTATGCATATATAAATGTATTATTGATTTGTATGTATATTTATTTATTTATTTTTTGTTACTGGGAATTTAACTCAGGACCTTACACTTGCGAAGCAGGCAGAGGAACCACTGAGTTAAATCCCTGGCCCTTGTATGTGTTTTTATATCTCTAGGATGAATCCCACTTGATCATAGTTTAAATTTTCTGTATGATTTTGGGTCTAAATTAGTAGTATTTCATTGAGATTCTCTTACATCTATATTCATCAGGGTATGGTCTTTACTTTGCCTTTTTTGTTATTCCCTTGTCTGTTTTGCTGTTAAGGTAATCCTGGTTTTCTAGAATGCATTTGGAAAGGTTTTCTTCATTTAAGTAGTTAGGAACAGTTTGAGAAGTGGTGCTATTTATAAGTATGGTAAAATTAAGCAGTCAAGCCCTTTGGTTATTGATTTTTTTTTTTTTTTTTTTACCGTGGATCGAACTCAGGTCCTTGTGAGGCAGGCGGTGGAACCACAAAGCTAAATCCTTGGCCCTGTTATTGATTTTTTTTTATTGGGAATCTTTTTATTATTGAATCAGTCTTTTTACTTATTAATAATTTTTTCAGGTTTTCTATGTCTTCATGGTTTCTGTGTCTTCATAATAATCTTGGTAGGTTTATATGTGTCCAGAAATTTGTCCACTTCTTTATATTGGGTAATTGTTCATACTAATCTCTAATGAACATTTGTATGTCTGTGGTATCAATTGTACTGTCTTATTTTTGTGTCAAATTTTTTTTTTTTTTTTTTTTTTTTTTGGTACTAGGTTGGACTTGGGACCTTGGGCTCGCAAGGCCGGAGGCAGAACCATTGAGCTAAATCCCCAGTTTGTGTCTAAATTCTTTTTCTAGGATATTGTTTAGAATTGCTTGTAGTGCTGGTTTGGTATTCATGTAGTTTTTCAGGTGTTCTTTGTCGTGGAAGTATCTTATTTCCCCATCCATTTTGAAACAGCATTTTGAAGGATACATCAGTCAAGGTTGGAGGTTGTTCTCTTTCAGTACTTGAAATATCTCACTCCAGGCTCTCCTTGCCCTAAGGGTTTGTGTTGAAAAGTCTGCTGTGATTCTGATGGGCTTTCCTTTGCATGTGATTTGTTTCTTTTCTCTTACTGCTTGTAGTATTTTGTTCTTCTGTTGGGTTTCTGGGATCTTGATTATTATATGTCTAGGTGCATTTTCTTTTTGATTGTGACTAGTTGGGGTCCTATATGCCTCACTTATCTGAATGTCAAATTCTTCCCCTCTGTTTGGGAAGTTTTCTGTCATTAATTCCGCAAACAGCTTTTTTAAGTCATTTGTATTTTCTCCTGCTACTTCATGGATTCCTATCAGTCTTCTGTTATTCTTCTTTGCATCATCTAGGAGTTGTTGGATTGGTTTCTCATGATCCTCTACTGTTTTTTTTTTTGTTTGTTTGTTTGTTTTTTGGTACTGGGGATTGAACTTGGGTCCTTGCGCTTGCAAGGCAGGCCACCGAACCACTGAGCTAAATCCCTGGCCCTTCCATTTCTTTCTTACGCTGGGCCTTCATGGCTTCTATCGTGGTCTTGAGCTCATCTATTTTTTTGTCAGTTTCTGTTGTAGAGTCTTTAATCATGACTTCCATTTTGCTCACCATGTCTATGGTTATTGGGGAAATTATTTCTGTTTTGAATTTTTCTAGAGCCTGATTGATCTGTTTTGTTACTTCCTGTGCTTTGAGTTCAGGGTGTCCTGGTGGCTCACTATTGGCCTTTTTATCCTCATTTGCCCTACTGTTTGCCATTGGTGAACTGGAAGTCTGTCTTTGTGTCTTGCTTAAGTATTTTCTCATTTTTATTTTTGTTGTTGGGCTGTCCTTGGTTTATTCTCTGGGTTATTGCCCAAATCTTCCTGATAGAGTTTTGCGCCCTAGCTTCTGGGTCTCTAAGGACCCACAGACATTCTCATCTTCATAACATCAGAGAAAACAGCTCATCAAATCAACCACAATCCTTTATCCCAACTGATACAATGAGCAACACAATATGATCTAGCACAACTTGGAAACTGACCACTTGTGGTGGTCACTAGTCTATCACCCTTAAATCATTAGAATTAAATTGAAATGAAGAAGCAGTCTAAAATATGTCTGCAGTGAACAAACTTTTCAATGTAGTATATTTACCATTAAGGATGGGGCTCAGACAGAGCTAGTATGAGAGGAGTAGATAAGTAAAAGAATTAGAGAAGGTTTCAAGTGAAGCCAGAGGATACAGAATGACCACACAATATTCAGGAAACTGTTGAATTCGAAAGGGATAGACAGAGTAGAAGTAGAAGGACTAGAATATATCCCCTTAACAGCAATAGGGGCTCACTTTCCCTTAAACCCACTGACCCCTGTGTGAGGTAGAATGACAGAAGAAAAGAATGTAAAGGAAAGAGAAAAAATGATAAAAGAAGAAATCTGAGTTAAGGCAGGAGCAGAAACAGAAAGGGAGATGAGGGATAATATGGTGGAGCAAGAGACTGAGTTGGGGAAAGAGGACAGAAAAATAATTTGCTGAATGGAATGAAGAAAAGAAAGAAAAAAAAAAGGATTTGAAGGGCCTCTTTCAAACTGTATCTCTGCTGTCATAATATACAATATGTGCAGAACCAATTCCCCTGATCTCAGCTAGCTAATGGCAGAACCCCACGATGCAGACAGACCTCAGGCTGCAAGGCCAGATTGAGTTCCCCAACCTTCTGAACAGTTGAACTCCATGCTGTTCTACTACAGCTTTTCCACGCCCTTTCTTTAAAGATGTTCAAAGTTGGGAACTCAGAAAAATACCCTTTATGACTACCTCTGCCTCTGCAGAGTGGGTCCAAAGACTGGCACAATCAGGAGATCTGAGAGTGTGCACAGAGGAGCGGGGAAGTTGGGGGAGTTGTGGGGGTTCAGGGGGCGCCCGCTTGGCTACTTTCCTGGCTATGGAGTGATGGTGGCTCCCGGCAGGAGAGGGCATGGCTAATCTTCCCGTGGTGGGTCGGGCGAGCCTTGTGTCTAAATTCTTTATTCAGATTTTCTCTATTTTTTTTTTCTTAGACTAATTTATCTATTCAAAAAATCTGTTGTTTCCTTGGTTTTCTAGTTTTTGGTCTCTATTTTGTTTATTTTCGCTCTGACCTTTTTTATTTATTTTCTTATACTAATTTTGGGTTTGGGATTTCTTTTTTCATTCCTTGAGTTACATCATTACACTGTGTATTTGAAGTCTTTCTATTTCTTTTATGTATGTTGTCACTGCTAGAAACTTCTCTCTTAGAACTGCTTTTTCCAAATTCCACAAGTCTTATTATGTTGTTTTCATTTGTTTCAAGAGATTTTTTAAAATTTCTCTAGCTGGGGATTTACCTTAGTGGTGCTGCCATCTGTCTCTCAAATACAAGGTCCTAAGTTTGTTCTGTGGTACCAAAAAAAAAAAAAAAAAAGGCTGTACAAAAATAATAGTGTGCTACTATTTACATAAAAGAACTTTTGGGCTGGAGATTTAGCTCAGTGGTACTGTCTCCTGCTTTCCAAATGCAAGGTCCAGAGTTCCATGCCCAGTACCAAAAAAAAAAAAAGATTTTTCTTTAATTTCTTAATTGACCTGGAAGCTACTTAAGAGAATTATTTAGTTTTCAGGTATTTGTACAATTTTTAAAGCTTTTGGTATTGATTTCCAGTTTTATTTACTGAAGATATGTGTTGTGGTTTCAATGTTTTTAAATTTGCTCACTTATTTTGTATCCTAACATAGTTTATTTTAGAGATTATTCTGTGGCTGATGAGAAGATGTATATTCTTCCGTTGTTTGTTTGTTTTTGGTATTAGGGATCGAACTTGGGACCTTGCACTTGTGAGGCAAGCAGTGGAACCACTGAGCTAAACCCCAAGCCCAATTCTGCCACTGTTGAATGTAATATTCTCTAGAAGCCTGTTGGATGTTATTTTTCTGTAGCACAAACTCTTCTGTTTCTTTGTTGATTTTTGCTTTGGATAATCTGTCCAATGATGAAAGTAGGATGTTGAAGCCCTCAGCTATCATTTTATTGATACCCAGTAATCTTTGCTTTATATAACTACATGTCCAGATGTTGGGTGCACACAATATATATATATTAATTGATTTTTTTCTCTTGAATTGATCTCTCAGTGATTATATTGTGATCTTCTTTGTCTTTTTACAGTTTTTGATTTAAAGTCCTTTTTATCTTTTATGGGCCTAAGTATTCCTACTTGCTTTTTGGTTTCCATTTTTGTTGTGTATCTTTTGGCATGTCATCACTGTTAATCTTTGTCTGTATATACTAATAAAGTGAATCCCTTGTAGGCAGCATATAGTTGCTGGGTCATGGGCTTATTTTTGTAGTCTATTTAGCCAGTCTGTATCTTTTTGTTAGGAAATTTATTTATTTCCATTAAGTTTATTGGTACATTTTAGGTATATAATACAGTTACATTCATCATTAGGATCTTGTACCTTTACATGATGTATTTTGGTTCTTATTTTTTCTCCATTCCCCTCTCCACCCTTCAACCCCTCCACCCTTACATATTTACATAGACTTTGTTTCCATGTTTTTCCATTTCTCATATTTTTTATTTTCCTTCTTTCCTTTCTCCTATCCATACCATTTGTTCAGCTGTATATAGTAATGTGAATCAGATTGTAGGCTATTAAATATATCTGATAAGAAAATTTCAATGAAAAATTATTTGAATTTTGTCTAATGAGAATAAAAATAAATGTCATGCAAACATTTTTTGATGTAATTATGTTAACCTGTTTACCAGGAAAAACCCTTTTTTTCCTTTTACCAATTATAGAGACTAACTTTAGCATCTACTCTTATTAACTAAAATATGGATTATGTTACTGCTGAGCTTTCGATTCTTAATATCTCCAAAAGACCATATGGTAAAGACATCTCTAGCATGGCACGGTTAGGAGGATGCAGAACCTTTAAGAAAGGGGCCTAATGGGAGGTCTTCGGGGGCACACTATACTCTTGTGCCCTTCCAGAGTATAGTGAGAGTATAGCCTCTTCTTCTTCCTCTTTCTTTGTGCTTCTCAGTACTGCTTTGTTACATGCTCCCACTATGACATGCTGCCCCATCACAGGTCTAAAACCAACAAGGTCAACCACTCATGGATTTGAATCATTGAATTAATCAGCCAAAATAAAATAAATGTTTATAAGCTGATTGTCTCAGATACTTGTTGTAGTAACAGAAAGCTAACACAGAAAATTGGCGCTTAAAAATGGGGGTCACGACTTTTACCTACCAATATGGAAAAACATGTGGAATTGGTCTCAATGTGGAAATATTTGAAATAGTGGACTAGACAAAGCCTAGGAGCTTAATGGGTGATTCTTGGAGATGAGGTCAGAGATGAGAATGCTAATAGAAATGTAGAAATTATAGGTTATGTTGATGAAGTTTCAGATGAAAAGAAGACTATTGAAAACAGGACTGAAGGCTTTCCTTAGTATTAGTACATTGTGGCGGAGAATTTTAGAGCACCATTGCATGTGCCTCCTTTCTGGCCAAGATACAAATTTTCCATCTCTCTCTTCTGTTCTTTTTTGTTCCAGATTCTCACAGTAAATTTGGCTAAAAGCAATTTGAATGCTTAAAGTTTGAATGCCCTGCTGCCTTAAAATTCCCTCCACCAGATGGAGTAGTTCATCACATTTAAACTCAGCCCTGTCCCACTAAGCATGGGGCAGTTTAATTCACAGGTAATTAAAAAAGAGTGCTTTGCATTATTAATGGCCCTTGGGACTCTCTGAAATCATACACAATTCTGGGTGTATGTGCATTTTTCTTTCCTTAATATCAATTCCAAAAGAAATTTATGCAAGTGGAAGCAAGTTTTAATGAGAGGAGAAACAATAACCAGCCTTTATAATTACTTTTTCAGTATGGAATTTTGTCTTCAACCTATGCTTATTGACTTATCTTATTTCTAGAGAGTGTAATTGGAAAAATGTCAGTTTGCAAATTTTTTAAAATTATTTTCTTTATTATAAGTGCCCAAAGAAAATTAACTAGCTTATACATTATTCTAATACTGTCATTGGAAACTGAGTTCAATCTACTTTTGTTAAGTTAGACCTTTAAATAATAAATAGGAGAATCTAAGTCATTTTTTTTAGAATGCTGTAGACCCTTGGTTATCTACTTATGTCATATAATCAGTTGATTCTTACAGTTTTTTTGTTTGTTGTTTTTTTTTTATTTTGGTACTGGGGATCAAACTCAGGCCCTTGCGCTTGCAAGGCAGGTAGTGGAACCACTGAGCCAACTCCCCGGCTCAATTGTTACAGTTTTTAGTCTCCTAATTTACCACTTCCATCCTTGGAAACCCATACTCAACTGAATTTATAGGGTCCATAAAGTTAAGATTTGTCTTCTTTCATTGCAACCTTACAAGCTGTCATCTTCTTTAATCTCATTTATTTATAGCATTGAGTCACCTCCAGACTCTCTTACTAAAGACTTCCTTTAGTCTCTTAAAGTGAAGTATTCAGTTCCACATTCAGCTCCTCTTGTAGCAACTGTTGTTTATAGTAAGGCATTTCATCTGGTCGACTGTGTAGGTGAACACATTTAAGCATTGGGAGCTTAAACACTGTTTAATATTTGTTAATATAATTACACCCTGCCTCACTCTCCAACTCCTTACCACGTTCTATTTTGTAACAAAACAGAAAAACACAACGACAAACTTGCTTGACAGTGATGATCAGCAGTAAGATGTCCATGGACTGCTTGCATATAGATCTGCTCAGAGCTTCAAAATTTTTGAGAGTGAAGCCAGGGATGTCTTGTTTGTGTGTGTGTTTTTTTTTTAAGCAAGTTCTTCAGATTCTTTTAATGCATAGAAAAAAGTGAGGACCACGAGGGTAGAAGAAAATGTGAAGTTTGGGGTCAGACAAGCCTAGGGTAGGTTACTTATTCTTTCTGAGTTTTATATGTCCAGTTGTAAATAAGAGTTTTTATACCTGTGTTGTTATGTAATTAAAAATAATGCATTTAAAGCTTTTAGTGCAGTGTCTTACTAGTTTTCTGTAAATGTAATTATGGATTTATGTATTACTGTTGTTGATGGTATGCTGTATCCAGGTGGAGATGAGTTAGAAGAACTGGTTTCAAAGTGACCTTAATTTACATAAGGCTTGTGAATAAACAGCCTAATTCAGTTGTTATGAATCTGAGCTGTAATGCTCATAAACAATTTTTATCATCTCATATGTACAGAACTAGTAGGTTTTTAATATTTATTGTACATTTCACTCTTTCAAGAGTATCTTTTCCCTTTCAGGTTGTTATATTAAGAAAATATTACTACTTGTAGTACCTATTCAATATGGAAATAAAATACTGTATACAAAATATTCATATTTAAATATTGTGTCTGTTGTTTAGGTTCAGATTATAATAATTGGTTTAAAAATACAGCAGTGAATTAGTGTATGCTACATTGCTTAGTGATTAATCTGTATGTAAGTCTTCATTTAAAAGCACTATGTGGGCCAGGGATTTAGCTCAGTGGTGCTGCTGCCTGCCTTGCAAGTGCAAGGACCCGAGTTCAATCCCTAGTAGCCCCCCCAAAATAAAAGCACTATGTATAGAATTAACATGCTAAAAAAACTTTTTCAAATCTATCTGAGTGTAATTATATTAATGAATATTAAATAGTGTTTAATGTTCTCAGTTTTCATGATGAGCAATTTAGGAACAATACTAAGCATCAGTAAAGCTCTGAATAAAATTTAAAAGGAAAATAGATAATAGCAACCATTACCGAATTAGCTGTGGAGTTTGTCCTGTGTTTTAAATTATCTTTTTATAAAGTTTTGTTAACATTTGAAGCTGAGGTATGTGGAACAACTTTTCCCCTAGTAATTCTTGATAAATTGTCAGAGTAGAAAGCACTGCAATTTCTTTATATTTTAGAAATCAACATTATATTAGAATGCATATGCACACAGACACACCCATAAGTGTACCATATACAAACTCAATCCTTTTCCAGTACTCAAGGCTTCCTTACCACATTTCCTCCGAGGTATGGGAAAATTACTACCTCGATTACACCTGTCATCTACACATCCCATGCCAACAGGCAAGCAGCTAAATTGTTGTACTGTCTGACCTCGCATTAAAGTTCTGAAGACACACTTTTACTTTAAGGAAGTACTAGAAGCTATCTCAGAAATATTCTTTCATTTTTTTCCTCCACCATATTTATTCAGCTATGTGGTTTTACTCCTAACCCTGCCTTTCCTCCTTATAATATGAAAGATGCATTTCTGCTGCTATCCAATATCAGCTTCTCCATTTGCAATGCATATCATAACTCTTTGTTCTTTTGCATATTATCTTTTCCCTTTCTAATATTAAGAGGTTCTCTGAATCACTCCCACCAGCACAATTTGCTCTCATGTTTCTTTAAGCATTGTGCAATCCTTTTGCTCCATGTCTCTCTCCAGATGTTGACTCCTTTTTATAATGCCTTCTTCAGACTTTTAGAAAGAATTGTCATTACTTGTACTTCATGTCATACTCTTTCAACATTCTGTATGTGTGCTTTCATTCGTACAGTTCTGTGAAACTGCTTTTGTTGAAGTTAAAAATTATCTCCATGCTGCCAAATCTGTTGTCACTTTGCTGCTCATTTTTTACCTAAGGATAACTCTTTCCTCAATTTTTTTCTTCTTTAGAGTATTCTTTAATACTACAGTATTCTTCCTTGGGTTTTTTTTTTCTCTCTCTTTAATTGAGTTTATTGGTACATTCTAGGGATACAGTACAGTTACATTCATTGTTGGGAGTTCCTTGGCTTTTCTTCTGCTTTATTGTCAATTCCACTTAGTCTCTTTATTAAATTTGTAATATCCTAGGTCCCTTTCTGACTTCAAGTTTTTCTGCTGTGCTTTTGTTTTTGTTTTTTGAGGCAGTGTCTTGATATATATTCTAGGCTGGCCTTGAACTCGAACTCACTATGTATTCCAGGCTGGCATTGAACTCAGTAATCCTTTTTTCCCAGAATCCCAAATACTGGGATTACAATTGTGAGCCCACACCTGGCCTGACTTCAAATTTTTTCCATCCACATACTTTTTAGATGACTTCATCCTATAGTTGCCTTACTTTACATACCATTTATTTATTCAAATGACTAAAGTTTATATTTCCAGTCCTGACTTAGTCTAAGCATTCCTACTGAAGTAGCTGACCAGAGAAACTTCCACTTAGACATTCACACTTACATATTATTTTAGATTTTTTTTGTTGTTGTTTTTTGAGACAGGGTCTCACTATGTAGTTGAAACTGACCTGGAACGCACTATGTAGCTCAGACTGGTCTCGAACTCACAGCGATCCTCCTGCCTCAGCCTCCCGAGTGCTGGGATTACAGGTGTGCACCACCATGCCTGGCCTTATTTTAGATTTTCTTGAGCAAAATAGAATTTCCTTCTAACTGCCAATTCTGTCTTTTCTTCATCTCTCTTTTCTAATAGCATTATCATCCAATAAACATCTTGTAGATTTTGCTTCTTAATTACATGCTAGTTTAATTTTTCTAACCCTACTATATAGTACATAGCTGTTAAGAGGTAGTTCTAGAAATCAGGCTGCCTGTGCTCGAGTATCAGTTGTCTGTGTACAGTTTCCATGACCTGGAATTATCACTTTTACTACCATCCTAATTCAGGCTTTAGTTACCTCTTACTGGACGACTACATAACCCTTCTAATTATTTTCCTTCTCTATGTTCATGTCTTCTACTCCATCCTATCCCATAATCTATCCCACAGACTGTCTATCCATAGTAGACAGAATGATCTTTCTCAAACATAAATGTTATTAAGTTGACTCTTAGGCCTAAAACAGTTTGACAGCCTTGTACTGATAATGCTTGCTTTAAAATCAGGCTTTTTTCCATGTCTTATGAAGCTTTACACCTGGCTCTTGCTGGCTTCTTATAAACTCATGTCTTATCCCACTGTTTTATCAATTATGCCCCACTATACTGTCACTTTTCTTTAGTGAAGTCATACCTTCTTGTGGTCTCCTTACTGGTGCTGTTTGCTTTTTATGCCTGGAATGTACCCTCATTTGTATTCATTATACATATCTTTACTTAAATACTACCTTTCAGAAAGTCCTTCACTGATTCCCACCATAATGAAGCCATCCTGACAGCCTCTGTATCATATCATCATCATTATTTTAAGTCTCAGCCTGTAACTTAACATTATCTTATATTTGTACTTATTCATTATCTGCCTTCTCCACTAGAATATAGATTCAACTATATCCCCAACCCATACTGTAGTGCCTGAAATTATTAAAAGTGATGTCAGCACATTCAAAATCATAATTACTTTGTATTTTTATCTGCCAAATTCATTGATCTATTATAGTATCCTGAATGGCTCCAAGTTCAAGAAGACAATGCCTTAGTTGATTATTAGGCCTTCGACTTAATTCAGCTACAAGTTACCAGTTAGATTCTCAAGTATTTAGTTGAGTTTTCCTGGGATTTGTTAACTGCTGAGTTAATTTACCTACAAGAGAATAAAAGATTTAATGTGTATTTTGGTTTGATTTTGCTTTATTGCAGCATCCTTAGAGATCTTGTTTTATGTAATTCTTATCTATCAAAATATTCTCAAGTGAATGAAATGGATTGCTTAAGCAGTCATCATTTAATTGAATATTCATCTTGTTAAAGTATTGAAAGTTCAAGAAATGTGTAATAGCTCTCATTAAAAACTTCCCATTTTCCTTGATAAAACATATCATTTACTTCTTTAGGCATTTGTTTTCCAGCAACTTCAAGCTGATGGAAAATTAATACCTGATTAGAAACTCAAGATCATTCATCTTCTTTTTTTTTCACTTTTCTTTTTTGGTACTGGAAATAGAACTCAAGGACTTGCTCTTGCCAGCCAGGCAGGTGCTGTGCCACTGAGCTACATTCCCGGCCCTCTTCTTATTGTAATAGCCCATAAATTGAAGATAGCCATATCATTTTTACTTTAAATACAGATTTGTCTAATATCCCTAACATCAGAAGTTTCTGCAGTTCACGTTGGTATTAGTTAAAGGAGAAACTTATGATTTAACTGATAAAATGTGTGTGAATGAAGAAACACAATATAAGAATTGAGATGTGGGATATCCTTCACTCCGAAGCTGGAGAAGTTTCTAAACTAGCTTCTTTATTTTGAGCTGCAACATGGACAACACCAGCAACACAATGCCCTGCATGGATTTCTTCTTTTGTATTTTACAGCTAGTCCAAATTTCTCTTTAGTATTGTTAACATAATCTTTTGTACTATTCACTATCATTTCAATATTATTGAGGCTCTCTCCTTGTTCTTCTACTAAAAGAGATATCTGAATAAAAAGATCCCTTAAGTCCTTTATTTCGTTCTCCAAATTAACAAGTTCTTTATGTCTCTGTTCAATTTCTGAGAGTTGTGCTTTTGTGATATTTATTTCTGTAAGTAAGCTCTCATTAAAAACTTCCCATTTTCCTTGATAAAGCATATCATTTACTTCTTCTTCAGGCAGTTGTTTTTCAGCAACTTCAAGCTGACGGAAAATAAATGTCTTGCATTTGTCTTGCTTTGCTGTTATTGTGTCATTGTACATAAACATGGTTTGCTGAAAATGATGGACCATCGCAGCATGCTGAGATTTAAGTATCCTTGTCACCACTGAGGATGGTCCATTTTCAATCTCTGACTTTTTAACTTGTTTAACTAACTCACCCAGATTTCTGTTAATGTGTTCTGCTTGGGTTTTTATCTCCTTTGTAATGCTAGACTCTCTTTTAAGTAGACTAAATCTTCTCATTGAAGCCACCAGACTTTTCTGCTGCTGTCCAAATTTTTGCACATCATCTGTGAAATTGTTAATAGTCTCCTGTAGTTTTTGGATCTCGTGTAGGTGTCTCTGGGCAACAGGCTCTCTTTCATAAATAACAGCTTGTTGCTCATGTGTCCCTTGTTCCTCTGTTTCGGTAGCCAACACGTGACTGTCTCTAGAGAGTTCTAATTCCTTTGTTCTCTGCTTTAATTCTTGAAGTCGGTCTTTCATCTTCCCTTTCCTGATAAGAAGCAAAAAATATCATATTGAACTAAGAGAAATTTAGTGTTTTTCATGAGTACTTGTTTGTTTGATTTAGATATTTCAGTTTTGAAGATGAGGAGCTGTGTGGGACTATAAGTAGCTCATTGGATCACATATAATATTAGTAACAATCAAAGAAAAATGTCTCTAATGTTATGCTATGGGGACTCAGTGTTTGACTTGTTTTTTTGGTTTTTTTTTTTGGTTTTTTTTTTTTTTTTTTGTACCAGGGATCAAATTCTGGCCCTTGCGCTTTCAAGGCAGGCAGCAGAACCACTGAGCCAAATCCCCAGCCCAGTGTTTGATGTTTACACAGACACTTTTAGTAATGATTTGGATTTTGTATGTTGTAATAAAAAACATGTTAATTAAATATATGGTTGGGTGGAATTTGGAGGGATCTTTAGTATGTTGAAATGAACAGTTGGGTTTCAAAGGTTGTAATAGCATTGAAAACTGTACTAAAAGTAATCAATTAGATGTAAAATATTTCAGTGAATTGTTTGAAAACATGTTTGGATCTAGACAGTGGAGTACTATTGGGTTCATAAAAGTGTCTACAAAAGTATTGGATCTTTTAATATCAACTTTATTATACCTATCAAAATAGTTACACTTTTACAAGTAATGGTATAATATAATGTCTAAATAGACTTAGATGTCTTGCTATAGTAACTGTGGTACTCAGAGTATACTTGGGTGGGACTACATTAAATTCTAAGCATGCTTTGAGACAGAAATTCATAAATTGGGAATTTCCAAACTGAGATTGAAAAAAATTGAGATTGGAAAACCTTATCAAATGGCAAATCAGTGAAAGGAATGAAAAATAAGATGTAAGGAATATATGCAACAATCTTCTGGAATATAAATATCTATATATACAAATTGAATTAGATTTACTGGGCATAACTCCAGAGGACAGTAGGTAGTAATTATATAGAGTTTAATTCAGTATAAAGATGACATTACAAGGTAGAAGAGCTGTTCCAGGATGAAATGAATGCTTCATGAGGTGATCAGCTGCATCAACAAAGATGTTCAAGGTGGTCTTGAATGATGACCCAACAAAGAATGTTATAGAAAAGATCTGTGCATTGGGATTAAAATTAAACCAGTCTACTGACAATAATCCTTTGATTTTAAAGGCCTGGCATTTAGTCAAATAATTATCGATGTCTACTTTATGCAAACTTCTAAGTGCTTCAGTATACATATAAGAACATCTATCTGTGTTTGAGGAATTTTCATTCTATAAGGAAATGAACAATATAGAATTAAAGAGATAAGTGATAAATTTTAGGTCTTGATAGAACAGTCAGAAAAGGTCTATACGGAGATATTTGAGCTGTGTTACCTAAATATTGAGAAGCCAACCAGAAGAGGCAAGGGTATAGGAGACTGGGAGCCATGGTAATGCAATGAGACAAATATGTTTTCAAAACAAAATTAATTTTTGTGTATATAAAAATAACAAGAAGAGTAAGTTAAAATAACGAAGTCAGAAAGGTGGGAAGGGACCAGATCACAATGGGCTTGTGAGCCAAATCAAGAGTTTAGATTTTATTCTAGATTCAGTAGAAGACAAAAGATACATAGGGTATTGGCATGATTTTTTTTTTCCCAGTACTGGGGATTGAACACAGGACCTTGTGTTGGCAAGGCAGGCACAACACCACTCAGCTAAATCCCTGGCCCTTGGAATGATTTGTTTATAAAAGATGTCGTAGCTGGTTATATAAGAAACTGTGTACCAATGTGGGAAAAACAGTTCACAGGAGAGACTTGGATGAGAAAATGAAGATAGAATAAATGAGAATGATCAGAATATATTTTTGAAGGTAAAATAAATAGTACTTGATGGTTTCAACCTATCAGGGTTTAACACAGATTTTAACATTAGCACCATTATTTCTTGAAACAAATAATAGAAAAGTGTTTTTCTTGGTTTTCCTCTTACCTCTTTCGCTCTTTCCCACCTGGCTTCTCTTCTTTCTTACCTCTGAATTTTGGAATGTTTCCAGTCTCTATTTTTTTTTTTTTTTTTTTTTTTTTTTTTTTTTTT
>NW_022900936.1:39438287-39499448 GCF_012274545.1 Fukomys damarensis
CTCCTGAGGGCTGGGATTACAGACACGCACCACTATGCCCGGCCAGTTTCTAAGTTTTTATTATATTCCATCATTTTTTAATCTCATGGTGTGAAATACTATTTTTTTATCTCACTACTCCTACTCAAATTCAGATTTCCAGATTAGACTGCCTTTTTTTTTTTTTTTTTTTTTTTTTTTTTTTCCAACTTGGGACCTTGCACTTGCGAGGCAGGTGGCAGAACCACTGAGCTAAATCCCCGACCCTTAGACTGCTTTTAAAACACCTGTCTATTTGACAGTTCCTCTTGAATGTTTATGTCTACCTTGAGCTTGTGATTTTCATTTGAGCCTTTAGCTTGCTGCATCTCCGCAAATGGCTGCTCAATTTTTTGAGTGGGTCAGACCAAAACTGTTGGAGTCAATTTTGACTTTCCCCCCTCATGCCATTACCAAACTAAATAACACCTCATATCCAAGCTAATAGCAAATCTTATCAACCTCTGTTTCATAGTATTTTTTGATCCAACAACCTCTTCTCATCTCTCTGGTCCAAGTAATCATTGCCCACTTTTATTACTGTAGCATTTTCTTAAGTGCTCTCCTTATTTCCTATTTTGTACACTTGATCCTCTTGATCCTTTCTTAACACAGAATTCAGAGTCAAAATGGGAGATGGATCATGTTATTACTGTACCTACAATCTCTCTTGGGTGTTACTTCACAGACTTGAGCCTACAGTGTTCTACATGACCACCTCCCTACCTCTTTGACCTCACCACTTCCAACTGCCCCCCTCCCTGTGCTTCAGCCTCACTGTTCTTGGTATTTCTTTTTCTTTTTTTGGGGGGGGTACCAGGGATTGAACTTGGGTCCTTGTGCTTGCGAGGCTGGCACTGGAACCACTGAGCTAAATCCCTGGCCCTGTTCTTGGTATTTCTCACACAAACTCTAGGCACCACCTAGCCTTACGACATCGAAATTTGCAATTTTCTCCTTTTGAAATGCTCTCTCCTTAAAGGTTATGGCTTATTGCTCAACTGCTTTACTTCTTGCTGAAGTGTTACCATCTCAGTAAGACTATCTTGGTCATCCTATACAGAACCGTAACAACCTTCTCAAATTTCTGACCCTTCTTGTATGTTTCACTATTTAACATACTGTGTAATTTACTAACCTTAATTTATTGTCTATTTTCTACCCCAAATAAAAGCTCCATTGAGTTTTGTTCATTCTGGTATTCCCAGCAACCTTGATTACTCTCATATTTACTGAGCTCTCACCTTGCATTGTATATTTACTTGAGCTCTTAATATGAGCTGGGTACTGTTCAAAGTGTGTAGTCTGTTCTTGTAAGAACTAAGTACAGTATTTCATAATGAAATTAAGATCTGAGTTTAAGTAGATTGACCAAGGTGTCAGCTGGTGATAGAATTGGAATTCAGGTGCTGGCCATATGGCTTGTTACTATGCAATAAAGCCCTTTTCAATGTTGTCAGATGCTACAGAGAAATTGGGTAGGATAGTTTCTGAAAAGAGACAATTAGTTCAGGTAAGTAGTTGGGAAAGAAGATGAATCACAAGGGATAAGCCTGGAAATCTGTTTTTAACTGAAAGAGCATATCATAGATATTAAAAGTGTACTCAGAAACATTTCCTATTTAGTTACTTTGCTAAGCATTGTAGGTACTGGTTAGAAACATTTAAGAGTAAGCTTTTCATGACTATAATGCACTTAGACTATTTACTTTTTAAATATTTATGGTATGTAACTCAAATACCATGTAATCATTTATTTTCCCACTAATTTTAAAAAAATACTGAAAAAAATAAGCAATTTTATGCAACTCATAGACTTCTAAGCTGGAAAAGAATTCTGCTTGCTCTTCTCTTTATTCTGCACTTTCCACTTTACTTGCCAGGAATTGTAACATTAGAATGACTAAGTCCCAAATCTTGGTGGCTTAGGAGTGCAACTTCTCTTGTTTATATTTCAAGTCCATAATGAATTTACAGGGGCTCTGGTCTCAGTCTTGGTCACTTGGGAACATAAGCTCCCCTTTTCTGAAAATGATAGTCACCACAGCAGATCGAAAGCAGACTGGAAAGCCCCTCTTCCCTATTAAAATGACACTTTTTGAGTCCTCAACCAACTGAAAGTATCTGTCAGTGAGGTGAAGTCCTCCCCTATTCCACAAAGGAGAGGAGACCCCGACCTCTTCCATACCAGTGAACTTTCTAATTTGATTACAGAAGAAATCCTTTGAGAATAATCAATTTTTTCATTTTTTTAAAAATGTGAAAACAGAAGCAGAAAAGCATGTTAGTAGTTGTACTGTTATAAGAATACAAACTTCCAAGATTCTAGACCAATGCTTTGTCCATTATAAGACATGTACACTTCATGTATCTTATATATTATATGAAGCTGAGGCCACCAATCATACTCTTCTGTTTTTCAGTATTTTATTAAGTATATAATGCTTATGCTGGTACAACATTGGGAAGTAATTGTAGAAACCTCTCATATGGCAGCTTTGTGAAAGTAAAATTACTAAAAATAATTTATTATATACTTGAATTAAGACCAGTCTTCTCTTGCCAGGGATTTAGCTCAGTGGTTCTGGTGACTGCCTCGCAAGTTCAAGGACCTGAGTTCGAGCGCTGGTACCAAAAGAAAGACTTTTCAATTCTCAGTTCTAGTGAGAAGGAATTTGATGCTAGTGTCAATTGGCTTAGTGATTTATATTTGTCACATCCTCATGTAAATGCTTTTAATGCTTTTACCGTTTTGATGTTGAAAATACATTCTTTCCCAAAGTGTTTAAATATTTATATTACACTCACCTCTTATTAGCTTTATCCAAAATGATTTTTTTCCCAAATTAACACATAGACATAATTTAAGTGGTCAAATAATTTCAAGCTAAGAAAGATAAATATCTGACCCCCGGCTCCTGTGCCATTTCCCATTTCCTTTTTTTTTCTGGTCCCAGGGATTGAACTCGGTCGGGTTCTTGCGCTTGCAAGGCAGGCCACTGAACCGCGGAGCTAAATCCCTGGCCCTACCATATCCCATTTCCATTTCCCCTTTCTCAAGGTAATCATGTTCAGCTCCTTAGCTGTGTCTTGATTTTTTTTTGTAAAACATTTATTAATACATATTAGGCGTACAAAATAGTAATAATACTCATCATAGGGAGTTTGTACCTGTACATGGTACATCCCGTCTCTTTTTTCCCATTCCCCCTGCTATTAAGCTTCCTACATCTAGATTATTTGCTCATGTGGGTTCTGCTTGTTCAGTTTTATATACTGTATTGAATTTCTGCTATAAAAGGTGTGCATTTAAATTTCTCTTATTCTTCTCTCAATTTTCACCTAATATAGTTGGACAATAGGCAGTATTCTATGCTTATGTTATTATGGTCACCCAAATATTATTTACATAAAATATAATGGTTATAATTCCTTTATCAAATATTGTTTCCGTTGCTTCATGTCTTTTCAGTGGAAGGAAAGGGAAAATGTGTTGTTGTTGTTTTTCTTATGAAAACTTTTCATTTGCTTTTATACACACATACACAGAAAATACTCAGAACATAAATGGGTAGTTTGGTGGATTTTCACAAAGTAAATACATGAAACATCGTATAGATCAAGAAACAGTAAACTTCTGAATTTTTCTTCAAATTATCAGTTACCTAAGTTTTCATTTGCTTTATTTTGTATATTTCACTAAATCATTGTAAAACTAACCAAACAGAAAATGTCTTCCTGATATAGTTAAATATAGTCAATATTTTAAAATTTCATTTTGTTTTATTGCATCATCTTTTGATGCATCTTTCCTAGAACCCTCTAATGTGACTTGATGGTGTTAAGAGCTGGTCTCCTCCTTTATAGTATCCCTTTCTGACGCCTGGCTCCTCATCATTTTTGGTTTATTTCCTTTATTTAGGAATCTACCTTAGCTTCCTTTCAAAATATTAATATACCCTGCATTTCTGAAATGTTTTTATGCTTTCTTTATACCTGACCTAATATATTTCCTGGGGATATAATTCTCACTTGTACTCCCATAATTGTTTGAAAGTTTCATTATGTTTTCTTCTCTCTTTCTTGCTTTTGAGAAATCTGCTATCTGCCTCCTACTATTTTGTATAAGATCTTTTTATATTCCCTTTTCATGAAATGCTTGGCCATTTTTTATTCCTGGTGTTCTGAACCTTCACAGTAATGTGATTTTGGGTAAGTCTTTTTTCTTTTTCTTGTTCTTTTTTTCAATATTTATTGACTCTTTTTAATCTGGAAATTCATGTATTTTACCTTTTTTTGCAGTTTTGTTTTTTCATTGTAGTTTAGCTTTAATTTCTACTCTTCATTTTGGCTGTGTTCCATTTTCATATGTGCTATCTTAAAGTTTCCCTTTCTTTAAAGTTTAGTGAAATAGGGTGAAAATTTGTCCTTTTTTTACTTAAGGATATATCCAAGCAAACAGTTCTATGTCTGTTTCTATGTTTCATTTGCACATATGCATCTTGATTAAGTCATAGTTGATTATCTTTTAGAGTTCACATAATTCAGAATGTTCCTGTGATGTAAAAACAGACTTAATTTAGGCATTTGGGTACCCTTACATGCTATAGTTAAATTTTATTTTCTAAGAATATCAGAGATATAACTATATGCACAATTATTTCTAGTTTAATTGATCTTATATCTTCAAAGATTAGGCAAAACAAACCATTCAAGCTTATTAGAATTTAAAAGTTGGGATGGAGAGAGTTCATATAGGCATAAATATGAAGCTCATAGTTGTAAAATCATTTAACTCTTTAGGTGAAATTGGTGAGTCTTATACAATCTTTCCTATACTTTAAATTTATTTTTTTAAGGATGGAAGTATTTTATCTGAATATAAATCATCTTTCAGCATACTAGCTTAATAATGGCTATACAGTTTTGAATTTTACTTGGTATACTGGATAATATTTTTTCTGGTACCAGGGATCAAACTCAGGTCCTTGTACTTGCAAAGCAGGTGCTAGAACCACTGAGCTAAATCCCCAGCCCTTGGATTATATTTTTGAGTTTAAACATAATTGAAAAAAAAAAAAAGAACAGTCACTGGGACATAGAGTAACCAACTTTCACACTTTGTTCTATGAAGTTGAAAAATAAACTTGTATGACTCTAAAACTTTCTCCACCCTGTTACAGAAAATACATTCTTAGATACAAAAACAAATAAAACTTACCTAGTGCTTTAAGAACTGTGCTGGGGAAAATGTACTTAATATGCTTACAGATTTTTTAAAGCAGTTTCTTTCCACACTTGCTATATTGCTTAAATAAGTTATTTCAAAAAATATAGCCAGTTTTAAAGCAAACATGAAATATCTTTTAGTTTTGCATGCGATGACAACTTGTAACATTTCTCTAGTTCAGGGTTAAAGCAATAGATCTTATTGAAATGTTAACTTTCACTGCTTAAATGAGAGCAAAACAGTGATTTTAAAAAATGGACTAACATGTATTGCACATTGCATATATTATCTGTTTTAATTACCTGACATTGTTCTTATAATATTCTTCAATGCTTTTTTCCTGCTTTTAGTGTAAATTATTATATTTCTTGATTAATTTAACAGTAGCAAAATCATTTTTATTATGACTCATCTACTTTTTAAACTTTCACTTACCTAATTCAGGTACCTTGTACTAAACTTTCATACTAAATTTAAAAGTGAGGAGCCTTAAAGATAGAATATTCTAGGTGTTTCATGGCCATCTTTCAAATTTCCCCTTAAAATATCTCAATGTCAGTATTAGTTTCACTTCAAATGGCATATTTCTTAAATTCTAACATGGTAGTAATTATAAGAGAAAGTGTCTGACCTACTTTATGTGGCATTTAAATGACACTAACTAAAATATTATATTCATTTCATAGTTTGAAAATTCTATGTTAAATTTTAAAATTTAAGTATTTTCAATATACTAGTTGAAACATTAAAAAGGGGACAGAGTACTTTGATAATTCATGTTAGTAGTTTTAGTAATATTGTTTTCTAATATCTGCAAATTACTTTTAGAACATTCTGGGGAACAGTAGTAGAAATTAATTAAAACTATGAAATTATCTCACTTTTAAATATATGCGCACTTTAGGTATAGCCTGACTTCCTAATATTTACAAAACAAGAAATCACTTTTTAAAGAACTTTAAAAGTTATTTCTTCTAATGTTGATTAAGAGTTTTGTACCCATGTCCGGTTCAGTTTGTTAGTAATACGTATGAATAGGGCAGCCACCTGTGTGGACTGTCCAAGTCTGAGGAAAATGGGTAAATTGAACTATCTGTGGAGCTATATTTAAATGTCAGAATATAACCAGATTTTGTCTATGCATGTCTCTCATTAAGAAGTAGAAAAAGAGCAGTTTCTTTACCTTTGTTTCTTGATCCTTTTGTTGGTCTTCCACTGCCGTGTTGGAGTCCTGCCTCTGAGACGAAATCTGAGTATCATCTACTGTAACGTTGATCAAAGTATTTAAATCCCTGTCTTATAGGTCACAGCCTAATTTCTGTATGGTTCTCATATAGTTAATGAAAGCCAAATAATAAAGCCAAATAAGTTGGAGATAAAGTTGTGCCTTTGCTGTTAATATCAAATGAGAACAGATTGCTTACTTCACACCTGGAGAATCTGGTTCTGCCAGTTAAACTCCTATTCTTCAGATTAAAGGAAGATTTTCACTGGAGCTACTTCAGTAACAGGAAGTCCTTGTTAAACTGCCCACATAGGGTATGTTGCACATATAAGTATAAATCCAGGCCTATATTATCTGTGGAATAATCCAACAAAAAGTCAGTATTTAAATCAAGGCTACTTGATTTTCTTTAGTTATCAAAAACCTGCTAAAAGTACAGAACGGGAATAAATTGTAGTGGAAAGGCTACATTGTGGTGTAAAGGCTTTTGCTCCATTTACTTTAAGATGATTGAATTCTACCCTATTTTGGGAAATCTCTTTAAAAATCACAGAATTTCAGAAGGAAAACAGCCAGAAAATAGTTCATGATTTTAACCTTCTACCCTACTTTTCTTATTATAGTGCTATTTATACTTTAAAATAAGTTTCTCATATAGTTTTCAGTATAGAATAACTAAAGCTGTACAGCAGTTTTAAAGTGTTTATTATACCAATACAATGATTCAAAATTAATTTTTCAGGAGTATTTATAAAAAGTTACTTGTGAAGATTTTTTTCATACCACTAAGTTTCTAAACCTTCCCTTTTTTCTGTGTAGGTTGTTGTTTGAGGGCAAGAGGAGGAAAATTGTTATAATAGCTGACAAAATAGCATTTGTAATTTTTTTATTTAGAAGCTGTACTTTCTGAAAATCTGTTCTCCAAATAAGAAACAATTCCACATATCTATTTTTCATAGCACTCTTAAGTAAAAACAAAACAGTAGAAACACAAAAGTCTTTCATAGCCATATAATAGAGCATTTTGAAATTGTAGAGCATATTAAGAAGATTATTTGTCCTCTTTCAGAATTTACTTTTCCATTATGAAAATGCATGCTGCTATTATGCATACAGTTACATACCAGTTACTCCCAATGAAGTGTAGTGTCCAAATTGAGACTTTCCTCATGTGAAGGTACTACTTCTCCCATACATTTACTCAAAATACTATTTATCCCACATGCTTGTTAATATTTTCTAAAATAAAGAATATGAAGATGAAATAAAAACTAATAAAAATAACTACCTGTAGAAGAGAAGGAATTAGAGGAGAAGGGAAAGAGATGGACAGTGGTTCTTTCTCGTTATACCTTAGTTTTATAGTTTTGAATTTGGAACCATATAAATATTTTTAAAATTAAATCTTAAAATACAAACTACCTTTTGAGGTGTAGGGAAGGTGAAATGGGTAGGGGAAGGGTAAAAAGGGAAAAGAAAAAAATGTGAGATAATGAAAAGATGGAAATAAAGTGCTTGTAGATGGGGAGGGGAGGAGGGGGGAAGGGAGGGCAGGGACAAGGGGAAAAAATGAGAACCAAGACCTGTCATGTAGAGGTACAAGATCCCAACAATGAATGCAACTGTACTGTATCCCTAAAATGTACCAATAAACTCAATTGAAGCTGAAAAAAAAAACTACCTTTTGAAAAAACAAAAGCACCTTGAGACAAATGAATCTAGTTGTATATGTCTAAATACACAGAGAAGAGTTATTTCAAGTAATTCATATTATTTATTTATTTATTCAGTGTGTGTGTGTGTGTGTGTGTGTGTGTGTGTGTTGCTTGGGATTAAACCTAGGGTCTGTGCATATTAAGCAAGCACCCTATCACTGAACTACCTGTAACTCCTCAACTAATTTTAAATCTCAGTATTTGGTATATCACTAATGGGATATAACTTTTAAAAAAACTACTAACAGATATTATCTTCATTTATTAAGTCATATTTTAGTAATATTGACATTCACTTGAAACATACATAACAAGATAGAGCAAATGGTTAAGGGCATGTTATTAAAACTATACTTGTCAGCATATATAGAGAAAGATACAAGTGAAATCCAAGAAGATAAGTAAAAAATTAGTAATATTTGATTTGAAATAAGAAAAATAAATATGAACTCATGATTAACTTTTTTCTTTAAAACAATTTAAAAAACTATTTCCAACTGTGTACTTAGAAATGATTGAGAAGCAAAGACAAGTCAATAGCAGTGAATATCATTAGTGTTCATGTTATGTATTTACCGTGCCATTTTTCATAGAAATCTCCCTGAGAGATTCTTAGGGAAATAGGTAATTTTGGATCTCAGACATGCTTTATGTTAGAAAGAAAAGAAATTATCAGCAGCTGTTGAAGTTGTACAAAGAAGGAGCCCACAGCCCACCTGAGGAGGCCTCTGTGTCTGTAGATGGACAGCTTTGGGCCTTAACAAGAACAGTAACTGCAATAAATGAAACTACATCAAATATGTTTTAGAAAATCAATTTGTAATGATGCCCCCTAAAAGAAGATCTTAAAAACATATTAAGGCAACTTTTATCAGTTTTGGAGGTGGATAGGGCACCAGTGAATTATTATGAAAATTAGAAAATAAAGTCAAAGGGTCATTTATCTTGATTTAACTGTGACTTGTATTTAAGATTCACCAGAAAATTGATGGAAGCTAATTTTCTTCAACAGAAAACTCTGCTATTAAATGATGAAGTAATATAGAATTAGTTTTTATTTTATAAACAAAAATAATTGAATTAAGCAAACTTTATCAGTTACTGTTAAAATCATTAAGTGAAAGATTAATAAGGAACTCATTTTGAGTGGATTGTGCTGTCTCAAATCCACAGATCAATTTTAATATCACAAAAATATGACATAATACGAAAGTGATGCTTCATCCTTTCTCATTAGCAACAATGCCATTAGCTACCTTGCCAAATTATTTCACCCTGAAATTCATCTAATCTCCATATCTAATTACTAGATATAGGAAATACAGGAAATGTATGTTAATTATCTCACAGAGACGCTATTAGCCAAATCCTAAACATGTACATTTCTACAAAAAAATGATTTGTTTTCTTGTAAAAATAAATGCCATGGGAGATAAAGAGATATTGTTGGAGTTGGGAAAGGGTAGGTATTACTGATTTTTAAAAGCTTAGCAGTTATGAATTGTAATGTGCATTTGGTTTGAATCTGATTATGAATATAACACTTGTAAAATGATACTGAGAAATATCAACTATATTGAATAATATTAAAGGCTTTTTATTAATTGTGTTGTGATAATATGGACATTTTGTAATTTAAACTTTTTTTGTAAAGTAATATAGCTGAAAGGAAAAAAGTAGAAGGTACATAGATCAGCATGAATGACACAGTATTGTTAATATTTAAAGGTAGATAATAGCACTTCATTAGACTTACTGTTTTGTATATTTATTGACAGCTTTGTTTTTGCTCAAAACTCTAACCCTGACCAAGGACAGTCTAGTTATCACCCAGTATCAAAAAAGATTGGTTTCAAGACCCTTCATAAATAGCAATATGCAAAGATGTTCAAGTTCTTCATATAAAACAAGAAGAATTACATATACCCTATGCACATCCGTATACTTTAAATTACCTTTAGATTGCTTATAATACTTCATTCAATGTAAATGTTACATAAGTAGTCCTTACATAGTTCTGTATTATTTAAGGGATAGTGAAAAGAGGGAAAGGCTGTATACATCCAATACAGTGTTTTGTTCTTTTTTTTCCCCCAAATACTTTCTATCTGAGGTTGGTTGAATTTATGGATGCAGAATCTTAAACTTTTTGACCTCTACCATCCAAGGAAAATAGTGGTATTTCTTGGCAATTTCTATTATTTCTAGAAGTCTGGTTTTTCATTTGATTCCCCAGTGTGTTAGTTACTTTTCTCTTGTTGCTGAGCCAGAATACCTGACACCCAAAGTTAAAGGGTGAAAGGGTTTTTTCGCTAACAGTTTATAGAGGTTTCAGTCCATAACTGGTTTGCTCCAAGGCAGTGTGGCAGAGGTGCAACAGTTCATGGCGGTGACAGAAGCAGCAAAAGCAGTAGGGCCACAAGAGATCAAACAGTATCTTTCTGGTCCTTTTTTCTTATTCAGACTACTGAGATTAGGGCGGTGCCAAACCAGTCACTCTCCTGTAGTGGTTTAGTTATCCACACACCCTTAATTTTAGCATCACACATTCCAGATTTAGCTACATTTGAAAAGGACTGCATGAAGCTTTGGGGCAACATCTAGACTTGAGGTACAACATCCAGTTTGCTATTAAATGAGTGTATGTGAGCTGCACATAGTGTGTGTATTTATTAATGTGCAGATTTATGCCAAATTAGAGTAGCCCTGAGTCTTCAATAAATTGCACATTTACATGGACACATTCACATATTAGAAATGTAGAGAAGCCCAAATATAGAGTGAATAATTGACATTTAAAATGAAACAGTTTATATTTTAATAAGATAAGTACATGAGATAAAGATATTTATATCCTGATGTAGTTTAAGAGATAAGGGTATAATATGTAGCTGTAGGTCATGTAAAATAGCCCCGTTTTCTATTTGTTGCTTCTTTTGGAGATATTGGTCTATTATTTGTGCTTGCTTTTTTTTTTTTTTTTTTTTTTTTTTTGTTTTTATGAGACTGACCTGGAACTCACTATGTAGCCCAGGCTGGTCTTGAAGTCACAGCGATCCTCCTGTCTTAGCTTCCCAAGTGCTGGGACTACAGACATGAACCACCACGCCCAGCTTGTGCTTTCTTGATACTACTTGATTTTGCTTTTATAGGCCAGTTCTTATTATTTTATCAATAATAAGGAAGAACGATGACATAATACTAAAATACTTTCTAACTCAACTTCTATAATCAGTAGATTTATATGTATTGAATAGAAGAACAGGGTCAAAACTAATAGGAAATAGACCGTTTGCAAGTTGAAAGAAACTAAGAGATGGAGAAGGGGGGAGGGTAGAGGGGAAAGGAAATAAAAAGAATTAAGACATTTTTACACATGTACCAATCCTCCTATAATGAGTGTTTTCTTTATTCTTTTTTAATGTGGTGCTAGGAATCAAATCCAGGGCCTTAGCCCTGCTAGGCATGTGCTGTACCACTGAGCTCCAGCTCTAGCCCTACCCCATGATGAATGCAATCATTAATTTAAAAATATTTTGAAGATGTCAAGTGATTATAATTTGTTATAAAACCACTTTGTTTTTCTAGGTTGGCAAATAAGCAGGACAAAGAAGGGGCTTTAGGAGAAGCTGATGTGATTGAATGTCTGTCTTTAGAAAAATTGGTTAACGAGCACAAGTGCCTGTGTCAGATAGTAAGTGTGTTTTTCTTTTGTGCTTTTTACAAATATGTTTAGTATACTTAGTTTTTATAGAGTGATAAGTAGTTAGAAAACAATGTTAAGAGAACTTTTTACATGGGAAATCACAGTGTTCCTATTCTGTTGGTATTAGTCACATTGTTGTAGTGTTTTCTATTTAGCTGTTAGTGACTTCCCTGAGCTATCTTTAATGATTTCAGTTGTTAACATTGCTTTGTGTAAAGTACATATACCAAAATGTTATGCTATAAATTTTTTTAAATGGGAAAGAAAAAATATAAATACAAGACAAATTCAGAAATTCATAATGAATTTTGAAAATTTATTGTCATGCAATCTTAAGAGTTGTCATACAATATTAAGGTAGATGGCTGGGATTTAATTATTTGTTCCAGTTTCACAAAATTATTAGGTTGTCAATTTTATGGATGTTTACTGCTATAAATTCATTGGTAAAGAAATTAAAATGTACCAATATTCTTAAGAAGTTGATGTATTTTCCTTATAGCAGGCCTACTTTGTACTTCAATAAAGTTGCTTAAAATTATCACTGATAGCTATCAACTTCTGTGCCATAGTGAGTCGTGTAGCTTTCAGATACCATTTCTATTCGATACCATTCAATTTCTATGAAGTAGTGAGGTTTGCTTTATAGGTTAAGTAAGTCCATGCTTCCTATAAATTTTTTAAAAGGCTTACTTTTTTAAAAAAAGGCTTACTTTTGATTTGCCAGCAATTATACCTAATGATTTATGAATAGATTTGTGCAGAGAGCCTTTAGTTTTATTATTTGAATCAAATAAACTTCTGTTGCAGGAACCTTGTTCAGCAGTCTTGGGATATGGAAAGAAAATTGACAAATCTATTAAAAAAGGCCTTTATTGGCTACTGCACATCATTGCAAGAGACTTTGATGCCTTAAATGAACGCATCCAAAAGGACACAACTGAACAACGAGCACTCGAGGAGCAAGAGAAACGGGAAAGAGCTGAACGAGTGAGAAAATTACGAGAAGAAAGGTAGTAAGCCTGATTTCATACCACAGTACATTTGAGGAGTAAAAATACCTGGCATTTTTATGAACACTTTGCAACTTTTATTTATTCCGTCTACTTGTTCTGTTCAGTTTTGTCTCCTTTTGTATGAAGGAGGACATTAAATACATTGCCTATTCTATTCTGAATCTTTGATTACACAAGTTTAAGTCATCTGTGAGCCTCAGCTTCCCCACAAATTTACATAGATTTGTAACTTTCCTGTTGGTAATGTACTCCCTGTTAAATCATTATTTCCCAGTTTCAAAATTTTATCTCTTATTTCTTAGGAGAACATTTAGAGCAGTGGTTCTGTACATTCAGAGAGATTTTTACCTTTCAGGGAACATGGAGAAATGTCTAGAAACATTTTTGGTTGTCACAGATGGGTGGAGGGGAAGATAGTACTGGATAGAAGGTGAGATGTTGAGGTTAAATTAACTGAAGAAAAATACAATTTCAGTACTGATTTTATCGGAAAGTAGTCCACATTATACCATTTCAAGTTATTAAAATGTATATCTTAAGTAATTTTTAAAATATACTTTGAGAAAGAAAATGTTTAAACTAAGTTCACCAAACTATACTTTTGAAAAAGATTGCATGAATTCTACTTCAAAATCATTCATAACTTTTAAAAAGTACTATGATCTGAATATGTTGACTTTAATGCTCAGCTTTAGATTTCTCTTTTTTTTTCGTTCAGTTGTTACAGGATGGAAGAGGGAGGAAAAAGAGGAAAATTTTAAAAGATTTTTTTTTTTTTTTGTACCAGGGATCGAACTCGGGTCCTTGTGCTTGCAAGGCAGGCAGCAGAATAACCACTGAGCTAAATCCCTGGCTAAAAAGATTTTTAAGTGCGTTCATGTAAGATCTAAAGTGGCTTTCATCAACCAAAGTAAAACTGGCTTTTCATATTGTTTAATATAGCTGCATCTCCATAGGCAAAAACCCACTACTCCTGAGTTTTGTGAGGAAGAGTGTATTTACCTTACATTGTAGAGGAAGTCTTATGACACTGTTGTTCTTTAAATTGAGAGAATTCTTTTAAAGGAAAAATATTTGTTAAAATCACTCTCCTACACTCTCCTGAAGTGCTCTGTTATATGAGCATGTCCTTCATCTAGGTCTTTATCATACCAAAGAAAGAAGATAGTGATCTTGACGCAGCTGCCAATATGAGATTTTAGTGTGAGAATCTTTGGTTTCATGTCTTAGTGTATATTTTCATGATATAAAGCTCATTACAAGTAGTCATACGTGTAAAATACCTTATTTATAAAAGTAAAATATAGGGCTACTCTTTTCTGATAATTTTCTTGCCATTTCTCCATGAAGAAAACAAAAACATGGGGTTAGGGATGTAGTCAATGGTGGAAAACGTGTAAGGCAGAGAGTGGGAGGAGAAGAGACAGAGATAGAGATGGGGGGCAGGACAAGGGAAAGAGGGAAGGAGAGATGAAGAAGTGAAGAAAAAGTCAAGTTGGATACAAATTATTTTTTGAGTGGGGACTCGGAATTGAGCTCAGGACCTTGTTCTTGAGAAGCAGGCACAGCACCACTGGGCTAAATCCCTGGCCCTGGATACAAAAAATCTAATGTTAGTCATTTTCAAAAAGCCTTTACCTATTCTGCATTATGGCAGGCTTTCCTAATACTCATTCTTCTCTCCTCCTTTCTCCTTAGCCTTGGCAGTTGTTGTCTGAGACCTTTACCTGTTTAGCTGTGATTCTATGATTAAAAATAAATTGGTATTTAAAGAGGATAGATTATAGGGACTAGAAAACAGTCTTTTTACTTTATTAAGTTGAATCTAATTTGTCCTCCTAATCATTTCAGTTTTTTTTTGAAAAACAGTAAAAATCCCAGTTTTGATATCAAAGTAGTGTCTTAATACTGTGTATCTGAAATTGGTGCTAATAAATGTGTAATATGAATAACAAGGACTCATGTTTTGTTTATTTATGAGTCCCCTTGTGTATTTTGCCTTATTTGATCTTTGAAACACCTCAATGAGATATTAATGGGAAAGTTGAGGCTCACAGATCTAGACCAAGGTCATAAGAATAGTTAATTGCAAATCTCTAAACTTTGCCTTTCCAGATTCAGAATGAAAGGATATATATTTCCATGTTAGAACACAGTCATAAATGTCATAGTAATGAACATTCGCATTGCTGTTCTACTAATCTAGTTGATGATCCATAATATTCATTTTTCTGCCTTTGGCTAATTGTTTTAGTAATGTACTTTTCATGTATTAGACAACATTAATTCTAAATCACAGAAATTGTAATTGATTCATTAGAAACTAGTATGGGAATATTTAATCTGAATGATACAGGGAAACATTTTTATAACTTCTCATAATATTAAACAAAGCAACAGTTTTTACCTAACTATTCAAATATAATATATACCTGGACAAAACTAGTCACTTTATAGTACTACTCTGTCATGTACTTCTATAAAATAAAGCTATAGATGTGTTGCCGTTTTGCTTGTACTATAAATAAGAAATGTGTTTGTATATAAATAAAAACTGAGTTAAAGTAGTGTTTCCAACTTGTATTTAAAAATAAAAGATTTTTCTGTTAATGCTGGTAAAAAAGAATAGCTTTGATTTTAAAGGGTAATTAATAATTTGACAAATGTACAACTTTTCAATATGGAGAACTAATGTACATAAACATTAAGGAGTTATAGCTGGGTGTGGTAGTTCCTGGCTGTAATTTCAGCCACAAGTTCAAAGACAGACTGGGCTAAATAGTGAGTTCAAGACCAACCTAAATTACATCAGGAGACCTTGTCTCCAAAAAGCAAAACAAAATAAAATAATGAAGAAATCACTCATTATGATTGTCATTTTGTGAGAATTTTTTCTTTTGAATTCAAATAACAATTTCTTTTGCTTTTTGGTTGTTGTTGGTTTTTTTTTGTTTGTTTGTTTGTTTTGTTTTGTTGAGACAGGGTCTCACTATATAATTCAGGCTGACCTTGAAGTCAATGTGTAGCCTATGCTGGCCTTGAACTCATGGTGATCCTACTGCCTCAGCCTTCAGAGTGCTGGGATTATAGGCATGCACTGCCACACCTGGCTTCAAATAACTTATTTTAAATGAGGATAGTAGCCTATTACCTGCATAAGTATTTTTTAATTCCTCTCAACAATTAAAAATTATGATGAGATGTTTAAATTACTAAGACTATGGGCTTGGGATTTGACTCAATGGTTCTGCTGCCTGCCTTGGAATCACAAGGGCCTGAGTTCAATTCCCAGTACTGAAAAAGAATTAATAATAAATTACTAAGACTAAATACTTTTAAACCTATTGCAAATTTGTTTGTTTTTTTTTGGAGGGGGGGTACTGGGGATCAAACTCGGGTCCTTGCACTTGTGAGGCAGGAGGTGGAACCACTGAGCTAAATCCCTGGCTGCAAATTTGTTTATTAAGCATAATTAAGCACATTTTACAAAACATTTCCATTTTCCCTCAAATAATAGGGAACAAAGAGAACGAGAACAAGGGGAACTGGATGGAACCAGTGGTCTAGATGAGTTGGACCAAAGACCACTAACTGTCAACCCTTTCCAGCCGATAGCATCTGTAATAATAGAGGTATGAGTTGGTGGCAGATGTGATTTTTAAAAATATGTTAAATCATAAAGATATTGGGAAAAGAAGTGAAAGAAGGAAAAAAGGTATATTAATTTTCCATCACTGTGACAAAATACCCGAAAGTGACAATTAAAAGGAGGAAGCTTCATTTTGGCTTATGGTCTCAGAGGTTTCAGTCAGTGGTTAGCTGGCTCCATTGTTTTTGGGTCTCTATCAAGGCAGAATATCATGCTGATAGGACATGGTAGAGCAAAGCTATACACCTTATGGTAGCCAGGAAGCAGAGGGAGAGATTGAACCAGAGAGGAAGTGACTGAGGGCAAAATACACCCTTCAGAACCATCCGCATTCTCCGACCTTGCCCTGCCAGTGACCTGCTTCATTTATGTAGCTCCCACCTCTGCATAAGCCCACTGAATTATGATATTATCAGTAGATTAATCTACTTGATGAATTTAGACCCCTCATGACCCAGTCACTTAACAAAACCCTACCAGCAAGGAACCATGCCTTCAACACAGTGAGCCTCTTGTGGAATATTGTGGGTCCCAGTCATAACACAGGGAATAGAATTATTTCTCCAAAGAGATTATTTTTAATGAAATTAAAGGTGAGAGACTTATTGAATGTTTATTGCTTTATTTTCCCCTTCAAATTTTACTTTGGGGACTGGAGATATATAGCAACTGCCTAGCATGAATGCACAAAAAATAAAAAATGAATATTTTAAATGAAATTGATATAATGTAAAAAAGGAACTAAGTCTTCAAAATTAATTAGAATGAAAATGTTGAGTGTTGTAGCAATTATTTTAGTTACTGTTTTAATAAATCTATTTTTGTCATATAGTGGTAATATATTGTTATTTACTTTGTCTTTGTCCCAGTATTGCTGTTACTATCCCTATAATAATATTTAGGTGCTTGTGATGTGTTAGATTACATAAACAATTTTAAACAGCAGTAAATTTTCTTTTATCTGAATACAGGAAATGTATTTTAATTTTAGTTATCTCAACTTTTAGCAAGATTAATTTGTAGATTTTAATTATGAAGAAGCTAATGAATGTGTGTGTGTGTGTGTGTGTGTGTGTGTGTGTGTGCATCCATGTCTTTATTCTCATCTTCTGCTGAGGTCCAGGGTTGGCGTTGGCTTTGCTTTCATCATTTTCAGTGGCTGAGCGTCCTCTGAGGCAGGGCTTCCTCAGTCTTCCCTTCACGTAGAGCTTAATGTGGATGCAGGCTAGCTGATCCTGTCTGTGTTCTCTACTCCTCTTCCTCTGTCACTGCCTTCTTCCACACAAGTGCTCATCTGGGAAGGCAGATGATTGTTTCTTCCTCTGGGATGATGTTGAGGGAGCCACCTCTGTGGGTAAAAAGATGAGGAAATAATTTTTATATTGCTTTTCTGCAAAATGATACGTAATATGGGATATTTAATCTTAAATCGCTCAGCTATCTGAAGATTAATTAAATCTTTTTTTAGCCCCATTGCATTTCCTCTATATGATTTTCTAAGCAAAGCCATCTTGATAGCATGAATTATTGTCTCCATATTATAAAGCCAGTTATTCTTTTAATTCATTAAGTTTATTGGTACATTTTGGGTATACAATATGATGACATTCATCATTGGGAATTGTAACTTTACATTATATATCTTGGTTCTTAGTTTTTTCCCAGTTCCCATGCGTTCCCTTCAACCACTCCACCCCTCCCTATTTACACACTTGGTTTCCATTTTTTCCTTTTCTCATATTTATTTATTACCCTTCTTTCATTTTTCCCCCCACTTCCCCTTCTCCTTCCCCTTTGACCTTTTCTTCGTATTTCTCATTATCTATTATATACATTGATCCTCATTTACACTTTGAGTTTCTCAAGCCACAGAAACTATTCTGTATTTACACATTTATCCTATTTATTTCACTTAAGAATATGGCCTCACTGTGTAGACTGGTGTAACCACTGTGGAAAACAATATGGAGATACCTCAAAACACTGAATCATATGTTCCTTTTAACCCAGCTATACACCCTGCTGTTTATCTTCCCAAAAGAATTAGAACAATCATACCACACACGATATATGCACACCCATATTCATAATGGCCCAGTTTGTAATAGCTAAAACCTCAAAACAGCCCAATTGTCCTTTAACTGGAGACTGGATAAAGAGGATGTGTGTGTGTGTGTGTGTGTGTGTGTGTGTGTGTGTTTAATAAAGTGGAGTACTACTCAGCCATAAAGAATGAGAAACTAGAGACATTGATAAAACCAGTTATTTTATAGGACTATCCTGTGTAAAACTTACCTAGAAGGCCCTACTGCTTCTGCCAGCATCCTATTCTTCATAATGTAAGGAAGCAAACAATATTGGCATAGAGCATAGAACACCATATATTGAAGGTATATAAATTAATTAGTGTATTAGGGAGAATACAATTATTATTCTTTGAAATTGAAATTATGATAATTTTAAGAAGATGGTAAATCAATAATGAAAATATTATCTATGATATCCTTTTATCATGAAAAAAAATTTTTTTGGGGGGGGTTGCTGGGGATTGAACTCAGGTCCTTGTGCTTGCAAGGCAAGCGGTGGAAACGCTGAGCTAAATCCCTGGCCCCATGAAAATATTTTTTTTCACAAAATTTCTTTAGTATGTTTGCATTGCTTACAAAACCTAATATTCATTTGATTATTACCAGAGCTACTAAAAGTAGTAAAGTACTATGAAGAGTTGTTGTAGACTAGACATATCAATTGAACAAACAGTAATAAATCTAATTATGTAGGAACATTTAATAGGAAGTAAAGGTAGTATGTCAAATCAGAAAAAATACTGGAAATGAAAAACCACTTGAAAAAATATAAAATTATTGTGCATTATATTGCAAATTAAACTTCAGAAGTAGCAAAAATATATATAAATATATATTTGAAAAGTTGTCTTAAAAATGCCAGTAGATAATATAAACATTAACATAGGTTGAGAGGATGAAAACTTTCAAAGATAAACTACAAATCATAAAGTGAAAAATGGATAGATTATATTGGATTTAATTTTAAGTGCTGTTTTACAAAGTTAAAAGGCAAACATTAAAACAAAGCCAATCCTAATGAAAAATAAAATACATAATATGTATAATCTGATATAACTATGTGACTAGTCCTACTGAGAGGTAAAAAAAAGAATTCTGACAAATTTTTATAAAAGTAAATAGAAAAATGCACACTGGTTAGCACAGATAGTTTAGTAAAGGGGGAAAATGGCAATAAGGGTATTTAATAACTCATCTCCCCGAGTGATAACAATTTTTAATTAAATTAATTAAATTAAAACAACATTAATTTAGATATTTGCTAGTTTGTCAGAGATTTGAAAGGTTAATACTGACATTCAGCATTGAAAATGATTTAAAGAAATGTAATTCTCCTAACTTTTTGCCTGAGAGATAAATTAATTCAGTTTTTTTTAAGAGAAGTGTGTGATTATATGTCACATTTTAAAATGTGGCAGTCCCACAGATTCAACATTTTTACTGTTAGGAATTTAATATTAAAAATTTAGGAGAGCAATTTATTTGTTACAATACTGGAAAAATTAGAAATGTGAACTTGTTTATTATAAAGGAATTAGTATAATGTTATAAACTTTTCAATGTTAATATAATTGTTGCAAATAATAGCAGCAAACACTTATTTTCTACATATGAGGAACTGTTCTAAGCATTTCATATCTTCACTGGTGTGGAAAGAAACACTATTCTTAAAAACTTCGATTCTCTTTTGTTTAAACAAATATGTATATATAGAAAGACAGTCACATACTTATATATGTTTGTGGGTATTTGTCTATACATGTTTGTGACTAGGCAGAAAAAAACCATAATGATTACAGACTGAATAGTGGTCATCTCTAGGTTGTGAAACTATTGGTAATATTTTTCTTTCTTTATATTTTTTGTGTTTACTGAATATTTGATAGCATGTTTTAATGATATATTCAACAAATAATTTTAATAAAAATATCACAGTACCATTGAAATCACAGAATTATCTAATGTAAACATTCTTACAGTAGTATAAGGTAAATGATGTTAAATTGATGTTACATGTTTGATAAAACCATTATGCATTATAATAAAGATGCTACATTTCTTTTTTGTTAGAATGAAAAGAAACTTGAAAAAGAGAAAAAGAAGCAAATGATGGAGAAAGATAGTGATATTTGTTCCCTGAAACAGAAAATGGAGCATGAACAAATAGAGACACAAAGCCAGGCTAGTGAAAACAGTCAAAAAAACAATGAGTTTGAAGTAGTAGAAAATTATAAGGAGGCATTAACCCAGCAGTTGGAGAATGAAGATGAGACAGATCAGCGATCTTCAGAATCAGGTGAAAAATATATTATTTAACTCATTCATTTGTATGTGTGTGTGTGTGTGTGTGTGTGTGTGTGTGTGTGTGTGTGTGTGTGTGTAACGTATATATTATGGTATTTAGCATGTTTATTTCCACAAAAAGTACTGCAATTTTTTCTCCAAATACATTATCTTGATTTTCTCAAAATCTTTAGTTACTCATTAGCCAGTTTTCTCCTAATGTATTTTTTCATGTCAGCTTGACATATGGTCCTTATAAGTTCAAAGAATTTTGCAAAAAATTCAGTTTTGAAAAATTTGGAATACAGCCTAAATTCTAGAATTTCCTGGAATTTATTTAACATTTTTAAGCTTTTGTTGTTATTTGTTAAGCCATTTAATATTAAAGTTTGTATCATTTTCTTTATTGTTTGTTTCTATAGGATTTAAACATTGTGAAAACATTTTCAAAATCTTTTCAGGGGCTGTGACGTAGCTCAATAGCAGAGCTTATGTTTAGCCAGTATATGGCTCTGAGTTCAATCCCAGGTACACAGGCACACACAGACACACAGACACACACACACACACACACACACACGCCTATCAAATAGCCATTTTCCTTTAATAATTTTTTTAGAAAATTTTCATTGTAAAACATTTTAATTGGTAGTGTCACTTAACAGTGTTCATATGTGTTGGTGTCATGGGAAACTATGTTTGGAATCAGGAAATCAGGGATAGAATCCACTACCTAGATAATACATTAAGTGATATAATAGCAGTTCCAAAGCTTTGTAGCACCGGGGACCAGTTTTATGGAAGGCATTTTTTCCAGGACAGGTGTGAGTGTAGGGTGAGGGGTGGGATGATTCAAACACATTATATTTATTGTGTAGTTTATTTCTGTTGTTACTACATTATAGTAGCTTTGCGTCCATCTCTTCCCAGAGCTTCGTGACATGTGAGTTAAGGGCAAAGACTTGAATACTATTGCAGCTGTGTGCTCCTTGGCAACAAAAGTGACCATAATATATCTTCATGTACATCTTCCTGAAAATGATATTGCACAAAAACAAGTATTTTTGCCTTATTGTCTATACCAATAGGTAGACTCATCAAACTGATTGTCTACCACAGTGACTCAGTAATTCTAACAGTTGTGCCTCAGTATTCTCTGGTATTTCATCAAATTGTGTAGTTATGATGATAGCTGAAAGAAGAACAGATACCATCTTTTGAACAGTACCTTCTCCTAAAAGTTCCTGACAAATGTCCTTAGCATAAGGCAGGGTTAACTCTTACCAATACTAAAGAGCTTCTTAGATTTAGCAATATGGTTATCCACTAAGAAAGGTGCTTTCTGTGCAGACATTTGATGAAGTTGTGACCTTCAATAATTGCTTTTGTTCTTAATCTTCACATTTTTTTCCTTTGCAGTATTCCAAAGGCTTGGCTTTTAAATGCTTAGTCTCCATGTGGCAAATAAATTTTGAAAGTTTCTTGGCTTTCTTGGGTATCTGGTGGCAACATACTGTACAGGACATGCTTGGAGAATTTGCATTACTGCTTGCCGGGAACCCTCATAATTTAACTGGAACTCTTGGTACCTTCTGCTGTCTCATCAGTGGTTCTCTCCCCTTACCTTCTCTCCCCTCCTCTTCCCTTCCCTCCCCTCCAGCCAGGGTCTTGCTATGTAGTTCAGGCCAACCTTGAACTCACTATGTAGCCCTGATTGCTCTGGAACTAATGCCAATCCTCCTGCCTCAGCTTCCCAAATGCTGGGATTATGGACATGTGCCACCAAATCTGGCTATTTTTCCTTCTTTTTCAAAAAGCTGTCCAGTTTTTGGCTAGGCTTACTTTGTGGGTTTAGCAAAACTGTGACGGAGAAGTGTGTGCGTGGGAAAGAGGCCAAAATAGAAGTGGTAAATAAAATATTGGGCATATCTTGTGTAGACTAAAATGTCAGACTCTAACTTAAAGGCTGCCATCCTGTCCAGCTGTACATTTGAAGTACATCAACTTACTATAAAGCTTGCTACCATAGTTAGCTTAATTGTCACTTGGCACTCACTAACAAAGTTTTGATTAGTCTGCATTCAATTGATGTATTATGGTCTCTGTGCAGTGAAACCTGTCTTTTAATGTTTATCTGTATTTGCAGTCATTCCCCAGTGCTAGCTTCACTGCCTCAGCTCTCCTCATATAACCATATATAACCAGGCTTGAGACTCTCATAAGGAAGGAGCACACAACAGCATGTGCAGTTAACAGTAGGTCTCTAGCTGCAGTGAGAATCTAATACCACCCCTGATCTGATGGGAGGCAGAGCACAAGTCGTAATGCAAGGGACAGGAGCAGGAGTAAATATAGATGAAGCTGTGTTCACTGGCCTGCCACTCGCCTCCTACAGTGCAGCCTGGTTGGGGACCCTTATAACATTGTTCAGATTTAGTTTCTTCATCTCTTAAATGGGGTAAGCACCATCTTTATTCATCAGGTTTTTAAGGTTACTTGTAAAGTAACTACACTATTCCTTCCAGAAAGGATGGGCCCAATAATTACTCTCTTGCTATTCCTGTTTAGTGATATGGTTCCATTGTATTTAAGATTTTTTTTCAACTATCCTAGGGTTCATTAAAATAAACTCTCAATCCCCGAGCTGAAGTTAGCCAACATGCATATTTTTCTGAATGATAAATATATTTGAATTACTATTTTTGTTAGATAAGAAGTTATGACAGCTATTTTAATACCCATGTAACTTTCCATCAGCAAGTAAAAGAAAGTAGCCATAAGATAGTGGTCTCTCTAGTCTGTAAAATGACTCTAATCCTGACATATTGTTAAAAATAAAGGGATTTATCAAATGATTTTAAAATATAGGATAGGGAGATCTGAGGTAGTAAGTCATACAACCTCAATTATATTGTTATATTTTATACTTTAAAGCATACCTTTAAGGTTCACGGCATTATTCAATACAGCAGCATAGTATTAAACACAGCAATCTTGGGGCATATTATTTCCATTATGTAGTCGGGAAACCAGGGACTTAGTGAGGTTGAATAATTTATGATTATATGTTTCTTCTGAGGCTTGGCTGAGAACCAGGTCCAAATCTTATGTTCCACAATCTGTGCTCCTCAATCATCCTGAGCTGCTGTTGATCCTAAAATACCATGTGGTTTGAAGTTCTCCTTCCATCCTTCCAGATATAAACTACAATAATTGGAAAATACTGCTCTATTTCTACCTAGAGTAAGATGTCTTAAATGACACTGACTTGTTTAGAAAAATAATTTGTTTCCAAATATACTTGTATTTCTTACTGCTTTGTAGGCTTAATGGATGTTGACTCTTATGTTCTGTGCAACTCCCATTTTAGAAAAAATATATATGAAATATAAAGTTAGCCATCAATTAAATATTTTTTCTGAGGAAATTCAAGTTCATATTTGGTTATTGATAGCAATTTCCAACAAAGACGTTTCTATGGTGGTAATATCAATATTCTCATTTCATCCCTTGTTTTCTACCTTAGAAGTTCACTTCTTTCCAAAGATTAATGTGTTCTATTATAAGAAGTTCACTTTTCCCCATTGGTATTAAATTCTATATTTATATTATTATAGATAACAGTAAGAAGAAAACTAAGAAACTAAGAATGAAAAGGAGTCACCGAGTAGAACCAGTTAATACAGATGACTCTGCTCCTAAGAGTGCAACACCACCCCCTCCTCCCCCTCCTGGTGAGTAAATTGATATACTACATTTAGAAATTTGACTTTAAACAATAAAGAAGAAAGAAAAAAAGAAATTGTATAGTTTTTATTTAGTATATTCATTATTTTCTGAATCTCAATGAGAATCATTTGCTTTTTCTACACTCAAAGTTTGTCAACAGAAGTATCAGTTTTTATAATATAAAACAAAAAGGTAAAATCTATTAAGGAAACTTTACCTAGTAATTCCCAGAATATGTTTGAGTTCAATTTGAAATATCAATGCCCAGTTTGCTAAAAGGAATTTAAATTTATTGGATTGATGGCTAATGTTACCTTTTAAAATTTTGGACCTTTTATCCTGAAAGTCACCTAGATATAAATCCAACATATATGCCCACCTCCTGTTACATGGATTAAATTAAGTAATGCATGTAAAGTAGTGGGTCATAATTGCACAATAATTGTGACTTTTCAGCACTAAGAATAGCATTGCACTTATTCTAGGTGCTCAATAAATTATGTTTTTAGTGTCTTTGTAGCCTGACTATAGGCTTTAGACAATAATATTTTCTTTTGGGAATTTTTAAAAGACTAATTTCTAGGTTCCCATTTAATAAAAATTTCTTTCAACCTCTGCTAAGGTTAGAATAGTAACCTAAAGCTTATTCATGATGGTAGTGAAAGGGCTTATTTATATTTTTAGTTAAAGATGAATAAGAACTTAAAGTAGATGTTAGCAGCCTATGCAGTACTTATATTTTGAAATAGAAACCATTTAAAATGGATTTGTTGCTGTTCAGTGTTGTGCCATTTAGAAAATTTGAATTAATTCTGAATTTTATATATACTTCTTTCAAAGGAGGGATCCTCTCAGCAGTCCTAAAGAGACATATATTTAACACTATTACATGTTTTTCTTTTTCTTTAGTTGGCTGGGGAACACCTAAAGTTACTAGACTTCCAAAACTTGAGCCTCTTGGTGAAACACGTCATAATGGTAATGCAAAAAAGGACACATTTTCAAACAACTTGTGTACATATACATCCATTGTTTTTACTTCATAACTAACAAACTTAATGTTTTATTTTTAAGCCCTTTAAATCTACTGCCATCCTTTTGCATTATACTTTTTGCTTTATTCATTTAAAATTTTTTTCAATATACTTCGCATTTATATAATTTGATTTTTGTTTATTTTAGGGTATAAATATAAAAGAATTATACTTGTGCTTATCCTTGATAAACTCGTGTAAATACATATGACAAGGGGAAAGGAGGACATTAAACTTCAATATGAGAAATTAAAATTACATTTACAATATTAAAAAATCTGTATGATCCTCACATATAGTAGATATACTCTGATTATTTTTTTTCTTTTCCTAGTAAGATAGCTGCTGAACATTAAAATGAGGAAAAAAACAACAAAATCAATAAAATCAGAGAATAAATCAGGAAACCAAATACAGTTTAATTAAATGGAAAGTTACTGAAATCTTTCTTAAGAAAATAATTCTTTGAGTGAAATTAACATCAACTATAATCCAGCCAGTTGATGACATTAGAACTCTAGGAAGGAAAAACTAGACACAGGACACTGGGCAGTAAGAGAACAGCTTGTATAATAGAGAGAAGCTATGGACCATCAGTCTGAATCTTTTGAATAAGATAAGATTTCTACAAGGTGAAAGAATAATTACATATCATTGTAGCTTACTAAACTTGTTTGTTCAAAATTTCTAATGACCTTTTTGATAGCTCTGTATTAGACTACTCTAAAACTCTAAGTAACCTAAGGAAAGCACTTAGTAGGAAAAAAGAAATGTAGAGTTTGGTAAAGCATTACTATGTAATTTTATATATCAAACCCTATAAAATATTTTATTAAAAATTATATAAGTGTACTATTTGCTCTTTTCAGAGCAAATAATGTGAATAATGTAATGATTCATTATAATTTAGTGAAAATCAGAAGACTTTTTTATTTCTAGAGATAGACAAGGTTGTCCTTAGACTATGAAATTACTAAAAGGTTATTTCCATTAGAATTACATATCTTTATTTGATTTACTGATTTTTTATTAACCTTTTTTATTAGTACATATTTGTTATACATATTGATCACATTTATCATCTGGAATTTGTATCTGTAAATAATATATCTTGATTCTTTTTTCTCATTCCCTTCCTTTCCCTTGAATCCTTCTTCCCTTCCCCATTTACCGAAGCTTTGTTTCCATTTCTTTTTTCTATTCTCTTTTGTTCATTTCTCTTCTTTCCCTTCCTCCTACCCTTTCCCTTGTTCCCCTTCCCATTTAGACATGCTCTTCCTACTTCTCAATATCTCTCCTCCATTATGCTCCGTATTTACAGTTGGATTTCTCATATAAGAGAAACTATTTCATTATGTAAACTTGTGTGTTTAATTTAGTTCATTTAAGATTATAGTGTTGAGGTTATTCATTTTTATATCATGATGTTTTTATTGACTATAATAGGTTAGTTCCTGATTTATTATATAACTAAGTAAATTTATATGTATTTGAATATATCGTAAATTTAAATATAGTGTTAGAAGAAGCAAGCAGGACAATCATAGTGTGTTTATATGTACAATCACATATACCTATGATATAATTTTCATATTATAGATTTTTTTCTTTTACTGAATTTATCATTCAGTAAGCACCTACTTTATATTTGGCATCAGCTAACACATTTCTAATACTAAGATGAATGAGACATACATTCTGCTTTTGTGGAGATCTTCATCTAATAGAGAAAATAATACTTCAGTTTACTGTCATGTCAGTGACAACTATCTGTGGTGTAGAACTGCTATGCTTAGACTGCGTGAGCAGTTAGAGAAAGTAGGATTAGAACTGGGTCTTCAAAGAGTGAGAAGAGGGAGTAGTAGTAGACAGACTATTCAAAGTAGAGAGGCAGGGAGCCAGGGATTTAGTTCAGTGGTTCCACCGCCTGCCTCGCAAGGGCAAGGTCCTGAGTTTGATCCCCGGTACCAAAAAACAAGTAAATATATAAATAAAAACAAAGCAGAGAGGCAGGAAAGAAAATTATTTATTTGGAGAATAGCATGTGACTGAAGTTTACGGTCATGAACACAGATGGGTAAGAAATAGAAAATTTTAAATTACAAAGAACATTAAAAGAATTCTAGCTTAGGGCTAGATGGTGAAGGCTACACATAGTTGTTAAGATATATGGACTTTGTATAATTTTTAAAGTGATAACATTTACTTTTAGCATGGAAAAAGTTCTATTAGGTTTGCTGCTCAGGAAAAGAATTTTTATCACAATGTATAAAATATAGACTTGGTGGCTTTGCTAAGGTAAGACTCCAAGTTATGAGGTTGTTGCTGTAATCTCAGAGATAAGGAATGGAAAGTGGAATAGAAAAAAATTATGCAAATAATATTTTAACAATTATAATAAGTAACATGTGATACATGGAAGTGTGGACTGAGAATAAAAAAGAACAGAGCATAGTTTGGGTGAGAAGTTAGAGGTTTAATGCTGTCCCTAATATTGAGACTATGTGAGGAAAAAATCGAAATCAATTTGAGAGAAAAATACACACTGTAGAGGTTTCTCTAGGCTTATCTGTTTAGAAATGTCTGAATGGCAATACAAGGGAGATTAAGCAGAGAATAAGAAAGAAGAAGCTCAGGTCAGTGGGTAGGGGAGGATTTGTAGGTAGCACCCCACAGCCCCACCAGTCACCAAATTATAGGAGTTGTTTGCGCATAATAAATACACTTTGTTTTGCTGATTGAAAATAGTAGAAGTGATTGCTTGCTGTGTATGAAGGAAGGAATGTACAAAGAGATGCAAAGCATTCATGGTGACATTCAAGGAGAAAATTAGAATTAAAGAAAATTGAAAAAAAAAAGGTAGAAAATGAACTGAGAGGAGTTGAGTTCCCTCTAACCTCACTTTTCTCTATCTGTATTTGTTTTTTGTTTTGTTTTGTTTTGTTTTTTGAGACAGGGTCTCACTAAGTCATTGAGACTGCCTTGGAACTCACTGTGTAGCCCAGGCTGGTCTCCAACTCACAGTGATCCTCCTGCCTCAGTCTCCCAAGTGCTGGGATTATAGGTGTGCACCAACTTGCCTGGCTTGTATTTGTTTTTAAATGAGAACTCCCAGGAAAGATTTATAATAAAGTAGTTAAGTTTAAAGCTACTACACTCTTACATTTTAATCATGTCAAGTTTTAGCTTCTCAGTACACAGACAATATTGTATCTTTACTAATTTTTAAATAGCTTTATTAATTTCTCAGTAAATATTAAGTCACCTATTTCATTTGGTGTTTAAAATATACAGTCAGCTCTGTTAATTGGGGAAGAAAGCAGGTGTAATAAATTTAAATTGAAATATAAAAAGTTTGTATTAAGTAGTATTGGAAAGTTATTTGGAGATGTTCATGGGATAATTGCATCCTCTTCTTTTTCTCAGCTTTAGATACATTTATTTGCCTTTGTATCTAGAAGCATGTTGATAAAAGGTTGATGGCAAGTAGCTAACAAATATATGATAAAGTAGCAAGCATATAATTAAGAATCTATTACAGTTTCCCCATTAATTTTCCCAAAAGGTCAATATTGAACTTAACCATTGAATTTGATTTGGTTCTTGTCAAGCTGGGTTTGCGACTAGAATTGTGGGAAGAATCAAATTTGTGATCTAAGGTATCACAGTAGTTTGGCAGTTAAAAATTGCTGAGTTGAGGGCCGGGGATTTAGCTCAGCGGTTTAGCAGCCTGCTTTGCAAGCTTAAGGTCCTGAGTTCAATTCTGGCACCACAAACAAACAAACAAAAATTGCTGAGTTGAAAAACATCTTGAGAACATTAGATTGGGACTTTTTAAGGCAGATTCTCATACTTTGATTATAAATACTTACTTTGGAAACAATTTCACCTATTTTTCTAATCACTTTTATAGCCTACACAATTTGCTCAGTGTAGTAGGCAAGATAGATGCTTCAGAGAGACTTAGAAAAAGATTCTGTATTTACTGTATGAACATTCTTAATTGGTATTTTATCAATGTTATGTGTTATATATTTCACTTTATAAGAAATTAAACAATTCTAGATTCAAATAATAAATATGCACACTAAAGAATTTTTTTAAATCTTAAAATTATGAGAGAAGATAAAATGTTTTGTGTAATTTTACTGGTCCTTAATATTCAGGTTAAAAAGTTTAAGCTCTTTATAAAAATGCCTGTTGGCAATTAAGTTAGTCATTTTTGTTGGGTACCCTGATCACAATACCTTCTATGACTGGGGCAACAAGGAGCCTATTTTTATACTGTAATTCCATTTTCTGGCAAAGAAATAGTAGTATAAAATGTCCTAAAATCAAACTGATTCCTTGAGAGGAAAAAAAGAAGCCAACAATTTTTGCACATGGAGTTAATTCATCTTTTTACAAGAGTATTTTTAAATTCCAGAAGTAAGCCAGATGTGATGGCACACGCCTGTTATCCCAGCACTCGGGAGGCTGAGGCAGGAGGATCACTGTGAGTTCAAGACCAGCCTGGGCTACACAGTGAGTTCCAGGTCAGTCTCAACTACACAGTGAGACCCTCTCTCAAAAAAACAAAATAAAACAAAAAAAATTCCAGAAGTCAAGTCTGTGACAAAACATAGTCACTCTGTGTTATGAGTTATGTATTTATGTATTAAAATTTTCATTCATTTTGAACTAAAAAAATTAGAGAATGCATACTTTAAATTTATCAAAATAATTAAGTACTTGTTATCACTTTATAACAATATAATAATTACATATAGCTTATAGCTACCATTTTGGTTAAAAATTTTTAATTCTCCAAAATAATTGTATTAAATGGGCAATAATATCCACTTTCTTTTTGTGAGCAGCCTATATGTCAAGGTCATGTAGCTAAGCAGCAGCAGAACTAGGATTTGAACTTGGTTTTTCCAGCTCTGAAATATGTATGTCTAATTCATTATGTTGTACTGTTACATTAAGATTTGTTAGGGCATCCCTGATGCTTAATAGTTGCTTTGAATTAATAGTTGTTTTTAAAGAAATCATTTTCCCCTAATACCTGTTTTATATATTTATTTCAAATGATCCTGAACACCTATGCTTCTAAAATAATCTTAAGGTAATCAGAAATTACTTATTGATGGCGTGGCTTGCACATACCATTAAATTTAGAAGCCAACTTATGATTAAGGGATAGATAATTATTATAAAGGACAAGACATTTTTGTATAAAATATGCCCCAAATCACTGAATTGTACTGATGCATTATTATAAGATGCATTATTATTATGCTTTTCCTAAAATACCTACAAGTAACAGCCACTACATAAGAATATATGGCATGTGTAACTACTGATACAGCAAGGCCTTAGAGATACATTGTATAGATTTTAAATATTTTGCATTTGTTCATTTTTAATGTGAATGTGCAATTGGAAAAAAATTTCATTTGTATTCATTTGTTCCAACTTCTTAGTCACATAGTTTATTCTAGTTGTTTGGTTTTGAGTTAATTGAAGTTTTCTTCAATTCTTTTTTATTTTTCCTATCTCCCTACCCATTGCTTCTCTTAACAAGTCAGTATGTCTTATCTTACTTTTTTAAAAGATGGTTGAAAAATTATAGACTACATCAGAAACTTTGATTATCATAACTATTTTGTGTTTTTGGTTTCCCTTGTTCATGTAGATTTCTATGGGAAGCCACTTCCTCCTCTGGCTGTGAGACAGAGACCTAATAGTGACGCTCAGGATGTGATCTCATAACCAAGTCATGTGGATTAGCTCTCTTAACATCAGCAAGGTGAACTGGGACCTCTTTCTCAAAATGAGAGAAACCTTGATCACCACAGTAATTTTAGAGAGCAGACTGATAGCCAAGGACTTCTCCTGATAATTACTTTTCCTGGTTTTTCGCTAAGGCAGAAAGGAAACTAAATGACTAATAGATGGGATGAGCATTTGGACCAAGTTAGCAAGACAAAATTGACTTTTTGGTTTACACATCCCATTCATGGGCATATTCCTAAAGGAAAACCTCATTGGAAAAAGGCAATGGACTCTGCATACTTTGTTTTCTAGTTTGTATTTCTAAGTTAAAGTGCATATGCATGGAAGGGAAACTCCTTGGAATTTATAACCTAGATCTTAAAGTATTTTTGTATTTTTCTAAAACTTTTAAAAAATTACTGTTACATTGTGCACTTTTCTACAAATGTTTTGTTTAAATTGTTTCTGGAAGATACAGTTGATGTACTTGATAGACATGAACTATATAAACAAATATTTTATGGCTCGAGGTATGTTTTGTAATATTATTATTGAACAATATATCCTAATTTGACCCTCAAAATAATGCCTTCAACACAATATAATCTCTGTTCTTTATTCTACCAAATTATATGATTTGAAAATATTATCCAAAGACAGAATTCAAATTTGTTTCTGTTGTTTGTGGTTTATTTTGGTGATAATCTCAATAAATTAAAGAGGCTTGGCATATCTTTTTAACTTAATTTTTAAAAATTAATAAACATATGTTCATGAGATATTATTAAAAATCCCAATAAACACCTGTTTTAAATGTCAGATACTTTCAGAGATAAAGGTGCTTTCTGTTACTCCTTTGTTCTGTCAGAAGCCATAGTGACTTCTTTTATTCTAATTCTTTCATGCCTTGAAGTTAAAGGCAAAAGTTATTGAAAAATATACTGCAGGTCCAGAGACTTGTATTTTACAAGGAGCTTGAGTACTAAAGCAATAAGTTGGCTCAAACACTTTTATAAAGAAATGATTGCAACATAATTTCTCAATTTAAAATTTCTCTTGCACTTACAAATGACATCCGTAAGATTCTTTATTCTGTTATTTTGGCAAATTATGTATATTTTTAGTAATGGATTTATAATATTCATTTGAGAGCATGTCTTTATATCCAGTGAAAATCATAAACCAAAATAATTTATCATTTTGTTAAGATTGGTACATTTGGTACTGTACACAGATAGCAGGCATACAGTGTTATCTGAGGATAACATAAATAAGTATGTTTGAGATGTTTAATATGATTACTTTGAAAAGTTTACTTTAGAGAATCACATTTTTTAACTGACTAAACTTTTATTAATCAGGCTGCTTATTACTATAGTCAGCATGGTACAATTTCTTGAATTTGTACACAACCTACCTGGCACACTGAGTGAGCAAAAACCATTTTACATCAGATGCAAGACAAATAACAATCCAAATCTGAGAAGTGGCTGAAATGTAAGGGAAAGTATTACAGGAAGATATAAGTAAATTTTGAACTGGGATTCAGGGGACTAATTGTTCCTCTTTTTGGTTCCTTTTATAACATCATCTTATGCTGTTTAGTATTCATATGGTTTGAAAATAAAGTTCTTAACATTTTTGTTTCTTACCAGTGTTTACTGTAGTACACAGTAATTACTGATTCCATTTAATAAAAATTTTAAAAATGGCTTTGAAATTAAATGTATCGTAAAATAGAATCAATGTTTCATTTAGCTCTCTCAAAAATGAATTTACTTTCTTGAAACATTCTACAAATGCTTTAAAAGATGTTTTGTAAATCCAGGTGTATTTTAACAGTTAATTGCCTATTTTAATATATGCTACATTTTTATTCTTAATTATATTGAATTATGACATTTTCACACAATAAAAATATTTTATATCATGCTGTTTTTCTTTTCATTCATTGAGTTTAAATGATTTTCTTTGGATAAGTAAATATTTTTAATATGATTGTTAAGACAGGTGAATCAGTAGATTAAAATTAATGAACTTGTTATTTTCATGAAAAAGATTTTGTGCATATATATGTGTGTGTGTGTGTGTATGTGTGTGTGTGTGTATATTCTTTCCCAGGCACTCCAGTTTTTTTATTTATATGAGCTAAAATGTCTTTTAAAATAGTGTAATGATGTTTATATATAAAGACTAAATGGTTCACTGTCTTGTCTTTTGTTAAAGCTACTGGCTTATTTTTACTTATTTGAAAGATAATTCTGTAAGCTTCTATTAGAAAATTTGTACATATACACTATTTATAATTCTACATGTAATTGATACCAACTATCAAACTATGCACAGAAACTACACTAGAAATGTTACAAAATGCTAGTGATCTTTTTGAGTTACAGGTTTTGTGTTTCTCTCCACTTTTGAAATAGTTTTGTAATTTGGTGTATTTTTATAACAGGAAAATCAAATTTCTAATTTTATGTAAATTATTATTATTGTTGTTGTTTGTTTGTTTGTTTTGTTTTTTTTTGACACTGGGGATCGAACTCAGGTCCTTGCACTTGGGAGGCAAGCAGCGGAACCACTGAGCTAAATCCCTAGCCTGAGTGTTTTTTGTTTTTTTGAGACAAGGTCTCACTATGTAGTTGAGACTGACCTGGAACTATGTAGCCTGGGCTGGTCTCGAATTTACAGCGATCCTCTTGCCTCAGCCTCCCAAATGCTGGGATTGCAGGCGTGTGTCACCACGCCCCAGCTTTGTATAAATTATTTAAATGCAGTGTTCAGTTCAAAATTTAGCTCTTTTAAATGGCAAGTTAAAATCTATAATGTACTTAATATGTAAAATTTCCTGTCTATACTTAGGAAAAGTTCACCTATAGAAAACATTAGTATATTTGCAGCTTGTTTTTCACTGTTCTATGACAGTATTTTGATGTGATACTGTTTGATATGCCATGTTACTCCTGAGAGTAAATTTCTTCTTTTCCAACTTAACAAATCCATGCTTCCAGGTCACAAAGCTTTTCAAAAGTGAAGTTGCTTATAAATAAAGCTGTAGGTTATAAATTTGATCATCTTTGGCTTTAATGCCTAAATTCTTCTGTAAGTGGAATATATTTTGTTACTAAGGTTCTGGTAATACTGATACTGATTAGTATTATCAAGAAACATATTATAGCTGACCCAAAGAACAAATTTAGGTATTTCAGAACTTACATTGATGTGTGGCATAGGTCATTAAAATAACAATAGTTCTTTAGCTTTGGAGAACCAAATAATAGAATCTCAGTTTGTTTTTCAGACAAAAATAGGAAAATCTGAAATGAATTTCCTCTAAAGGTAATCAACTTACAATTAAAGAGAAAATAGGAGGAAACAATCATTTGCTTATTTAGGGCATGGGTTATAAATTCCTTTTATGTTATTGAAGAAACAGGATTTATGACCCAGTTAAGTGAATTAGTAGACTCCAAATTTTTATATCAGTAAGAAATTTTTAATACACATTTATACTTTGGTTATATTGGTTTTCTAGGGCTGCCATAATTGAGTACTACAGACTGGGTGAATTAGACAACATAAATTTTCTCAGTTCCAGAGAGTGGAGATCCAAGATCAAGATGCCACCAGGTTTAGTATTTTCTGAGCGTCTCACTTGAGGCTTATACATGGCTGCTGATTTACTGTGTCCTCACATGGCTTTTCTCTTTGCTCTTGATCTGTTGTTTTTTAGTGTGCCAATTTTGTGCTTTGTTTTATAAAGAACCAGTCATACTGAATTAGGACTCATTTTTATAGTCTCATTTTAACCTAACCATTACTTTGAAGGCTACATCTCCAAATACACATTTTGTGATGCTGTGGATACAAATTTGGGAGTGACAGATTCCATACTTTAACATTTATATACATATTTTGTACTATGTACATTTTACCCCCTAAATGAGGAAGTTAAAGTATTATACTAAATAAAAATAGAAGTATTATATTTACTCCTCCATTGCAGTAGGTTGTCTACTGGAGTTTGTATTTATCACTTGTATCCCTAAACCAATAAAATAAGAGCCTCACCTGAAATAAAGTCCAAGATTGCCTAAAATTATGCTCTGTTCCTGCCAGTGGTTACAGTTTTCTTTTATGTTTTCTGCCTTATATTTTAAGGAGCTAAGGGATCTCTTGAGTTCAGATTGTCTTACCACAGAGCTTGTCCTTACCTTTTTGTGGCGGGGGCAAAGTATACCTCTATCTAACATACAGGGTTTTGAGATGTGTTTTATGTAAACATTAAACAGCTAATATAGAAGATGGTCCATCCATAAAGTGCATTTATTCAGAAACATCCCTTAGATCAACTGATTTCATCACAGAGATACTTTTCTTACCTACATACATTCTCATCAAAGCCAATTAATTAACATCGCCAAAAAACTAATGTTAATTTCTGCTATTTATGTCATCTGTTTTTAACTTAATGTCTTCAGTAGCTTAAAACAAGTCTACTTCTAACAGTATTTATTTCTCAACAGGTAGAGCTTTATTTTTCAGTAGCTATTTGTCATGGGAGGCAAATGCACTTGGGTTCTAATGATACAGAAATACTGGTTCTATATTAAGGGCTTAAACAAAAGAAGTCAAACTATAAAAAAGGGAGGATGAAACAATTGACTTCCACTTCAGGAGGAAAGTTATACACTTAGGAGCAATGGAACCAACAAAACATGTGTTTCAATTTAAAGCAGCTACACATTTATTGTGAAATTGTTTTAAGGGAAACTGAAAAAGAACTTCCAATGTGACAATGCTGATTCTCTAATAAGACCAAGACCCCTAAAGATAAGTGGATATAAGTTATTTTCAAAAGAAACATAGGTAATAATCCAAACTAAGTACATACGTAACCTATTTTAAGATTATAAAAAATGTGGACAAAAATTTGTTGTGTTAATTTAAAATCATAAAATAGAAATACGCTAAGGAACAAAATATTATAGAACTAGTGATCTCTTCCTATGTATACCATGGTACTTCCCTAATAGAAATAAAGCACATGTGTTTCTCACTACTTTCTTATCTCTTATGTCTGCATTGTAAATAAAGTGAATTCATTGTTACATTCTGTAATGGACATTAAAAAATAAAACTTTAATGAAATCTCTGCAAGTATAAAGGCTATAAGTTAGGCTAGTGACTTCCCCAAACATCCAGTCAGTAACATCATGTAATCTTTTCACTCCTGAATACCATACTATCTTCTGTATCAAATCTAAATTTAAATAAGACACATTTTTAGATTACTGGGAAACTTGTTTGAATATATTAAGCTTTAAATCTCAGTGATAAACTCATTTATCTTTTCAGGTGATCAATATACTTGCAACTTTGTATATATCAAAGGATCTAGTCTGAGCATCAAGTCCCAATTAGGGACTACACTAATATTCTTTAATAAATTACTGATGGCTGCTACAAGGGAGCAAATAAAGAATAACACTAAAAGTGCGAATGAACTGCTATTTTTATCAGAATGGGTGTAATAAACACTTTTTCTGAGGACCACTAACATTGTCTTGTAGAAGTGAATGGGGAGGCTGGCATGGAGTCATTTTGGCTCTCAGGCATTTGTTTATCAAAGCACGATGATAAAATGATCGTGACAGTGAAAGTAGTACACAACATCAGAGAACAGAAAGGCATTTACTGCTGACCAGTATCCGTTCACTTTATATGCGTATTTCAATTTAATTTTAATATTTAACATTTCCCAGTTTTACAATGAGAGATTATCCGCATGTTTCATCCTGGCGGTGGGGGAACCTGATGTTTTCACCTAATTTCCAGAGTAGAGGGGGTGGACAGATTTGGCAGATAAACTACCTTCGCCTTTGAGTCTAAAACGATGACAAAACAGCCTAATAAGAGATAGACCCATCTCTTACCGAACCCACGCACACAGAGACAGTTCAGCATGATGAGCTATGTAGTTTCTATAGCCCACCAGCCCAAAGCCTATACCCCGGCTTGGGCCATGCCTCGACAGTCCCTGCCTGCCTCGCCACAACTTGCACTTTAGAAACACCTTCCTTCGCCCGCGTCTCAACGCGCAGCTTTGCGAGAACCCATCGCGAGACTTTATCTTTGTGGCGAGGTTAGGAGAACGAAGGAAAAGTAGAATCTCGCGAGAATTTCGACCGGAAAAGAGAGGACCTGCGCGTTGGTCGGCTAGTCCCGGAAGTCTGCTTGTTCTTTATATTCCGCGGGAGGCTTTTGGTTCCTGGTCGTGTGGGACTGTTGTGTACAAGTTCGCTGCAGGATGATGCTGACTCGGGTGAGGCCCTGGGGCCCAATTGGGCGCCTCAGACCGAACCAGTTCGCCATGCGGCCGAGGAGGCGAGGGAGGGCCCGGGAACGGAGAGTTGTGTTTTTTTTTTTTTTTTTTCCTTTCTTCCTCTTTTGGCTTCCTTTTCCAGAACCCTGCGATGATGTTGAGCACTTTTATTCGTTGCCTTTGAGTGTTCCTGTAGTTTTTACCAAGGACACCTCTATATTCCAAATAATTGATTCCCTCAACCCAGCCTACAAACCTGTAGCTTCTAACTTCAAGATCTAGCACCCCGTAAGCTCCCCGAGCTCTCAGTCTTTGCCTCCTGTGTCACGGTTGTACACTACTGTTAAATGTTTCTTGGCCCTCGAGACACTCTAGAATGAATAAATGAACCAGTTGCGAGCAATTACAAGAAGAAACTAAAAATAGAAACTTTTTTAAAAATAAACTTTAAACATTTTTTGAAATTTTAGATTTACAGAACATTTGAGAAGAGAAGATAGTCCAGAGTTCTCATGTTCCTTTCACAAAGTTCTCTTTGATGGTCACATGTACACTGGATATTTAAAAATTAGTTCTTTTTAAAGTTCTTTTTTAAAAAAAATTAGTACCACTAGATTCTGTTTTAACCTTTGCTTCATGGATAATATTGGAAAAAAAAACAAAACAACTTTTTGAGTAGTGGCTGCTACAGTTTTGTTTCAAGGATAGATTATCCGCATATTGGTCCCATTGCAGAAACATAATTATTTAAAAGGTTCTTTAAAAGTAGACAGTGCTAATGTTGGAATTCAATAAATTTGTAATATTATCAGTGTGTGTCAGCAGCGTTTCTGATATAGATATAGGACAAATTAGGTTAATTGGGAAACTCAAATAGTATAAAATGTATATAGCCTTTATTTCAGAAGTTTTTAAAATGCTTATCCTCTGTCACAGAATGAATAGTGAAGTGTATAATAATGAGATTTTAAGTATGTGAAGGTATTCAGATGGAATATTCAAATATCTTGTATGTATCGTGTCATAGCTGAAAGCAAAATCGGAAGGGAAGCTTGCGAAACAGATTTGCAGAGTTGTGTTGGATCATTTTGACACACAGTATTCTAAGGAACTTGGAGATCCCTGGAATACAGTAAGGTTAGTATAATTGATCTCTTGGTGCTTTAAGATAAAACAGTGTAAGTAAAGAATATAATACACTTTTTTTCCGGGAGGGGTGCAGTGAAGATAAAAGCTACAGAAATCTAAATGCGACTGCCCATTCCCACTGGGGCTATGGAAAGGAAGAAGTAAGAGGAAATGGATTGAGTCATTGGATAATGGAAAGAGGAGAAATAAATTTTGTAGACATACTAAGCAAAAATTATTATGCCTTTGTTGTGAGCAGTTGCTTTCATCAATTGAGATAGGCTTACCAATTTTACAAAATTATATTGTAACATAAAACTTCAACATTTGGATAGTTCCTAAAATTGAGAAAATAATACAAGTCTTTAAAGTCAGCACTTGTTATCTTCTCTAAGTTATACTTTATTTAATAATCATATTCTGTTATGTCTTTGGTTAGCTATATTTTCACAAATATGTGCAGGTCCGTAAATTATTTTAATGTATTATACAATTAAAAGTTTAACGCATAAAAGCAAGCGAGAGAAATTTGATGAGTTTATTTTGTGAGTTTTGCTGTTAACCATTGTTACTGTATGAACTCTTTTCTTTTTTTTTGGTACCGTGGCTTGAACTCAGGTCCTTGTGCTTGCGAGGCAGGCGGCGGACCCACTGAGCTAAATCCCTGGCTGTCTGTATGGGCTCTTGACATTGAGTGCCTGATACAGTACTATATATACAGTACTGTATATACAATGCCCCCTAAATACTTAGAGCAAGACAGTCTTCATGTCTAGTTTGCAAATAGTCTGATGTTGATAGGAATTTTAATAGAAGGGCATGGTGTAAACTGTAAACTGATAAAATTTGCTAAGTGTTAACCATAGAAGTGGGCAGGAGTATCCTGCTGTATTTATCAGTCTGAGGTGCAAGTGTCCTGAGGAAAAGCCAGTTCTTGGTGACTTATAGCAATTACCCGGGCAAGAGAATATATGTTCTAGGCTGAGGGAAGAGAGCAATGCTAAGGAAGTTGAGGGACCACAGGCCCCAAAACAGTTACATGGCTGTAGATAACTGGAAATTGTTTCAAGCAGTAATTTCTTAGATGCTTGTCTTTTTCCATCTCTCCTGTTAATAGGTATTTTGCCTTCAGAAAGGACAGTCCTGAGCATTGTTAAAGATTAAATCTTGGCTAATAAAGATAATAAAATGTTCGGTGTTTCTGATGTAGATATAGGACAAATTACAATAATTGGGAAACTCAAATAGTATAATAAGAAAATGTATATAGCCTTTATTTCAGAATAATTTTAAAATGCTTATCCTCTGTCACAGAGAATGAATAGTGAAGTGTATAATAAATTAATGAGATTTTAAGTATGTAAAGGTATTCAGATGGAATATTCAAATACCTTCTATGCTTATTATGTGCCAGACAATATTGACTTATGGGATCCACAGGGCAAACCTATGAGATTTTTTTTCTCATTTTTCACTATAGAATACTATATGCACTTTAAGTAACTTGCCTGAGTTCACTCAGGTAGTAAGCTGCAAAGCTGGGACTTGTGCCTGGGTTCTCTGATTCAACACCTCACAGCTAACCTTTGTTATATGTTGCTTTTTATACCTGAGGTGTAATTAGGCAAATGTGTATGATTAAAAAAATATATTTCAAATACTGTGTCTGCAGATTTTATAGTGATATGGCTATCCATTATCTATAATGGATTATTTTTCTATTTAGTATGCTAAGACAGGCTTATAAATTATTATTTGACCCTAAACAAAATGAGCAGTGAACCTCAACTCCATTTAATTAGCTGTGCTTTCTGCTTCATCTACCTTTTTGTTGGGTTTTCATGGTAATTTAAGTTTTGCATAAACATGTACTAAATCTGCCATAAGCAATATAAAAGCTTTCTCAGAAAATAGTCTGAACATGGAAAAATATCAGAGAGAAATGAAGACAGAATTATACACTTTTGTTTTATAACTTTATTTTCAAGACAGTATTGTGCTTGCAGTTTGTTTATTTTCAGCGGAAATTGGGTTACCACTTCATCTATAATTTACTCAGTAATTTTAGCTTCCTATAGTAATGTGAAAGATTTAGAATTTTTCTTTAATTTTCCTATTTTATAATAACCTTCCTTACTGAATGACCTTCTGAGAATCCCGTATAGTTTATATGGTTCAGTCATTGCTGTGCTTGTGGACTACATGTTCTCCTTCAAATTAGTCAATTCATGGCAAGACTGTCACACAACTGTCAGCCTGGTTGTCTCCTTTTTTTCCTTCACTATCTTTGTAATAAAGATTGAACCTTACTCAAAAATATGTCTGGCATTTGCCCTCAGCTGCTGGGAGGTGATCACTGAGCCCTTGAAATGTACTAGATAAGAGTGTCTTTTTTTTCATTTTGGAGTCTTAAGTCACACCTAGTAATCTAATAATATGATTTATACTGGGGCCTATTAACTACAGATAGCCACACAACCTCCAGAGGGGCTGGATCCTAATAGTCTGTTTGGGTATTTACTTATATCCATGTGATTCCTCAATAAAAACTGAACACCGCTGCTTTGTTGAACATGTCCAGTTGGCAGTATTCCTATGCATATTGTTACATTATGCCAGGAAAAGCTAGAGAGGACAGCTGGCAGCTCCATGCTTTGAATTTTTGTGAACTCTACAGTAGGTCTTTTTCCAAGACTGATTTTAACCTGTATGTTTTTGTTATAATAAAACACCATAATGGTGAGCTTTAACAGCTTTCTATGAGCTCTATATATCCTTGTAGTGAGTAATTGGACTTGACAGTGGTCTTTTGATCCCTGGAATTGTAGTTGGTGTCAAAAGTGAGAGCAGCCTTGGTGTCGCTCTGTGTACGATACTACCCACCATATACTATTACTCTTCCTTCATCAAAATCTAAAATAGCTACCGAAGGCTGTTGCTTCTACCTGAAAAATTTCTTATTTTGGATATCCTTGTTAACTCTACTGCTACTATTCAGGCCTTCTTCATCTCTTATTTGGCATATTTCAATAGCCAGAGTCTCCTTTCTCTGGTTTGTGCAGTAGTTTATTTTAATCAGCATTTTTTGGCATTTTGTGCTTGCATTAGTCTCATTATAGAAATAACATTGCAGATAGGCACATTGAAGCACACGGGTTAACTGATTTGTGGATACACACTTCCCATTTCGGAGAGGCTTGGGCTTACCCACTCTGTCATGCTGCTTCTCAGTGCTTCCATGTTCTTATGTCACTTCCTGTGTACAAACCATGTGTGCTACCTCACTGTCTGTGGTATTGCATTTAGATCAAAGATCATATCATAACTAAAGAGATACCTCCATGGTTTTGGTACTGTATATGCTGTTCCCTCTGCCAGGAGTGCTATTCTTTTTTCTCCTTTGTACAGTCACTGTGATTGTGGATTCAAATCACACCTCAGCAGGTTGTAGAATATGAACTAGATAAATTATTGAACATCTTTGCTTCACAGACCTCATGTAAAATGGGAAAAATATATACTATTTGAGAAGATAAATTGAATCTATACATGCACATATATAAAATGAATATTGATATATAGTAAGCTCTCAATATAAGCATTATTTTTGTTACTGTTACTAACCATCAGACTTCCTTTTGTGTTTCCATTGCAGTTTGTTTACACAGCTGTTATAATTTCAAGATGTTTTGTTATAATTTACTAATTCCAGCATTTTTTCCTGGACACAAAAGAGCTAATGTCTTACTACTTGGGCAAGTCATTCACTTATTCACAATTTAAGCAGAGTTTATGTCCTAGGCATTGTGTTATGCACTAAGAATACAAAGATAGATGTATATCCTATCCTTTAATATACATGAGAGAGGATTAACTGGAAATCTATATGAACGTTAGAAGTTTTATATGTACCTCTTTGAAAACAAATGAAACAAACGAACAACAAAATTTGTGAGTCTGATCACGCTGACCCAGAGTTCACATCCAGAAGAGAAAATTACGTAACTGTTAGTAAATACCTAGATATTATCTGAATTTGAGAAGGGGAGTAAAGTTGGGTAGTTAGGGGGGAAAGAAATTAGCTGGTGTTTAGATTTCTGTTTTGTCACATGTTGGCTCCACATACATTTCAGCAGTAATCTGTGCAGAACCTTGTAGTAAGTTTTTGCCTATTTTAAAGTCAGAGGAGTTGGCCAGTGTCTCACAGTTATAACAAAACAAATTTATGTCTTAAAACTACATGCCTTTTTTTCTGCCATTTGTGCTGCTGTGAAGGATCAGGTCTTGCTAGTGTATGCATTGTTCTCTAATTTGAAGCAATCCTTCTATTCATTATTTTTAGCCTTTTGTTGTTTTCATCAGAAATACAAATTCTCACTTAGGACTTCCAGTCTGAGGTACCGTTCATAACAGATCTGTACATAAATTGCTCCATATGAGAGATAAGGAAGAAACACTGTGAAGAAAAGAAGCACATAAAAGAAAAAGTAAGATACTATCAGCTCATCATTAGAATCTCTGAAGGAACAGAAACAAATTGGCAAAGTATTGAAGGCATACTTAGGTGCATTTCGAGGAATTGATTTGTTCTCCAAGCAAAATTTAAAATGATCAAATGAACACCTTCTAGGGAATAATAATGGCATTAAAACAAAGAATTTTACTTTTCTAACCATGGTAATTTAAAGTCTTATAATCTATATGTTTATACTACTTGTGCTTAGCAGTTTCTAGATAAAATATTTTTTGTCCTCTGTGGTGGATTAACTAATGGTCAACTTGGAACTGAACTTGAACTGAATCAGCCTGGTCTCAGCATGGAAGACACATCTGAGGATTGTTACCAGCGGCATAAAAAGAGATCTGGAGGGGAAGATGGGGGCTGTTGATTTTCTAGAAGAAGCTTGCTCCTCTTTGGAGGAGGAGCTCAGGGTCTTGTAGTAACAACTGGAAATGGCTACTGTTCTCAGGGGAGCTCTGACCTTCAGCTTGAGCATCACTTTCTGGCTCCAATGTAGATCCCTCAGCCTAGTGGCATAAATCCTTCATCCCACTGATGCAGGGTTTCTGGCTTCCACCATTGAATCTTGGGCCTTCTGGTGCAGATCCTCAATATAGACAAGCTTGAGTGCCGTGGGCTCTAGGCCACTGTCTGGACTCATGGAGGACATTGCCTTGGACTTTAGGCCTTCAGCTGGGCTTGTACAGGACATTGCTATGGGATCCAGATCCCTGGCTGGATTCTTTGGGTCTTCAGTGTGCAGCAAGATCTCTTGCGTTCATCTGCATTTGACTTTTTGGGTGACTATTATAAAATAATCCTATAAATTATATGTCCTGTATTAAATGTTTCCCTTGCAAAACCCTGACTCCAACATCCTCATGTAGAAAGTTCAAATAGTTAGGAGGAGAAAAGAATGTCCCAGAAAAGTTAAATGAAAATCATACTATCAGCTGGGTATGGTGGAGCATGCCTGTAATCCCAGCACTCGGGTGGCTGAGGCAGGAGGATTGCTGTGAGATCGAGACGAACCTGGGCTACAAAATGAGTCCCAGGCCAATCTCAACCACATAGTGAGACCCTGTCTCAAAAAACAAACAAAAAAATCGTACTATCAAAGTGTCCATATTAATAATTTTTTAAAAATTTAACTTAAAATTTAAATTTGAATTGAAAATTTTATAAATGGTAACTGATGGGCTTACAGTGAAGCTCAGTAGTACAGCACAGGTTAGAATGTGTCAGGCCCTATGTTCAATTTCCAGCACCCCTACAATAAACAAGTAATAAATCCCGAGATTCTTAAATAAAACTAATTTGATTAATTTATTTATGGACTTAGTCCCCAGGCACTTAGTCAAGGACACAGAGAAAATTAACTTGTGATCTCCATATAATCCGGTTGGGGAAATAAACAGGCAGTGTGACTTGGGCTATGATACATTAGGGGCTTGAGTGACTTTCTCAAAGCTTAGTCACTTCTGTGTACCATTTGTTCAGTTTTACTTAATATTTGTCTTTTACTTAATAGTCACTTAATATTTTTTGATTCTTAAAAATTTAAACAAGCTCATTTTATATCATCAATAAATTGATGTGCTTAGCATGTAGTTGATGTGACATCATCATTAGTAAGTAGATATAGTTGTTGCATAGTGTATATATTTAGAGAATGAATGAATGTTAGCAAAAATGCAGCACTGACTAAGCATGGTGGAGGATAAGATAACACAGGAGGCTTTCTGAGGGATATGCCATGCAGGCAGTTTACAGCAATCATTGTCCAGATTGGCAACCGCCATGTGTGCCCTTGCCCTTGCCTTTGCCTTGGAACTTACTTTCTCATTTCTCTCAGTTAACATATTCCATATTAGATGACATATAAAAATTTATATTTTTCCTAAAGAAACAATCTCTTATGTAACATGCCTCAAGGTTACTCCTGCGTTAGTAACCTTTACTTTGAGAGTTGAATGAAAACTGAATAAATGAAGAAAATGAAGAATACTGTTCTCAGTATTGGAAAGACTGAATTACAATAGAGGTGTTAATTCCAACTTTAATACATTTAATACACTCCTAGTCAAGTTTATTACATCTGTATATATGGTTATTTTATAAATTATCTTTAATATTCTGAAAAAATAAATACCCAAATAGCTTTGAATGTTTTGGGAAAAAAAAAGTGAATACATTGTCCTGTCTGAGATTAACCAGTTGAAAGTATCCTGCCCTTTGTTAGCTAAGAGTTTGGTCTGTGAAGTAAGTCAAGCCACTCCAGACTGGATAAATTAAATTCTCCTTAAATGTGTCTCACAATACAGGGTAAGTTTGCATCCAATTTGTAGGCAAAGAGTAATAAGGACTTTCAAAAGATTTATAACAGTGGCAGTCATATTTCTCTTTGGGGTCTATGTAAAGCAGTAGTTACACAAGTCTGTTCACAGCATTAGTTTCACCCCTGATTAAAGTTTGCAAACCACTTTCTTAAAGTGGTTGTCACTCCAAAATAGTTGAAACAGATATGCCAGGATCCTGTGATGCACCATTTCATGCATGGCAAAAGGAAGTGAAAAGAGAAAGTAGTTCCACATATTACCCTAAATTGAAATTCACATGGTATGCTCGAGTCGCAGGTGTTAGATTTCATTCCAGCCATTCCTCATATAGGCAACTCCGGGGTGGGTAGCAGCTGGAATTTATTTAATTGACTATGGTTAATGAAGTTCCCAAATATCTCAGCCAGAAAGGTCAGCTAGTAAATAAAGTAAATATTTCCTGTTCTATGATCTGTCAGTTGATGTGAGTTTGTGATTGTTAAGAGCTCTGTTGGACCAAATACAAATTTAGGAAGGTAATGCTATTGGGTGGAAAGCCTGCCCTATCTGTCCATAAGTGATTTTTAAGTCATCCTTGGATATGAATCATCTGAACCACTCATCAGCTCAATAACTCCGTTACATAGAGTTCACTAAAGTTAGCTTTTCATGCCTTTTATTCACATCAGAGGAAAACTTTAATACTCATCCCTTCAAACACATTTTTATGATAATAGTTTTTCCACTGATATTAATAATATCTCTAAGCAAAACAATTTCTTGTTTAAATAGTGCTAGACAAATCCATTTTGACAAGATGTACAATTACATGAAAGCAGGATTTTTTTTTATAAGATGAAAACTATAGGGAAGATTAGGGCTGAGGCAAGTGAAAGATACCTCTGATTCAGAGTAATTCCCAGTAATTATAGTATTTTAATAATTTAATTTTTAAAAGCCACAGTGAATACTATCAAAATTTGAAATACAGACAGGTTTATAATAGTGCAGGGTGGAGCCATATCAGGGCCTCGTGAAGCAAAAGGAGATGTTGGAAAGACTTACCCTATTTTTTGGAGTAAGGTATAAATCTAGGACCACCCTAGCCCCAATAATATAAAATGGTATTGATACATTTAATATTAATAATCACTTTTTCTGTTTCTAGGGATCTATTGACATCTCCATCATTGTGGCAATATGCTGTCCTCCTCAACCGATTCGTTTACCATTTTGAACTGGAAAAGGATTTACATTTGAAGGGCTATCACAGACTTTTTCAAGGGTCTTTGCCCTACTATCCTAAATTAATGAAGTGTTACCTCAGTGGAACTCCAGACAGAATGCCTTCAGAAAGACATCAAGTTGGAAATCTGAAAAAGTACTATCTTCTGAATGCTGCTTCTCTTCTCCCAGTACTGGCTCTAGAATTAAAGGATGGGGAAAATGTTCTGGATCTGTGTGCTGCTCCTGGAGGCAAATCAGTAGCTCTTTTGCAGTGTGCCCAGCCAGGTAGGTAGTATGCTTTTCTTTCAGCAATTAATAACCTTTTAAGATTTGTATGTTAAAAATACTTTGAAAGTATATAGGGATAAATTGAAAATGGAGTTTTAAAACTAATTTATTTCTTCCCTAGTGAATACTTGCTGTTCAAATAGTTTAAAAATTATGAGAAATGAGAATCCAGTTATACATTGCATTGATACAAATATATAAGTTAACTATAGGTTGAAGAGAATTTACTGTACTGATGTTTTAGAGTTCTGAAGAATTTGTCACTAAAGCTTGCTGTATTTTAATGTAAGAAATCAAAAAACACCAAGGTTGTTTCATAAGCTTTCTTATACTTTTTATAATTTAAGCTGAAGTATTATAGAATCATGTCAGGAGTATTTGTTTTTACTTCCACTCTTTGTGTTCTTTGACAATATTCTTATACTGGCCCTTATAAGACATATAATATATAAATTCACTACATCTGGGCATAAAAGTTTTGTGAAAGATGAAAGGGAAGTTCCAGACTTTCTACCATTTTGGAGAGAGGGCATTTAATCTTAAATTAACCTCATTAGTAGGTGTAAATATTTTACACATTTGTAGATAGAGAAGTTGATTTGATTAAGAATTTAAAAGCAAATTGATATGTTCTATGAGTTTGAAGTGGGGAAGAATCTTTTCTTATACCAAAGGCAGTGAAATTGAGGCAGTACTCCAAATAAAGTAGATTTTCAACTAAGTGGGACTAATGATAATGGTTTATTAAGAAATACAGATGTCTTCATGCTCATGCTTAAAACCCAAATTAGGTTAGCTACAGTGCTGGATTTTGGATTTTAGAATCAATGCTAATAAAAGCTTTTATAAGCAAAACTTAAAATGATGGCTGTGCTAAGTGTGCATTTTATACAACGAACTTCTGTAGGTTCATACTGGTCATTATTTTGGGCAGAGAGGTGCACTACTCTGAACGATTATCAAGCTCATGTTTTAGGATGACAGGAAAAAAAAATTAGTCTCCTTTTCTGTTGGCTCAGCTTTTAGCAGTAATAGACCATTGTTTTTTTGTTTTTTTTTTTGTCAGCCTGGTTTTATAATATCTTGGCCTTAACAGAAAAAGGCAAACAATTATGAATCTAAATAGGAAAACATTAACATACTAATTGAGATTGGTTGAATGGCATGGTCACCTTTCTTATTGAGAGATGTTTGCGTAATGGAGTAAATTTTTTTCACTGTGTTAGTTTACTGGCTTTCCTGTCATTGGGACCAAATACCCAACACCCACAGTTTAAGGGAGGAAACGTTTATTTGGCACACAGTTTCGGTTTATTCCATGGTCAGCAGGCTTGGAGGAGGAGCATCATTGACAGAAGGGCATGGCTGAGGAAGCTGCTTAGTTTATAGCTGTAGGAAGCAGACCAGAGAAACAGCTCTAGAAAGGAAGGGATGAGTGACATTGAGGTCACACTTCCATGACCCACCCAGACTTATCTAAAAGTGTGCTTTCCTAGTCCTCCATGGAGCACCCAAGCCAGTCAAGATGATAATATCACTTGTTAGTGGCCTCTTTTTGACATCTAGTTAGCCTTTGGTGGTAAAGAAAATTAGGAAGACTCCCTTCTTCATTGAATTGCTTTTTCCTTCCTTTCTACTTCTTCATTTCTCTAGGCCTTTTTGTACATTCTGCTACTTTACCCTTTTCCCTGTAACTTTACTTCCTTGAGGTTTCGCCTCAGGAATTTACTTCCCGGTAAGATTTTCTTGAACTGTCTGTATTAGGTTCATCTTCTTTGTGTAAAAATAAAGATAATAATCGTTTTGGAACAAGGTCCCAAGGACTGTGTTAATTACACTGTATAAATCTGTACTTTCAGTCTTTGCTTCTAAAGTGGTATCTTCATACAAAAATTTTCTAAAGTCTTGCAGCTTAGAAGAACGTAGTGTAGCTTTCACTGATATATATGTATATAGTGTATATAACAAAATTGTCCTAAGGTAAGTGACACAGCTGGGATCTGAAGTTTCACCATTGTGTTGTTGACTCCCTTCCATAGTTTCCTAGTGATATTCCACTGCTGACTTATGAATGAGCAGAAGGACAGTCTATCATAAGTGCTTCATAACCCAGAACCTTTAAGGGGTTGTATTGTGAAATGTATTTTAATCTAATATCAGCTAAGTTTTAACGAATCCATTGTGTTTATTTGTGATTTTGTAATTTTGTTTCTATCTACTCGAAGAACCTTACCTTTAGTCTTCACAACACTTATAGTACATAGGATGATTTTGCTATTCCATTTTTTACATTGAGAGGATCATAAAAAAGTCACAGTTGGAGATTAGGGCACCAAAAATAATTGGCAGGACTAGAAATAAGGCAAGATTTGCTTTTTTCTTATGTTTCATGTATTATAATAAATGAATGAAACTGGTACAGGAACCAGTCTGCCATGTACATAATGCTAAAGGCTCGGTGTTTTTTTGGGAATTTGTTAGATGTACCCTCTTTTCTGCATAAATGAAATGTTGAAATGACTGAAATTAACTGTCTCAGTGTAGTTATTATATATGAGGTGTGATTGATAAATATGGTAAATGTTTAAATTTTAAAAAATTATTACAGTAAAAAATCACATTGTCATTAATCACCCCCCAAAACATTCCCTCTCACTTCAAACACACTTATCCCTTTGTTCTTGACACTGTCTGAAGCAGTTCTGGAAGTCCTCTCTGGTGAGTATTGTTAATTGTGTTTTTATAACTGCCTCAGTGTCCCAAATGAATTCAAAACATTTACCTTTCATAGTCATTTTCACTTGGGGAAACAGCCAGAAGTTGCCTGCTACCAGATCTGGTAAATAAGGTGGATGAGGACACACTGATATTTTTACAAACCTGCCTTTCCATTGGATGGCACTCAGCAACAACATTCACCATATTTTTTATCACCTTTCCTAAAAGATATTCATAGAAGAAGACTTGCAGAACTCCTTCAGAAGGTGGCAAGAAGCATGAGATAAATGTATTGAAATTGAGGGTGGAGTATTTTGAGGGTAATTAATGGCAATGTGTCTTTTTACTATAATAAACTTAATTTAAACATTCACTTTATTTTGATAAGATTGCAAGTTTGTAAAGGTTAAATTAACCTAAGATCATTTCAAATAAAATCCATATCTATGTAAAACAGTGTATCATAAAACTGCATTTCACGTGGGAGCTATTTTAAAATGCTGAATTGAGAATCTTGATCAAAGCTATTGTTTAATACTGCCTTGATTTTCACTTGTAATGACTTAAATATTCTTTACTATTTCAACTTTGGTCAGCCACATCTTACGTGTGCACACTATTTATAAAGCACCTGATGGTAGGTTGTGGAAGTAAATAGAAATGAGTAGTACTTCTGTTTCCTGTGGTATCACAGACTAGGTACTTTAATCAACCCACCTGCAGAAAATAACTTTTAAAAATGTAAGAAGTAGACCTAGTGTGTACACCTCTAATCCCAGCCACTCTGGAGGCTGAGGCATAAGGAATGAAAGTTCAAGGCATGGGCAAATTTGTGACAGTCTCTTAAAAAAATTAAAAAAATAAAAACAATGGTTGGGGATGTAGCTCAGTGATAGAGTACTTGTCTAGCATGCACAAGGTCTCTGAGTGTGATTCCCCAGTCCTGGAAGGAAAGAAAAAAGAGGAAGGAAGGGAGAAAGGAGGGGAAGGGAAAGGACAGGAGAGGGAGGGGGAGAGACAGAGAAAAACAATGAATGTTAAAGCAAAACAAATCTTTTTAATGAAGCAGTAATCTCCCAATAGTTAGCCAAAATGTAAAAGATAGTGGAAAACTTAGAGATAAATTGAGCACTGATACTGGTATTTGTTTTTTTTTGGTACCGGGAATCGAACTCGGGTCCTTGTGTGTGCAAGCTAGGCAGCAGAACCCTGAGCTAAATCCCTGGCCCATGGCTTTTGACTTAAAAGCACTTAACCTGAAAATTTCTCATGTCAGTTTTCATTATTTCATGAAAATGCAGGAATAGAGTGCTATGTTGCTCAGGAATGGTAATGGTGGACATACTTGTCTTATTCTTGAGTTTAGAGGTCCCCCCCCATTTAATATGTTGTCAGTAGTATGTCATGTCTGGCTTTTATAGATTAAGATAATGTCCTCCTATATCTGTTTTATTCAGTTTCTTTATCATGAAAGAATATTGGATTTTTGCCAAAGGCTTTTTCTGCATGTTATTTTTGTACTTGCTTTTGCTTATGTGATATATTATATTTATTGATTGGCATATGTTGAATATTCCTTGCATCTCTGGGTTGAAGCCTACTTAGTTGTGATGTCTGATTTTTTTGATGAGTTGTTGCATTTTATTTGGTATCTAGTTGAGAATTTTTGCATATATATTTGTTTTGTTGTTGTTGTTGTTGTTGTTTTTGGTACCAGTGATTGAACTCCAGTCCTTGCGCTTGCAAGGCAGGCCACCTAACCGCTGAGCTAAATCCCCGGCTGCATATACATTTGTTAAAGGGAGTGATCTATACTTGTTTTTGTTTGGATCCTTGTCTTGTTTTGGAATCAGGGTAATGATAGCTTCCCAGAATGACATTGGGAATATGCCTTCTCTTTCAGTTTTATTAAAGAGTTTTAGGAGTATTGATGTTAGATTTTCCCAAAGTTTTCGTAGAATTCAGCATTGAATCCATCTATCTGGACCTGGGCTTTTCTTAGTTGGTAGGTTTTTTTATTACTCCTTCAATCTCATTGCATTATTCTGAGTTTTAAAATATTCTTGGTTTAGTTTTGGTAATTTTTATGTATCTAAGAATCTATCCATTTCTTATGAATTCTCCAATTTATTAGCATACAGGTTTGCAAAGTAGTTGTTAATAATCTTTATTTCAACAGTGTCCTTTGGAATTTTACCTTTTTCCTTTCTAATTTTATTGATTTGGGTCTTTTCTCTCCTTTTATTGGTTAGATTGGCTAAATGTTTGTCTATTCTGTTTATTCTTTTGAAGAACCAACTGTTTGATTTATTGATTTTTTTTTGTATTATTTCTTTGGTCTCAATTTTCTTGATTTTTTTCCTCAGATCTTTATAATTTCCTTCCTTGTACTAGCTTTGAGTTTAAATTGTTCTTGTTTTTTTTAGGACTTTGAGGTGTATCATTGGGTTACTTATTTGGGCTCCCTTCTGTGATGTGCACATTCACAGCTTTAAACTTCCTTCTTAGGGTTGCCTTCACTGTGTCCCATAAGTTCTGGTATGTTATACTGACCTTTATTGTTTAGTTCAAGAACCTGCCTTACTTAATCTGTATCCCATTGCTTATTTGAGTATATTGTTTGGAAAAAAAAAAGAATATATTGTTTAGTTTCCATGCATTTGCATAATTTCTGTGTTTCTTTTGTTGTTGATTTCTAGTTTCATTGCACTGTGAAGATATGTGTGGTATAACTTCAATGCTTTTATATTTACTTAAACTTGCTTTATTGGCTAGTATGTGGTCCATTTTGGAGAAACTTCCATATGCTCCTGAAAAAAATGTTTGTTCTGTTTTTCGGTGGAACATTCTGAAGGTATCTGTTAAGTCCATTTGCTTGAATGTTTTTTCAACCCTGATATTTATTGATCTTTTTTTGTCTAGTTGATCTATATGTGTAAGTGAGGTATTCAGGTATTCCACTATAATTTTGTTTATGTTTATGTAGCCTTTTATATCTAGTTGTACTTGTTTTGTGAAGTTGGTTGTGATTTGGTTTGGTGCATAGATGTCAGTAATTGTTGTCTCTTCTTGTTGGAATGTTCACTCAAACAAATGTGACCTTCCTTCCCTCTTTTGATCATTTTGGCTTGAAGTTCGCTTTCTGTGAATATGAGAGCTACATAAGATAAGATAAGATAAGATAAGCTAGCAGGGAACATAAAAACAACAATTTTATCAAATGTATTCAATACAAGAATCCACTGGTTGAAATGACACATGCCACAGCAATGCTCAGGATAGTCAGTATGTAAACAAACAGGCTGCCTGCATGAAGCTTGGGGTAAATTGCTAAGTGGTTCTCTCTCCTTAATTAGTAGTCTCCAACTACAGCCTTGTCTTCTACTTCTGGCACTCTGTCCTTACATTGTTTACAGCTGCTGCCCATATTTTTGCTAGAATTTTTAATCTCTTGAATTTCTATTTGGAGCCTTTTAATGTACTCATTCTTTTCTATGATGGTTATTCATGTTTTACATTGCTTTCTATAGCCCTGCTGGCTTTTTGTTAGTGTCTTCTTTAGATTCATTGATCATTTTACTTGGCCCAAAATCTCTTCTTATAACGTCCATGAGCTTGCCAGATGTCATATTAATCTGTTTTGTTATCTCCCCCGATATAATTTTGAATAATTTAAATGTTTGGCTTTTGGTTTTCTTCCTTTCTATACCCCATGGATCAGTTTTGGGGAAGTTACGAGTTTTTGGAGTTATTTTGTTGACTTGTCTTCTCATGTCTCTATTTGTGTGTGTGTGTGTGTGTGTGTGTGTGTGTGTGTGTGTGTGTAGGCTTGTGGATTGATTGTAGTGGGAAGATTTTTCTCTAGTAGAAAGACTTCTTTAGTTAATGTCTACTTTTCAGTGGTGTCCATTGGGCATGGCTAACTATTGAGTTTTGCCTCTGTCCCAGGATCCAGCCACCTCCATTCACTTGGGATGGGAGGTTCCAGCATATTTGCCCTAGTACCTAATTCTCTAGGAAGTGGCCACAGTGTTTTTATTGACCCCAGGGCAATCCAGATATTGCCACCCCAAGAAAACCAGTTAATAGCAACGGCTATGTCACCTTGGCTATGGTAATAAAATCAGCAATTATAGCATCAAATAAAAACAGTATTGACAAACTCTAAGGACCAATAGTGTACCACCCTTAACTATAGAAAAGAGATCTATAATTATGATATTAACACTATGACAAACCAAATATTGACCTACTGCTGTCCTACAGTAAATATCTATAAAATGGAAGAACTTTACCCCTACTGACAATAGAACAATATTCAACAGTAATTGTGCAAAGTTAATTAGCTCTCTAGAGATTCATAAATCTTAACAATTATACAAGTAAGGGTAGAGGGAACCAGAAAATGATAAAACAAAAATTTAAAAATTAATCAATGGGAAAAGACTAATAATAGCAGTATATATATAATTAGGGAAACAACCCCTTTCACAATAGCATAAAAAAATGAAATATCTAGGAATCGATATAACAAAGGAAGCAAAAGATCTCTACATTGAGAACCAGAACACTCTGAAAAAACGAGATTGAAGAGACTATAAGAAAATGGAAATTTGTGAATTTTGGGTGCTGTCAACTTTGGAAAAAGTTATCCCAATTTACTGTGTTGAGTTGGCATTGTACAGAAATGGACAGCCATATTGGTCTAGAAATGTTACATTTTTTTAATTTTTATTTTTTATTTTAATTTTTCCATTTGTACAGGGGTAATGCATTGTACTAAATATGTAAGGTCATATCTACTTGGGTTTGATTACAGAAACTAATAAAGTATTCTCTAAATAATGAAAAAAGAATAAGACTACAAGAGCGAGAAGCAATTTAAACATGTTAAGGGACGATTTTCATCTTCAGAATTAAGGATTATTTTAATCTTACATCATTGCCTTTTTTCTTTTACTTTCCTTTTTAGTTTTATTTTAGGATTTCCTATTTTTAATGTTCATACAGAGATTTCTTTAACTGAAATACCGAATAGTTTCTCTGGTGTGAAAAACTAATAGTACACAGGATTCTAATGAGATAATTAATAATGTGAAATAGGAAGTAAAGGGCTAAACGTGTAGGGAAAGCGGGAAGGGTGGGGGAAAGGTAATAAGGGAGAGGAAAAAAATATGAGAAATTGAAAAAATGGAAATAAAGTGTTTGTAAATGGGGAGGGGAGGAGGCAGTGAAGGGAGGGCAGGGACAAGGGGAAAAAAATGAGAATCAAGACCTATTATGTAAAGGTACAGAATCCCAATGATGAATGTAACTGTATTGTATACCTAGATTGTACCAATAAACTCAATAAAAAGAAAAAAAATTAATCAATGGGATATGAGAAAGATGAGAAATGGGAGGTGAGGATCCTGTTGAGTAGAAGGGTATTAGTAGTATTAGAGAAATCACAGGGAAGACTGAACAAGAAAAAGAACAAAAAAGATAAACAGAGAAAAGTACAGGAAATAAAAGACAAGATGAAAGAGAAAAAAGTTGAAAGGAGGAAAGAGAAAAGGAGAGAAAAGAAACTAAAAGAAGCGGGAAACAGGGTCGGGGATTTAGCTCAGTGGTGCTACCTCTTGCCTCGCAAGGTCCCGAATTTGATCTCCATACCCCTCCCAGAAAAGAAGGGGGGAAACAGACAAAACCCAATCCCAAAAGAAAACTTGATGAAGAAAAGATGAAAATAATAAAAAAATAAAAAAATTTAAAAAAAGGTTGATTAAAAAAATAAAATTACTGTGTTTTTGAGTGGCTTCTTTCCAAAGTCTGCAATCTTGGGATCCAGACAATCACAATTTTCTCTACCTAACTTTAGGGTCTATGGGTTTGGAGCTGCCCTACCTGAGGCCCCTCTGTTCACCCCAGACTGTGATTACTGACTGAGCCATGCATGCCTTTGCTCATTGTTAGATGGGAAATATAGTCAGTCCCCTGGTCTCTGCTGAATGTGGGCAGTAGGGTTGAGGTTGAAGTGGAATGTTGGGATTTTGACAGTAGTGGGGTCTGGTTGCTCCCTTCTCTCCTTGTGTTTTCTCATTCAGGATCAGGTCAGTTGATTAATCCTCGGCTCTGCTGCTCTATGCCACTGGGCAGCAAACTGTTGAGCCAGTTGGAGTTGGTGGGTAGTTATTACTATGTTGGTTTCCAGTGATTTATTTTGTACATTGGGCAATATCATGATTCTCTGAAAGTTCTTTATGATTCTTGGCATGTGATACAGTATTTGCATTGCAAGAATAAGTATTCCAGTCTTCATAATTTCGCTTTGTTTCTGCCCTTAAAGAAATTCTAAGCAGTTTGCTTCTCTGAGCACATGAAACTTTCTGTTATTTCAGCACTAGAGGGCGCACTGAGTCCAGTTTTTGTTTCATGCCCACATAACGTACAGTGTCTTATTCAGAATAAATTTAAAAATACCTTTTCTTGGGGCCAAGATAGGCTCAGATGCCTTATCTACAGCATGTGATTAGGCACTGCAAGGTTCTTTATGGCTCTGGGCTTCAGAACAGAAGGACTGACTCTAGACCCTAGGCTGTGCAATGACTTGATAGTTATATCTCTTTTCTTGTCCCAAGTAAACTATTAACTCTGTATTTCACTGCTTGATGCCATAGTAGGTAGACCTGTGGCCACCAGCATTGCAGTTCTGAGTTCCATCGCTCACAACTTACCAAGACAGTCACTGCTTGTGGGGCACAAACGCATAGTGATATAGGCTGTCTGTTGCCATGGTGGACTTATAGGCCAAGGCCAAAACAACTAGCCTAGAGGTGATACTGGCTGGAATAGAATTCCTCTCACCTATGGCACCTGGCTTTCTCTGGAGCCATTGGATTAGATATGCCCAATTTTATATTTCACCAGCCTGACCGAGTTCTAAAATAAAGGTGTATATTCCCTTTACTGTCTTACCCCAGGAACATGAGCCTTGCTACGTGTTGTGCTACCCAAGGCTACATAGAGGTAATGGAGATATCCATTAGGTGCTCAGGCTGATACTAAGCTGGGTCACAAACTGAGTCTTACAGCTTCAGGGAGTGAACAGTCTCAAGGTTGTGTACCAGACCCATGTGTCACTTGGCAGTTTAGTGAGCTGAATCATGAATCGGTACCTATAGGTCTTAGCTCTTCATTTGACACCTGCAGGACTAGAGGCTCCATATAGAAGCTCTGGTCTGGGGACAGGAGCTTTGGGCCCCACTGTGTCAGTCCTATGCTCATTCCAACCCTACTCCCTAGTGATTAGAATCTTGCTTCTCATTCTGCTGTTCAAAGTTGGCAGAAGAGTAGTAGAGTTACTTACTTCCTGGCTGAGGAGCATCTGGAGCTACAGTCTAACTCAAAGAGAAGTACTGTGAGCTATGCCTGCCCCTAGGTCTCACTGTAGCAGGCTCAGTGCTAGGTTTCAAGTCTATGGTTTGGACTTAATTATTTTCCCTCCCAAGTGGAAGGTGCCTTTTTCAGTACCAAACTGGTTGGATTTGGAGGACTGATGTTATGGGAAGTTCTTCTCTTTCTGGCCTCTTCAGTGTATCTTTTATCATTATTTTATTAAACTAGACATTATAATCTCACACCTGACTTCTGTAGCTCTTATGAAGGCATGAGAATAGCTATTCACATCATTGTCTCTTTTGGGAGACAATCATCAAAGCATCTTACTTAATTACTATCTTGCTCCTTATGACTGTCACATTTAATCTTTACAACCCCTCCAAGGTAGCCAAATACAGTCCCATTTTACAGATAAGTAAATGGAGACTCTTAAAGAGCTTTTTTAAAGTCTCCTAGGTGTTTTAGTATAGAAGCTACGGTACTTATTTTTCCCCACATTCTCTATTACTTCTTTCATTTAAAATTAAGATATTTGGCCATGGAAAGAGCTTTACATATGTAATAACAAAGTGCGTTTTTTTACTCTTAGCTCATGCTTTAGGCTGAGAACTGTCTGAAGTACTGCTTGTGTAGCATGTCTTTAGAAATTCATAATTCTCTACAGGTTTTACCCCCCAACTAGTAAATGTTGACTAAGTAAATATGAGAGCTTCTGGGAAGGTGTATAAGCATGACATCATAAATGTTAGACGTGTGTGTGTGTGTGTGTGTGTGTGTGTGTGTTCATTTTTAAAGCAAAAAATAATCATAATGTTTACCTCTAAGTCTTATTTCTGCATAATTATGATGAATTGATTTTTCTGAAATGTATTTACTGAAAAGTAGAAATTTAACAATTCCATTGCCTTCCTTTGAAACTTTTTAATCCTTTATATTTAGGTGTTCTTCATTGTAATGAATATGACAGTCTGAGATTGAGATGGCTGAGGCAGACATTAGAATCCTTCATCCCACAGCCTTTGAGAAATGTAATTAAAGTGTCTGAATTGGATGGCAGGGAACTAGGAGATGCTCAGCCTGAAACATTTGACAAGGTACTTTTATTACATTTTGACAAACTGATAGACTCCCAAGGATACCACTATTATGTTGCTTTGTTGTTGTTTTGCAGACATAGCCTGACAGAGTTTGTCATTACTCTGGGAAATTTTGATAAAGTGAACATGGAAGTAGTTTTCATTTAATGGTTAACATGGTTCAGAGGAAGCAGTAACATTGGGTTTGGGGATTATAGAATATTATGTTTCTGTGTACCTTAAAGATACTTGGGAAAAGGTCAGATATTATTTGGGTCAGTAAACAAACATGCACTATTTTTCTTCAGTTCAGTAATAGTTCATATTAAAGAATGACAATTATAAGAAAAGATATAATTTCTGTAAATGGAAATTGAAATATTCTTAAAAATACTGACAATTCAGAAATAGGCTAATGTCTGTTTAAAATAACTTTTTAGTTCTTAAAAATGCTGAGAATTCAGAAATACGTATGAGACTCTTTAAAGTGAGTTACTTTCATAAGTTTTTGGTGTGGTTGTCAAAATATCAGATGTTATTTACAGACATTATTAGCCAGGCTTGGTGGCATATGCCTGTAAGGTCAGCTCTTTGGGAGGCTGAGGCAAGAGAATCACAAATTTGGGGCAACTTGATGAGGCCATGTCTCAAAATTAAGTAAAAATGGCCTCAAGATATGGCTCAGGGTAGACTGTTTGCCTAGCATTCTTGAGCTTTGAGTTCAATGGCCAGTACCATTGAAATACATATAGATAGCAATAGATCTCTAGTCCTCCCTTCTTTCTTCTCTGTAATCAGAACAAACAAAAAACCAACACTAGCTGGGCATGGTGGCTCATGCTTGTAATCCCAACACTGGGAAGCTGAGGCAGGTGGATTGTAAGTTTGAGCTCATCCTGAGCAATTTAGAGAAATAGCAAGACTCTGTCTCAAAATAAAAAATAAAAGAAGGGCTGGTAATGTAGTTCAGTGTGAAGCCCTAGGTTCAATCTCCAATATCATAAAAAGCCAACAATAATAACAAAAACACTGAAAATTATATACAAAAATTTTCTGGTATTAATGAGTAAATATTTTAAAATAACTTAATGTGTTGTACTTTTAGTGTCAAAAGAAGTGTTTCTATTCATATGCATTTGTCATGTAGCTTTTCTATATATGTTGTCCCTAAGAATATATTTGCATCATTTTTCCTTCTTGCTCTAGGTGTTAGTTGATGCTCCATGTTCAAATGATCGGAGTTGGTTGTTCTCTTCTGATTCGCAGAAGGCAGCCTGTAGGATACATCAAAGAAGGAACTTACCTGTTCTACAGTTAGAACTCTTAAGGTGAGGACTCTTTAATATAAAAGCCTCCTTTTGTTTCTAATGTAATTTATTTTTACTTATTTATATTTTTGGTACTGGGCATTGAACTAAGGACCTTGCATTTGTAAGGCAGGTGCAGTCATTGAGCTAAATCCCCAGACCTCTAATGTAATTTAAATAGGTGTGATAGAGGATGTCAAGCCCTAAATGAAGGCTTCCTCTGTTAAGTGTCAGGGATTAATTCCTCTGAAGACTGCATTCAGAAAATTATCAGCTTGTTTGAAAGTTTTCTGCTTTCATGCTGTAATGCCTTCTAATCCCTAACAATATTCAGTGTCACTGTGCATTATCTTTAAAAGGCCAACATGAAGTTGTTTGCTTATGAGGACCAACTCAAGTATCAGGTTAGCATCAGGGTTTTTATCAGAATCTGAGCAGTCCTCTATAGGAGTATCTTTGGACCAGGATGTATTTTTTGGTAATTTTGGTAATTTTCTGGGTAAGTCAGCTCCATAGGAATACACAGCTATTTGTTTGCACTTATCTTTCCTCTAAGAATCTTGTAGAAGTGATTGACTACCAAGTGGTTTCCTTCAGATCAAAGGGATTTAGCTACATCTTTGCTCTGGTTCCAAAAGAAATTTTGACTTGTACCCTCCTCCCAAGTAATTCTTTTTATCTAATGCTTGCATTAGTTCATTTTTTTGCCATAACAAAATACCTGAGGTTGGAGACTATAAAGAAGGAAAGGCTTGTTTCTCACTCTTTCTCAAGAGCCCTTCATTAGACATTTGCCTATACTTGTCTTCCTTTTTGTTAAGATTTTAAATCCTGTGGGGTCTAGGATTGCTGTATTGCTTTTATTCCCAGTATAAAATTTGGTATCTGGCATATAGAATGAACACAGCAAATAACTGTTTAAAAGCAGTAAATTACAAGGACTGAGTATTTAGAATTTACAGCTGTAATTAAATTTATAGCAAAGTTAATCTAACAAAAAATAATGGTATCATTATTGTGCTGGAAAGTAATTAGGCATACATGTAAAGCAATTCACATAATTTATTTTGATTGCTTTACATGGTTTTGGCCAAAGCCTGATTTGGGTTTTAATTATTTTTTTTTCTCTTCATTTAATAAATTTCCCTTAACATCCCACATTCCCTTAACATCAGTTGTCATCACAGAGATCACAGAGATCATACAGATATGTAAATCTCTTATGCTATTAACAACTACAGCTCTTCCTTAGTAGTTATTCCACTCTCCCATTTTCTTACTCCTCCGAAGGAATGCCTTTAGCATCACAGCACTTACAAAACTGACTTCTCAGTCATAATGGGTATAGGTTTTCACATAATCATTCACTATTGGGAAACACCATCACATCAGCCATCATCCCATTTTTTTTTTTTTTTTTTTTTTTTTTTTTTTTTTTTTT